>NC_080380.1:72079152-72704125 GCF_014773155.1 Arachis stenosperma | reverse complement strand
AGCTTTGCTAGAGTCCCCATTAGAGGGTCCAGAGCTCTTAAGCACACTCTTTTTGCTTTGGATCACGACTTTAACCACTCAGTCTCAAGCTTTTCACTTGGACCTTCATGACACAAGCACATGGTTAGGGGCAGCTTGATTTAGCCGCTTAGGCCTGGATTTTATTTCCTTGGGCCCTCCTATCCATTGATGCTCAAAGCCTTGGATCCTTTTACCCTTGCCTTTTGGTTTTAAGGCTATTGGCTTTTTCTGCTTGCTTTTTCTTTTTCTTTCTTTTTTTTTTCGCACTTTTTTTTTCACAGCTTTGCTTTTTCACTGCTTTTTCTTGCTTCAAGAATCAATTTCATTTTTCAGATCATCAATACATTTCTCTTTGTCATCATTCTTTCAAGAGCCAACAATTTTAACATTCAAACAACAAAATCAAAAATATGCACTGTTCAATCATTCATTCAGAAGACAAAAGTATTGCCACCAATAAATAATTAGAATTTTCCTTATTAAGAACTCGAAAAGATTAAATTGCCTCTTTATAAAAAAATCTACTATTTATTCATGTTTGATGATGATGAGAAAAATAAATTATAACTTAATTGAAAATAAAATCAAAATAGATATGCTAATTACTACTACTCCTATATAACTTCTAAGGTAGAATCTTATAATAATACTATCATAGAGTTAAAGCTAGAATTAGAACTTAACAACCTGTATTTTGGGAAGTGGATGTTCCTCTAGTCTGTGGTGTGCCTTCAAGAATTAATTTCTGACGCTTCAGCTCCCTTAAGTTCACATCCTTGCTCTTCCTGTTCCCTTAGGTGCCATGATCTTGATGAGTTTTAGCTCAGTGATCATGGCAAATCACACCAAACTTAGAGGTTTGCTTGTCCTCAAGCAAAATAAAGGATAGAAGAGGAATAGAGGGAAAGGCAATTTCGAAATCAAAAGATATGATAAGTTGAAAAAGATTTGAAAAGATTTTAAAAAAATAATTAAGTTTTGAAAACAAACTTAAAAGAGTTGGATTGGATTGGAAAACAATTTGGCTGTATGGATTAAGATATATTTGATATTTTTGAAAAAAGGATTTTAGAAATTAAGGTTCTTAGAAAACTAATTTGATTTTGAAGGATGACATTTTGAAACATGTGTATGCAAGAAATCATGAATTGAAACATAAAAATTTAGAAAAATTGTAAAGAAAAGTGAATTTTACCTCCTCCCCACCATCCTGGCGTTAAACGCCCAAACGATGCATGTTTTGGGCGTTTAACGCCCAAATGCTGCTTCTCCTGGGCGTTCAACGCCCAGCTGATGCTTCTTTCTGGCGTTGAACGCCAGGAAGTCCTTTGTCACTGGGCGTTTTTCTGAACGCCCAGGATGCTAACAATCTGGCGTTAAACGCCCAGAAGGTGCTTCTTTCTGGCGTTCAACGCCCAGAAGATGCTCTTTTCTGGCGTTTAACGCCCAGATGGCTACCCTTACTGGCGTTGAACGCCCAGTGGGTGCTTCTTTTGGGCGTTCAACGCCCAAAATGTTTCTTACTGGCTTTTTCACGCCAGTGAGCTTCCAAATTTCCCTGTAACTCTGTGACTTCAATCAATTGCTATTTCACCTTTTGAAGATACTCTGGCATCTACCTGTAAAACTTAATCAATTAGAAGAAACAAATAAAATTAAATTTTGTGAATGGCTGGGTTGCCTCCCAGCAAGCGCTTCTTTAATGTCATTAGCTGGACTATTACTGAGCTTTTAATCAAGTCTCAGTTTTGAGCATTCTTGCTCAAAATTGCCTTCAAGATAATGTTTAACTCTCTGTCCATTAACAATGAACTTTTTGTTAGATTCGTTATCCTGAAGCTCAACGTATCCATATGGTGATACACTTGTAATTACATATGGACCTCTCCACCGGGATTTTAATTTCCTAGGGAATAATTTGAGCCTAGAATTAAATAGCAGAACTTTCTGCCCTGGCTCAAAGACTCTGGATGACAATTTCTTATCATGCCATCTTTTCGCTTTCTCTTTGTATATTTTTGCATTCTCGAAAGCATTGAGTCTAAATTTCTCTAGCTCATTTAGCTGGAGTAAACGTTTTTCTCCAGCTAACTTAGCATCAAGGTTCAGGAATCTGGTTGCCTAGTAGGCCTTGTGTTCCAGTTCCACTGGCAAGTGACATGCCTTTCCATACACAAGCTGGTATGGAGAGGTCCCTATAGGGGTCTTGAATGCTGTTCTGTATGCCCACAGAGCATCATCCAAGCTTCTTGCCCAATCCCTTCTACGGTTAATTACAGTCCGTTCCAGGATTCTTTTAAGTTCTCTATTTGAGACTTCATCTTGCCCATTAGTTTGTGGGTGATATGGAGTAGCTACCCTGTGGCTAACTCCATAACGTACCAAAGCAGAGTAAAGCTGTTTATTGCAGAAATGAGTGCCCCCATCACTGATTAATACTCTAGGGATACCAAATCTGCTGAAGATATGTTTCTGGAGGAATTTTAACACTGTTTTAGTGTCATTAGTGGGTGTTGCAATGGCCTCCACCCATTTGGATACATAATCCACTGCCACCAGAATATAAGTGTTTGAGTATGATGGTGGGAAAGGTCCCATGAAGTCAATGCCCCATACATCAAACAACTCAATCTCCAAGATTCCTTGTTGAGGCATGGCATAACTGTGAGGCAGATTGCCAGATCTTTGGCAACTGTCACAATTAAGTACAAATGCTCGGGAATCTTTATAGAGAGTAGGCCAGTAGAAGCCACATTGGAGGACTCTTGTGGCTGTTCGCTCACTTCCAAAATGTCCTCCATACTGTGATCCATGGCAATGCCATAGAATTTTCTGCGCTTCTTCCTTAGGCACACATCTACGGATTACTCCGTTTGCACATCTCTTGAAGAGATATGGTTCATCCCAAAGATAGTACTTTGCATCTGTGATCAATTTCTTTGATTGCAGCCTACTGTACTCTTTGGGTATGAATCTTACTGCCTTGTAGTTTGCAATGTCTGCAAACCATGGCACTTCCTGGATGGCAAAGAGTTGCTCATCCGGAAAAGTTTCAGAGATCTCAGTGAGAGGGAGGGATGGCCCTTCTACTGGTTCTATTCGGGACAGGTGATCTGCTACTTGGTTTTCTGTCCCTTTTCTATCTCTTATTTCTATATCAAACTCTTGCAGGAGCAATACCCATCTTATAAGTCTGGGTTTTGAATCCTGCTTTGTGAGTAGATATTTAAGAGCAGCATGATCAGTGTACACAATCACTTTTGATCCTACTAAATAGGATCTGAATTCGTCAATGGCGTAAACCACTGCAAGTAGCTCTTTTTCTGTGGTTGTGTAATTCTTCTGTGCATCATTTAGAACACGGCTGGCATAATAAATGACGTGCAGAAGTTTGTCATGCCTTTGTCCCAACACTGCACCAATGGCATGGTCACTGGCATCACACATCAATTCAAATGGTAATGTCCAGTCTGGTGCAGAGATGATTGGTGCTGTAACCAATTTAGCTTTCAGAGTCTCAAATGCCTGCAGACACTCTTTATCAAAGATAAATGGCGTGTCAGCAGCTAGCAGGTTGCTTAGAGGTTTGGCAATTTTTGAAAAATCCTTTATAAACCTCCTATAGAATCCTGCATGCCCCAGAAAGCTTCTGATTGCCTTAACATTAGCAGGTGGTGGCAATTTTTCGATCACTTCTACCTTAGCTTGATCCACCTCTATTCCCTTGTTCGAAATTTTGTGCCCAAGGACAATTCCTTCAGTCACCATAAAGTGACATTTTTCCCAGTTTAAAACCAGGTTAGTCTCTTGGCATCTTTTCAGAACAAGTGCGAAATGGTTAAGGCAGGAGCTGAATGAGTCTCCAAATACTGAAAAGTCATCCATGAAGACTTCCAGAAATTTTTCCACCATATCAGAGAAAATTGAGAGCATGCACCTCTGAAAGGTTGCAGGTGCATTGCATAGGCCAAATGGCATCCTTCTGTATGCAAATACTCCAGATGGCCATGTGAATGCCGTTTTCTCCTGATCCTGGGGATCTACTGCAATTTGATTATAACCTGAATATCCATCCAGGAAGCAGTAGTATTCATGACCTGCTAGTCTTTCTAGCATCTGGTCTATGAATGGTAAAGGAAAATGATCCTTTCTGGTGGCTGTATTGAGCCTTCTATAATCAATGCACGTACGCCACCCTGTAACTGTTCTTGTAGGAACCAGTTCATTTTTTTCATTATGAACCACTGTCATGCCACCTTTCTTAGGGACAACTTGGACAGGGCTCACCCAGGGGCTGTCAGAGATAGGATAAATAATCCCAGCCTCTAGTAATTTAGTGACCTCCTTCTGCACCACTTCTTTCATAGCTGGATTCAGCCGCCTTTGTGGTTGAACCACTGGCTTGGCGTCATCCTCCAGTAAGATCTTGTGCATGCATCTGGCTGGGCTAATTCCCTTAAGATCACTGATGGACCACCCAAGAGCTGTCTTGTGTGTCCTTAGCACTTGAATTAGTGCTTCCTCTTCCTGTGGCTCTAAGGTAGAGCTTATAATTACAGGGAAGGTATCACCTTCTCCCAGAAATGCATATTTCAGGGATGGTGGTAATGGTTTGAGCTCGGGTTTAGGAGGCTTCTCCTCTTCTTGAGGGATTTTCAGAGGTTCTATTATTCTCTCTGATTCCTCCAAATCAGGCTAAACATCTTTAAAGATGTTATCTAGCTCTGATTCGAGACTCTCAGCCATATTGACCTCTCTTACCAGAGAGTCAATAATATCAACACTCATACAGTCATTTGGGGTGTCTGGATGTTGCATGGCTTTGACAACATTCAACTTGAACTCCTCCTCATTGACTCTCAAGGTTACCTCCCCTTTTTGGACATCAATGAGGGTTCGGCCAGTTGCCAGGAAAGGTCTTCCTACAATGAGAGTTGCACTCTTGTGCTCCTCCATTTCCAGCACCACAAAGTCAGTAGGAAAGGCGAATGGCCCAACCTTGACAATCATGTCCTCAATCACGCCTGATGGGTATTTAAAGGAGCCATCAGCAAGTTGAAGACATATCCTGGTTGGTTTGATTTCTTCAGTTAAACCAAGCTTTCTGATAGTAGATGCAGGTATTAGGTTGATACTTGCCCCAAGATCACATAAAGCTTGCTTGGTACAAGTATCCTCTAATGTGCATGGTATCATAAAGCTCCCAGGATCTTTAAGCTTCTCAGGTAAGCTTTTCAGAATGACTGCACTGCATTCTTTAGTGAGGTAAACTTTTTCAGTTTCCCTCCAATCCTTCTTATGACTTAAGATCTCTTTCATGAACTTAGCATAAGAGGGTATTTGCTCAAGTGCTTCTGCAAACGGGATCTTTATTTCAAGAGTCCTGAGATAGTCTGCAAAGCGGGCAAATTGCTTATCCTGTTCCGCTTGGTGGAGTTTTTGAGGATAAGGCATTTTGGCTTTGTATTCCTCAACCTTAGTTGCTGCAGGTTTATTACCTACAGGAGTGGGTTGGGAAGCCTTTTTAGAAGGGTTGTCATCAGCACTTGCATGTGACTGATCCCCCACTGGCATTTGAATGCCAGGGGTGGAAGCTGGAGTGGCGTTAGACGCCACCTCCTTGTTTGTTACTGGCATTTGAACGCCAGAACCATGTTCCCTTTGGGCGTTCAACGCCAGATCCATGCTTGTTTCTGGCGTTGAACGCCAGGAATGAGCATGGGCTGGGCATTCAGCGCCAGCATTATCCCTCTCTGGGCTCTGATTGTCCTCAGAGGGATTTTGATTGATCATCTGTTCATTTCTTAGCTTCCTGTTTCTTTGAAGTGAGGTATTTAATATTTTCCCACTTCTTAGTTGAACTGCTCGGCATTCTTCTGCTATTTGTTTTGACAGTTGCTTTTCTGTCTGCTTTAATTGCACTTCCATATTCCTGTTAGCCATTCTTGTTTCCTGTAATAATTCCTTGAATTCGGCTAGCTGCTTGGTTAGAAAGTCTAATTGCTGATTGAATTCATTAGCCTGATCCACCGGACTGAGTTCAGCAGTTACTGTTTTAGCTTCTTCTTTCATAGAAGATTCACTGCTTAGGTACAGATGCTGATTTCTGGCAACTGTATCAATAAGCTCTTGAGCTTCTTCAATTGTTTTTCTCATATGTATAGATCCACCAGCTGAGTGGTCTAGAGAAATCTGAGCTTTTTCTGTAAGCCCATAGTAGAAGATGTCTAATTGCACCCATTCTGAAAACATTTCAGAGGGGCATTTTCTTAGCATCTCTCTGTATCTCTCCCAGGCATCATAAAGGGATTCATTATCTCCTTGTTTGAAGCCTTGGATGTTTAGCCTTAGCTGTGTCATCCGTTTGGGAGGGAAATAGTGATTCAGGAATTTTTCTGACAGCTGTTTCCATGTTTTTATGCTGTTCTTAGGCTTGTTATTTAACCACCTCTTAGCTTGATCTTTTACAGCAAATGGAAACAGTAATAATCTGTAGACATCCTGATCCACTTCTTTATCATGTACTGTGTCAGCAATTTGTAGGAATTGTGCCAGAAACTCTGTAGGTTCTTCATGTGGAAGACCAGAATACTGGCAGTTTTGCTGCACCATGATAATGAGCTGAGGATTCAGCTCAAAGCTACTAACTCCAATGGAGGGTATACAGATACTACTCCCATATGAAGCAGTAGTGGGGTTAGCGTATGACCCCAGAGTCCTCTTGGACTGTTCATTCCTACTTGCTTCCATGATGGAATACAAGAGAGATGATGTGTATGTTGATATTATTTATTTTATAATAGTGGAATAAATAAAAATAGAATATATAAAAAAAATATTTTGAAAATATTTTGTGAAATTTTTTTTTTGAAAAAGTTTTGAAATTGAAATCTGAACTTTATAAAAAAATTTCGAAAAAGTAGTTCAAAATTAGTTAGAAAATATAAATTTTTTTTTTGAATTTTGAATTTTATGATGAAAGAGAAAAACACACAAAAGACACAAGACTTAAAATTTTTAGATCTAGTGCTCCTTATTTTCGAAAATTTTTTGAGGGAAAACACCAAGGAACACCAAACTTAAAAATTTTAAGATCAAGACACAAGAAAAACTCAACAACACCTTGAAGATTCACAAGAACACCAAGAACAAAAGGAAGAACACCAAACTTAAAATTTTTAGAAAACTTTAATAAAATTTTCGAAAATTATAAAAAGATTAGCAAGAAAACACCAAACTTAAAGTTTGGCACAAGATTAAATCAAAGAAAAATTATTTTTGAAAAAGATTTTCAAAAGTACTGGTGCCCCCTCATCAAGAATATAAACCAATATTCTAGCCAAACGGGCAGAAAAGGTAACAATTGTTCTGAATGGGTATATTCTTTTTAGAAGACTAATGCTTTGGATTAGTATAAGAAAAACAAGAAAAGACACAGAACAAGAAAAGTTAAAGATCAATCAAGAAAAATGAACAAGAACAACTTGAAGATCAAGGAAGAACCAAGAACACTAACACGAAAATTTCTAAAAGAAAATATAAAATATGCAATTAACACCAAACTTAGAATAAGACACTAAACTCACGAAAAATTAACAATTAATTAAGAAAAATAATATTTTTGAAAAGAAATTTTTGAAAAGAAACTATCCTATCAAAATTTAATGACTCTATAACAACAAAAATAAATTATTCCTAATCTAAGAAATAAAATAAGCCTTCAATTGTTCAAACTCAACAATCCCCGGCAACGGCGCCAAAAACTTGGTGCACGAATTTGTGATTCGCATAACAAACCAGCAAGTGCACTGGGTCGTCCAAGTAATACCTTACGTGAGTAAGGGTCGATCCCACGGAGATTATTGGTTTGAAGCAATCAATGTTTATTTTATTAATCTTAGTTAGGAGGTCAACAAGGTTATTTGGATATAATTGTAAGAAGTCAAAGTATTTAAAATTGTAAGAAAAAATGATAGAGAATAATAGTGTTACTTGTTGTGCAGTAATAGGAAATATGTTGGAGTTTTGGAGATGCTTTGTCCTTTGACTTCAACTCTTCCTTGAAATCCTTCAACACACGCAAGGCTCCTTCCATGGCAAGCTCTATGTAGGGTGTCACCATTGTCAGTGGCTACTTCCCATCCTCTCAGTGAAAATGTTTCTATGCTCTGTCACAGCACGGCTAATCATCTGTCGGTTCTCAATCAGGTTGGAATAGAATCCATTGATTCTTTTGCATCTGTCACTAACGCCCAACCTTCAGGAGTTTGAAGCACGTCACAGTCATTCAATCCCAGAATCCTACTCGGAATACCACAGACAAGGTTTAGACTTTCCGGATTCTCATGAATGCTGCCATCAATCCAGCTTATACCACGAAGATTCTGATTAAAGAATCTAAGAGATACTCATTCAATCTGATGTAGAACGGAGGTGGTTGTCAGGCACACGTTCATGGTTTGAGGAAGGTGATGAGTGTCACGGATCATCACCTTCTCCATAATTAAGCGCGAATGAACATCTTAGATAAGAACAAGCGTGTTTGAATGGAAACAAAGGAATTGTATTAAATCATCGAGACGCTGCAGAGCTCCTCACCCCCAACAATGGAGTTTAGAGACTCATGCCGTCAAAAAGTATGTAATTCAGATCTGAAAATGTCATGAGGTACAAAATAATTCTCTAAAAGTTGTTTAAATAGTAAACTAGTAACCTAGGTTTACAGAATATGAGTAAACTAAGATAATAGTTGCAGAAATCCACTTCTGGGGCCCACTTGATGTGTGTTGGGGCTGAGACTAAAGCTATCCACGAGTAGAGACCTTTCTTGGAGTTAAACTCCAAGTTATGACGTGTTTTGGGCGTTCAACTCCGGATCATGACGTTTTTCTGCGTTTAACTCCAGACAGCAGCATGTACTTGGCGTTCAACGCCAAGTTACGTCATCTATCTTTGCGCAAAGTATGAACTATTATATATTGCTGGAAAGCCCTGGATGTCTACTTTCCAACGCCGTTGAGAGCGCACCAATTGGACTCCTGTAGCTCCAAAAATTCCATTCCGAGTGCAGGGAGGTCAGGATCCAACAGCATCAGCAGTCCTTTTTCAGCCTAAGTCAGATTTTTGCTCAACTCCCTCAATTTCAGCCAGAAATTACCTGAAATCACAGAAAAATACACACACTCATAGTAAAGTCCAGAAATATGATTTTTGCCTAAAAACTAATAATATTCTACTTAAAACTAATTAAAACATACTAAAATCTACATGAAATTACCCCCAAAAAGCGTATAAAATATCCGCTCATCAGTTATCATGCAAGAATAAGTAAGGACCCCGAGTGGATAAAAGTGGGCATTCCAATTACAGTTCGACGGATGCATGCTGTTGCATCTCACTACCTCAACGGAAGCCAAGAAAGAGGCCAGCCCATCAAGCAGTAGAAGGACAAAACCTAGAGGAGCAAGCCCCAGCCACTTTGGATATGCACCAACTATAGGAAGCCATTGATGGCTTATCTAGACAATACTTGGAAAGTCAAGGGGCACAGAAAGAGCTTCAACTATAGATGATGGACCGTTAAGAGGAATCGCTCTCGAGATGGATAAATCAACAAGGGGAGTGGCAAAAGCAAATGATGGAGTAGCAACTGGAACAAGGAAAACAATGGGGTGAATCTTTCTACAGGATAGAACAAAGGCAAGATAAACAACAAGAATCTATCCAGAAGCTAATCAACATCTAAGCACATCAAGGTGCGCACATACATGAGATGCATCGGAAACAAATAGAACAAGCAGAACTCTTTGACGAATACATGGCATTCTCAGAAGGGGTTTACATGAGTGAGACTGGGCATCATGTAAACATGCTAGCCAGGCTCGGATACTTAGTCGGACAGCTGCCTATATTACATCTGGGAATCACAAGATATGAAGAAGTGAAGGATGAGTTAGCACGAGAAGAAAGAGAAAGGGTAGAGAAGAGTCATGAATCAGTAAGGAAGGCACTTGAAGATTGGAAAAGAGCCAGACTGGCACGAATACAAGGAAACACAAGTGGACACAAAGAGGACAAACAAGAGGGAGAGCATGGGCAACCCCATGAGTAAAAGGTGGTGGAGTTCCCTCTTTGTCCCATCTTTTTCAAGCTTTAAATAAGGAAAATCATGTATGAAATAGAACATGTTTCCATGGTAGTTTAGGATTTTCAATTCTGCCTTTATGTTTTTATTGCTTAGGTCTATGCTTGTTAGTCTAATGTCACTGCTGCATTTTCACCTTGCTTACTTGTATGCTTGTCCTTTAAGTTTAATAAAAAGAGATGTTATGAAAAACAAGAATGGAGTTCAAGTTGTGAAGTAAGTTCTTAAGTTTGTGGTGTGGTAATAGATTAGCTAAGTTGGTTCACCAACAAGGTAGAAAGGCAACTATCTGTCCCCAAATCATATGCTTGAAACACACCCCATGAGACTAGCTAAATAACAAGATCCTAATAAGAAAGAGGGAAAGAAAAATGAAAATTGAGGAATAAAGAAAGGAAAAATAATAAGAAGTAAGGCTAGGCACCAAGGGTTTGAATCTTGAGGGATGTGTCTATGGTGTTCTTGTACCAAGGGTCTGCTTGGATTACTAAGCTCTCAGGGGTGCCTTATCACTTGGTAACTTGGGTTAACTAACCCAGAATTATCAGCTGAAAGTCCACTATCAAGAGCAATCTTTGCTACAGAACATTTAGTAACCTAAAGAGGTGCTGGACACCAAGGCCTCAAGGAAGGAAAATAACAAACCATGTGCCTGTGGTGTTCATATATGGGGGAGAGAGACTTGAGGGAGTAAGCCCTTAGGGGTGTTTCAACACCTAGCACCTTGAACCAACTAGTTCTGGAGTGTTGGCTGAAAGCTTACTTTAAAGAGTTGCCCCCTCACAAAGCACTTAGCCTAAGAACACAAATAAGCCCTGAAAAGACAAAAAGGATCAATGAATAAAAGTCTCATAGGGTGCAATCAAGTGAGTGTTCTAGGGCATGATAAAGGCCTAGAAGCCAGTGAAGGAGTGAACCTAAGTTGCTATGCATGAAACCCCATAAAACCAAGGACATGACTTCCACAATAATGACGCATTTCTCTTGGCATTTCATTCATCATTCTCATGTTTCAGTACTTGCTTAGGGACAAACAAGCTTTAAGTTTGGTGTTGTGATGCCAGGGCATCTTGGCCAGTTTCACTGACCTTTTCTTTACTGTTTTAAGGTAGTTTCATGCATTTTCTTAGTAAATAAGCAAGTTTTGGGTGGATATTCACTTACATCTTGATTTAGGCAAATATTGTGAATTTTACATGATTTCATGAGGATTATGCAAGAATTGAATTACAATTTGGATAATGCATGATCTCATAACTTGGACTAGAGCTTTGATGCACTTCATAACTAACGTGACCACTAACGTGGAATGGGAGCTAGCTTGCAACGTTAATGAGAAAAGTGATCGCCAATAACGTCCTCGAAGCCATTATAGCCCACATTAATTACCACGTTAACTACATTAACGTGGTAGTTAACGTGGAGAAAAAGGGAGCTCCAGCGTTAGTGGTAAAAGTGAATACCACTAAGTTAACGTGAACTCTAACGTGGAAGAGGAAGATAAGGCCAATGTTAGTGACACTCACCTTTGTCACTAACGTTGGACTAAGCCACTATGAGCCACGTTAAGAGCCATGTTAACTCAGTTAACGTGGACTCCAACGTGGAGGAGCAAGGAATCGCCAACATTAGTGACACTCACCTTTGTCACTAACGTTGGACTAAGCCACTATGAGCCACGTTAGTTGCCACGTTAATTACATTAACGTGGAAGCTAACATGGAGGAAAGGAATGATGAGCCAACGTTAGTGACACTCACCTTTGTCACTAACATTGGAGATGGCAATCAACACCACGTTAATGTAATTAATGTGAGGCACTAACGTGGGGAAGGGGCGTTTTGGAGCGTTAGTGACAAAGGTAAGTGTCACTAACGCTCTCGAGGCTAAGGCATACCCACGTTAAGAGCCACGTTAGTTATACTAACGTGAACTCTAACATGAGGAAAGGGGAACTCTCAACGTTATTGGAAAAGGTAAACCCCAATAACGTTTGCGCAAGACCAAAAGGCAACGTTAGTGGTCACGTTAGTGCCACTAACGTTGAAGTTAACGTGGACCCTTTTGGGGTTAGGAACATTAGTGAAAAAAGTGATTGTCACTAACATTCTCGAACCCACATTTTCACTTAACGTTAACGCCACTAACGTCCTAAGCTAAAGTCCATGCCTACTTCACACTTTCTCTTCAAGTAAAGCTAAGCCGACTGAAGATGATAACTGCTTCAACTCAAGATCCAAAGGCCCATATCCAAGACTTGAAGAGCCAACTAGAAGATCAGAAGAGTAGTATATATAGGAGTAGTTTTGAATTAGAAAAGGAGCTTTTGGCATTTAGGGAACTACACTCTGTATAATTTTACTTTTTCTGCAACTTCTAGTTTTAATTCCAGAATGTATTTTCCATCTTTGCTTTCCATTTCCAGAGCTATGAACAACTAAACCCCTTTCATTGGGTTAGGGAGCTCTGTTGTAATTTGATGAATCAATAATATTTTTCATTATTCTTCTTCTTTCTTTTCACTTGATTTTACTAGAAAGCTTTCAATCTTCATCCAATTGGGTAGTAGTCTTGGAAAAGAAGCAATTCATAATTGGATCTCTTCGGAACCTTGGAAGAGGAATGAAGGGATCATGCTAGAAATGCTTTCTCATGTTGGACCAAATTGGGGTTTGGATGGGTATAGTGACATATAATCCTACCAACACTTTGATTTGGGAATACATGTGGTATAATCAGTGATCATACTTCATCTCTTCTCATGAGCAATTAGACCAAGGAATTGGCTATTGATCAAGATTTGAGAGATTGAATTACCAAGGAATTGAAATTCAATCACTTAAGATTGCCAAGGAGATCAATGAATGCATTGATTGAGGAAGAGATAAGAATGAACTTGATCCGGAGAATGCAACATCTCCTAAGCTCAGTGAATCCCCCATTTCTGATCTTACCCATTCTCTTTAATTCTTGCTATTTACTTTGATGCTCATTTTCCCCTTTCCCATTTAAGATTCTGCAATTTACTTTCTGCCATTTACATTCAGCTCTTTATTTCCAGCATTTATGTTTCTGCTATTTACTTTCCTGCCATTTAATTTCCTGCAATTCTCAATTCAAATTCTACTTAACTCAACTAGAACATTCCTCTAATTAAAGTTGCTTGACCAATCAATCCATGTGGGATTCGACCTCACTCTATTGTGAGTTTTTACTTGACGACAATTCGGTATACTTGCCGAGGGAAAATTGTTGAGAGACAAGTTTCTGTGCATCATTCACTCTTTGCCTCAAGCTGAGGTTCCTTTTCATCAAGCTCACAGAGTTCATTCTCAACAACTTTCTCTTATTCTCCCTCTTGAATATCCGTCTCCTTATCAATGGGGTAGCGTAACTTGTTGTGGTCTTCTTCTCGCACTTCCGCTACCATTTCATCGATTACATCACATCGGAGAACGGAATGCTCTTCGGGAGGATGCTTCATGGCTTCTTCCAAATTGAACTTGATAGTCTTGTCTCCGACCTCAAAGGAATATGTGCCGGTAAAGGCATCTAACTTGAACTTAGAGGTCTTAAGGAAGGGTCTACCAAGTAGAATGGAGGATGAGCTTCTATTTTCTGTTGGAGGCATTTCAAGGATGTAAAAGTCAATCGGAAAGACCAAGTCCTTGATCGCCACAAGTACATCTTCTGCTATTCCCATCACAGTGATCACACTTTTATTGGCTAAGGCAAACTACGCCGCCGATTTCCTTAATGGAGCTAAATTCAACCGTACAAAAATGGAGAGCGGCATGATGCTTACGCAAGCCCCTAGATCACACATATAGTCATGAAAAATACGTCCACCAATACGACAGGACACCAAACAAGGTCCAGGGTCACCACATTTTTTTGGAATAGGTTCCATCAAGGTAGAAATTGAACTACCCAAGGATAATGTCTCCAACTCTCCTATCCTATCCTTGTGTGTACACAAGTCTTTCAGAAATTTTGCATACTTCGGAATTTGTTGGATAGCATCAAGAAGTGGTATGGTTACCTCAACTTTCTTGAACACTTGAAGAATGTTTAAATCGAATTCCGGAGTCTTCTTTGCTTTCTTCACCAAGGAAGGGAATGGGATAGGAATGGACTCATCCACTATACCTTTCCTCCTGGGTTCCTTAAGGCTTTCTCCTTCTTCCTCATTCCTGTGTCTACCTCCTCTTCTTCATGTGGAGCTTCAACGACCACTTCTTCCTCATGAATGTCTTCCATGACCCTAGGAGGTATCTCCTCCAATGTAGTTCCCGACCGTAGAGTAATGGCGTTGAGACCGCCCTTGGGGTTTGGAAAGGGTTGGGAAGGAAGGTTAGAAGAGTTTGAGGGTTGGTTGGTGTTGTTGGAGGAGGACATGGACATCTTTGAAATCATGTCGGTGAGATTGGCCAATTGCGCGCCCAAGGCATCGAATTGAGCCTTGTTGCTCTCGTCCCGTTTTCTCCATAGCGACTCTAAGCTCATCAACTTGATTGGTGGAAGATGAAGAGGGTTGGTTGGATTGTTGTCTATGATGTGGTGCTTGGTATTTGGTCGATACCGATCTCCATGGGTTAGTTATTCTCTCCTCAACACCAATGTCTTATTTTCTTTATTAGTTCATTGTTACATTGCATAATAGATTGCATGTGTAGTTGATTGTTTGCATTTAAGTACTACTTGGTTGAAAAATAATAAGTTTCTTTTTAAGACCCTATTTTTGAAAAAAAATTCACTAATTTAAAATCAAAATTTATGTGTTAAACTTGTCGAAAGTTGTATTTGGAAGATGGTTTTTGAGCCAAAGAATACATAACCCGTAGATTTGGAGCTTATTTACATGGTTACATTATTTAACCATAATATTTTATTCTTGTGTGTTTCCTTATCTATAATTGCAATCTTTACTTTGTTCCATTCTATATGTCCACTATTTAATGTATTTACATGCTTGCATATGACTGAAGCCATTAATTTGATGGTGAGAATTGTTGTCGGTCTAGAATTTCTCTTGTAGAAATTAGAACTTCGTTGTAAGCATAGCTCCAAACCAACAAACAACTCTCACATCAAATTAAATTTGGTTGGTTGTCATAAGTAACAAACCCCAATGAAAATTAACCGAAGTATTTAGACTCCAGGTCGTCTCACAAGGAATTGCAATGAAGTGCTCAATTATTGGCTATGAAGTATGTTTTGGGGTTTTTGGAATAAGAGACATGAAAAGTAAATGATAAGGAAATTCAAATAACAAAAGGCCTTGGCAAGGGTGGGTGGTCAAGGATCTCTATCCTAATCACTAACCACAACATGAGAATTGGCAAGGATCAACCTCATTAAGTCATCCTCTAACTAGTAAAGGAAAGTCAAATGAGCTATGTCAATCCAAGTCCATAAGTCCTAGTTCTCCACCAAATCAATTAGTGAGATCTAGAGCCAATGGCTCCCAATCATCAATTACTTGGACATTAGTAACTCAAAAGTTCCTAAGTTACCTTCCCAAGCTAAGAGGAACAAAATCTACTCTAACATCCAACCAAGCATTTTGTCAAACACTTGGAAGGCATAAAAGGAAAGCATAATAAATGACAAGAAATAGTAAAGTCTAACAACTATCAATAGCAAGGAAAATAAGATCATAACTCAAATCATCAATAAAAGAAACATCAAACATAAATTTCATTAAAAGAAAATCAAATTCAACATGAACATCTATGAACATAAAAGAGCATAAAAGGTAAAATTAACATGAGAACTAAGAGAATCAAGTAGTAGGAACAAGAAATTGTAGAAGAAACAAGATGAAATCAAGAAATCATGCCTAGATCTAAGATGGATTAACCTAACTTAACCTAATTCTAGAGAGAAGAGGGAGCTTCTCTCTCTAGAAACTAACCTACATGATGCTAATGCTAAAAACAATTGCTCCCCTTGTGAATGGTATCCTTGATTAGTACGTTCATAGTAGGGGCGATCATAAAAGTTGTGGGTAGCCGCTATGGTGTTATCTTCTTGGAGACTTGGACACTCGTCCATGTAGTGGGAGTAGTATGAACAAATGCCGCACACTTTTTGGGGGACCAATTGTTGACATTGTTGGTTTTGAGGAGGTAGTGGTTGTTGTTGGGATGGAGGTTGTTGTTGATTGGTGCACGAAATCGTGATCGTTCATTCCTTGGTAACGGCACTGAAAACTCAATATTCACGTTTATAATCTTAATTCTTTGTCACAACTTCGCACAACTAACCAGCAAGTGCACTGGGTCGTCCAAGTAATAAACCTTACATGAGTAAGGGTCGATCCCACGGAGATTGTCGGTATGAAGCAAGCTATGGTCATCTTGTAAATCTCAGTCAGGAGAGTTCAAATGTTTATGGTGAATTGATAATTAAAATAGAAATGAAATATAAAATAGGATAGAGGTACTTATGTAATTCATTGGTGAGAATTTCAGATAAGCGTATGGAGATGCTTTGTCCCTTCTGTCTCTCTGCTTTCCTACTGTCTTCATTCAATCCTTCTTACTCATTTCCATGGCAAGCTGTATGTTGGGTGATGACAAGTCATCATATACCCATTTTTCAAGCTAATTTCACTTGTTTTGTTAGCATTTATGCACTTTCTTGCATCCTAAGTTAGTGATTTGGAGTAAAAATGCATAACTTCTCTAAATCAAGCAACCACTATGAAATTAATGATAAATCCTGAGGTTTAAGCTAATTTTAATTGCATTTTAATTGATTTATAAGCCTCTTGAATTTAGTGATACTTTGAGTGGTTGTTTGGTTTATTTTAGGTGAAGAAAAGAAAAGAAAATGAAAAGCGTGGCCTAAGAAGCGTGACAAAAGAAAAGGGAAGCGTGGCCAAAGAAGGGAGAAGCGTGCCTCAACTAATGGGGGAAGCAACCTTGCCCTCCACAAGGGCAGAATGCCCTCTAGGAGGGCAGCACTAAGTGACCGAACCAAGACAAGGCAACCTTGCCCTGCCCACTCCAAGGGCAGAGCACAAAATGGTGCCTTGGAGCCAAGAGAAGCAAATTCTGCCCTGCCCTTGTGGAGAGCAGGATCGGGCACATCAAGGAAAGAAATCCAAGGAAAAATAGCTCCCATGCATGCCACAAGGTTCGAACCAAGAACCATGAGGAAGCCAAGCCTTGAGACATACTAGCGTGCCAAGAAACCAAGAAAAATAATTAGCGTGTTTGCACTCTCCCAGGATCGAACCCACGATGTGAAGGAAAGGATCCTGCCCTGCCCTTGGCGCGGGCAGGGCAGAAATTTGAATGGCGCACCAACTTTGCTCCCTGGCGCACCAATTTCCTCGTCCTGGCAGCATCGCGCGCGCACATTCCTTCCTTGGCGCACCAACCCGTTTCTGCCCTGCCCTTGGCGTGGGCAGGGCAGCCTCCCACGCACCAGCGCATCCTGGCGCGCCAAATTCCTTCCTGGCGCATCAACTTTTCTTCTTGGCAGCACCATCCGCGCGCAACGCTCATCCTGGCGCATCAACCTTTCCCGCCCTGCCCTTGGCGCGGGCAGGGCAGCCTCTGGCGCACCAAATTTCCTCCTCTTGCGCACCAACTCGCACCAACAAGCAACATGGCCGCACCAACTTCTTGTGCCTAGCATCAATTTTCTGCCCTGCCCTCCACAAGGGCAGGGCAGCCTCCTGGGAGTGGTTTTTGGGCCAAAATTCAAATTAAAAATAAATTTGAATTCATTTCTTCACCAATCCAAAAGCCCATCCAAATCCCATTATCCAAGAATAGAAAGTGTATAAATAGGACTTAGTTTGATGTAATTAGGACTGGATGCTCACTTTTGAATTTTGACTTTTACCTTGGCTTTTGAATTTTCATTTTCACATTCCTTTGGAGCTTTGACTCTCTTGGAATTGTTCTGGAGAGAATTGGCCGAGACTTTAGAGGATCAAGGGAGAGTTGATTGATCTCCTTCCTCAATTCCCTTGGGCAATTCTCCTCTTCTGTTTTCTGAGTATTGGGTGTGTGAAATTGGGTAAATTCTGTCCCAATTCCCATTCAAACTCTTGCATTATATTTTCTGCATAATTCAAGTTTATTTCTGTTCTTCTACTGCTTTCTCTTTTAATTTTCTGTCAATTGCTTAGTAACTTCAGATCTGGGAAGGAAATTGGGTTTTAGGCTCTGCTACCTAAGCCCTTGGGATCCTGAGATCACTTTTGGTTCCTCTGTGAACCTTTACTGCACTTTAATTTCCTTGCTGTTTAAATTTCCTGTTTGCATCCAATTCATTTCTGCTACCTTCTTTACTACAATTTACTTCTTCTTGTTTAGATCCTGCAATCCCACTCCTCAATTCCCCTTTACATTCAGCAATTTATCTTTCTTGCCATTTAAGTTACTGCAATTTAAGTTTCTTGCACTTTAAGTTTCAGTCATTTACTTTCTTGCTCTTTAAGTTTCTGCACTTTTACTCTTCTGTTCTTTATTTTACTGCATTTCTCCCTTCCCCCTTTACATTTACTGTCATTTAATTTCTGATAAACACAAATCACTCAACCAAAACTTGATTCGCTTGACTAAACCACCCACTAAACTAAAATTGCTCAATCCTTCAATCCCTGTGGGATCGACCTCACTCATGTGAGTTATTATTACTTGATGCGACCCGGTACACTTGCCGGTGAGTTTTGTGTTGGATCGTTTTCCACACATCAAGTTTTTGGCGCCGTTGCCGGGGATTGAAATAGATTGACAATGATTAAGTGAAGTGGAGGTCTAGATTAAGCATTTTTCTTTTATGTTACTCTAACTCTTACTAACACATTAACTGTTTGAGTTTTTGCTTAAACTAACCAACCAAAACCTCACTCTAGCAATAGATTGAAGTTTTGTTAACTCTCTGGGTTTGTGTGTTTGTTGCTGTGTGTTTGCATGTCAGGTACAGGAAGATCCTCTACTATCCACTCTGAAATTGATCAAAGGACTCTTCGGAGAATAAGAAGAGCTGAAAGAGGGAAGAATATTGTTGGAGAAGAAGAAGAATCTGAGGAGGAATTCCAAGATATGGAAGGAGATACTAGTCAACCAGGAGGAGGAGCCAACAATGACCAACAGAGAAGAGTCTTGGCTTCATACACATTTGCAAATGCTAGGCATTGTGGGAGTAGCATTCTTCCTCCCAATGTCAATGCAAACAACTTTGAACTCAAGCCACAACTCATAACTCTGGTGCAAAACAATTGTTCCTTCGGAGGAGGACCTTTGGAGGATCCAAACCAACATTTGTCCACCTTTTTGAGAATCTGTGATACAGTAAAGACAAATGGTGTACCCCCTGATAGCTACAAGTTGCTACTCTTCCCATTCTCTCTTAGAGATAAAGCCACTCAATGGCTAGAGACTTTTCCAAAAGAAAGCATCAACACTTGGGATGACTTGGTGAGCAAGTTCCTTGCTAAATTCTATCCACCTCAAAGAGTCCTAAGGTTGAAGACAGAGGTTCAAACCTTCACTCAATTGGAGGCCGAGAGCTTATATGAAGCATGGGAGAGATACAAGGCTCTATTGAGGAAGTGTCCACCAGAGATGTTCATTGAGTGGGACAAGCTACAAAACTTCTATGAAGGCCTCACTCTTAAGGCTCAGGAGGCTCTTGATCACTCTGCTGGAGGCTCTCTACAACTCATGAAAACCACAGAGGAAGCTCGAAACCTCATTGATATGGTGGCCAACAACCAATATTTCTTTGCTCATCAAAGACAACGCCAACCATCACAGAGAAGAGGAGTCATGGAGTTGGAAGGAGTTGATTCAATCTTAGCTCAAAACAAGATGATGCAACAACAGATTCAACAACAATTTGAGCAAATGGCTAAGAGAATTGATGGCTTGCAAGTGGCAGCAGTGAGCACCACAAGCCAACCCCCAAACACTTGGGTACAAAGTGAAGAAACTCAAGAGGAGCAACAACAAGAGCAGGTTCAATACTTGCACAACCAGAATCAGGGAACAAATGAAGTTTATGGAGAGACTTACAATCCATCTTGGAAGAATCATCCAAACCTCAGATGGGGAGACAACCATAATCAAAACCAACAACCATGGCAAAGAAACACAGGCCAAAACAATTGGAAAAACACAAACCACAACCCCCAGCCAACTACTAACCAAAATTCATACAGAAAACCACAAAACAACTACCCAAATTCTAACCAATACCCACCCAATAACCACCCAACTAACCAAAACACTTACCTTCATCCATCAACACCCCAAAACCAACCCATCACACAAGATTCACAGAGAATCACCAATCTAGAAGTACTCCTGGAGAAACTAATGAAAAGCCAAGAATTGACAAACAAAAATCAAGAAGCTACCATGAAGAACCTAGAGAGGCAGATTGGCCAAATCTCTAAGAAGATCTCTGTTGAGAAGCCATCAAGTTCACTACCTAGTGATACCATTCCCAACCCAAAGGAAGAATGCAAGGTGGTGCAACTAAGAAGTGGAAGGGTGTTAACAGACAGCAACCAAGGAGCAACCAAAGAGCTCATGGAAGATAACACTGAAGCCATCAACAAGGATAAGATAAGCAAGAATACTCCAGAAAAACTCACAGAAGAAGATAACAAGCCACAGAATTTGAAGAAAGGAAAGAATATCTTGGAAGAACCAAGTCCAAAACAGCATCAAGTGGTGAAGAGCTCAACACCACCACTGCCGTACCCACAAAGATTTCACAAGGAAACAAAGGATCAGCACTTCCACAAATTTCTTGAGACTTTCAAGAAGCTGGAAATCAACATACCTTTGGCAGAGGCTTTGGAGCAAATGCCCCTGTATGCTAAGTTTCTAAAGGAGCTCATTAACAAGAAAAGGGATTGGAATGAGAAGGAAACAGTGATGCTTAGTGAGGAATGCAGTGCACTCATTAGAAAGGGACTCCCTCCCAAGCTTGAGGACCCTGGAGGTTTCTTCTTGCCATGCACTATCGGAAACCTGTTCATTAACAAAGGGATGTGCGATCTAGGAGCAAGCATAAATCTAATCCCATATTCTCTAGTGAAAAAACTTGGCATAAAGGAGGTGAAACCAACAGAGATGACTTTGGAATTGGTGGATCAATCAATAGTCCATCCTAAGGGGTTGATTGAGAACCTTTTAGTTAAGGTTGACAAATTCATTTATCCGGCAGATTTTGTGATTCTGGATTCTTCAAAAAATGGAAATGACTCCATAATACTCGGTCGACCATTTTTGGCCACTGCTAGAGCCATTGTGGACATAGAGCAAGGAGAATTAAATCTTAGGATGCATGAGGAGAGCATCATCCTGAAAGTTTTCCCAGAATTACAAATGAATGAAGAAAAAAGCAAAATGAGTGATGATCTCCCCCCAAAGCAATCAACTGAAAAGGAAGTAGAACAGATAAACAAACAGACACAAGAAGAAAAGGGGATTCACAAGGAAGCAGGGGTGATCAGCAAAAAGGAAGGCATCACAACTCAAGCAACTGTCAAGAAAGGAAGATCAACAAGCAAGAAAAAGGTGAAGAATAAGAAAAAGGCTCACAAAGGGTGGAAGAACAAGAAAATCCCAACTGAAGGATTTTCTAAGGGTGACAAGGTACAACTTGTATACCAACAGCAGGGGGCAGAAGATTATTACACTGTCAACCAAATTCTTTCTCTTGAGCATATGGAAATTGAACATCAAGGCACTCAGAGAAAGCTGACAGTGAGGGGTGACAAATTGAGACACCACCAATTTCAACCACCTTAAAGGGAGTTCATTGTCAAGCTAATGACAATAAAAGAGCGCTTGTTGGGAGGCAACCCAACCTGAGGTAGTTTCTTTTTCATAGCTTTTCAATAAAAATGTTGAACAATTGGTATGTATTGCAAGGAGCTAAGTTTGGTGTTGCACACCAAAACAAATTGAGGGGGAATGAAAACTTCTAAGTTTGGTGTTCCACCAAAAATATCATTTAAAAACACATTCTCATCTCTTGCATGATTCCAGCTCCGAGCAATTAAACAAATTATTCAACTGTTAAATTGTTTTCTAGCTTTAATTTCATTAACCTTTAGCAAGAATACATGGTTTCACTTAATGGTTAATTTGATACATCTGAGACAGTGGCAAAACAATTAAGTTTGATGTTCATACACAAAAAAATCAATCCAAGAGCCACACTCAGTACTATGCTTACTAACCATGTAATTAAGGGCTTGAGAATCAAGCAACTTTGAGAACTATGCAGGATAGAAGCCAACATTTGAAGACATTATGCATTGTAACTCAAAGAGGACATAGCAGAAAGAAAAATCAAAGGGCTGCAACTTCAAAGGTTGTATCTGAACTTAATCCTTGCTGCTGTGTGATGTTTCAAATCTGGAAGCCATTGTATTTCTTGCTAAAGTGTTCATTTAGCCACAAGTGAAATTGTTTGTGAAAATGCCAAATCTGCATAATGCTTGTATCCATCACTTAGCTTTAAATATTGTCTTGTTTCCCATATGCTTGAATAAAAGAGTTTGGTTTGAATTGAAAAAAAAAAAATCCAATGTTGCATGAGTATGAATGGAAGTTGGTGGTGGCACATGTGTTTGATTAAATGCATAACTCATGAAATAAATGTTGCATAATATCATTCTCATTCAATTGTAAGTTAGCTTGCTGTTACAAAGACTCCTATCTATAATGAAACATCCTTGGTAACAAAAACAGAAAAGAGAAAAGAAAAAGCCAAAATGGCAAGAAAAACAAAGAATAAAGGTTGGACACCAATGGCTTGAACCTTAGGACAAATGTCTGTGGTGTTCTTGTACTGAGATCTGCTTGGATGAGTAAATTCTAAGGGGTATTTTGAAACCCGGTCACTTAGATCAACTGATTTGGGATGGCCAATTGAAAATCCACAATAAAGAGCAACTTAGATACAAAGCACTTAGTGATCCAAAGAGATGCTGGGCATCAATGATCCTAGGAAGATTTAGTGAGCTAAGTGTCTGTGGTGGAAAGATGTTGAGCAAAATAAAAGAAAATGAAGCCAAAGGCTAAGCTGCAACATTTAACACCAAACCTCTTAAAGAATAAAAAGCTTATTAAAGCATTATGAGCCAAGAAGAGTTAGCAAGGGAGTGAGTAAAAGGTGAGTCTTATGACAGCAAGTTTAGCAAACCTTTGATGCAAAATGTATATTATGCAGCAACAACAATAAGTGAGTATCATTGTCTGCATAAATGCTCCATAAATTGAAGTTCTGCTATCTGCATAATAAGGATTTATGTTCTTTTCTTATTCATATCATTTACTCTTAGTTTTGATGCTTGCTTGGGGACAAGCAAGGTTTAAGTTTGGTGTTGTGATGACAAGTCATCATATACCCATTTTTCAAGCTAATTTCACTTGTTTTGTTAGCATTTATGCACTTTCTTGCATCCTAAGTTAGTGATTTGGAGTAAAAATGCATAACTTCTCTAAATCAAGCAACCACTATGAAATTAATGATAAATCATGAGGTTTAAGCTAATTTTAATTGCATTTTAATTGATTTATAAGCCTCTTGAATTTAGTGATACTTTGAGTGGTTGTTTGGTTTATTTTAGGTGAAGAAAAGAAAAGAAAATGAAAAGCGTGGCCTAAGAAGCGTGACAAAAGAAAAGGGAAGCGTGGCCAAAGAAGGGAGAAGCGTGCCTCAACTAATGGGGGAAGCAACCTTGCCCTCCACAAGGGCAGAATGCCCTCTAGGAGGGCAGCACTAAGTGACCGAACCAAGACAAGGCAACCTTGCCCTGCCCACTCCAAGGGCAGAGCACAAAATGGTGCCTTGGAGCCAAGAGAAGCAAATTCTGCCCTGCCCTTGTGGAGAGCAGGATCGGGCACATCAAGGAAAGAAATCCAAGGAAAAATAGCTCCCATGCATGCCACAAGGTTCGAACCAAGAACCATGAGGAAGCCAAGCCTTGAGACATACTAGCGTGCCAAGAAACCAAGAAAAATAATTAGCGTGTTTGCACTCTCCCAGGATCGAACCCACGATGTGAAGGAAAGGATCCTGCCCTGCCCTTGGCGCGGGCAGGGCAGAAATTTGAATGGCGCACCAACTTTGCTCCCTGGCGCACCAATTTCCTCGTCCTGGCAGCATCGCGCGCGCACATTCCTTCCTTGGCGCACCAACCCGTTTCTGCCCTGCCCTTGGCGCGGGCAGGGCAGCCTCCCACGCACCAGCGCATCCTGGCGCGCCAAATTCCTTCCTGGCGCATCAACTTTTCTTCTTGGCAGCACCATCCGCGCGCAACGCTCATCCTGGCGCATCAACCTTTCCCGCCCTGCCCTTGGCGCGGGCAGGGCAGCCTCTGGCGCACCAAATTTCCTCCTCTTGCGCACCAACTCGCACCAACAAGCAACATGGCCGCACCAACTTCTTGTGCCTAGCATCAATTTTCTGCCCTGCCCTCCACAAGGGCAGGGCAGCCTCCTGGGAGTGGTTTTTGGGCCAAAATTCAAATTAAAAATAAATTTGAATTCATTTCTTCACCAATCCAAAAGCCCATCCAAATCCCATTATCCAAGAATAGAAAGTGTATAAATAGGACTTAGTTTGATGTAATTAGGACTGGATGCTCACTTTTGAATTTTGACTTTTACCTTGGCTTTTGAATTTTCATTTTCACATTCCTTTGGAGCTTTGACTCTCTTGGAATTGTTCTGGAGAGAATTGGCCGAGACTTTAGAGGATCAAGGGAGAGTTGATTGATCTCCTTCCTCAATTCCCTTGGGCAATTCTCCTCTTCTGTTTTCTGAGTATTGGGTGTGTGAAATTGGGGAAATTCTGTCCCAATTCCCATTCAAACTCTTGCATTATATTTTCTGCATAATTCAAGTTTATTTCTGTTCTTCTACTGCTTTCTCTTTTAATTTTCTGTCAATTGCTTAGTAACTTCAGATCTGGGAAGGAAATTGGGTTTTAGGCTCTGCTACCTAAGCCCTTGGGATCCTGAGATCACTTTTGGTTCCTCTGTGAACCTTTACTGCACTTTAATTTCCTTGCTGTTTAAATTTCCTGTTTGCATCCAATTCATTTCTGCTACCTTCTTTACTGCAATTTACTTCTTCTTGTTTAGATCCTGCAATCCCACTCCTCAATTCCCCTTTACATTCAGCAATTTATCTTTCTTGCCATTTAAGTTACTGCAATTTAAGTTTCTTGCACTTTAAGTTTCAGTCATTTACTTTCTTGCTCTTTAAGTTTCTGCACTTTTACTCTTCTGTTCTTTATTTTACTGCATTTCTCCCTTCCCCCTTTACATTTACTGTCATTTAATTTCTGATAAACACAAATCACTCAACCAAAACTTGATTCGCTTGACTAAACCACCCACTAAACTAAAATTGCTCAATCCTTCAATCCCTGTGGGATCGACCTCACTCATGTGAGTTATTATTACTTGATGCGACCCGGTACACTTGCCGGTGAGTTTTGTGTTGGATCGTTTTCCACACATCATTGGGCATCACCGTTGTCAATGGCTACATCCCGTCCTCTCAGTGAAAATGGTCCCAATGCTCTGTCACAGCACGGCTAATCATCTGTCGGTTCTCGATCATGCTGGAATAGGATTCAGTAATCCTTTTGCGTCTGTCACTACGCCCAGCACTCACGAGTTTGAAGCTCGTCACAGTCATTCAATCCCTGAATCCTACTCGAAATACCACAGACAAGGTTTAGACTTTTCAGATTCTCAAGAATGGCCGCCAATGGATTCTAGCTTTTACCACGAAGATTCTGGTTAACGAATCCAAGAGATACACATTCAAGCCTTCTTTGCATGTAGAACGGAAGTGGTTGTCAGGCACGTGTTCATAAGTGAGAATGATGATGAGCGTCACATAATCATCACATTCATCAAGTTCTTATGTGCGAATGGATATCTTAGAACAAGAATAAGCTGAATTTAATGGCAAATAGTAGTAATAGCATTAATACTCGAGGTATAGCAGAGCTCCACACGTTAATCTATGGTGTGTAGAAACTCCACCGTTGAAAATACATAAGAACAAGGTCCAGGCATGGCCGAGAGGCCAGCCCCCTAGACGTGATCAATGTGATCCAAAGATAAACTAAGAATACATATGATTGCGAGATCATAGTAAAAAGTTCTATTTATACTAAACTAGTTAGCTTGGGCTGAGCAATGAAGCTTTCACGTGTAGAGGTCTTCCTTGGAGTTGAACGCCAATTTGTAATGCGTTTCAGGCGTTTAACTCTGCTTTGCAGCTTGTTTCTGGCGTTTAACTCCAGAATTGGGCAGAGAGCTGGCGTTCAACGCCAGTTTGCGTCGTCTAAACTCGGACAAATTATGGACTATTATATATTGATGGAAAGCCCTGGATGTCTACTTTGCAACGCAATTGAAAGCGCACCATTTGAAGTTTGGTAGCTCTAGAAAATCCATTTCGAGTGCAGGGAGGTCAGAATCCAACAGCATCAGCAGTCCTTTGTCAGCCTCTGAATCAGATTTTTGCTCAGGTTCCTCAATTTCAGCCATAAATCACCTGAAATCACAGAAAAATACACAAACTCATAGTAAAGTCCAGAAATGTGATTTTTAATTTAAAACTAATAAAAATATAATAAAAACTAACTAAATCATACTAAAAACATACTAAAAACAATGCCAAAAAGCGTATAAATTATCCGTTCATCACAACACCAAACTTAAATTGTTGCTTGTCCCCAAGCAACTGAAAATCAAATAGGATAAAAAGAAGAGAACTATAAACTCCAAACTATCAATGAAACTTAGCTCCAATCAGATGAGCGGGACTAGTTGCTTTTTGCCTCTTGAATAGTTTTGGCATCTCACTTTATCCCTTGAAGTTCAGAATGATTGGCATCTATAGGAACCTAGGATTTAGATAGTGTTATTGATTCTCCTAGTTCAGTATGTTGATTCTTGAACACATCTACTTTATGAGTCTTGGCCGTGGCCCAAAGCACTCTGTTTTCCAGTATTACCACCGGATACATACATGCCACAGACACATAACTGTGTGAACCTTTTCAGATTGTGACTCAGCTTTGCTAGAGTCCCCAATTAGAGGTGTCCAGGGTTCTTAAGCACACTCTTTTTGCTTTGGATCACGACTTTAACTGCTCAATCTCAAGTTTTCACTTGACACCTTCACGCCACAAGCACATGGTTAGGGACAGCTTGGTTTAGCCGCTTAGGCCAGGATTTTATTCTTTTAGGCCCTCTTATCCACTGATGCTCAAAGCCTTGGATCTTTTTTATTACCCTTGCCTTTTGTTTTTAAGGGCTATTGGCTTTTTCTGCTTGCTTTTTCTTTTTTTTCGCCATATTTTTTTCTCTTTTTTTTCTGCAAGCTTTTGTATTCACTGCTTTTTCTTGCTTCAAGAATCAATTTTATGATTTTTCAGATTCTCAAATAACATTTCTCCTTTTTCATCATTCTTCAAGAGCTAACATATTTAACATTCATAAACAACAAATTCAAAAGACATATGCACTGTTCAAGCATTCATTCAGAAAATAAAAAGTATTGTCACCACATCAAAATAATTAAACTAATTTCAAGGATGAATTCAAAATCATGTACTTCTTGTCCTTTTGTAATTAAAACATTTTTCATTTAAGAAAGGTGATGGATTCATAAGACATTCATAACTTTAAGGCATAGACTCTTAGACACTAATGATCATATGGTAAAGACACAAACATAAAGCATACAGAATGAAAACAGAAAAATAAATAAGAACAAGGAGATTAAGGAAGGAGTCCACCTTGAAGGTGGCGTCTTCCTCTTCTTGAAGAACCAATGGTGTTCTTGAGCTCCTCTATGTCTCTTCCTTGTCTTTGTTATTCCTCTCTCATAGCTCTTTGATCTTCTCTAATCTCATGGAGGATGATGGAGTGCTCTTGGTGCTCCATCCTTAGTTGTCCCATGTTGGAACTTAATTCTCCTAGGAAGGTGTTGATTCGCTCCCAATAGTTTTGTGGGAGGGAAGTGAATCCCTTGAGGCATCTCAGGGATTTCATTGTGAGGAATTTCCTCATGCTCTTGCTGAGGCCCATGATCTCTTGTTTGCTCCATCCTCTTCTTGGTAATGGGCTTATCCTCATCAATGAGGATATCTCCCTCTATGTCAATCCCAGCCGAATTGTAGAGGTGGAAAATGAGGTGAGGAAAAGCTAACCTTGCCAAAGTGGAAGGCTTGTCAGCCACCTTGTAGAGTTCTTGAGGTATAATCTCATGAACTTCTACTTCCTCCCGAATCATGATACTATGGATCATGATGGCCCGGTCTACAGTAACTTCAGATCGGTTGCTAGTAGGAATGATTGAGCATTGGATGAACTCCAACCATCCTCTAGCTACAGTCTTAAGGTCTGGTCTTCTCAATTGAACCGGCTTGCCTCTTGAGTCAACTTTCCATTGAGCTCCTTCCACACATATGTCCATAAGGACTTGGTCCAACCTTTGATCAAAGTTGACCCTTCTAGTGTAGGGGTGTGCATTTTCTTGCATCATTGGCAAGTTGAATGCCAACCTTATATTTTCCGGACTGAAATCTAAGTATTTCCCCCGAACCATGGTGTTCATACCCTGACCGAGCTCCTCCAACTCGGCAAAATCCATGAAAGGTCCGACCTCATCCCAAGGCCCACGCCTAAGGTCGGACCTCGGACAAATAAAGCTAAGAAGGCCCATCAAAAGGAACGAAGCCCAAAACCTAAAGGCCGAAAAAGCCTAGGAAAGGCGGTTCCGCAAAGATAGAGGTAAAACTCCCAAAAGATAAGATAAGATAAGAATATCTTATCCAGGGAAGATCACGACCAACTACTATAAATAAACTGGAGCACCCAGGTATGAGATACATTCCACATTCTACACATATCTGCTTGGACCCATGCTAACTTAAGCATCGGAGTGTCATTGCAGGTACAACCACCAATCGCCAACACATCAAGCTCGGGTCCCTGACCCCCACCTCGGGCCTCTCCAGACGACCGAGCTACACGTTTCAGGTAACCCCCGGAACATTGGCGCCGTTGCCGGGGACCTGGAAGTCATCCCTTTACCATGGCGGACGACCCTCTCAACAATGACCACGCTGCATCAGAACAAGAGGAGGAAGTTGACACCGGAGAACGACCGGACAGCCCTCTATCACCACGCACTCCAGGAGGAAACAAACAGAATCGCCCAAAGACATCGCTCCCAAACAAAGATCCACAAAATCCCGAAAAAGAAAAGAGCTCAGAAATTCTAGAAGCAGTCCGGGCACAACAAAACCGACTGAAACAACTCGAAGAGGACATAAAGAAGCAAAAAGAAACTGAACAAGATCTGAGAAGGGAGGCTCGCAAGCGCAGAGAATTAGAAGAAAAACTGCGGAAAATAGAGGCCAACCTGAAAGATCGGACAGAACGCAACACCACCCCCGAAGGCAACCATGATCCCTTCACGCAAGAGATCATGAAGGAGAAGGTACCGCGAAACTTCAAACCACCCGATATGGATCTCTACGACGGCACCACCGACCCAAGTCACCACCTCAGCAACTTCAGAAGCAGAATGCACCTAGTTGATGCCTCCGACGCGATTCGGTGCAAAGCCTTCCCCACCACTCTCACCAAGTCAGCCATGAAGTGGTTCGACAACCTGCCACCAAGATCAATCACCAGCTTCGAAGACCTAACCAAAAAATTCCTAACAAGATTCTCTATTCAAAAGGACAAGACAAAGCACGCCCCCAGTCTACTCGGGATCAAGCAAGGTAACCAAGAAACTCTCCAAGAATACATGGAGCGATTCAACAAAGCCTGCCTGGACATACAACACTTACCCACTGAAGCGGCCATCATGGGACTAGCAAACGGCCTAAAAGAGGGACCGTTTAGCCAATCCCTATCCAAGCGCTACCCGACCTCCCTATACGAGGTGCAGGAGCGGGCAGAAAAATATATCAACATGGAGGAAACCTCCCAGCTAAGAGACTCTTCTAGGAAGGAATCAACCTACCCACTCCGAGATCGGGATCGGGAACAAAAGAAAAAAGAAGACCCCAACTCGGACAAGCCACGGAAGTACCACAACTACACCCCCCTCCGAGTCTCCCTGGTAGACGTCTACAGAGAAGTATGCCACACCGAAAAGATCCCACCGCCCCGACCACTAAAACACAAGAGAGCGGGAAGAGATCGGTCTGAATACTGTGAATATCACAAGCTCTATGGTCATTCTACTAACGACTGCTATGACCTAAAAAATGTTATAGAAAAACTGGCCAGAGAAGGAAAACTCGACAGATACATAGCAGAAAAAGGAGAAGAGACCAGGAAGAGAAGGCGGGGAGATAACGAAGGTCGGGCCGAACAAACCCCGCGAACCCCTGAAAGACACATTCACATGATAAATGGAGGTTTTGCAGGCGGGGGAACATCCAGATCCTCGCGAAAAAGACACCTCAAAGAAGTCTATCACGTCCGAGAAGACAGCCCCCTGCCCGAGTTACCTACTATCTCATTTACCCGAGAAGACGCTCAAGGGATAATTCCCGGGCACGACGATCCAATGGTAGTCACCATTATCCTAGCAAACGCCAACTTACATCGAACCCTGGTTGACCAGGGAAGCTCGGCAGATATCCTGTTCAAAACGGCATTCGACAAGCTCGGACTTGAAGAAAAAGAACTAAAGGCCTATCCCACCGACCTATTTGGGCTAGGGGACACCCCGATCCATCCCTTAGGATACATCCCGCTACACACTACCTTTGGAAGAGGCGAGCAATCTAAAACATTAAGCATCGACTACATTGTGGTCGACGTCACTTCGGCATATAATGCCCTCATTGGGCGACCAACCCTAAACAGACTGGCAGCTATAGTCTCGACCCCACACCTCTGCATGAAGTTCCCTACCGCAAAAGGAATCGCTACCCTAAAAGGCGACCAAAAACTAGCGCGACGATGCTACAACGAAAGCCTGAGCCTAAAAGGGAAGGAGGTCAACACGATAGAACTCGGACGAGTGCAGTCCCGAGAAGATCTTCGACCACAACCAGAGGGAGAGACTGAAAAAGTCCAGATTGGGAACGCACCAGAAAAAATAACAAACATAGGAGCGAACCTCAAAACGGGCCTAAAAGAGGAACTCATAACCCTCTTAAAAGAGAATTCCGACCTCTTCGCCTGGAAAGCCTCCGACATGCCAGGCATAAGCCCCGACTTGATGTGCCATACGCTATCAGTTTACCCGGGATCCCGACCTGTCCAACAAAGACGCCGGAAGCTCGGACCCGAGCGCATGCAAGCGATAGAAGAACAAGTACAAGCACTACTAGACGCAGGGTTCATTAGGGAAGTAAAATATCCCCTATGGCTTGCAAACGTGGTCCTGGTAAAAAAGCCCAACGGAAAGTGGAGGATGTGCGTCGATTACACAGACCTCAACAAAGCCTGCCCCAAAGACCCATATCCACTACCAAACATCGACGCCTTAGTAGACGCAGCCTCAGGCTACAGATATCTCTCCTTCATGGACGCATACTCGGGATACAATCAAATCCCGATGTACGGACCCGACCAAGAAAAAACCTCGTTCATAACCCCAAGGGCAAACTACTGCTACGTAGTAATGCCCTTTGGGCTGAAGAACGTAGGGGCAACCTACCAGAGGCTAATGAACAAAGTGTTCTCAGAGCACATCGGACTACAGCTAGAGGTGTACGTCGACGACATGCTGGTAAAGACACAAGAAGACAGAAACTTACTGACCGACCTCGCCAGCGTCTTCGGCACCCTCAGAAAACACAACATGAGACTTAACCCGACAAAGTGCACCTTCGCCGCAGAAGCCGGAAAGTTCTTAGGCTTCATGCTGACTCAAAGGGGCATCGAAGCGAACCCGGATAAATGCCAAGCAATACTCAATATGAAAAGCCCGACGTGTGTCAAAGAAGTACAACAACTGAATGGAAGGCTGGCCGCCCTATCAAGATTCTTGGCAGGATCAGCGATAAAGTCACTACCTCTTTACTCACTCCTAAAGAAAGGGAAACCCTTCTCATGGACCCCGGAGTGCGAAAAAGCCTTTCAAGAATTCAAGGAATTCCTCGGGCAGCCACCAATCCTAACCTGACCTTTAAAAGGGGAAGAGCTCGTACTATACCTCTCGGTCGGACATCGAGCAGTCGCTTCAGCATTAATACGAGAAAATAACCAAGGACAACACCCCATATACTTGGTAAGCAAGGCACTACAAGGGGCCGAATTAAACTATCAGAAAATAGAAAAATTCGCCTACGCCCTAGTGTTCACAGCTCGGAGGCTCCGTCCCTACTTTCAAGCCCACACCATCAAAGTCCGGACAAACCAACCCATGAGACACATCCTACAAAAAACAGACCTGGCGGGACGAATCCTACAATGGGCGGTGGAACTGTCCGAGTTCGACCTCCACTATGAAGCCCGGACTGCCATAAAATCTCAGTATCTAGCCGACTTCGTCGCAGAATACACTGAGACCCCTGGAACCCCACTCTCATGGAACCTGTATGTCGACGGGTCCTCAAACAAAACAGGAAGTGGAGCAGGGGTTATACTCGAAAGCGACCAAGGAACGCGGATAGAACTATCCCTAAAATTCGAGTTCCAGGCCTCGAACAACCAAGCCGAATACGAGGCCCTACTAGCAGGCCTAAAACTAGCCGAAGAGGTCGGAGCCCAGAAAATCACGATCTTCAGCGACTCCCAGGTCGTCACATCACAAGTAAATGGAAGCTACCAGGCCAAAGACCCAACTATGAAGAAATACCTGGACCAAACACAGGCACAATTACGCCACTTTTCAGAAATACAGATCTAACACATACCGCGGGAACAAAACGCCCGGGCAGACGCCCTCTCAAAGCTCGCCAGCACCAAGCCCGGAGGCAACAACAGAAGTCTCCTCCAGGAAACCTTACAATCTCCCTCCATGACAAGAGAAGAAGAAACGCTAAATATATCCAACCAACAGCAAGGATGGATGACCCCCATACTCAACTACCTGAAGTCGGGAACTCTCCCCACCGAAAGAAAGGAAGCTAAAAGACTCACGAAAGACGCCCAGAATTATACACTAATTCACGACGTATTATACAGAAGAGGATTCGCAAACCCCCTCCTTAGGTGCGTCCCGACCTCAGAAACAAATAGCGTCCTCGAAGAAGTCCACGGAGGCATGTGTGGGAACCACCTCGGAGCTCGGGCGTTATCCAAGAAAGTAGTCCGAGCCGGGTTCTACTGGCCAACTTTGCAAAGAGACGCAACGGAGTTTGTGAAAATATGCCCCCCCCTGCCAAAAACACGCCAACTTCCACAAAGCACCACCCGAAGACCTCATCAGCATCACCGCACCATGGCCCTTCGCAAAATGGGGACTTGACCTACTCGGCCCGTTCCCCCCAGGACCGGGGCAAGTCAAATACCTCATAGTAGGGGTCGACTACTTCACAAAGTGGATCGAAGCTGAACCCTTAGCCACTATTACGGCTCAGAAAAGTCGCAAATTCCTATACAAAAATATTGTCACAAGGTTCGGAGTCCCCTACTCCATCACAACAGACAATGGAACACAGTTCACGGACACAAGTTTTCAGAACTTGGTGGCCGAACTAAAAATCAAACAGCAATTCACCTCAGTCGAGCACCCACAAGCCAATGGATAAGCAGAGGCTGCAAATAAAGTCATCTTGGCCGGGTTAAAACGGAGACTCCAAGAGGCCAAAGGGGCATGGGCTGAAGAGCTCCCCCAGGTGCTTTGGGCATATCGGACAACTCCACACTCTACAACAGGAGAATCGCCATTCCGACTCGCTTATGGGATGGAGGCAATGATTCCTATCGAAATAGATGAAGGGTCACCCAGAGTCATCTTCTACAACGAAGAAGGTAACCCGCAGGCACAAAAGGAAGAACTTGACGTCCACCCCGAGGTCCGAGAAAGGGCCCGGATCCGAGAAGAAGCCTTAAAACGGCGAACGGCCCTCAGATACAATCAGAAGGTAATAAAACGAAGCTTCTCCACTCACGACCTAATTTTAATCCGAAATGACATCGGAACACAAAAGTCGGGAGAAGGAAAGCTAGCCGCAAACTGGAAAGGACCCTACAAAGTAACAGAAGTCTTAGGAACAGGATATTACAAGATATCCGACCTAGAAGGCAATGAGCTGCCCAGGGCCTGGCACGCCTGCAATCTAAGACGGTACTACAGCTAGAAAAATTTGACCCGAGGTGTACTCTTTTTCCCCTACAGGGGTTTTTTAATGAGACACCCGGTCAAGTAAGGCACCCGACCTAATCAAGGGTAAACACTCTGTAAATATTCTTTCTTTTTTAAATACTAATCAAATCTTTCTATTTTCTTTTGTTCTTCCTCGTGATGAAACAAATCCTGAAAAAGTACCCCGCCAAGGCGCATTAATTTATGCTCGGCAAAACGCAAAAAATCATTTGCCAAAAAGACCGCACAAGGTCGGCAAAGATAAAGCGATGAGGTTCAAATTAATGTGAGAAGTTATAAAGTAACTCTGAAAAGGTTCAAAAAAACCAAATAAAAAGAGATTACAAAAATAACTTAAAAGGCCGACCAACGACAAGGTCGGACCCAACAAAGGGAAGTACTCGAACACCCGAGGTCCGAGGAAAAACCCGGATCCAAGAAAGAAGCCTTAAAGCAGCAAAAGCCAAGATTTCGAAAACGCTTACTAAAAAGTTGCTATACAAAAACAACTAAAAAGTACAAGCGAAAAAACGAAATCAAAGGAAGAGGCAAAACCAAGATTTCGAAAACGCTTACTAAAAAGTTGCTATACAAAAACAACTAAAAAGTACAAGCGAAAAAACGAAATCAAAGGAAGAGGCAAAACCAAGATTTCGAAAACGCTTACTAAAAAGTTGCTATACAAAAACAACTAAAAAGTACAAAGCGAAGAAACGAAATCGAAGGAAAAGACAAAACGAAGTTTCGAAAACGCTTACTAAAAAAGTTGTTATCCAAAAACAACTAAAAAAGTACAAGCGAAGAAACGAAAACGAAGGAAAGGACAAAACGGAAGTTTCAAAGCGCTAGCTAAAAAGTTGTTATCCAAAAAACAACTAAAAAGCATAAAAGCGGAACAAAAAGTCAAAGCAAAACACCGCATAATAAGCTAAAAAGTTACTACAAGTAGCTAATAGCAAAAAAGCGTCCAAAGCGTTCACAGCAACCATCCAAAAACAAAAGAGCCCACAGGCCGGGCAAAGAACCAAAAATAAAAGATTACAGAGGATCAAGGTCCTTTCCGGATTCCACATCGGTAGAAGGCTGCGGAGGAAGAACCATAGAAATCGGGACAGCCTTGACAGCACCATCATCTCGGCTTGAAACCTCCACACCAGATCCATCCCCGGCCAAAGGTGAAGTCGGGTCCGCAACCGGAACCTTGAGGTCGGACACCGGAACCTTGGGATCGGACACCGGCACCTCATCCTCATTGGGAGCAGGAACAATCTTTCCCTCCACAACAACGTTATCCGTACTAAATAAGCTCAGATCCAGGTCGGGAGCAAGAACCCGGACCTGAGCCTTCAAATTCTCGAACATAGCATCCATACCCTTAGCCACATGGCCTTCCAGCTCGTAAAAATCATCCTGAGCAGATTGCAACTTCTCCCTTGTCTCCACAAGCTCGGCATATACCCGAGTATAATTCTCCGTCGCCGCCTTCGCCATCTCCTCGGACGCTTTCGCTGCCGCCACAGCCGCGGTAGCTTTAGCTTTCTCCTTCTCCAAAGAGGCCTCCAGCTCCGTAATCCTAGCAGCCTTCAGCTCACTAAACTTCTCAAACTCGGACTGAGCCTTCTCAAGTCGGGAGCTGGTCGCGCCAATGGGAGATTTCTTGAACTCCCGGGCAATAGCAGCATGAAGACTGGCCATCCGAACACAACTCCGCGCCATATACTGAAAATGATGCTCCATAGACACGTCATCAGTAGAGATAAAAGTCTGAGGGAGAATATGCTGTTCAATCCAACCAAGAGCATCGAAATCCTTATCGTTAAAACCCGCAAGCTCTTGAGAGGTCTTCTGCTTCTTGGGAGGAGGACCCGAGAACGGGGGAGGAGAAGAGGTAGCAGGCCCGGAGGTCGGAGGGTCTTGATTTATAGCTCAGAACGGGGGAGTCGGAATAGTCTTCGACCGAGTCTGAACACCCACGGTAGCCTTCTGCGGAGAAGATCGAGCAGAAGCCTCGGCCTCGATATTTCGAGCAGCCACAGACTTCTTCGTCCGACGAAGGAACTTCATGGAATCCGCCGGAGAAGACATCTCTGCAGAAATATAAAGAAAAGGATTACCACAACAGAAATTCAACCAAAAACAAGTAAAACAACAATATTGAAAAAGAAGAATCTCGGAGAGGTCGGGAAACTACCTAACTCGGAACGGAGAAGGCTTGGATCCCCCAACATTTTCTTCGTATCCAAGTGAGGTGCCCGACCCCATAAACTGCTCACCACACCCACAAAAGCCTGCTCAACCTCATCTAGACTCTCAAAAGTATACTTAGCAGACACTACATTCTCCTGCCAACAAAGAGGAAAAGAAGGCTCCCCACTCTCATCCAGAAAGAAAGGTCGGACGTCTCCAGTAGCCCGGACCTTGAAATAAAAGTTCTTGAAATCATGAAAGGACTCATCATAAAGGGTACAAAATTTCCTTCCCTGGTTAGCCCTAAAAGAGACCCAAGACACCTTCCCTCCACCCGACCCCGGCTTCGTCAACACAAACAAATAGGAAAAAAGAGAAATAGAGGGAGCGACGCCCAAAAACTGACACAAAAGTTGAAACAGCTTTAAAAACGCCCAAGAATTTGGATGGAGCTGCGTAGGGGCAAGGTTACAAGACCACAACACCTCGGACTCCAGGTCGGTAAAAGGAAGTCGGACACTCAGCTTAGAGAAAAAACAATCATAAGCATAAAAGAAGAGCTTCTCGGAACTATCTAAAGGCGGGAAGCAAACTCTCTCCTCGGAATCCGGGGCTACTAGCTCATAATCCCTCTCAGACTCTCTATTCTCACATATACTACAGTGCCTACGGAACCTAGCCAAATATTCAGAATCTACCACAGAAGGGACTTTTAGAGGAAGAGGGTCTACCCAACCAAGACCACTTGGAATCTTGGTCGACATCACCTGAAGAACCTTTCGAGACATAAAACTCTTACCTACAAAGAAGAAATACAAAAGCAAGCAAAAATCACATAAAGCAGACAGCGAAAAACCCGTTCAGCCAAGCAAGAAACAAAAAAGAAAATGCGGCAACCCGGAGCAAAGTACCAGAAAAACAAAAAAGAGCCCCCCCATATGCAAACAAAGCAATGGCGGCGCCTCTTTTTGGGGCAACCCAGGCATAAAGAAAGAAGAAACAGACAAAGAGCCACACAAAAGAACAGAAAGCATATGTGCGCAAAGAAAAGAGACGGGAACAAACCTGGAAGAAAGAAAGAAGACGACGAGCTCCGAAGAAAGAAGAACGAAACGGCGGCACAGAGGAAACCCCGGAAAGACGCACGGAAAGATTTGGGGAAGAAGAACAAAGAGAAAGAAGAAGCGGTGCTCGAAAAAGAGATGGCGAAAACTTAGAAAAAACAGGAAGGAACAGAATAAACGAAGAAAAAGGAAGGGAGCAAATAAATAATGCCTTCACAGAGCCCGAACGGAAATTGAGGAGAAACGGTAAAATGCAATAAATGCAGGAAACGGCCATTTTTGAATTTTGAAAAACAACTATGCCCGAGCTCGACCTCCCAAAAAGGACGAACTCGGGCAGGGGCACTGTTCATACCCTGACCGAGCTCCTCCAACTCGGCAAAATCCATGAAAGGTCCGACCTCATCCCAAGGCCCACGCCTAAGGTCGGACCTCGGACAAATAAAGCTAAGAAGGCCCATCAAAAGGAACGAAGCCCAAAACCTAAAGGCCGAAAAAGCCTAGGAAAGGCGGTTCCGCAAAGATAGAGGTAAAACTCCCAAAAGATAAGATAAGATAAGAATATCTTATCCAGGGAAGATCACGACCAACTACTATAAATACACTGGAGCACCCAGGTATGAGATACATTCCACATTCTACACATATCTGCTTGGACCCATGCTAACTTAAGCATCAGAGTGTCATTGCAGGTACAACCACCAATCGCCAACACATCAAGCTCGGGTCCCTGACCCCCACCTCGGGCCTCTCCAGACGACCGAGCTACACGTTTCAGGTAACCCCCGGAACACATGGTAAGCTAATTCTTTGGATTCGGATTCATACTTTGATCATGGTTTCTAGTGATCCATGCGTTTGCATAGAACTCTTGAACCATTAAGATCCCGATTTGTTAAATAGGATTAGAGAGAACTTCCCATCCTCTTCTTCTAATCTCATGTCGGATCTCTGGATACTCATTCTTTTTGAGCTTGAAAGGAACATCAAGGATCACTTTCTTTTTGGCCACAACTTCATAGAAGTGGTCTTGATGGACCTTTGAGATGAATTTCTCCATCTCCCATGGCTCAGAGGTGGAAGCAATTGCCTTCCCTTTCCTCTTTCTTAAGGTTTCTCTGGCCTTAGGTGCCATTGATGGTTATGGAAAAACAAAAAGCAATGCTTTTACCACACCAAACTTAAAATGTTTGCTCGTCCCCGAGCAAAAGAAGAAGAGAAATAGTAGAAGAGGAAGAAAATGGAGGAGAGGGAGAAAGAAGGTGGATTCGGCCAAGGGGGAGAAGTGAGGGTTGTAATGTGTGAAGATGAAGAAGGAGTGAGGGGTTTATATAGTTGAGGGAGAGGGGTTTGGGTACGGTCATAATGGTTGGGTGTAGAGGGAAAAGAATTTGAATTTTTGGAGGTAGGTGGGGTTTATGGGGAAGAGTGGATGGATTTGAGTGGTTAAGGGTTTTTGGGGAAGAGGTATGGAGGTGATTGGTGAGGGGTATTTGGGGAAGAGGTTTGTCAAAAGGTGTGAAAAGGAGAGAAGAGGAGGTGAAGTAGGTGGGGATCCTGTGGGGTCCACAGATCCAGTGGGGCCAAGGACTAAACATCCCTGCTCCAATTAGGCGTGTAAAACGCCCTTAGCATGCATGTCTGGCGTTAAACGCCAGTTTGCTGCTTGGTTTTGGCATTAAACGCCCAAAGGTAGCTTGTTTCTGGCGTTTAACGCCGGTTTGCGGCCCATTCTTGGCGTTAAACGCCCAGAGGTAGCATGTTTCTGGCGTTTAACGCTAGTTTGCTGTCCATTCTTGGCATTAAACGCCACTTCCATGTTCTGTTCTGGCGTTAAACGCCAGTTTGCTGCCCATTCTTGGCGTTAAACGCCCAGAATGGTGCCAGACTGGGCGTTTAACACCCATTCTTCTAGCCTTACTGGCATTTAAACGCTAGTAAGCTCTTCCTCCAGGGTGTGCTATTTTTCATTCTGTTTTTGATTTTTCAATAATTTTTGTGACTTCACATGATCATCAACCTATAGAAAACATAAAATAACAATGGAAAATAAATAAACATAATTAAATAACATTGGGTTGCCTCCCAACAAGCGCTTCTTTAATGTCAATAGCTTGACAGTGGGCTCTCATGGAGCCTTACAGATGTTCAGAGCATGGTTGGGACCTCCCAACACCAAACATAAAGTTTGAATGTTGGGGTTCAACACCAAACTTAGAGTTTGGTTCTGGCCTCCCAACACCAAACTTAGAGTTTGACTGTGGGGGCTTTGGTTGACTCTGCTATGAGAGAAGCTTTTCATGCTTCCTCTCCATGGTTACAGAAGGAGATCCTTGAGTTTTAAACACAAGGTTGTCCTCATTCAGTTGAAGGACCAACTCTCCTCTGTTCATATCAATCACAGCTTTTGCTGTGGCTAGAAAGGGTCTTCCAAGAATGATGGATTCATCCTCATCCTTCCCAGTGTCTAAGATTATGAAATCAGCAGGGATGTAAAGGCCTTTAACCTTTACTAACACGTCCTCTACTAGTCCATAAGCCTGTTTCATGGATTTGTCTGCCATCTCTAATGAGAATCTGGCAGCCTGTACCTCAAAGATCCCTAGTTTGTCCATTACAAAGAGTGGCATTAAGTTTATTCCTGACCCCAAGTCACACAGAGCCTTCTCAAAAGACATGGTGCCTATGTTACAAGGAATTAGGAATTTACCAGGATCCTGTCTCTTTTGAGGTAGAGTTTGCTGAACCAAGGCATTTAGTTCCTTGATGAGCAATGGAGGTTCATCCTCCCAAGTCTCATTTCCAAATAATTTGGCATTCAGCTTCATGATTGCTACTAAATATTGAGCAACTTGCTCTTCAACAATGTCTTCATCTTCTTCAGAAGATGAATATTCATCAGAGCTCATGAATGGTAAAAAGAGGTTCAATGGAATCTCTATGGTCTCTAGATGAGCCTTAGATTCCTCTGGTTCCTCAAAGGGGAATTCCTTATTGGTCATTGAACGTCCTAGGAGGTCTTCCTCACTAGGATTCACGTCCTCCTCTTCCTCTCTGGATTCGGCCACACCAAGCAAGGTTATGGCCTTGCACTCTCCTTTTGGATTTTCTTCTGTATTGCTTGGGAGAGTACTAGAAGGAGTTTAAATGACTCTTTTACTCAGCTGGCCTACTTGTGCCTCCAAATTTCTAATGGAGGACCTCGTTTCATTCATGAAACTCAATGTGGCCTTAGAGAGATCAGTGCTAAGCTAGATGGATTCTGCTCAGAATTCTCTATCTGTTGCTGAGTGGATGATGAAAAAGGCTTGCTATTGCTAAACCTATTTCTTCCACCATTATTAAGGCCTTGTTGAGGCCTTTGTTGATCTTTCCATGAGAAATTTGGATGATTTCTCCATGAGGGATTATAGGTGTTTCCATAGGGTTTACCCATGTAATTCACCTCTGCTATTGCAGAGTTCTCAAGATCATAAGCTTCTTCTTCAGAAGATGCCTCTTGAGTACTGTTGGGTGCATTTTGCAATCCATTCAGACTCTGAGAAATCATATTGACTTACTGAGTCAATATTTTGTTCTGAGCCAGTATGGCATTCAGAGCATCAATTTCAAAAACTCCCTTCCTCTGAGGCGTCCCATTACTCATAGGATTCCTTTCAGAAGTGTACATAAACTGGTTATTTGCAACCATGTCTATGAGTTCCTGAGCTTCTGCAGGCGTTTTCTTTAGGTGAATGGATCCACCTGCAGAGTGGTCCAGTGACATCTTTGATAACTCAGACAAACCATCATAGAATATATCCAGGATGGTCCATTCTAAAAGCATGTCAGAAGGATACTTTTTGGTCAGTTGCTTATATCTCTCCCAAGCTTCATAGAGGGTTTCACCTTCTTTTTGTCTGAAGGTTTGAACATCCACTCTAAGCTTACTAAGCTTTTGAGGAGGAAAGAACTTGGCTAAGAAAGCCATGACCAGCTTATCCTAAGAGTTCAGGCTATCCTTAGGTTGAGAATCCAACCATATTCTAGCTCTGTCTCTTACAGCAAACGGGAAAAGCATGAGCCTGTAGACCTTGAGATCAACCCCATTTGGTCTTAACAGTATCACAGATCTGCAAGAATTCAGTTAAGAACTGGAAAGGATCTTCTGATGGAAGTCCATGAAACTTGCAGTTCTGTTGCATCAGAGAAACTAATTGAGGTTTAAGCTCAAAATTATTTGCTCCAATGGCAGGGATTGAGATGCTTCTTCCTGTAAATTGGAATTTGGTGCAGTAAAGTCACAAAGCATCTTCCTTGCATTATTATTATTTTCGGCCATGTCTCCTTCCTTTTCAAAAATTTCTGTCAAATTTTCTCCAGAGAGTTGTGCTTTAGCTTCCCTTAGTTTCCTCTTCAGAGTCCTTTCAGGTTCACGATCAGCCTCAACAAAAATGTTCTTATCCTTGTTCCTGCTCATATGAAAAAGAAGAGAACACAAAAGAAAATATGAAATCCTCTATGTCACAGTATAGAGATTCCTTTATGTGAGTGTAAGAAGAGAAGAATATAAGAAGGGGAGGAGAAAAACTTGAACACAAAGAAGAAGATGGGGTTCGAATTTTGGGTGGAAGAGAAGTGTTAGTAGATGAATAAATAAACAGAAAGAGATGAGAAAGAGAAGAATTCGAAAATTTAAATAAAATAAAAATAAAGTTTAAGGTTAAAATTTGAAAAATTAAAAATTAAAATTTAAAACAATTAGTCAATTAAAATTAAATTTTGAAAAGAGGGAAGGGATTTTCGAAAATTGGAAAGAAAAAATTAGTTAGGTAGTTTTGAAAAAGATAAGAATCAAACAAAAAGATAAGATTAATTGAAAAAGATTTGAAAATCAATTTTGAAGAGATAAGAAGTTAGAAAAGATTTTGAAATTGATTTTGAAACAGATGTGATTGAAATTTATTTTGAAAAAGATTTGAAAAGGAAATTTAAAAAGATTTGATTTTGAAATTTAAAATTGATTACTTGACTAACAAGAAATAAAAAGATATTATTTTGAAATTTAAAGATTGAATCTTTCTTACTAGGCAAGTAACAAACTTTAAAAATTTTGAATCAATCACATTAATTGTTAGTGAAGATTTTGAAATTATGAAATAAATATAAGAAAAAGATTTTGAAAATTAATTTGAAATTTTCGAAAATATGAAAGAAAAGTGAAAAAGATTTGATTTTTGAAAAAGATTTGAAAAAAGATAGGATTTTTAAATTGAAAATTTGATTTGACTCACAAGAAACAACTAAATTTTAAAAAGTTTTGAAAAAGTCAATTCAAATTTTCGAAAATTTATGAGATAAAAAGGGAAAGATATTTTTTTGATTTTTTTAATTTTTAATGAAGAAAGAGAAAAACGCAAAACTGATGCAAAACATAAAAATTATGAATCAAAACAAGAAAAATATGCAAGAACACTATGAATGCAAAAATGCATATGAAAAACAACAAAAGACACAAAACAAGAAAATATGAAGATCAAACAAGAAGACTGGCTAAGAACAACTTGAAGATCATGAAGAATCCAATGCATGAATATTTTCAAAAATTCTTGAGAAAAATAAAAATATGGACTTAACACCAAACTTAAAAATTGACTCTAGACTCAAACAAGAAACACAAAATAATTTTGGTTTTTATGATTTTATCAATTTTTTTTGTTTTTTCAAAAATTAATTTGTGAAAAACGAAAAAGAAGAAAAATGTATATATTTTTTTATTTTTTCAAGAATAAAAATAATAAAAACAAAAAGCTTAAAATTAAAATAAAATTACCTAATCTGAGCAATAATATGAACCGTCAGTTGTCCAAACTCGAACAATCCCCGGCAACGGCGCCAAAAACATGGTGTTGTTGCCGGACCAAAAAAACTTGGCACTGTTATTGCCGGAAACAAATGCGAAATTGTAGTTCGAATATTCAATTCCCCAGCAATGGCGCCAAAAACTTGGTGCACAAAATCGTGATCGTTCATTCCTTGGTAACGGCACTGAAAACTCAATATGCACGTTTAATATCTTAATTCTTTGTCACAACTTCGCACAACTAACCAGCAAGTACACTGGGTCGTCCAAGTAATAAACCTTACGTGTGTAAGGGTCGATCCCACGGAGATTGTCGGTAGGAAGCAAGCTATGGTCATCTTGTAAATCTCAGTCAGGCGAGTTCAAATGTTTTTGGTGAATTGATAATTAAAATAGAAATAAAATATAAAATAGGATAGAGGTACTTATGTAATTCATTGGTGAGAATTTCAGATAAGCGTATGGAGATGTGACGATTGAATTTTTGACGGTTTAGAATTTCACAAATGAATTCTCGTTGCAAGTATAGTTTCTAAACCAACACTAATCCTTTCATACAAAAGATTGTTTGTCACAAGTAACAAACCCCTAAATTTATAAACCGAAGTATTGAAACCTCGGGTCGTTCTCCCTAGGAATTGTAATGAAGTGTCTTGTTATTGGTTGTGAATTATATTTGGGGTTTTTAAGCTTTTGGACAAGAAATATAAATGACAAAGAAAGTAAACTAACAACTAACAAAGCTCTTGGCAAGATATGAGAACTAGAAGTCCTATCCCAATTATCCTCCTCAATTGTGATGACAAATTGTCCATTACTCCCACTTAGTTAACCTCTAGCTATGGAGGAAAGTCAAGTGGATGAATCAATTTGATTCCTCAAGTCCTAATCAACTCCTAAAGGAAAGACTAGCTTTAGAGGCATTCAAATTAATTAGCAACTTCTAATTATCAATCAACAAAGGAGTTAGATAACTCAAGAGTCACTAATTACTCAACCTAAGCCAAGAGGAACAAAATCTACACTAAAATCCAACCAAGCATTTCATCAAACACTTGGAAGGCATGAAAGGAAAGCATAGTAAATTGATAACAAGAATAGAATCTAACAACAATTATTGCAAAGAATTATTAACAACAATGAAAAGAAACACATTTATTATGAATTACCTTGAATTGAATTTGAAGAAAGTAGAAGAAACAAAAGTAGATCTACAACAAAACACAAGAACAACATAAAGGAAATTACAACAAAAGAATGGAAGAAGAATGAATGTAACAACAAAGAATTGAGAAGATAGAAGTAGAAGAAAGCAAAGATTAAAATCTAGATCTAAGAACTAAACCTAATCCTAATCCTAGAGAGAAGTGAGAGCTTCTCTCTCTAGAAACTACTTCTAAAACTAATCCTAATGTGTGTAATGAGTTAATGAGTTGGAATCCCCTTTGCTCTTCAATCCTTGGCTTAAATAGCATCAGAAATGAGTTGGATTGGGCCCACAAGGCTTCTAAAATCGCTGGCCACGTTTTACTTTAAGTGGACCATATGGCAGCAACGGCGCGTGCGCGTACTATGCGCGTGCGCGCCACCATACGTGTAGCAACTATGGCAAATCTTATATCGTTTCGAAGCCCCGGATGTTAGCTTTCCAACCCAACTGGAACCGCATCATTTGGACCTCTGTAGCTCAAGTTATGGTCATTTAAGTGCGAAGAGGTCGGCTTGACAGCTTTCCGGTTCTTTCATTTCTTCATGAGTTCTCCAACTTTTCATGCTTTCTTTCTTCATTCCCTTGGTCTAATCTTTGCCTCCTAAACCTTAAATCACTTAACAAACATATCAAGGCATCTAATGGAATCAAGGAGAATTAGATTTAGCTATTTTAAGTCCTAAAAAGCATGTTTTCACTCTTAAGCACAATTAAAGGAGAATATACAAAACCATGCTATTTCATTGAATAAATGTGGGTAAAAGGTGATAAAATCCCCTAAAATCAATACAAGATAAACCCTACAAATGGGGTTTGTCAAGATGCTTTGTCCCTTCTGTCTCTCTGCTTTCCTACTGTCTTCATCTAATCCTTCTTACTCCTTTCCATGGCAAGCTGTATGTTGGGCATCACCGTTGTCAATGGCTACATCCCGTCCTCTCAGTGAAAATGGTCCAAATGCTCTGTCACAGCACGACTAATCATCTGTCGGTTCTCGATCATGCTGGAATAGGATTTAGTAATCCTTTTGCGTCTGTCACTACGCCCAGCACTCGCGAGTTTGAAGCTCGTCACAGTCATTCAATCCCTGAATCCTACTCAGAATACCACAGACAAGGTTTAGACTTTCCGGATTCTCAAGAATGGCCGCCAATGGATTCTAGCTTATACCACGAAGATTCTGGTTAAGGAATCCAAGAGATACACATTCAAGCCTTGTTTGCATGTAGAACGGAAGTGGTTGTCAAGCACGCGTTCATAAGTGAGAATGATGATGAGCGTCACATAATCATCACATTCATCAAGTTCTTGTGTGAGAATGGATATCTTAGAACAAGAATAAGCTGAATTGAATGGAAAAGAGTAGTAATTGCATTAATACTCGAGGTACAGCGGAGCTCCACACCTTAATCTATGGTGTGTAGAAACTCCACCATTGAAAATACATAAGAACAAGGTCCAGGCATGGCCGAGAGGCCAGCCCCCTAGACGTGATCAATATGATCCAAATATAAACTAAGAATACATATGATTGTGAGATCATAGTAAAAAGTTCTATTTATACTAAACTAGTTACTAGGGTTGCAGAATGATGTAGAAATCCACTTCCGGAGCCCACTTGGTGTGTGCTTGGGCTGAGCAATGAAGCTTTCACGTGTAGAGGTCTTCCTTGGAGTTGAACGCCAGTTTGTAACGTGTTTCTGGCGTTTAACTCTGCTTTGCAACTTGTTTCTGGCGTTTAACTCCAGAATTGGGCAGAGAGCTGGCGTTCAACGCCAGTTTGCGTCATCTAAACTCGGACAAATTATGAACTATTATATATTGCTGGAAAGCCCTGGATGTCTACTTTGTAACGCAATTGCGAGCGCGTCATTTGGAGTTCTGTAGCTCCGGAAAATCCATTTCAAGTGCAGGGAGGTCAGAATCCAACAGCATCAGCAGTCCTTTGTTAGCCTCTGAATCAGATTTTTGCTCAGGTCCCTCAATTTCAGCCAGAAATTACCTGAAATCATAGAAAAAACACACAAACTCATAGTAAAGTCTAGAAATGTGATTTTTAATTAAAAACTAATAAAAATATAATAAAAACTAACTAAATCATACTAAAAACATACTAAAAACAATGCCAAAAAGCGTATAAATTATCTGCTCATCATTGATTCACTTGGAGTTGCTTTAGAAGGCTTGTCATCTCACACAAGGTCTTAGTAAGGGTGGCGGTCTCACTATTTGAAGAGACTTCATTCACGGTCTTTGGGCGGTTGACTCTCCCTCTAGCATGTTGAGTGGATTTGGCCAAGTCGATAATGAGTTGCCATGCCTCCTCTGTCGTCCTATACTTTGACAAAGAACCATTGCTTGAAGCATCCAATAGATTCTTATCTTGCTCCCTCATGCCTTGGCATACATAGCTAAGCAATACTTGAGTATCAATCATGTGGTTGGGACATGAGTCAAGAAGTTTGCGGAATCACTCCCAATATTCATATAGATTTTCCATCTCGCCTTGTACAATACATGAGATCTCTTTCCTTAGCTTGTCCGTCATTTCTGCGGGCATGAATTTATCAAGGAATTCTCTTCTAAGCAAGTCCCAATCGGACACAACATCACTAGATAAAGTGTAAAACCACTCCTTGGCTCTTCCTTCAAGAGAGAAAAGGAAGGCAAACAACCATATAGCCACTTCGTCGGATCCTTCCCGCCTAGTAGTTGGGCACACACCATGAAAATCCTTGAGGTGTCTAATTGGATCTTGTGCGGGAAGTCCATGGAACTTTGGTAAGAGATTGATGAGAGCGATCTTGAGTTCAAAGTCTGCATTCAAGTTAGGGTGAAGCACATGAAGAGGTTGGAGAACAAAATCCGGTGCACCCGCTTCCTTGAGAGTAACTCTCCTTGGAGCGGCCATAGTGTCAAAACCTAGATCAAAAGAAGAACTATTAGTAGTATCAATGGAAGAGTAATTAGTGCCTTTGTTGGATGACGATGATGTGGTTGGTGAATTGGTAAGAACCTTTTCACCTTCCTCAAAAGCTAACCGCCTCCGAGCTTGCCTAATATGAAGCAACGTTCTTTCAATTTCCGAATCAAATGGTGCTAAGCTCAGATTTTGTAGCGAACGCGTCATACAATGAAGGAGATATGAAGCTCATGACATCAATTAGCATCTAAGCAAAATCTAGTCCTATGTAACAATCAAACAAACAATCAATCAAGAGAGAAATGCAAGTATACATATTAACATATTCACACTAACCAATAGAATGGCACACATAAGCAAATCCCCGGCAACGACACCCTTTTGATGAACGTGAATATTCGTATGCCGGTTAGAAACTAGTAATATATCCAATCGTAAGTATAGTCTAACCAACACGCAAATATCGCATCAAAAAATTCTAAAATCTATAACCGAGAGTATTGATCTCGGGTCGTCCTCCCTAGGAATTGCCTTAGAGTGCTCATCATTAATTAGGAAAGCCTTTGTGGTTTTGAGAGTTGGTGCAAGAATTCAAACTAATAAGAGCAAACAACAATCAATTGAGATAAAGGCCTTGGCTAAGGGTAAGCATTGGAAGTTCCATCATTATAGTTTCCTTCAATTATGATAAGGATTGATTATTGCTTCACTTAGTTAACCCCCTAACAATGGAGGAAAGTCAAGTGAGAGTAACTAACTTGAGTCACAAGTCCTAGTCTCACCCTAGGGAAGTCTAGCTTTAGTGCACTCCAAGTCAATTAGCAACTTCTCAATTCATAATCTACAATTGATATTCACTATTCAAGTGTCTCCAATAACTCAACCCCTAAGCCAAGTGAGAGAAGTCTACTCCATAGCTAGGATTGTCATTATCACAAACAATTGGTAGGCAATTATAAAATACATGATGTAATTGAGAGAAGAGAATTGAATTAAAGCTATCTAATCCAAGCAATCATCAACAATAAAATAATTGAATGAAATTACACAATTCATTAATCCAAAATCAAAGTAACAAAGTTAACCAAATCTAGATCTAAGAAATGGAATCAAAAGAGAATCAATTAAGAGTAGAAGAAGAGTAGATCTACAACTTGTACCAAAGTAAAAGTGAATTAGCAATGGATCTCACCAAGAAATCAAAGGAGAATTGAAATGGAGGAAGTGAAATCCTAGAGAGACGTTGGAATTTCTCTCTCTAAAAACAAAATGTAACTAACTTTCTAAAATATCTAGAATTATGACTAATTTTCCTAACACTCCTAATCCTTGGTCTTCTTAAGCTTTTTCCTCTAAAATTCTGCTCCAAAATAGGGCCTGGGACTCCTTGAAATCGTTGGGCACGTGTTCCTTAAGAAAAAACATGTGCGCTCATCGACGCGTACGCGCACTGCATGCGTACGCGTCCTTGGGGTCTTTTGCGATCTGCGCGCAGGCGTGAGGTGCGCGCGAGCGTCATAGGGAATATGGCCCAGCCATATAAGCGCGCCGGCTCCACTGCGCTGCCTGGATGCGCTAATGTACGCGTATGCGCAACGTGCGCGTGCGCGTGCATGTCCGAACTTCAAGTCTCCAATTTGTTCCATGCTCATTCTATTCATGCATGCTTCCTTTACTCCTCTTAGCCATTTTTTTGCCTTATAACTTCTGAAACACTTAACAAACGGATCAAGTCATCTAATGGTAATAGAGGAGGATTACATTATATCAATTTTGATGTAAAAGAAGCATGTTTTCATCCATGAGGCAAAATGGGGAAAGGAACACAAAATTATGCAGTTTTATATGAATAAGTGTGGAAGATCATTGATAAAACCTTTAGATTCTATACATGATAAACCCTAAAAATGGGGTTTATCAACCTCCCCACACTTAAAGTGTAGCATGTCCTCATGCTAAAGGAAAGCAAAAGATCAAAGGACTACAAAGGAGTGGGATTCATGTGACGCAATCTACCTATATGAATGCAACTTGGGTGTATGCTACTATCCACTTGCCAAGAGCAATTCAATCTTCCTAGAATACACATATGTATATGCACGTAGGGCAAGATGATGGTCTAAGTGTGAACTCTACCAATTCTAGTTATCGAAGTGAAATATGCATAGCTTTCATGAAGAACGCTCGCGAGAGTCAGGAACAAGGAATTGAGCTTCGAACCCCTCACCGGAAGTATTTGCACCCTATTCGCTCGGTGTATAGGGTTGATCACTCAATTCTCCCCTACTTCTTGCTTTTCCAAAATTTGTTTTTCTTCTAACAATCAACATATATTCCATGCATATTTGGTCAAGGTAAGGATGCATATTTGGTCAAGTGAGCTTGAAATTTGAATATTTGATAAGCCTAAACTCCCTACCTAACCTATGACATCCTATACAATTTTTTTAAAGCTAGCCTAACTACTCATTCTTCTCACTTTTTCACATACTCATGCATTCCCTTTTCATTTCACAACACTTATGCATCGACCCTTATTGAGCTTTACTTGGGGCATTTTGTCCCCTTTTTTTCCTTCTTTTTTCTATTTTTTTTCTATTTTCTTTTCCTTTCCATATTCTTCTTTTTTGTTTCTTTTTATTTTGTTTTTTTTCTTCAAATTATATCCAAGAACATCAATGCATAAGGTCCATACATTTTATCAACAAATGAGCATGTACCCGTCTCCTAAGAATTTCAATAAAAATACAAAACTACCCTTTTATTCCCCTAATGTCCCAAGGTTCTCACACTTGAATGATATACATGCTCTAGCCTAAGCTAATCAAAGATCTAAATAAAGACATTCATTGTTTTCCGCTTAAAGGCTTGTAATGTGTTAAATTAAGAACGAGTGGGTTAATCATAGGCTCAAATCGGCTAACAATGGAAGATAAAGGGTAAGGCTATTTGGGTAAGTGAGCTAAATGAAACGATGGCCTCGATCATATAAATGCATGAATACAAGGAATAATGGACATATAGGATTAAACAAATCAAAGATCACGATCGAAGGAGGAGAACAATTGCACACAAGAAGGGAAACTAAGTGGTTATAAGATGTAACCACACTATTAGGCTAAAAACTCACTTGCTTGTGTTCTTGGCTCAAAATCCATGTTCCAAATTACATTCTTCGAACAAGCTAAGCATCAAAAGTTTTAAAAAATTGGTAGGGTCGCCCTAAAATTCTATTTTTCTAGGAGAGAAGCCATTACCCTAACCAAGTGGATTTATTGAGAGGTAATTAGTATGCAAAAGATGCAACAAAATGAAGAACATAATATGCAAATATGCAATCTATCCTAATTAGCAAAGGTGATTCAAAATTTATTCGAGTGTTACCTATGAAGACCGGTCGGCCGACCGACATCCCCACATTTAGAAGTTGGCACAGTCCTCCATGCCTTGAGTGAGACGCAGTGGTTGATCGGCTTCCGAGTGTCTGTCCTCTTCATCATTATCGCTTTCCGCATTATCAGTGCCGGTGGACTGTAAATATCTGGTTCTTCCATAGGTGGTGCTAGGCAACTTAGAAGCTTCTTGACAAAGGTGTATCGGCGTTGGTTATGCCGCTCATAACGGTCAAGCTTCTTGTGGAGGTCCTCTATACGTTGCATGGATGACTTTGGTGGTGCGGTGAGGTGGTGGGAAATCTCATGGGTACGGCTAAGTTCGGCTCTTCGGTGTCCACCGGAGGGTAGAGATATCTCCTGTTCGGAACAACATCTCCGTCCATTGGAATCATGGCCCTCCGATCCCTAGTCTCTCAGGGAACACTAGCTGCGGCAACTAGATCGGTCACTAGAGCGGGAAAAGGTAGGTTCCCTTTAGTGTGGATGCGGCCCATAACATGGCGAATGAGGAGGGGGATATGCACCGGTCTCTCAATGAGGACACACCAAACCAATAAGGCTAACTCGGTAGTGACAGATGAGCCATGGGTGCTTGGGAGCACATAGTGGGCTAGAATTTGGACCCACGCTTGAGCCTCTCTAGTGAGAAAGCGTGCGAGGATGCCCTTGGGTCGAGGTCGCATCCTTCCTCAAATCCAGAGTGATTCGGGTATAGCAATGACCTTGAGGATGGCATCCCAATCAAACTTATATTCGCACCGTGCCGACAAAATCTCTTGATAAGCATCAATCCCTTCCGCTAATAGTCCGGTCTTAAGTACACGTTGAATGGCCTCCTCTGTCACAGGAACTTGTCTTCGGTGCACAAATACCGACGCAAGGGATGAGGAGTGGTAGTTAGTGTAGAATTCTACCACCCATGACAAGTTTACCTCCCGTGGCTTCCTCAATAGGAACTCCCATTGCCGCTGCTCGATGCGGGGCATGATGAGCGGAATGACATGAGCTGGGGGGGCTAGTAGGGGCTCCGCATGGTAGTTCCTTGGTTTGATCAAGGGGTAGACAAGTTCGCAATAACGGTTGGGGAACTTGTTCGGATCCCTTGCCAGATTGTCCTTTTCCGAGACATCAATGTTAGCTACGCTCTTTGTCTTGTTGGAGAGGGGCTTGGCTCTAGGTGCTTGTTGTGCTTTGCTAGTGGACCGTGAAGGTGCCTTCTTGGGTGCCTTTCCATTGTCTCTTTTGATCACCATCCTAGAAAAGAGAGAGAGATGGTAAGATTAAGCTTAAAGAAGCACCAAGAAAGAATAATCATGCAAGTGATAAAGCATAAGAGGATAAGTGGCTTAGACACATGACAGCTGCAACATGTAACTAAGGCAATAATGAAGATCATGGTTGATCACTAGCATGTGATGCAAGAGTGGTATATGCATGCAAATAAGAAGCATAAGAAGCACACACTCTTAACATCAATAACAAGAAGTGAGAATTAGGGGGAGAGCATGTAAAAATGAAACAAAAAGATGTAGTATGCTCAATGCAAATATGAACAAGCAAGTAAAGGAGAAAGAACACCAAAATAGAAGAGCTAAATCAAATGTAACACCAAAAAGTCATGTGGGTCTTCCATCAAACACTTGGTGTGCATCCTTTTTTTATGACAAAAATTGAGAGAGGGGTGACAATGTAACATCCCATAACCCATCATCAATCATCATATCACACCATAAATTGCAAAAGAAAGTAAGTAAGTCAAACAAACTCATCAATGCAAGAAATAGCTGCACTTTTAACACCCATAAGAAAATGAGAAGGAAGAGAGAAAGAATATTTCAACAAACAAAGAAAACATGAAAAGCTAACTAAGAAGAAGGGTAAGGGGGTGTAAGAGATGAAGAAAAGATAGTTAAATAAAAATAGAGATGAGAAGTACCTTGAGAGGAGGAAGGGAGATGGGGTATGGAGGTGAAAGGAAAGGTGGTGAAGAGGAAGAGAGAGGAGAGGAGAAAGGGAGGTGTGGGACCGACGGAGGTGGTGGTTGCCGCCCGTGGTGGCAGTGAAGAGGTGGCAGAGATGGTAGAGGTGGAGTGGAAGTGAAGAGGAAAGGTGGTGGTGAGAAGAAAGAAAGAACCCATGAAGGAGAAAGGCGCGCTCTAATGCAATTGGTTCGCAGAGACGACGCGGCGCGCCATGCACGCGTGCGCGTGCATGGGCAAAAATCAGTAAGGGCGCGAACATGCACGGTGCGCGGACGCGCGACGTAGCGAAATGAAGGTGTGCGCACAAGCGCCAAGTGCGCATGCGCGTGCACATGAGTTGTGCCCCTAGTACAAGTTGGGCACAACTTTGGCTCAACTCTTGGGAAAAAGTACTAGAAGATGAAAATTGAAAAGCGACGCGGACGCGCATTGTGCGCTCACGCGTCGATTGGCATTATGACAGAGGTGCGCGTACGTGTGAATCGAGTTAGGCCAGGGGCATAAAATTGGCCCAACCAGGGCACAACTCTCGGAAAAAATGGCCCAGGATCGCAAATTGCAGTAACGGTGCGGACGCACACAGTGCATGTACGCGTGCGTTTTCGAAATTGGCCATGGACGCGTACGCGCATGAGGCGCGCATGCGTGATGGGGGTTATGCCCAGGGCTCAAAGCTGGCCCAATTTTCGCACAACTCTGGAAAATGGCTCAGGAGCTGCGAAGATCTATGAGCGCATCCGCGCACAGTGCGCGCACGCGTACCCCCCTCCCCTTTTTTTAATGAAATTGAAGAATGCCAATTATCATGAATTTAATGGCCAAACAAGCCAAAGAGGGAAAAAATGCCCAAAACTCAATGCAAAACCTAAAGAGGGGTGTTCATCCACCACACAATCAATTCATCTATTGAAGAATCAATGCAAATCTTTATATACAAGAGTTTAAAAACAATAGCTAAGCAAGTGCAAACCAATCAAGAGTTTAAAAAGAACTATATACAAGAGGTAAAAATGATATATTTCACCATGGTGGGGTGTCTCCCACCTAGCACTTTTGTTTAATGTCCTTAAGTTGGACTTTCACTAGCTCATTGCTCTTTGCCAAGAGGTGCATCTTCCAAAAGGAATACCTCAATCTCTTTGTTGCTCTTCATTTGCTCACCATGATACAACTTGAGACGGTGCCTATTGACATTGAAGATATACAGGCATGAGGGATGGCGCAAATGGTAAACCCCATAGGGTTCCGCTTCCACTACTTGATACGGGCCGTCCCATTTCGATCTTAATTTTCCGGGCAACAATCTCAATCTAGAATTATAAAGAAGGACTAGATCACCGGCTTTAAATTCTTTGCCCCTTATGTTCCTGTTCCGAGGGTTTGCCTGAAACGTGCAGCTCGGTCGTCTGGAGAGGCCCGTGGTGGGGGTTCGGTGACCCGAGCTTGGTATGCAGAATGGTTGGTGGTTGTACCTGCAATGACACTCCGATGCTTAAGTTAGCATGGGTCCAAGCAGATATGTGTAGATTTGGAATGAATGCCATACCTGGGTGCTCCAGTGTATTTATAGTAGTTGGCAGTGATCTTCCCTGGATAAGATATTCTTATCTTATCTTATCTTTGGGAGTTTTATCTTTATCTTTGTGGAACCGCCTTTTGCAGGCCTTTTCGGCCTTTAGGTTTGGGCTGCGTTCCTTTTGATGGGCCTTCCTTGCTCTTTGTCCGAGGTCCGACCTTTAGGTGTGAGCTTTAGGATAAGGTCGGACCTTTTGCGAATTTGCCGAGTTGGAGGACCCCGGTCAGGGTATGAACAGTGCCCCTGCCCGAGTTCGTCCTTTTTGGGAGGTCGTGCTCGGGCATAGTAGTCTGTTTTTCAAAATTCAAAATGGTCGTTCCTGCATTTATTGCATTTTACCATTTTTCCTCGATTTCCGTTCGGGCTCTGTGAAGGCTTTATTTATTGCTCCTTTCCTCCTTTCTGCGTTTTGTTTTTCTTATGCTTTACAAGCGCCGCTTCTTCTTTCCCTTTGTTTTGCTTTCCGGAATCTTTCTTTGTGTGTCTTTCCGGGGTTTCCTCTGTGCCGTCGTTTCGTTCTCCTTGCTTCGGAGCTCTTCGTCTTCGCTTCTTCTTCCAGGTTTGTTTCCGTGTTTCTCTTTTCTTGTGATCGTATGCTTCTGTCCTTTGTGTGGCTCTTGCTTATTTCTTTTTCTTTATGCCTGGGTTGCCCCAAAAGAGGTGCCGCCATTGCTGTTGTTTTTATATGGGGGGGCTCTTTTTTTGTTCCCTGGCGTTCTTGTTCTGTGTTGCCCCACTTTTTTCGTGGGGTCTTTGCTTCTTGCCTTGCTGAATGGTTTTTCGTTGTCTTCTTTATGTGATTTTTTGCCTGCTGCTGTATTTTTTCTTTGTAGGTAAGAATTTTTATGTCTCGAAAGGTTCTTCAAGCGATGTCGACTAAAATTCCGTGTGGTCTTGATTGGGAAGACCCTCTTCCTCTAAGAGTTCCTACCGTGGTAGATCCTGAGTACTTAGTTAGGTTCCGTAGGCATTGTAGCATATGTGAAAATAGAGAGTCTGAGAGGGATTATGAACTAGTCGCCCCGGATTCCGAGGAGAGAGTGTGCTTCCCGCCCCTAGATAGTTCCGAGAAGCTTTTCTTTTATGCTTATGATTGTTTTTTCTCTAAGCTGGGCGTCCGACTTCCCTTTACCGATCTGGAGTCTGAGGTGTTATGGTCTTGTAATCTTGCTCCTACGCAGCTCCATCCAAATTCTTGGGCGTTTTTAAAGCTGTTTCAACTTTTGTGTCAGTTCTTGGGCGTTGCTCCCTCTATTTCTCTTTTTTCCTACTTGTTTGTGTTGACAAAGCCAGGGTCGGGTGGAGGGAAGGTATCTTGGGTTTCTTTTAGGGCTAACCAGGGAAGGAAGTTTTGCACCCTGTATGATGAGTCCTTTCATGATTTTAAGAACTTCTATTTCAAGGTCCGGGCTACTGGAGACGTCCGACCTTTCTTTTTAGATGAGAGTGGGGAGCCTTCTTTTCCTCTTTGTTGGCAGGAGAAAGTAGTGTCCACTAAGTATACCTTTGAGAGTCTAGATGAGGTGGAGCAGGCTTTTGTGGGTGTGGTAAGCAGTTTATGGGGTCGGGCACCTCACTTGGACACGAAGAAAATGTTGGGGGATCCAAGCCTTCTCCGTTCCGAGTTAGGTAGTTCCCGACCCTCCGAGATTATCTTTTTAGTATTTTTGCTTGTTTTTGTTTTGGTGGAATTTCTGTTTTGGTGATTCTTTTCTTTTATTCTTGCAGAGATGTCTACTCAGGCGGAATCTATGAAGTACCTTCGTCGGACGAAGAAGTCCGTGGCTGCTCGAAATATTGAGGCTGGGGAGGCTTCTGCCCGATCTTCTCCGAAGAAGACTACTGTGGGTGTCACTACTCGGTCGAAGACTATTCCGACTCCCCAGTTTCGACCTATAAATCAGGATCCTCCAACCTCTGGACCCGGTAACTCATCTCCTCCTTCGTCCTCGGGTCCTCCTCCTAAGAAGCAGAAGACCTCTCAAGAGTTTGCGGGTTTTAATGATAAGGATTTTGATGCTCTCGGTTGGGTTGAACAGCATATTCTCCCTCAGACTTTTATTTCTACCGATGATGTGTCTATGGAGCACCATTTTCAGTATATGGCGCGGAGCTGTGTCCGGATGGCTAGTCTTCATGCCGCCATTGCCCGAGAGTTCAAGAAATCCCCCATTGGTGCGACCAGTTCCCGACTTGAGAAGGCTCAGTCCGAGGATTAGTGAACTGAAGGCTGCTAGGATTGCTGAGCTGGAGGCGTCTTTGGAGAAGGAGAAAGCTAAAGCTACCGCGGCTGTGGCGGCGGCGAGTTCATTCGAGGAGATGGTGAAGGCGGCGAAGGCGAGTTATACTCGGACATATGCTGAGCTTGTGGAGACAAAGGAGAGGTTGCAATCCGCTCAGGATGATTTTTTCGAGCTAGAAGGACATGTGGCTAAGGGTATGGATGCTATGTTTGAAAATTTGAAGGCTCAGATCCGGGTTCTTGCTCCTGACCTGGATCTGAGTTTATTCAGTACGGATAATGTTGTCGTGGAAGGAAAGATTGTTCCTGCTCCCAACGAGGATGAGGTTCCGGTGTCTGACCCCAAAGTTCCGGTTGCGAACCCGACTTCACCTTTGGCCGGGGAGGAATCTGGTGTGGAGGTTTCAAACCGAGATGACGGTGCTGTCAAGGCTGTCCCGATTTCTATGGTTCTTCCTCCGCAGCCTTCTACCGATGTGGAGTCCGGAAAGGATCTTGATTCCATGTAATCCTTTGTCTTTGGTTTTTTGCCCGGCCTGTGGGCTCTTTTTTGGATGGTTTTTACTACCTGTTTAATGCTTTGAACACCTTTTTGCTATTTAGCTACTTGTAGTAACTTTTTAGCTTATTATGTGGTGTTTGTTTGTGTTTTGACTTTTAGTTCCGCTTTATGCTTTTTAGTTGTTTTTGGATAACAACTTTTTAGCTAGCGCTTTTTGAAACTTCGTTTTATCCTTTCCTTCGATTTTGTTTCTTCGCTTGTACTTTTTAGTTGTTTTTGTATAGCAACTTTTTAGTAAGCGTTTTTTGAAACTTTTTATCCTTTCCTTCGATTTTGTTTCTTCGCTTGTACTTTTTAGTTGTTTTTGTATAGCAACTTTTTAGTAAGCGTTTTTTGAAACTTTGTTTTCGCCGTTTTAAGGCTTCTTTCTCGGATCCGGGCTTTTTCTCGGACCTCGGGGGGGGGGGGGGGGGCGGTTGAGTACTTCCCTTCGTTGGGTCCGGCCTTATTGTTGGTCGGCCTTTTAAGTTATTTTTGTAACCTCTTTTATTTGGCTTTTTGAGCCTTTTCAGAGTTGCTTTATAACTTCTCACATTAATCTGAACCTCGTCGCTTTATCTTTGCCGACCTTGTGTGGTCTCTTGGCAATGATTTTTTGCGTTTTGCCGAGCATAAATTAATGCGCCTTGGCGGGGTACTTTTCAGGATTTGTTTCATCATGAAGAAGAAGGAGAAGGAAAAGAGAAAAATTCGATTAGTATTTTAAAAAAGAAAGAATATTTACAGAGTGTTTACCCTTGGCTAGGTCGGGTGCTTTTCTTGTCCGGGTGTCTCATTAAAAAACCCTTGTAAGGTCCTTTCCAATTTGCAGCTAGCTTCCCTTCTCCCGACTTTTGTGTTCCGATGTCGTTTTGGATCAGAATCAGGTCGTGAATTGAGAAGCTTCGTTTTATTACTTTCTGATTGTATCTGAGGGCCGTTCGCCGTTTTAAGGCTTCCTCTCGGATCCGGGCTTTTTCTCGGACCTCGGGGAGGAGGTCGAGTTCTTCCCTTTGTGCCTGTGGGTTACCTTCTTCGTTGTAGAAGATGACTCGGGGTGACCCTTCATCTATTTCGATAGGAATCATTGCCTCCATCCCGTAAGCTAGTCGGAATGGTGATTCTCCCGTTGTAGAGTGTGGGGTTGTCCGATATGCCCATAGCACCTGGGGGAGCTCCTCGGCCCATGACCCTTTGGCTTCTTGGAGTCTTCGTTTTAACCCGGCCAGGATGACTTTATTTGCGGCCTCCGCTTGTCCATTGGCTTGTGGGTGCTCGACTGAGGTGAATTGCTGTTTGATTTTTAGCTCGGCCGCCAAGTTCTGAAAACTTGTGTCTGTGAACTGTGTTCCATTGTCTGTGGTGATGGAGTAGGGGACTCCGAACCTTGTGACGATGTTTTTGTATAGGAATTTGCGGCTTTTCTGAGCCGTGATGGTGGCTAAGGGTTCAGCTTCGATCCACTTTGTGAAGTAGTCGACCCCTGCTATGAGGTATTTGACTTGCCCCGGTCCTTGGGGAAACGGGCCGAGTAGGTCAAGTCCCCACTTTGCGAAGGGCCATGGTGCGGTGATGCTGATGAGGTCTTCAGGTGGTGCTTTGTGAAAATTGGCGTGTTTTTGGCAGGGGGGCATATTTTCACAAATTCCGTTGCGTCTCTTTGCAAGGTCGGCCAGTAGAATCCGGCTCGGACTACTTTCTTGGATAATGCTCGAGCTCCGAGGTGGTTCCCACACATGCCTCCGTGGACTTCTTCGAGGACGCTCTTTGTTTCTGAGGTCGGGACACATCTAAGGAGGGGGTTTGAGAATCCTCTTCTGTATAATATGTCGTGAATTAGTGTATAATTCTGGGCATCTTTCGTGAGTCTTCTAGCTTCCTTTCTGTTCATACCCTGACCGAGCTCTCCAAACTCGGTAATGCTGATAGAAGGCCCGACCTCGACCCAAGGCCCACGTTCGAGGTCGGACCTCGGACAAACAGGCCAAAGAAAGGCCCATCAGAAGGAACTAAGCCCAAAACCTAAAGGCCGAAAGGGCCTGGGAAAGGCGGTTCCGCAAAGATAGAGATGAATCTCCCAAAAGATAAGATAAGATAAGAATATCTTATCCAGGGATGATCGCAGCCAACTACTATAAATACACTGGAGCACCCAGGTATAACGCATACTCTAATTCTACTTGATATCTGCTTGGACCCATGCTAACTTAAGCATCGGAGTGTCATTGCAGGTACAACCCCCCGCCGTTCAGCACAACCAGCTCGGGTCACAGACCCCCCACCTCGGGCCTTGCCAGAAGACCGAGCTACACGTTTCAGGTAACCCTCGGAACATTGGCGCCGTTGCCGGGGACCCTGGAAGTCATCCCTTTACCATGGCGGACGACCCTCCCAACAATAACCACGCTACATCAGAACAAGAAGAGGAAGTTGACACCGGAGAACGGCCGGATAGCCCTCTATCACCACGCACTCCAGGAGGAAACAAACAGAATCGCCCAAAGACATCACCCCCAAACAAAGATCCACAAAATCCCGAAAGAGAAAAAAGTTCGGAGATTCTGGAAACAGTTCGGGCACAACAAAGCCGGCTGAGACAACTCGAAGAGGACGCAAAGAAGCAGAAGGAAACTGAACAGGATCTGAGAAGGGAAGCTCGCAAACGCAGAGAATTGGAAGAAAAACTGCGGAAGATAGAGGCCAACCTAAAAGATAGGACGGAACACGGCACCACTCCCGAAAGCAACCATGATCCCTTCACACAAGAGATCATGAAAGAGAAGGTACCGCGAAACTTCAAACCACCAGATATGGACCTCTACGACGGCACCACCGATCCAAGTCATCACCTCAGCAATTTCAGAAGCAGAATGTACTTAGTCGACGCCTCCGACGCGATTCGATGCAAAGCCTTCCCCACCACTCTCATTAAGTCAGCCATGAAGTGGTTCGACAACCTGCCACCAGGATCAATCTCCAGCTTTGAAGACCTGACCAAAAAATTCTTAACAAGGTTCTCTATTCAAAAGGACAAGGCAAAACATGCCCCAGCCTACTCGGGATCAAACAAGGCAACCGAGAAACTCTCAGAGAGTACATGGAGCGATTCAACAAGGCCTGCCTGGACATACAACACTTGTCCACGGAAGCAGCCATCATGGGACTAGCAAACGGCCTAAAAGAAGGACCGTTTAGCCAATCCCTATCCAAAAGATACCCGACTTCCTTATACGAAGTACAAGAACGGGCAGGAAAGTATATCAACATGGAAGAAACCTCCCAGCTGAGAGACTCTTCCAGGAAGGAGTCAACCTACCCGCCCCGAGATCGAGATCGGGAACAGAAAAAGAAAGAAGAATCCAACTCGGACAAGCCACGAAAATACCACAGCTACATTCCCCTCCGAGTCTCCCTGGTAGACGTCTACAGAGAAGTATGCCACACCGAGAAGATCCCACCACCCAAACCTCTGAAGCACAAGAGAGCAGGAAGAGATCGGTCCGAGTACTGCGAATATCACAGACTCTACGGCCACTCTACTAACGACTGCCACGACTTAAAGAATGTTATAGAAAAGCTAGCCAGAGAGGGAAAACTCGACAGATACATAGCTGAGAAAGGAGAAGAAACCAGAAAGAGAAGACGGGGAGATAACGAAGATCGGGCCGAGCAAACACGAACCCCGCGAACTCCTGAAAGGCACATACACATGATAAACGGAGGTTTCGCAGGGGGAGGGACATCCAAATCCTCACGGAAGAGACACCTCAAAGAAGTCTACCATGTCCGAGAAGACAGCCCCTTACCCGAGTTACCTACTATCTCATTTACCCGAGAAGATGCTCTTGGAATAATACCCGGACACGACGACCCTATGGTGATCACCATCATCCTAGCCAACGCCAACTTACATCGAACCCTGATCGACCAAGGAAGCTCAGCAGATATCCTGTTCAAAGCAGCCTTCGACAAGCTCGGACTCGAAGAAAAAGAGCTAAAAGCCTATCCCACTGACCTGTTTGGACTAGGAGATACCCCGATCCGCCCCTTGGGATACATCTCATTACACACTACCTTTGGAAAAGGCGAGCAAACCAAAACACTAAGCATCGACTACATTGTAGTCGACGTCACTTCAGCATACAATGCCCTCATCGGACGACCAACCCTAAACAGACTAGCGGCTATAGTCTCGACCCCACACCTCTGTATGAAGTTCCCTACCGCAAAGGGAATCGCTACCCTAAAAGGCGACCAAAAACTAGCACGACGATGCTACAACGAAAGCCTGAGCCTAAAAGGGAAAGAGGTCAACACAATAGAACTCGGGCGAGTCCAAGCCCGAGAAGATCTTCGGCCACAACCAGAAGGAGAGACCGAAAAGATCCAGATCGGGAACACACCCGAGAAAGTAACAAACATAGGGGCAAACCTCGAGGCAGGCCTAAAGGAGGAACTCACAACCCTCTTAAGGGAGAATTCCGACCTCTTCGCCTGGAAAGCCTCCGATATACCAGGCATAAGCCCCGACCTGATGTGCCATAAGCTATCAGTATACCCGGGATCCCGACCTGTCCAACAAAGACGCAGGAAGCTCGGGCCCGAACGCATGCAAGCAATAGAAGAACAAGTGCAAACACTACTAGATGCAGGGTTCATTAGGGAAGTAAAGTACCCCCTATGGCTCGCAAACGTGGTCCTAGTGAAGAAGCCCAATGGAAAATGGAGGATGTGCGTCGACTACACGGATCTCAACAAAGCCTGCCCCAAAGATCCATATCCACTACCGAACATCGACGCCTTAGTCGATGCCGCTTCGGGCTACAGATACCTCTCCTTCATGGATGCATACTCGGGATACAATCAAATCCCGATGTATGGACCCGACCAAGAAAAGACCTCGTTCATAACCCCAAGGGCAAACTACTGCTACGTAGTAATGCCCTTCGGGCTGAAGAACGCAGGGGCAACCTACCAGAGGCTAATGAACAAAGTGTTCTCAGAACACATCGGGCTACAGCTAGAGGTGTACGTCGACGACATGCTAGTAAAGACACAAGAAGACAGAAACTTGGTGGCCGACCTCAGCAGTATCTTCGACACCCTCCGGAAACACAACATGAGACTTAACCCGACAAAGTGCACCTTCGCCGCAGAAGCCAGGAAGTTCTTAGGCTTCATGCTGATTCAGAGAGGCATCGAAGCAAACCCGGACAAATGCCAAGCAATACTCAATATGAAAAGCCCGACGCGTGTCAAAGAAGTACAACAACTAAATGGGAGACTAGCCGCCCTATCAAGATTCTTGGCAGGATCAGCGATAAGATCACTCCCTCTCTACTCACTCCTAAAGAAAGGGAAACCCTTCTCTTGGACCCCGGAATGCGAAAAGGCCTTCCAAGAATTCAAGGAATTCCTCGGGCAGCCACCAATCTTAACCCGACCTCTAAAAGGGGAAGAGCTCGTACTATACCTGTCGGTCGGACATCGGGCAGTCGCCTCGGCACTAATACGAGAAAATGAGGAGGGGCAACACCCCATATACTTCGTAAGCAAAGCACTACAAGGGGCCGAATTAAACTATCAGAAAATAGAGAAATTCGCCTATGCACTAGTGTTCACAGCTCGGAGACTCCGCCCCTACTTTCAAGCCCACACCATCAAAGTCCGGACAAACCAACCCATGAGACACATCCTACAAAAGACAGACATGGCAGGACGAATCCTACAATGGGCGGTGGAATTGTCCGAGTTCGACCTCCACTATGAAGCCCGGACTGCCATAAAATCTCAATACCTAGCCGACTTCGTCGCAGAATACACTGAGACCCCGGGAACCCCACTCTCATGGAATCTGTATGTCGACGGATCCTCAAACAAAACAGGAAGCGGGGCCGGTGTTATACTCGAAAGCGATCAAGGAACACGGATTGAGCTATCCCTAAAATTCGAGTTCCAGGCCTCAAATAACCAAGCCGAATACGAAGCCCTACTAGCGGGACTAAAACTAGCCGAAGAGGTCAGAGCAAAGAGGATCACGATCTTCAGCGACTCCCAGGTCGTCACATCACAAGTAAATGGAAGCTACCAGGCCAAAGACCCTACTATGAAAAAATACCTGGACCAAACACAGGCGCAATTACGACACTTCCCGGAAATACAAATCCAGCACATACCCCGGGAGCAAAATGCCCGGGCAGACGCCCTCTCAAAACTTGCTAGCACCAAGCCCGGAGGGAACAACAGAAGTCTCCTCCAAGAAACTCTACAATCCCCCTCCGTGTTAAGGGAGGAAGAAATACTAAATATATCCGGGCAACAACAAGGATGGATAACCCCCATACTCAACTATCTGAAATCGGGAACTCTCCCCGCCGAAAGAAAAGAAGCTAAAAGGCTTACAAAAGACGCCCAGAACTACACGTTAATCCACGACGTATTATACAGAAGAGGATTCTCAAACCCCCTCCTGAGGTGCGTCCCGACCACAGAAACAAAGAGCGTCCTCGAAGAAGTCCACAAAGGCATGTGTGGGAACCATCTCGGAGCCCGGGCCCTGTCCAAGAAAATAGTCAGAGCCGGGTTCTACTGGCCGACCTTGCAAAGAGACGCGGCAGAGTTTGTGAAAATATGCCCCCCCTGCCAAAAAAACGCCAATTTTCACAAAGCACCGCCCGAAGACCTCATAAGCATCACCGCACCATGGCCCTTCGCAAAGTGGGGACTCGACCTACTCGGCCCATTCCCACAAGGACCGGGGCAAGTCAAGTACCTCATAGTAGGGGTCGACTACTTCACAAAGTGGATCGAGGCTGAACCCTTAGCCACTATTACGGCTCAGAAAAGCCGTAAATTCCTATACAAAAACATTGTCACGAGGTTCGGAGTCCCCTACTCCATCACAACAGACAATGGAACACAGTTCACAGACACAAGTTTTCAGAACTTGGTGGCCGAGCTAAAAATCAAACAGCAGTTCACATCGGTCGAACACCCGCAAGCCAATGGACAAGCAGAGGCCGCAAATAAAGTCATCTTGGCCGGGTTAAAACGAAGACTCCAAGAGGCCAAAGGGGCATGGGCCGATGAACTCCCCCAGGTATTATGGGCATATCGGACAACCCCGCACTCTACAACAGGAGAATCCCCATTCCGACTAGCCTACGGAATGGAGGCAATGATTCCCGTCGAAATAGACGAAGGATCACCCAGAACCATCTTCTACAACGAAGGAGGCAACCCTCAGGCACAAAGGGAAGAACTCGACCTCCTACCCGAGGTCCGAGAAAGAGCCCGAATCAGAGAAGAAGTCTTAAAACGACGAACGGCCCTCAGATATAACCGAAAGGTGATAAAACGAAGCTTCTCCACTCACGACCTGATTTTAATCCGAAACGACATCGGAACACAAAAATCGGGAGAAGGAAAGCTAGCCGCAAATTGGAAGGGGCCCTACAAAGTAACAGAAATCTTAGGGACAGGCTACTACAAGATATCCGACCTAGAAGGCAATGAGCTGCCCAGAACCTGGCACGCCTGTAACCTAAGACGATACTACAGCTAGAATAACTTAACCCGAGGTGTACTCTTTTTCCCCACGAGGGTTTTTTAATGAGACACCCGGTTAAGTAGGACACCCGACCTAGTCAAAAGGGTAAACACTTTGTACATATTCTTCTTTTTAATACTAATCAAATTTCTTTATTTTCTCTTTCTCGTTATAAAGCATATCCTAAAAAGTACCCCACCAAGGCGCATTAATTTATGCTCGGCAAAACGCAAAAAATCATTTGCCAAAGGCCATACGAGGTCGGCAAAGATGAAGCGACGAGGTTCAAATTAATGTGAGAAGTTATAAAAGTAACTCTGAAATGGCTCAAAAAGCCAAATAGAAAAGAAGTTACAAAAATAACTTAAAAAAGGCCGACCAAAACAACGAAGTCGGACCTGACCAAAGGGGTACTCAAGGATCCCGATGTCCGAGAGTAAACTCGGACCCAAGAAAGAAGCTGGCAAAAGAACCAGGACTTCGAGAAACGCTAGCTAAAAAGTTGTTACCCAAAAACAACTAAAAAGCAAAAAGCGAGAAAGTCAAGGCGCTAGCTAAAAAGTTGTTACCCAAAAACAACTAAAAAGCAAAAAGCGAGAAAGTCAAGGCGCTAGCTAAAAAGTTGTTACCCAAAAACAACTAAAAAGCAAAAAGCGAGAAAGTCAAGACGCTAGCTAAAAAGTTGTTACCCAAAAACAACTAAAAAGCAAAAAGCGAGAAAGTCAAGGCGCTAGCTAAAAAGTTGTTACCCAAAAACAACTAAAAAGCAAAAAGCGAGAAAGTCAAGGCGCTAGCTAAAAAGTTGTTACCCAAAAACAACTAAAAAGCAAAAAGCGAGAAAGTCAAGGCGCTAGCTAAAAAGTTGTTACCCAAAAACAACTAAAAAGCAAAAAGCGAGAAAGTCAAGGCGCTAGCTAAAAAGTTGTTACCCAAAAACAACTAAAAAGCAAAAAGCGAGAAAGTCAAGACGCTAGCTAAAAAGTTGTTACCCAAAAACAACTAAAAAGCAAAAAGCGAGAAAGTCAAGGCGCTAGCTAAAAAGTTGTTACCCAAAAACAACTAAAAAGCAAAAAGCGAGAAAGTCAAGGCGCTAGCTAAAAAGTTGTTACCCAAAAACAACTAAAAAGCAAAAAGCGAGAAAGTCAAGGCGCTAGCTAAAAAGTTGTTACCCAAAAACAACTAAAAAGCAAAAAGCGAGAAAGTCAAGGCACTAGCTAAAAGGTTGTTACCCAAAAAACAACTAAAAAGCAAAAAGCGAGAAGTCAAAGCACTAGCTAAAAAGTTGTTACCCAAAAACAACTAAAAAAGCAAAAGGCGGGAAGTCAAAACGCTAGCTAAAAAGTTGTTACCCAAAAACAACTAAAAAAGCAAAAAGCGGGAAGTCAAAACGCTAGCTAAAAAGTTGTTATCCGAGAACAACTAAAAAGCATAAAAGCGGAACAAGACAAATCGAAACACAAAGCATGGCATAATAAAGCTACAAGAGTAGCTAAAATAGCAGAACAGGTGTCCAAAATGTTTGCAGAAAACATCCAAAAAACAAAAAGCCCACAGGTCGGGCAAAAGCACAAAAAGTACAAAAAATTACAGAGGATCAAGGCCCTTTCCAGACTCCGCATCAACACCTGGCTGAAACATGGATATCGGGACTGCAGGAACAGCACCATCGCTTGGAACCTCCATACCAACTCTATCCTCGGCCAAAGGTGAAGTCGGGTTCACGACCGGAGCCTCGGGGTCGGACACCGGAGCCTTGGGGTCGGACATCGGAACCTCATCCTCAACAGGGGCAGGAACAATCTTCCCCTCCACAACCATGTTATCCGTACTGAACAAACTGAGATCCAATTCGGGAGCAAGAACCCGGACCTGATCCCTCAAATTCACAAACATAGCATCCATACCCTTGGCCACATTATCTTCCAGCTCATAAAAGTCATCCCGAGCAGATTGCAGCTTCTCCTTCGTCTCCACAAGCTCAGCATACAGCTTGGTATAGTTCTCCGTCGCCACCCTCGCCATCTCCTCAGACGTCTTCGCCACCGCCACAGCCGCGGTAGCCCTAGTCTTCTCTTCCTCCAAAGACTCCTCCAGCTCGGCAATCCTAGCATCCTTCAGCTGACTAACCTTATCAAGCTCGGACCGGGCCTTCTCAAGTCGGGAGCTGGTCGCCCCAAGGGGAGCTTTCTTAAACTCCCGAGCAATGGCGGCATGAAGGCTAGCCATCCGAACACAACTCCGCGCCATATACTGAAAGTGATGCTCCATGGACGCATCATCAGTAGAAATAAAAGTCTGAGGAAGAATGTGCTGCTCAACCCAACCGAGAGCATCGAAATCCTTGTCATTGAAACCAGCAGGCTCTCGGGAAGTCTTCTGTTTCTTGGGGGGAGGACCCGAAGTCGAGGTCGGGGAAAGCTGACCGGGTCCGGAGGTCGGAGGATCCTGAGTTATAGCTCGGAACTGAGGGACCGGAATGGTCTTCGACCGAGTCTGAACACCAATTGTAGTCTTCTGCGGAGAAGGTCGGGGAGAAGCTTCAGCCTCGATATTCCGAGATGCCGCAGATTTCTTCGCTCGACGGAGAAACTTCATAGAATCAGCCTGAGAAGACATCTCTGCAGAAACGAAACAAAGAGGTTATCAAACAGAAAGATCAAAACAAAGTCAAAATATGAAAACGAAATCTCAAAAAGAGGTCGGGAACTACCTAACTCGGAACGGAGAAGGCTTGGATCTCCCAACATTTTCTTCGTATCCAAGTGAGGTGCCCGACCCCATAGACTGCTCAACACACCAACGAAAGCCTGTTCCACCTCATCTAGACTCTCGAAAGTGTACTTAACCGACACCACACTCTCTTGCCAACAAAGAGGAAACGAAGGCTCCCCACTCTCATCTAAGAAAAAAGGTCGGACATCTCCAACAGCCCGGACTTTGAAGTAATAGTTTTTGAAATCGTGAAACGACTCATCATACAAAGTGCAAAATTTCCTACCCTGGTTAGCCCTAAACGAAACCCAGGACACCTTCCCAGCACCCGACCCCGGCTTCGTCAGTACAAACAGATAAGAAAAAAGAGAAACAGAAGGGGAGACGCCTAAAATCTGACACAAAAGTTGGAAAAGCTTTAAAAACGCCCAAGAGTTCGGATGGAGTTGTGTAGGGGCAAGGTTACAAGACCAAAGGACCTCGGATTCCAGGTCGGTGAAAGGAAGACGGACACCTAGCTTGGAGAAGAAACAATCATAAGCATAGAAGAAAAGTTTCTCGGAACTCTCTAACGGCGGAAAACATACCCTCTCCTCGGACTCCGGGGCTGCTAACTCGTAATCCCGCTCAGACTCCCTGTTCTCACAAATACTACACTCCCTACGGAACCTAATCAGATACTCAGAATCTACAACAGACGGGACCCTTAAAGGAGCAGGATCTACCCAACCTAGACCACTCGGAATCTTGGTCGACATTGCTTGAAACACCTTTCGAGACATAAAAAAAATCTTGCCTACAAAGAAAGAATACAACAGCAAGACAAAAATCACACAAAGGCAGAAAAACCAAATTCAACAAAAACAAAAGAAAGCAAAGTTCTTTTACAAACAAGAAGGCAGCGACTCGAATAACAAAAATGGATCGGAGAAAAGAGTCCCCCCACACACATACAAAGCAATAGCGGCGCCTCTTTTCGGGGCAACCCGGGCATAGAAGATATCAGAAAAAAGAAGCGTACGAAGAATAAAAGCGAAAAAAGCAAACCTGGAAAAGAAGAAAGCGACGAGCTCCGACGAAAGGAAAAACGGCGGCGCAGAAAAGAACTCTGAAAAAACGCACAAAAAATGGAAGACGAAGAACAGAGAGAAAGAAGAGAAGATGCTCGAAAAGAAGTGATGAATAAACAAAGAAAAATGAAGAAAGGGGCAAATAAATAAAGCCTCCACAGAGCGCCGCACGGAAATCGAGGAAGAAAACGGTAACAAGCAATAAATGCTGAAACGACCGTTTTCAAATTTTGAAAAACTACTATGCCCGAGCTCGACCTTCCGAAAAAAAGACGAACTCGGGCAGGGGCACTGTTCATACCCTGACCGAGCTCTCCAAACTCGGTAATGCTGATAGAAGGCCCGACCTCGACCCAAGGCCCACGTTCGAGGTCGGACCTCGGACAAACAGGCCAAAGAAAGGCCCATCAGAAGGAACTAAGCCCAAAACCTAAAGGCCGAAAGGGCCTGGGAAAGGCGGTTCCGCAAAGATAGAGATGAATCTCCCAAAAGATAAGATAAGATAAGAATATCTTATCCAGGGATGATCGCAGCCAACTACTATAAATACACTGGAGCACCCAGGTATAACGCATACTCTAATTCTACTTGATATCTGCTTGGACCCATGCTAACTTAAGCATCGGAGTGTCATTGCAGGTACAACCCCCCGCCGTTCAGCACAACCAGCTCGGGTCACAGACCCCCCACCTCGGGCCTTGCCAGAAGACCGAGCTACACGTTTCAGGTAACCCTCGGAACACTTTCTTTCGGCGGGGAGAGTTCCTGACTTCAGGTAGTTGAGTATGGGGGTCATCCATCCTTGCTGTTGGTTGGATATATTTAGCGCTTCTTCCTCTCTTAGCACGGAGGGAGATTGTAAGGTTTCCTGGAGGAGACTTCTGTTGTTGCCTCCGGGCTTGGTGCTGGCAAGCTTTGAGAGGGCGTCTGCCCGGGCGTTTTGTTCCCGAGGTATGTGCTGAATCTGTATCTCTGAAAAGTGGCGTAGTTGTGCCTGTGTTTGGTCCAGGTATTTTTTCATAGTGGGGTCTTTGGCCTGGTAGCTTCCATTTACTTGTGATGTGACGACCTGGGAGTCGCTGAAGATCGTGATTTTTTGGGCTCCGACCTCTCCGGCTAGCTTTAGACCTGCTAGTAGGGCCTCGTATTCGGCTTGGTTGTTCGAAGCCTGGAACTCGAATTTTAGGGATAGTTCTATCCGCGTTCCTTGGTCGCTTTCGAGTATAACCCCGGCTCCGCTTCCTGGTTTGTTTGAGGACCCGTCGACATACAGGTTCCACGAGAGTGGGGTTCCAGGGGTCTCAGTGTATTCTGCGATGAAGTCGGCTAGATACTGGGATTTTATGGCAGTCCGGGTTTCATAGTGGAGGTCGAACTCGGACAGTTCCACCGCCCATTGCAGTATTCGTCCTGCCAGATCTGTTTTTTGGAGGATGTGTCTCATTGGTTGGTTTGTCCGGACTTTGATGGTGTGGGCTTGAAAGTAGGGACGGAGCCTCCGAGCTGTGAACACTAGGGCGTAGGCGAATTTTTCTATTTTCTGATAGTTTAATTCGGCCCCTTGTAGTGCCTTGCTTACAAAGTATATGGGGTGTTGTCCTTGGTCATTTTCTCGTATTAACGCTGAAGCGACTGCTCGATTTCCAACCGAGAGGTATAGTACGAGTTCTTCTCCCTTTAGAGGTCGGGTTAGGATTGGTGGCTGCCCGAGGAATTCCTTGAAGTCTTGAAAGGCCTTTTCGCACTCCGGGGTCCATGAGAAGGGTTTCCCTTTCTTTATGAGTGAGTAGAGAGGTAGTGACTTTATCGCTGATCCCGCCAAGAATCTAGATAGGGCGGCTAGCCTTCCATTTAGTTGTTGTACTTCTTTGACACACGTCGGGCTCTTCATATTGAGTATCGCTTGGCATTTGTCCGGGTTTGCTTCGATGCCCCTTTGAGTCAGCATGAAGCCTAAGAACTTTCCGGCTTCTGCGGCGAAGGTGCACTTTGTCGGGTTAAGTCTCATGTTGTGTTTTCTGAGGGTGCCGAAAACACTGGCGAGGTCGGTCAGCAAGTTTCTGTCTTCTTGTGTCTTTACCAGTATGTCGTCGACGTACACCTCCAGCTGTAGTCCGATGTGCTCTGAGAACACTTTGTTCATTAGCCTCTGGTAGGTTGCCCCTGCGTTCTTTAGCCCGAAGGGCATTACTACGTAGCAGTAGTTTGCCCTTGGGGTTATGAACGAGGTCTTTTCTTGGTCGGGTCCGTACATTGGGATTTGATTGTATCCCGAGTATGCGTCCATGAAGGAGAGATATCTATAGCCTGAGGCTGCGTCTACTAATGCGTCGATGTTTGGTAGTGGATATGGGTCTTTGGGGCAGGCTTTGTTGAGATCTGTGTAATCGACGCACATCCTCCATTTTCCGTTGGGCTTTTTTACCAGGACCACGTTTGCGAGCCATAGGGGGTATTTTACTTCCCTAATGAACCCTGCATCTAGCAGTGCTTGTACTTGTTCTTCTATTGCTTGCATGTGCTCGGGTCCGAGCTTCCGGCGTCTTTGTTGGACAGGCCGGGATCCCGGGTAAACCGATAGCTTATGGCACATCAGGTCGGGACTTATGCCCGGCATGTCGGAGGCTTTCCAGGCGAAGAGGTCGGAATTCTCCCTTAAGAGGGTTATGAGTTCCTCTTTTAGGCCTATGTCGAGGTTTACTCCTATGCTTGTTATTTTTTCAGGTGTGTTCCCAATCTGGACTTTTTCGGTTTCTCCCTCTGGCTGCGGCCGGAGATCTTCTCGGGATTGAACTCGTCCGAGTTCTATCGTGTTGACCTCTTTCCCTTTTAGGCTCAGGCTTTCGTTGTAGCATCGCCGTGCTAGTTTTTGGTCGCCTTTTAGGGTAGCGATTCCCTTTGCGGTAGGGAACTTCATACAGAGGTGTGGGGTCGAGACTATAGCTGCCAGTCTGTTTAGGGTTGGTCGCCCAATGAGGGCATTGTATGCTGAAGTGACGTCGACTATAATGTAGTCGATGCTTAATGTTTTAGATTGCTCGCCTCTTCCAAAGGTAGTGTGTAGCGAGATGTATCCTAAGGGATGGATCGGAGTATCCCCTAGTCCAAATAGGTCGGTGGGGTAGACCTTTAGTTCTTTTTCTTCAAGCCTGAGTTTGTCGAAGGCCATTTTGAACAGGATATCTGCTGAGCTTCCCTGGTCAATCAGGGTGAGATGTAAGTTGGCGTTTGCTAGGATAATGGTGATTACCATTGGATCGTCGTGTCCGGGAATTATCCCTTGAGCATCTTCTCGGGTGAATGAAATAGTAGGTAATTCGGGCAGGGGACTGTCTTCTCGGATGTGATAGACTTTTTTGAGGTGTCTTTTTCGTGAGGATTTGGATGTTCCTCCGCCTGCAAAACCTCCATTTATCATGTGAACATGTCTTTCAGGTGTTCGTGGGGTTTGTTCGGCCCGATCTTCATTGTCCTCCCGCCTTCTCTTCCTGGTCTCTTCTCCTTTCTCTGCTATGTATCTGTCGAGTTTTCCTTCTCTGGCTAGCTTTTCTATAACATTTTTTAGGTCGTAGCAGTCGTTAGTAGAATGACCGTAGAGCTTGTGATATTCACAGTATTCGGACCGATCTCTCCCTGCTTTCTTGTGTTTTAGCGGTCGGGGCGGTGGGATCTTTTCGGTGTGGCATACTTCTCTGTAGACGTCTACCAAGGAGACTCGGAGGGGGGTGTAGCTGTGGTACTTCCGTGGTTTGTCCGAGTTGGGTTCTTCTTTCTTTTTCTGTTCCCGATCCCGATCTCGGAGTGGGTAGGTTGATTCCTTCCTAGAAGAGTCTCTTAGCTGGGAGGTTTCCTCCATGTTGATATATTTTTCCGCTCGCTCCTGCACCTCGTATAGGGAGGTCGGGTATCGTTTGGATAGGGATTGGCTAAACGGTCCTTCTTTTAGGCCGTTTGCTAGTCCCATGATGGCTGCTTCAGTGGGCAAGTGTTGTATGTCCAGGCAGGCTTTGTTGAATCGTTCCATGTATTTTCGGAGAGTTTCTTGGTCACCTTGTTTGATCCCGAGTAGACTGGGGGCATGTTTTGTCTTGTCCTTTTGAATAGAGAATCTTGTTAGGAATTTTTTGGTTAGGTCTTCGAAGCTGGTGATTGATCTTGGTGGCAGGTTGTCGAACCACTTCATGGCTGACTTGGTGAGAGTGGTGGGGAAGGCTTTGCACCGAATCGCGTCGGAGGCGTCGACTAGGTACATTCTGCTTCTGTAGTTGCTGAGGTGATGGCTTGGATCGGTGGTGCCGTCGTAGAGGTCCATATCGGGTGGTTTGAAGTTTCGCGGTACCTTCTCCTTCATGATCTCTTGCGTGAAGGGATCGTGGTTGCCCTCGGTGGTGGTGCCGCGTTCTGTTCGGTCTTTCAGGTTGTCCTCTATTTTCCGCAGTTTTTCTTCTAATTCTCTGCGCTTTCGAGTTTCTCTTCTCAGATCTTGTTCAGTTTCTTTCTGCTTCTTTATGTCCTCTTCGAGTTGTTTTAGTCGGTCTTGTTGTGCCCGGACTGCTTCTAGAATTTCTGAGCTCTTCGCTCTTTCGAAATTTTGTGGATCCTTGTTTGGGAGTGACGTTTTTGGGCGATTCTGTTTGTTTCCTCCTGGAGTACGTGGTGATAGAGGGCTGTCCGGTCGTTCTCCGGTGTCAATTTCGTCCTCTTGTTCGGATGCAGCGTGCTCATCGTTGAGAGGGTCGTCCGCCATGGTAGAGGGATGACTTCCAGGTCCCCGGCAACGGCGCCAATGTTCCGAGGGTTTGCCTGAAACGTGCAGCTCGGTCGTCTGGAGAGGCCCGTGGTGGGGGTTCGGTGACCCGAGCTTGGTATGCAGAATGGTTGGTGGTTGTACCTGCAATGACACTCCGATGCTTAAGTTAGCATGGGTCCAAGCAGATATGTGTAGATTTGGAATGAATGCCATACCTGGGTGCTCCAGTGTATTTATAGTAGTTGGCAGTGATCTTCCCTGGATAAGATATTCTTATCTTATCTTATCTTTGGGAGTTTTATCTTTATCTTTGTGGAACCGCCTTTTCCAGGCCTTTTCGGCCTTTAGGTTTGGGCTGCGTTCCTTTTGATGGGCCTTCCTTGCTCTTTGTCCGAGGTCCGACCTTTAGGTGTGAGCTTTAGGATAAGGTCGGACCTTTTGCGAATTTGCCGAGTTGGAGGACCCCGGTCAGGGTATGAACAGTTCCTATCATGCACGACTTTCATTTTCTCCTTGTAAAGCCTAGAGTTCTCATAAGCTTCAAGCCTCAAACATTCCAACTCCGCTAGTTGTAGCTTCCTCTCAACTCCGGCTCCACCCAAACTTGGATTGCATTCCTTGATGGCCCAATATGCTCTATGTTCTATCTCAACCAGTAAGTGGCAAGCTTTACCATATACCAACCGAAAGGGACTCATACCAATTGGCATTTTGTATGCCGTTCGGTAGGCCCATAATGCATCGGTGAGCTTAGAACTCCAATCTTTCCTATTGGGCTTCACAATCCTTTCCAAGATGTGGTTAATTTCCTGATTAGAAACCTTGGCTTGGCCATTTGTTTGTGGGTGGTAGGCCTTGGCTACTTTATGCATGATGCTATATTTCTTCATGAGCCCTTCCATTCTCTTATTGCAAAAGTGTGAACCTTGGTCGCTCACGATTGCTCGTGGAGACCTAAATCTACAAATGATATTGTTTTTCACAAAAGAAAGGACCACATTAGCATCACCCGTCCGGGTGGGTATCGCTTCCACCCATTTGGACACATAATCAACGGCAAGTAGAATGTAGAGAAAGCCATTAGAATTTGGGAATGGCCCCATGAAGTCGATTCTCCACACATCAAAAATTTCACAAAATAGCATGGTTTGTTGGGGGATTTCATCCTTCTTGGAGATATTACCAAATATAATGCATTGAGAACAAGATTTACAAAAATGAGAAGCACCCTTGAAAAGAGTTGGCCACCAAAAGCCATAATCTAGGATTTTTCTTGCCGTTCTTTGAGGTCCAAAATGGCCTCCTCCTTCGGAGGAGTGGCAAGCTTCCAAGATTGAGTGGAATTTGGTTTATGGAATGCACCTCCGAATTACTTGATCCGCCCCACATCTCCAAAGGTATAGGTCATCCCACACATAGTATTTGGATTCGCTTTTTAACTTATCCTTTTGGTGTTTGGAGAGATTGGGAGGGAAGGAGCGAGATACCAAGTAATTGGCGATTGGTGCATACCAAGGAATGGTTTTCGAGATTCCATGCAAGCCCTCAAAGGGAAAAGAATCATTAATAGGAGTGGTATCGCCTTTTGTGTGTTTAAGGCGACTTAAGTAGTCCGCCACTAGGTTTAGCGTACCACTCCTATCCTTAATTTCCAAGTCAAACTCTTGCAACAATAAAACCCATCTAATCAATCTAGGTTTAGATTCCTTCTTAGCCAACAAATACTTTAATGCCGCATGATCCGAGTACACTACCACCTTTGAACCGAGAAGATATGCTCGGAACTTGTCCAAGGCAAAAACTATGGCCAAAAGTTCTTTTTCGGTGGTAGTGTAGTTGGATTGGGCTCCATCTAGTGTTTTTTATGCATAGGCTATGACATATGGAATCTTACCCTCGCGTTCTGCTAATGCGGCTCCCACAGCAAAATTTGAGGCATCACACATTATTTCGAATGGCCGACTCCAATCTGGCCTTCGCACAATGGGAACTTGGGTCAATGCTACCTTGAGCTTGTCAAAGGCCTCCATGCATTCCTTGCTCAAATCAAACTCAATGTCCTTTTGCAACAATCTTGAGAGAGGCAATGCTATCTTACTAAAGTCCTTTATGAATCTCCGGTAAAATCCTGCATGTCCAAAGAAAGAGTGGACTTCCCTCTCGGAAGAGGGGTAAGGCAAGCTAGATATAACATTGATCTTTGCCGGATCTACGGAAATACCATCTTTGGAAATAATATGTCCTAAACCAATCCCTTGCCTAACCATGAAATGGCACTTCTCAAAATTCAAGACAAGGTTAGTTTTAGTACATCTTTCTAAAACTTTTTCAAGATTGTCCAAGCAATGATCAAAAGAATCACCATATACCGTGAAGTCATCCATGAATACCTCCATCCATTGCTCTAGAAGATCTGCAAATATGCTCATCATACACCTTTGGAAAGTTGCCGGTGCATTGCATAAGCCGAATGGCATACGCTTGTAGGCATAAGTTCCAAAGGGGCAAGTAAATGTTGTTTTCTCTTGGTCTTCTAGAGCAATGTGTATTTGCAAGTACCCCGAATAGCCATCTAGAAAGAAATAATGAGATTTACTGGATAATTAATCGAGCATTTGATCGATAAACGGAAGTAGAAAATGATCTTTTCTAGTGGCCGAGTTCAACCTTCGGTAGTCTATGCATACTCGCCAAGAGTTTTGTACCCGTGTTGCTATGAGCTCCCCGCTTTCATTCTTGATTGTGGTTACCCTGGACTTTTTTGGCACAACTTGCACGGGACTCACCCATTAACTATCTGAAATGGGGTAGATGATGTCCGCCTCAAGTAACCGGGTTATCTTCTTCTTAACAACCTCTAATATGGTCGGATTCAATCGCCTTTGACGTTGTCTCACGGGTCTAGCTTCTTCTTCCAAAAAGATCTGGTGCTCACACACTTGGGGACTTATCCCCACTAGATCCGCCAAGCTCCACCCTATTGCCCTCTTGTTCTTCCTCAAAACACATAGTAACTTTTCCTCTTGTTGAGGATTTAGTTCCCTTGCTATGATCACCGGGAACTTGTGGGCTTTATCAAGGTATGAGTACTTTAGGTGGGGCGGTAGTGGCTTTAATTCTAGCTTTTGCTCTTGGCTTGTTACTTGAACTTCTTTACTTAGGCCTTCACTACTTTCTTCAACCACATGTTTCTCATCTAGCTTTGCACAATGCACTTCGGCTACAATGTTGTCAATTAAATCACACCGGAATATGGAATGGTTCTCCGGTGGGTGCCTCATCGCTTCTTCTAGGCTAAAACTTACAACTCTCCCATCTATCTCAAATGAGTAGGTTCCCGAATGGGCATCCAACTTGAATCTAGAAGTCCTCAAAAACGGTCTCCCAAGTAGGATGGATGATGCCCTCTCGGATTCACTTGGTGGCATCTCAATAATATGGAAATCAATTGGAAATATCAAACCCTTGATGTTGACCAACACATCCTCCGCAATACCCGCCGCGGTTATTATGCTTTTATCCGCCAAGACAAACCTAGCCGCCGACCACTTCAACGGTGGGAGCTTCAATAAATGATAAACGGAAAGAGGCATAATGCTAACGCATGCACCAAGGTCACACATACAATCAATGAATTGGACTCATCAATGACACAAGTGACTAAGCAAGGACCCGGATCATCACACTTTTCTGGAATGGCCCCCATTAAAGCCGAAATGGAACTTCCCAATGGAATGGTCTCCAACTCATGAATTCTATCTTTGTTCATACATAAGTCCCTAAGAAATTTTGCATATTTAGGCACTTGATGTATGGCATCAAAGAGGGGGATAGTTACTGATGAGCAGATAATTTATACGCTTTTTGGCATTATTTTTAGTATGTTTTTAGTATGTTTTAGTTAGTTTTTATTATATTTTTATTAGTTTTTAATTAAAAATCACATTTCTGGACTTTACTTTGAGTTGGTGTTTTTCTGTGATTTCAGGTAATTTCTGGCTGAAATTGAGGGACTTGAGCAAAAATCTGATTCAGAGGCTGACAAAGGACTGCAGATGTTGTTGGATTCTGACCTCCTTGAACTCGAAATGGATTTTCTGGAGCTACAGAAGTCCAAATGGCGCTCTCTCAATTGCGTTGGAAAGTAGACATTCAGGGCTTTCCAGCAATATATAATAGTCTATACTTTCTCTAAGTTTAGATGACGCAAACTGGCATTCAACGCCAGCTCTCTGCCTAATTCTGGAGTCAAACGCCAGAAACAGGTTGCAAAGCAGAGTTAAACGCCCAAACTGGCACCAAAGCTGGCGTTTAACTCCAAGAAAAGTCTCTACACATTTAAAGCTCAAAGCTCAGCCCAAGTACACACCAAGTGGGCCCCAGAAGTGGATTTCTGCATCATTACTTATTTCTGTAACCCTAGTAATTTGTCTGATATAAATAGGACCTTTTACTATTGTATTAGACATCTTTGGATCTATCTTAGGCATTCTTAGTTTATCTTTGGATCATATTGATCACGTTTAGGAGGCTGGCCTCACGGCCATGCCTAGACCTTGTTCTTATGTATTTTCAACGGTGGAGTTTCTACACACCATAGATTAAGGTGCGGAGCTCTGCTGTACCTCGAGTATTAATGCAACTACTACTATTTTCCATTCAATTCAGCTTATTCTTTTTCTGAGATATTCATTCGCACACAAGAACTTGATGAATGTGATGATTATGTGACACTCATCATCATTCTCACTTATGAACGCGTGCCTGACTACCACTTCCGTTCTACATGCAAACAAGGCTTGAATGTGTATCTCTTGGATTCCTTAACCAGAATTTTCGTGGTATAAGCTAGAATTATTGGCGGCCATTCCCGAGATCCGAAAAGTCTAAACCTTGTCTGTGGTATTCTGAGTAGGATCTGGGAAGGGATGGCTGTGACGAGCTTCAAACTCGCGAGTGCTGGGCGTAGTGACAGACGCAAAAGGATTACTGATTCCTATTCCAGTATTATCGAGAACCAATAGATGATTCCGTGCTGTGACAGAGCATTTGGACCATTTTCACTGAGAGGACGGGATGTAGCCATTGACAACGGTGATGCCCAACATACAGCTTGCCATGGAAAGGATTAAGAAGGATTGGATGAAGACAGTAGGAAAGCAGAGAGACAGAAGGGATAAAGCATCTCCATACGCTTATCTGAAATTCTCACCAATGAATTACATAAGTACCTCTATCTTTACTTTGTTTTTATTTCTATTTTCATTATCAATTCACCATAAACATTTGAATCTGCCTGACTGAGATTTACAAGATGACCATACCTTGCTTCATACCAACAATCTCCGTGGGATCGACCCTTACTCACGTAAGGTGGATTACTTAGACGACCTAGTGCACTTGTTGGTTAGTTGTGCGAAGTTGTGACAAAGAATTAAAATTATAAACGCGCATATTAAGTTTTCAGCGCCGTTCCCAAGAACATGAACCGTCACGATTTCCGCGCACCAAGTTTTTGGCGCCGTTGCCGAGGAATTGAATGTTCGAACTACAATTTCGCATTTGTTTCCGGCAATAAAAGTGCCAAGTTTTTGATCCGGCAACAACACCAAGTTTTTGGCGCCGTTGCCGGGGATTGTTCGAGTTTGGACAACTGAAGGTTCATCTTGTTGCTCAGATTAGGTAATTTTATTTTAATTATAAGCTTTTAGTTTTTAATTATTCGAAAAAAAATATTTTCTTCTTTTTTGTTTTTCACAAATTAATTTTTGAAAAATACAAAAAAATTTATAAAATCATAAAATCAAAAATAATTTGATGTTTCTATGTTTCTTGCATTTTTCGAAAATTCATGCATTGCATTCTTCATGATCTTCAAGTTGTTCTTGGCCAGTCTTCTTGTTTGATCTTCATATTTTCATGTTTTGTGTCTTTTCTTGTTTTTCATATGCATTTTAGAATTATTAGAGTCTAAATATTGAAAATTTCTAAGTTTGGTGTCTTGCATGTTTATCTTTTCTTAAAAAATTTTCAAAAATAAGTTCTTGATGTTCATCTTGATCTTCAAAGTGTTCTTGGTATTCATCTTGACATTCATAGTGTTCTTGCATGCATCTTTTGTTTTTATCCAAAACTTTTATGCTTTGAGTCTTTTCATTGCTTTTCTCTTTCATCATTAAAAATTCAAAAAAAATATCTTTCCCTTTTTATCTCATAAATTTTCGAAAATTTGAGTTGACTTTTTCAAAACTTTTTAAAATTTAGTTGTTTCTTAGGAGTCAAATCAAATTTTCAATTTAAAAATCCTATCTTTTTCAAATCTTTTTCAAAAATCAAATCTTTTTCATTTTTCTTAATATTTTTGAAATTTTTAAATTGATTTTCAAAATCTTTTTCTTATTTCTATTTCATATTTTCGAATTTAATACTAACAATTAATGTGATTGATTCAAAAATATTAAGTTGTTACTTGCCTATTAAGAAAGGTTCAATCTTTAAATTTTAAAATCATATCTTTTTGTTTCTTGATAGTCAAGTAATCAACTTTAGTTTTCAAAATCAAATCTTTTTAAATTTCTTTTTCAAATCTTTTTTCAAAATAAATTTCAATCACATCCTTTTCAAAATTTAATTTCAAAATCTTTTCTAACTTCTTATCCTTTCAAATTTGATTTGCAAATCTTTTTCAATTAATCTTATCTTTTTGTTTGATTCTTACCTTTTTCAAAACTACCTAACTAATTTTCGAAAATCCCTTCCCTCTTTTTCAAAATTCCTTTTTAATTAACTAATTGTTTTAAATTTTAATTTAATTTAATTTCAATTTTAATTTTCGAATTTTAACTCTAAATTTTCTTTTTATTTTGTTTAATTTTCGAAATCTCTCATCTCCCATCTCCTTCTATTTATTTATTCATCTACTAACACTTCTCTTCCACCCAAAAATTTGAACCCCATCTTCTTCTCTGAGTTCGAATTTTTCTCTTTTCCTTCTTCTATTCTTTCCTTCTTCTACTCACATAAGGAATCTCTATACTGTGACATAGAGGATTCCATATTTTCTTTTGTGTTTTCTTCTTTTTTCATATGAGTAGGAACAAGGATAAGAACATTCTTGTTGAAGCTAATCCTGAACCTGAAAGGACTCTGAAGAGGAAGCTAAGGGAAGCCAAAGCACAACTCTCTGGAGAAAATCTGACAGAAATTTTTGAAAAAGAAGGAGACATGGCCGAAAATAATAACAATGCAAGGAAGATGCTTGGTGACTTTACTGCACCAAATTCCAATTTACATGGAAGAAGCATCTCAATCTCTGCTATTGGAGCAAACAATTTTGAGCTTAAACCTCAATTAGTTTCTCTGATGCAACAGAACTGCAAGTTTCATGGACTTCCATCAGAAGATCCTTTTCAGTTCTTAACTGAATTCTGCAGATCTGTGATACTGTTAAGACCAATAGGGTTGACCCCGAGGTCTACAGGCTCATGCTTTTCCCGTTTGCTATAAGAGACAGAGCTAGAATATGGTTGGACTCTCAACCTAAGGATAGCCTGAACTCTTGGGATAAGCTGGTCACGACTTTCTTAGCCAAGTTCTTTCCACCTCAAAAGCTTAGTAAGCTTAGAGTGGATGTTCAACCCTTCAAACAAAAAGAAGGTGAATCCCTCTATGAAGCTTGGGAGAGATATAAGCAACTGACCAAAAAGTGTCCTTTTGACATGCTTTCAGAATGGACCATCCTGGATATATTCTATGATGGTCTGTCTGAGTTATCAAAGATGTCACTGGACCATTTTGCAGGTGAATCCATTCACCTAAAGAAAATGCCTACAGAAGCTCAGGAACTCATAGACATGGTTGCTAATAACCAGTTTATGTACACTTCCGAAATGAGTCCTGTGAGTAATGGGACGCCTCAGAGGAAGGGAGTTCTTGAAATTGGTGCTCTGAATGCCTTATTGGCTCAGAACAAAATATTGACTCAGCAAGTCAATATGATTTCTCAGAGTCTGAATGGATTGCAAGCTACATGATGAGCGGATAATTTGTACGCTTTTTGGCATTATTTTTAGTATGTTTTTAGTATGATCTAGTTAGTTTTTAGTATATTTTTATTATTTTTTAGTTAAAATTCATTTTTCTGGACTTTACTATGAGTTTGTGTATTTTTCTGTGATTTCAGGTATTTTCTGGCTGAAATTGAGGGACCTGAGCAAAAATCTGATTCAGAGACTGAAAAGGACTGCACATGCTGTTGGATTCTAACCTCCCTGCACTCGAAGTGGATTTTCTGGAGCTACAGAAGCCCAATTGGCGCGCTCTCAACGGCGTTGGAAAGTAGACATCCTGGGCTTTCCAGCAATATATGATAGTTTATACTTTGCCCAAGATTTGATGGCCCAAACCGGCGTTCAAAGTCACCCTCAAGATTTCCAGCGTTAAACGCCAGAACTGGCACCAAAATGGGAGTTAAACGCCCAAACTGGCACTAAAGCTGGCGTTTAACTCCAAGAAGAGTCTCTACACGAAAATGCTTCATTGCTCAGCCCAAGCACACACCAAGTGGGCCCGAAAGTGGATTTTTTTGTCATTTACTCATCTCTGTAAACCTTAGGCTACTAGTTTTCTATAAGTAGGACCTTTTACTATTGTATTTTCATCTTTGGATTTCTTTTAATCCTTTGATCATCTTCGGACATCTAGTTCTTAGATCATTGGGTGGCTGGCCATTCGGCCATGCCTAGACCTTGTTCTTATGTATTTTCAACGGTGGAGTTTCTACACACCATAGATTAAGGTGTGGAGCTCTGCTGTACCTCGAGTATTAATGCAATTACTATTGTTCTTCTATTCAATTCCGCTTGTTCTTGTTTTAAGATATTACTTGTTCTTCAACTTGATGAATCTGATGATCCGTGACACTCATCATCATTCTCACCTATGAACGTGTGACTGACAACCACCTCCGTTCTACCTTCGATTGGGTGAATATCTCTTGGATTCTTGATGCACGATGCATGGTTGATCGTCTGACAACCGAGTGCTCGCCTGACAACCGAGCCAGCCATTCCGTGAGATCAGAGTCTTCGTGGTATAGGCTAGAACTAATGGCGGCATTCAAGAGAATCCGGAAGGTCTAACCTTGTCAGTGGTATTCTGAGTAGGATTCAATGATTGAATGACTGTGACGTGCTTCAAACTCCTGAAGGCGGGGCGTTAGTGACAGATGCAAAAGAATCACTGGATTCTATTCCGGCCTGATCGAGAACCGACAGATGGATAACCGTGCCGTGACAGGGTGCGTTGAACATTTCCACTGAGAGGATGGGAGGTAGCCACTGACAACGGTGAAACCCTTGCTTGAGCTTGCCATGGAAAGGAGTAAGAAGGATTGGATGAAGACAGTAGGAAAGCAGAGAGACGGAAGGGACAAGCATCTTCATGCGCTTATCTGAAATTCCCACCAATGAATTACATAAGTATCTCTATCTTTATCTTTATGTTTTATGCGTTTATCACCATACCCATTTGAGTTTGCCTGACTAAGATTTACAAGGTGACCATAGCTTGCTTCATACCAACAATCTCCGTGGGATCGACCCTTACTCGCGTAAGGTTTATTACTTGGACGACCCAGTGCACTTGCTGGTTAGTTGTGCGAAGTTGTGTTTATGCCATGGTATTGAACACCAAGTTTTTGGATTCATTACCGGGGATTATGAGAGTTGTGAAAAGAAGTGTTCACAATTTCGCGCACCAAGTTTTTGGCGCCGTTGCCGGGGATTGTTCGAGTTTTCGGCAAGCTTTTGGTCCGGTAACATCAGCGCCAAATTTCTAATCCGGCAACCGCACCAAGTTTTTGGCGCCGTTGCCGGGGATTGTTTGAGTTTGGACAACTGACGGTTCATCTTGTTGCTTAGATTAGGTATTTTTTTTCAGAGTTCTTAAGAATGAATTCTAGAGTTTCATGATGATTTGTTGAAGTCTGGCTGGCTGTGAAGCCATGTCTAATTTCATTGGACCGAGGTTTCAACTTATCATCACAAGAGCATGTTGATTTCTATCAATCTTGCTTTTGGAGCAGTGATTTGCTAAGGCTTGGCTGGCCTTTGGCTATGTCTAGCGTTTTGGACCGAAGCTTTCTTTGAAAGCTTGGCTGGCTGTGAAGCCATGTCTAATTCCTGGACCGGAGTCTTAGACTAAACATTGCATGATTCCTGGAATTCTCATTAAGAATTTTGATACCTTTATTTTCTTTCTTTCACTTAATTTTCGAAAAAAAAGCACAAAAAAAATTTACAAAATCATAAAATCCAAAAATATTGTATGTCTCTTGTTTGAGTCTGGTGTCTCATCTTAAGTTTGGTGTCAATTGCATGCATTCATTCATGTGTCTTAGTGATCTTCAAGTTGTTCTTGATGATTTCTTACTCTAATCTTTAAATTCTCTTGACTTGAGTGTTTTGTGTGTCTCATATGCATTCTCATTTTGTTAGTGTCAGTAGTTTGCAAACTGGTAAGTTTGGTGTCTTGCATGCATTGTTATTTGATTTTAGTTGCATTTTGATTATTCTTCATTATTAAAAATCCAAAAAAATTTTTAATTTGTGTCTTTTCAAGTCAATAATACAGAGAATTGAAGATTCAGAACATTCAGCAGAGGAATTGCACAGAAAAAGCTGGGCGTTCAAAACGCCCAGTGAAGAAGACAAACTGGCGTTTAAACGCCAGCCAGGGTACCTGGTTGGGCGTTTAACGCCCAAAAGGGTAGAATTTTGGGCGTTAAACGCTAGAATGTGCACCATTCTGGGCGTTTAACGCCAGGATGGCACAAGAGGGAAGATTTTGTTTTCAAATCAATTTTTTTTTCAAGTTTTCAAAGTTTTTCAAAATCAAATCTTTTTCAAATCATATCTTTTCAATCAAATCTTTTTCAAAATCAATTTCTTTCTTTTTTCAAAGATACTTGCTACCAATTAATGATTTGATTCAACATTTCAAGTATGTTGCCTTTTCTGTTGAGAGAGGTTTAATGTCTGAATCATATCTTTTCTTGATAGCCAAGTCATTAATTTTCAAAATCAAATCTTTTAAAATGTTTTTCAAATCATATCTTCTCAATCACATCTTTTTAAAACCAATCATATCTTCTTAACCACATCTTTTTCAAAATAGTTTTCAATCAAATCTTTTTAATTTCTAATTTCAAAATCTTTTTCAAAAATCACTTAATTTCTTTTCCACTCTTGGTTTTCGAAAATCAATTAGTGTTTTTCAAAATGTTTTCAAAATATTCTACTTAATTTTCGAAAATTACTTCCCCTCTTCTCACATTCTTCTATTTATGGACTAACACTATTCCTTAATGCAAATTCAAACTCCATCTTCTTTGATAAGTTCGAATTTTTCTACCTCTGTCTTCCATTTTTCTTTTCCTCTGACATCTCAAGGAATCTCTATACTTTGACATAGAGGATTCCACATTTTCTTGTTCTCTTCTCTTTCATATGAGCAAGAGCAAGGACAAAAGCATTCTTGTTGAGGCTGATCCTGAACCTGAAAGGACCTTGAAGAGAAAGCTAAGAGAAGCCAAGGCACAACTCTCTGTAGAGGACCTAACAGAAATCTTCAAAGAAGAAGAACACATGGCAGCCGAAAACAACAACAATGCCAACAATGCAAGGAAGGTGCTGGGTGACTTTACTGCACCTACTCCCGATTTCTATGGGAGAAGCATCTCTATCCCTGCCATTAGAGCAAACAACTTTGAGCTTAAGCCTCAATTAGTTTCTCTAATGCAACAGAATTGCAAGTTCCATGGACTTCCATTGGAAGATCCTTATCAGTTTTTAGCTGAGTTCTTGCAAATCTGTGACACTGTCAAGACTAATGGGGTTGACCCTGAGGTCTACAGACTTATGCTATTCCCTTTTGCTGTAAGAGATAGAGCTAGGACATGGTTGGACTCACAACCTAAAGAAAGCCTGGACTCTTGGGAAAAGCTAGTCAATACCTTCTTGGCAAAGTTCTTTCCACCTCAAAAATTGAGTAAGCTTAGAGTGGAAGTCCAAACCTTCAGACAGAAGGAAGGAGAATCCCTCTATGAAGCTTGGGAAATATACAAACAATTAATCAGAAAGTGTCCTTCTGATATGCTTTCTGAATGGAGCATCATAGGTATTTTCTATGATGGCCTATCTGAACTATCCAAGATGTCTTTGGATAGCTCTGCTGGAGGATCTCTTCATCTGAAGAAGACGCCTACAGAAGCTCAAGAACTGATTGAAATGGTTGCAAATAACCAATTCATGTACACTTCTGAAAGAAATCCTGTGAACAATGGGACTAGTCAGAAGAAAGGAGTTCTTGAGATTGACACTCTGAATGCCATATTGGCTCAGAACAAAATATTGACCCAACAAGTCAATATGATTTCTCAAAGTCTGTCTGGAATGCAAAATGCACCAAGCAGTACTAAGGATGCTTCATCTGAGGAAGAAGCTTATGATCCTGAGAACCCTTCAATGGAAGAGGTGAATTACATGGGAGAACCCTATGGAAACACCTATAATCCTTCATGGAGAAATCATCCAAATCTCTTGTTCCGGGGGTTACCTGAAACGTGTAGCTCGGTCGTCTGGAGATGCCCGAGGTGGGGGTCAGGGACCCGAGCTTGATGTGTTGACGGTTGGTGGTTGTACCTGCAATGACACTCCGATGCTTAAGTTAGCATGGGTCCAAGCAGATATGTGTAGAATGTGGAATGTCTCTCATACCTGGGTGTTCCAGTGTATTTATAGTAGTTGGCTGTGATCTTCCCTGGATAAGATATTCTTATCTTATCTTATCTTTCGGGAGTTTTATCCCTATCTTTGTGGAACCGCCTTCCTTAGGCCTTTTCGGCCTTTAGGTTTTGGGCTGCGCTCCTTCTGATGGGCCTTCCTTGCCTTTAATGTCCGAGGTCCGACCTTTAGGCGTGGGCCTTAGGACGAGGTCGGACCTTTCATGGATTTACCGAGTTGGGGGAGCCCGGTCAGGGTATGAACAGTGCCCCTGCCCGAGTTCGTCCTTTTTGGGAGGTCGAGCTCGGGCATAGTAGTTTTTCAAATTTTCAAAAAATGGCCGTTTCTGCATTTATTGCTTTTTTACCGTTTTTCCTTGATTTTCGTTCCGGCCTTCGTGAAGGTTTTATTTATTCACTCCATTTTCTTCGTTTATTCTGTTCCTTTCTTGTTTTTCTAAGTTTTCGCCATCTCTTTTTCGAGCGCCGCTTCTTCTTTTTCTTTGTTCTTCTTCCCTGATTCTTTCCGTGCGTTTTTCCGGGGTTTCCTCTGCGCTGTTGTTTCGTGCTTCTTGTTTCCGGAGCTTGCCGCCTTCGTTTCTCTTTTGCCTCGGAGCTCCTCGCCTTCGTTTCTGCTTTCCAGGTTTGTTTTCCATGTTTTTACTTTCTTGTGATCATATGCTTCTGTTCTTTGTGTGGCTCTTTGTTTTGTCTCTTTATGCCTGGGTTGCCCCGAAAAAGAGGCGCCGCCATTGCTGTTGTTTGTATATGGGGGGGGGGGGGCTCTTTTTTGTTCTCTGGTGTTTTTCGGTCCGGGCTGCTGCATTTTCTTTGCGGGGTTTTTGTTTTCTTGCATTGCTGAATGGGTTTTTGCTTTCTGTTGTATTCTTCTTTGTAGGTAGGAATTTATGTCTCGAAAGGTTCTTCAAGCGGTGTCGACCAAGATTCCGAGTGGTCTTGGTTGGGTAGATCCTCTTCCTTTGAGAATCCCTTCTGTGGTAGATTCTGAATATTTAGCTAGGTTCCGTAGGCACAGTAGCATATGTGAAAATAGAGAGTCTGAGAGGGATTATGAACTAGTGGCCCCGGATTCCGAGGAGAGAGTGTGCTTCCCGCCTTTAGAGAGTTCCGAGAAGCTCTTCTTTTATGCTTATGATTGTTTTTTCTCTAAGCTGGGTGTCCGACTTCCTTTTACCGACCTGGAGTCCGAGGTGTTGTGGTCTTGTAACCTTGCCCCTACGCAGCTCCACCCAAATTCTTGGGCGTTTTTGAAGTTGTTTCAACTTTTGTGTCAGTTTTTGGGGGTCCCTCCCTCTATTTCTCTTTTTTCCTATTTGTTTGTGTTGACGAAGCCGGGATCGGGTGGGGGGAAGGTATCTTGGGTTTCTTTCAGGGCTAACCAGGGAAGGAAGTTTTGTACCCTTTTATGATGAGTCTTTTCATGATTTCAAGAACTTTTACTTCAAGGTCCGGGCTACTGGAGACGTCCGACCTTTCTTTCTAGATGAGAGTGGGGAGCCTTCTTTTCCTCTTTGTTGGCAGGAGAATGTAGTGTCTGTTAAATATACCTTTGAGAGTCTAGATGAGGTTGAGCAGGCCTTTGTGGTTGTGGTGAGCAGTTTATGGGGTCGGGCACCTCACTTGGATACGAAGAAAATGTTGGGAGATCCAAGCCTTCTCCGTTCCGAGTTAGGTAGTTCCCGACCTCTTTCGAGATTCATCTTTTTCTTAGTATTTTGGCCTTGTTTGTTTTGGTGGAATTTCTGTTGTGGTAACTCCTTTTCTTTTATTTCTGCAGAGATGTCTTCTCAGGCGGATTCCATGAAGTATCTTCGTCGGACGAAGAAGTCTGTGGCCGCTCGGAATATTGAAGCTGGGGGGGCTTCTACCCGATCTTCTCCGGAGAAGTCTACTGTGGGTGTTCAGACTCGGTCGAAGACTATTCCGACTCCCCAGTTCCGAGCTATAACTCAAGATCCTCCGACCTCCGGGCCTGCTACCTCTTCTCCTCCCCCGTTCTCGGGTCCTCCTCCCAAGAAGCAGAAGACCTCTCAAGAGCCTGCAGGTTTTAATGACAAGGATTTCGATGCTCTTGGTTGGATTGAACAGCATATTCTCCCTCAGACCTTTATTTCTACTGATGATGTGTCTATGGAGCACCATTTTCAGTATATGGCGCGGAGTTGTGTTCGGATGGCTAGTTTTCATGCTGCTATTGCCCGAGAGTTCAAGAAATCCCCCCTTGGCGCGACCAGTTCCCGACTTGAGAAGGCTCAGTCCGAGGTCGAGAAGATTAGTGAGCTGAAGGCTGCTAGGATTGCTGAGTTGGAAGCATCTTTAGAGAAGGAGAAAGCTAAGGCTACCGCGGCTGTGGCGGCAGCGAATGCATCTGAGGGGATGGCGAAGGCAGCGAAGGAAAATTATACTCGGGCACTTGCCGAGCTTGTGGAGACGAAGGAGAAGTTGCAATCAGCTCAGAATGATTTTTACGAGCTAGAAGGGCATGTGGCGAAGGGTATGGATGCTATGTATGAAAATTTGAAGGCTCAGGTCCGGGTTCTTGCTCCTGACCTGGATCTGAGCTTATTTAGTATGGATAACGTTGTTGTGGAGGGAGAGATTGTTCCTGCTCCCAACGAGGACGAGGTTCCAGTGTCCGACCCCAAGGTTCCGGTGTCCGTCCCCGAGGTTCCGGTTGCGAACCCGACTTCACCTTTGGTCGGGGATGGGTCTGGTACGGAGGTTTTGAACCGGGATGATGGTGCTGTCGATGCTGTCCCGATTTCTATGTTTCTTCCGCAGCCTTCTGTTGATGCGGCGACCGGGAAGGATCTTGATCCTCTGTAATCCCTTTATCTTTTGGGTTTTTGCCCGGCCTGTGGGCTCTTTTGTTTTTTGGATGATTTCTGTGGATGCTTTTGGACACCTTTTTTGCTTTTAGCTACTTGTAGTAACTTTTTTAGCTTATTATGCGGTGTTTTTGTCCGCGTTTTGACTTGTTTGTTCCGCTTTTATGCTTTTTAGTTGTTTTTGGATAACAACTTTTTAGCTAGCGTTTGATTTCGTTTTTTCGCTCGTACTTTTTTAGTTGTTTTTGTATAGCAACTTTTTAGTAAGCGTTTTCGAAATCTTTGTCTTCGCCGTTTTAAGGCTTCCTTCTCGGGTCCGAGCTTTTTATCGGACCTCGGGTGGCGCGGTCGAGTACACCCTTTGTTGGTCCGACCATGTCTTTGGTCGGCCTTTTAAGTTATTTTTGTAATCTCTTTTTATTTGGCTTTTTTGAGCCTTTTTCAGAGTTACTTTTATAACTTCTCACATTAATTTGAACCTCGTCGCTTTATCTTTGCCGACCTTGTGTGGTCTCTTGGCAAATGATTTTTTGCGTTTTGTCGAGCATAAATTAATGCGCCTTGACGGGGTACTTTTTCAGGATTTGTTTTATCACGAGAAGGAACAAAAGAAAATAGAAAAATTTGATTAGTATTAAGAAAGAAAGAATATTTACAAAGTGTTTACCCTTGACTAGGTCGGGTGCCTTATCTGACCGGGTGTCTCATTAAAAACCCCTGTAGGGAAAAAGAGTACACTCGGGTCAGATTTTTCTAGCTGTAGTACCGTTTTAGATTACAGGCGTGCCAGGCCCTGGGCAGCTCATTGCCTTCTAGGTCGATATCTTGTAATAGCCTGTTCCTAAGACTTCAGTTACTTTGTAGGGTCCTTTCCAATTTGCGGCTAGCTTTCCTTCTCCCGACTTTTGTGTTCCGATGTCATTTCGGATTAGAATTAGGTCGTGAGTGGAGAAGCTTCGTTTTATTACTTTCTGATTGTATCTGAGGGCCGTTCGCCGTTTTAAGGCTTCTTCTCGGATTCGGCTCTTTCTCGGACCTCGGGTAGGAGGTCGAGTTCTTCCTTTTGTGCCTGCGGGTTACCTTCTTCGTTGTAGAAGATGACTCTGGGTGACCCTTCATCTATTTCGATAGGAATCATTGCCTCCATCCCATAGGCTAGTCGAAATGGCGATTCTCCCGTTGTAGAGTGTGGAGTTGTCCGATATGCCCATAATACCTGGGGGAGCTCCTCGGCCCATGCCCCTTTGGCCTCTTGGAGTCTTCGTTTTAACCCGGCCAAGATGACTTTATTTGCGGCCTCTGCTTGTCCGTTGGCCTGTGGTGCTCGACTGAGGTGAATTGCTGTTTGATTTTTAGTTCGGCCACCAAGTTCTGAAAACTTGTGTCCGTGAACTGTGTTCCATTGTCTGTGGTAATGGAGTAGGGGACTCCGAACCTTGTGACAATGTTTTTGTATAGGAATTTCCGGCTTTTCTGAGCCGTAATGGTGGCTAAGGTTCAGCTTCGATCCACTTCGTGAAATAGTCGACCCCTACTATGAGGTACTTGACTTGCCCCGGTCCTTGGGGGAATGGGCCGAGTAGGTCGAGTCCCCATTTTGCGAAGGGCCATGGTGCAGTGATGCTGATAAGGTCTTCGGGTGGTGCTTTGTGAAAATTGGCGTGTTTTTGGCAGGGGGGGCATATTTTCACAAACTCCGTTGCGTCTCTTTGCAAAGTTGGCCAGTAGAACCCGGCTCGGACTACTTTCTTGGATAATGCCCGAGCTCCGAGGTGGTTCCCACACATGCCTCCGTGGACTTCTTCGAGGACGCTCTTTGTTTCTGAGGTCGGGACGCACCTAAGGAGGGGGCTTGCGAATCCTCTTCTGTATAATACGTCGTGAATTAGTGTGTAATTCTGGGCGTCTTTCGTGAGTCTTTTGGCTTCCTTTCTTTCGGCGGGTAGAGTTCCCGACTTCAGGTAGCTGAGTATGGGGGTCATCCATCCTTGCTGCTGGTCTGATATATTTAGCGTTTCTTCCTCTCTTAGCACGGAGGGAGATTGTAAGGTTTCCAGGAGGAGACTTCTGTTGTTGCCTCCTGGTTTGGTGCTGGCGAGTTTTGAGAGGGCGTCTGCCCGGGCGTTTTGTTCCCGAGGTATGTGCTGGATCTGTATCTCTGGAAAGTGGCGTAATTGTGCCTGTGTTTGGTCCAGGTATTTTTTCATAGTTGGGTCTTTGGCCTGGTAGTTTCCATTTACTTGTGATGTGACGACCTGGGAGTCGCTGAAGATTGTGATTTTCCGGGCTCCGACCTCTTCGGCTAGCTTTAGACCTGCTAGTAGGGCTTCGTATTCGGCTTGGTTGTTTGAAGCTTGGAACTCGAATTTTAGGGATAGTTCTATCCGCATTCCTTGGTCGCTTTCGAGTATAACCCCGGCTCCACTTCCAGTTTTGTTTGAGGACCCGTCGACATATAGGTTCCATGAGAGTGGGGTTCCAGGGGTCTCAGTGTATTCTGCGATGAAGTCGGCTAGATACTGAGACTTTATGGCAGTCCGGGTTTCATAGTGGAGGTCGAACTCGGACAGTTCCACCGCCCATTGCAGTATTCGTCCTGCCAGGTCTGTTTTTTGGAGGATGTGTCTCATGGGTTGGTTTGTCCGGACTTTGATGGTGTGGGCTTGAAAGTAGGGACGAGCCTCCGAGCTGTGAACACTAGGGCGTAGGCGAACTTTTCTATCTTCTGATAGTTTAATTCGGCCCCTTGTAGTGCCTTGCTTACAAAGTATATGGGGTGTTGTCCTTGGTCATTTTCTCGTATTAATGCTGAAGCGACTGCTCGATGTCCAACCGAGAGGTATAGTACGAGTTCTTCTCCCTTTAGAGGTCGGGTTAGGATTGGTGGCTGCCCAAGGAATTCCTTGAATTCTTGGAAGGCCTTTTCGCATTCTGGGGTCCATGAGAAGGGTTTCCCTTTCTTTAGGAGTGAGTAGAGAGGCAGTGACTTTATTGCTGATCCTGCCAAGAATCTTGATAGTGCGGCTAGCCTTCCATTCAGTTGTTGTACTTCCTTGACACACGTCGGGCTCTTCATATTGAGTATCGCTTGGCATTTGTCCGGGTTCGCTTCGATGCCCCTTTGAGTCAGCATGAAGCCTAAGAACTTTCCGGCTTCTGCGGCGAAGGTGCACTTCGTCGAGTTAAGTCTCATGTTGTGTTTTCTGAGGGTGCCAAAGACGCTGGTGAGGTCAGTCAGTAAGTTTTTGTCCTCTTGTGTCTTTACCAGCATGTCGTCGACGTACACCTCTAGCTGTAGTCCGATGTGCTCTGAGAACACTTTGTTCATTAGCCTCTGGTAGGTTGCCCCTGCGTTCTTCAGCCCGAAGGGCATTACTACGTAGCAGTAGTTTGCCCTTGGGGTTATGAACGAGGTCTTTTCTTGGTCGGGTCCGTACATCGGGATTTGATTGTATCCCGAGTATGCGTCCATGAAGGAGAGATATCTGTAGCCTGAGGCTGCGTCTACTAAGGCGTCGATGTTTGGTAGTGGATATGGGTCTTTGGGGCAGGCTTTGTTGAGATTTGTGTAATCGACGCACATCCTCCATTTTCCGTTGGGCTTTTTTACCAGGACCACGTTTGCAAGCCATAGGGGATATTTTACTTCCCTAATGAATCCTGCATCTAGTAGTGCTTGTACTTGTTCTCCTATTGCTTGCATACGCTCGGGTCCGAGCTTCCGACACCTTTGTTGGACAGGTCGGGATCCCGGGTAAACTGATAGCTTATGGCACATCAGGTCGGGATTTATTCCTGGCATGTCGGAGGCTTTCCAGGCGAAGAGGTCGGAGTTTTCCTTTAAGAGGTTTATGAGTTCCTCTTTTAGGCCCGTTTTGAGGTTTGCTCCTATGTTTGTGATTTTTTCAGGTGTGTTCCCAATCTGGACTTGTTCGGTTTCTCCCTCTGGTTGTGGTCGAAGATCTTCTCGGGACTGAACTCGTCCGAATTCTATCGTGTTGACCTCTTTCCCTTTCAGGCTCAGGCTTTCGTTATAGCATCGCCGCGCTAGTTTTTGGTCGCCTTTTAGAGTAGCGATTCCCTTTACGGTAGGGAACTTCATACAGAGGTGTGGGGTCGAGACTATAGCCCCCAGCCTGTTTAGGGTTGGTCGCCCAATGAGGGCATTGTATGCCGAAGTGACGTCGACTATAATGTAGTCGATGCTTAATGTTTTAGATTGCTCGCCTTTTCCAAAGGTAGTGTGTAGCGAGATGTATCCTAAGGGGTGGATCGGGGTATCCCCTAGCCCGAATAGGTCGGCGGGATAGGCCTTTAGTTCTTTTTCTTCAAGTCCGAGCTTGTCGAATGCCGTTTTGAACAGGATATCTGCTGAGCTCCCTTGGTCAATCAGGGTTCGATGTAAGTTGGCGTTTGCTAAAATAATGGTGACTACCATTGGATCGTCGTGTCCGGGAATTATCCCTTGAGCATCTTCTCGAGTAAATGAGATAGTAGGTAACTCGGGCAGAGGACTGTCTTCTCGGACATGATAGACTTCTTTGAGGTGTCTTTTTCGCGAGGATCTGGATGTTCCTCCGCCTGCAAAACCTCCATTTATCATGTGAACGTGTCTTTCAGGGGTTCGCGGGACTTGTTCGGCCCGACCTTCATTGTCTCCCCGTCTTCTCTTCCTGGTCTCTTCTCCTTTCTCTGCTATGTATCTGTCGAGCTTTCCTTCCCTGGCCAGCTTTTCTATAACATTTTTTAGGTCGTAGCAGTCGTTAGTAGAGTGACCGTAGAGTTTGTGATATTCACAGTATTCGGACCGATCTCTTCCCGCTTTCTTGTGTTTTAGCGGTCGGGGCGGTGGGATCTTTTCGGTGTGGCATACTTCTCTGTAGACGTCTACCAGGGAGACTCGGAGGGGGGTGTAGTTGTGGTACTTCCGTGGCTTGTCCGAGTTGGGTTCTTCTTTCTTCTTCTGTTCCCGATCTCGATCTCGGAGTGGGTAGGTTGATTCCTTCCTAGAAGAGTCTTTTAGCTGGGAGGTTTCCTTCATGTTGATATATTTTTCTGTCCGCTCCTGTACCTCGTATAGGGAGGTAGGGTATCGTTTAGATAGGGATTGGCTAAACGGTCCTTCTTTTAGGCCGTTTGCCAGTCCCATGATGGCCGCTTCAGTGGGCAAGTGTTGTATGTCCAGGCAGGCTTTGTTAAATCGCTCCATGTATTCTCGGAGAGTTTCTTGGTTACCTTGTTTGATCCCGAGCAGACTGGGGGCATGTTTTGCCTTGTCCTTTTGAATGGAGAACCTTGTTAGGAATTTCTTGGTTAGGTCTTCGAAGCTGGTGATTGATCTTGGTGGCAGGTTGTCGAAGCACTTCAGGGCCGACTTGGTGAGAGTGGTGGGGAAGGCTTTGCACCGAATCGCGTCGGAGGCGTCAACTAGGTACATTCTGCTTCTGAAGTTGCTGAGGTGGTGACTTGGATCGGTGGTGCCGTCGTAGAGATCCATATCGGGTGGTTTGAAGTTTCGCGGTACCTTCTCCTTCATGATCTCTTGCGTGAAGGGATCATGGTTGCCTTCGGGGGTGGCGCTGCGTTTTGTCCGATCTTTCAGGTTGGCCTCTATTTTCCGCAGTTTTTCTTCTAATTCTCTGCGCTTGCGAGCCTCCCTTCTCAGATCTTGCTCAGTTTCTTTTTGCTTCTTTATGTCCTCTTCGAGTTGTTTCAGTCGGTTTTGTTGTGCCCGGACTGCTTCTAGAATTTCCGAGCTCTCTTCTTTTTCAGGATTTTGTGGATCTTTGTTTGGGAGTGATGTCTTTGGGCGATTCTGTTTGTTTCCTCCTGGAGTGCGTGGTGATAGAGGGCTGTCCGGTCGTTCTCCGGTGTCAACTTCCTCCTCTTGTTCTGATGCAGCGTGGTCATTGTTGAGAGGGTCGTCCGCCATGGTAAAGGGATGACTTCCAGGTCCCCGGCAACGGCGCCAATGTTTCGGGGGTTACCTGAAACATGTAGCTCGGTCGTCTGGAGATGCCCGAGGTGGGGGTCAGGGACCCGAGCTTGATGTGTTGACGGTTGGTGGTTGTACCTGCAATGACACTCCGATGCTTAAGTTAGCATGGGTCCAAGCAGATATGTGTAGAATGTGGAATGTCTCTCATACCTGGGTGTTCCAGTGTATTTATAGTAGTTGGCTGTGATCTTCCCTGGATAAGATATTCTTATCTTATCTTATCTTTCGGGAGTTTTATCCCTATCTTTGTGGAACCGCCTTCCTTAGGCCTTTTCGGCCTTTAGGTTTTGGGCTGCGCTCCTTCTGATGGGCCTTCCTTGCCTTTAATGTCCGAGGTCCGACCTTTAGGCGTGGGCCTTAGGACGAGGTCGGACCTTTCATGGATTTACCGAGTTGGGGGAGCCCGGTCAGGGTATGAACATCTCTCATGGAAGGATCAACAGAGACCTCAACAAGGTTTCAATAACAATAATGGTGGAAGAAACAGGTTTAGCAATGGCAAACCTTTTCCATCAGAGAGTTCTAAGCAGAACACCTCTGACTTAGCAACCATGGTCTCTGATCTAATCAAAACCACTCAAAGTTTCATGACTGAAACAAGGTCCTCCATTAGAAATTTGGAGGCACAAGTGGGTCAGCTGAGTAAGAAAATTACTGAACTCCCTCCTAGTACTCTCCCAAGCAATACAGAAGAAAATCCAAAAGGAGAGTGCAAGGCCATCAACATGGCCGAATTTGGAGAGGAAGGAGAGGCAGTGAACGCCACTGAGGAAGGCCTCAATGGACGTCCACTGGCCTCCAATGAGTTTCCCAATGAGGAACCATGGGAATCTGAGGCTCAAAATGAGACCATAGAGATTCCATTGGACTTACTTCTGCCATTCATGAGCTCTGATGAGTATTCTTCCTCTGAAGAGGATGAGTATGTCACTAAAGAGCAAGTTGCTAAATACCTTGGAGCAATCATGAAGCTAAATGACAAGTTATTTGGAAATAAGACTTGGGAGGATGAACCCCCTTTGCTCATCAAAGAACTGGATGACTTGTCTAGGCAGAAATTACCTCAAAAGAGACAGGATCCTGGGAAGTTTTCAATACCTTGTACCATAGGCACCATGACCTTCAAGAAGGCCTTGTGTGACTTAGGGTCAAGTGTAAACCTCATGCCTCTCTCTGTAATGGAGAAGTTAGGGATCTTTGAGGTGCAAGCTGCAAAAATCTCACTAGAGATGGCAGACAACTCAAGAAAACAAGCCTATGGACTTGTAGAGGATGTTCTGGTAAAGGTTGAAGACCATTACATCCCTACTGATTTCATAGTCCTAGAGACTGGGAAGTGCATGGATGAATCTATCATCCTTGGCAGACCCTTCCTAGCCACAGCAAGGGCTGTGATTGATGTTGATAGAGGAGAATTGATCATTCAAGTGAATGAAGAATCCTTGGTGTTTAAGGCCCAAGGATATCCCTCTGTCACCATGGAGAGGAAGCATGAAGAGCTCCTCTCAAAACAGAGCCAAACAGAGCCCCCACAGTCAAACTCTAAGTTTGATGTTGGGAGGCCACAACCAAACTCTAAGTTTGGTGTTGAACCCCCACATTCAAACTCTAAGTTTGGTGTTGGGAGGTTCCAACATTGCTCTGAGCATCTGTGAGGCTCCATGAGAGCCCTCTGTCAAGCTACTGACATTAAAGAAGCGCTTGTTGGGAGGCAACCCAATGTTATATTTTATATATTTTTCTTTGTTATTTTATATTTTTTGTAGGTTGATGATCATGAGAAGTCACAAAATCAATGAAAAAAGCAAAAACAGAATGAAAAACAGAAAGAAAAATAGCACACCCTGGAGGAGAGCATGCTGGCATTTAAACGCCAGTGAGGCTAGCTGTTGGGCGTTTAACGCCCAGTCTGGCACCATTCTAGGCGTTTAACGCCAGAAAGGGGCACCAGACTGGCGTTAAACGCCAGAAAAGGGCAAGAAGCTGGCGTTAAACGCCAGAAATGGGCCCCAGCCCGGCGTTTAACGCCAGAAATGGCTAAAAACGCATTTTTGCATGCCATTTGGTGCAGGGATGACTTTTCCTTGACACCTCAGGATCTGTGGGCCCCACAGGATCCCCACCTACCCCACCACTCTCTCTCTTCTTCACCCATTCACCAATCACCTCAACACCTCTTCCCCAAAAAAACCCTTCACCTATCAAATCCCATCTTTCTCTTCACCACTCACATCCATCCTTCATAAAACCCCACCTACCTCACCATTCAAATTCAAACCACTTTCCCACCCAAACCCACCCTCACTTGACTGAGCCCTACCCTTCCCCCCTCCTATATAAACCCTCCTTCACTCCTTCATTTTCACACCACCTAAACACCACTTCTCCCCCCTTTGGCCGAACACAAAGCCATTCCCTTCTTCCTCATTTCTTCTTCTTCTACTCTCTTCTTTCTTCTTTTGCTCGAGGACAAGCAAACATTTTAAGTTTGGTGTGGTAAAAGCATTGCTTTTTGTTTTTCCATAACCATTTATGGCATCCAAGGCCGGAGAAACCTCTAGAAAGAGGAAAGGGAAGGCAAAAGCTTCCACCTCCGAGTCATGGGAGATGGAGAGATTCATCTCAAGGGTGCATCAAGACCACTTCTACGAAGTTGTGGCCTTGAAGATGGTGATCCCCGAGGTCCCTTTTTCACTCAAAAAGGGTGAATATCCGGAGATCCGACATGAGATCCGAAGAAGAGGTTGGGAAGTTCTTACCAACCCAATTCAACAAGTCGGAATCTTAATGGTTCAAGAGTTCTATGCCAATGCATGGATCACCAAGAACCATGATCAAAGTGTGAACCCGGACCCAAAGAATTGGCTTACTATGGTTCGGGGGAAATACTTGGATTTTAGTCCGGAAAGTGTAAGGTTGGCATTCAATTTGCCCATGATGCAAGGAGATGAACATCCTTACTGTTCATACCCTGACCGGGGTCCTCCAACTCGGTAAATCCGCAAGAGGTCCGACCTTGTCCTAAAGCTCACACCTAAAAGTCGGACCTCGGACAAAGAGCTCAAAGCCGGTCACAAGGAAGGCCCATCAAAAGGAACGCAGCCCAAACCTAAAGGCCGAAAAGGCCTGGAAAAGGCGGTTCCACAAAGATAGAGATAAACTCCCAAAGATAAGATAAGATAAGAATATCTTATCCAGGGAAGATCACTGCCAACTACTATAAATACACTGGAGCACCCAGGTATGGAATTCATTCCAAATCTACACATATCTGTTTTGACCCATGCTAACTTAAGCATCGGAGTGTCATTGCAGGTACAACCACCAACCGTTCTGCACACCCAGCTCGGGTCACCGAGCCCCCATCTCGGACCTCTTCAGACGACCGAGCTACACGTTTCAGGTAACCCTCGGAACATTGGCGCCGTTGCCGGGGAACCTGGAAGTCATCCCTCTACCATGGCGGACAACCCTCTCAACGATGGGCACGCTGCATCTGAACAAGAGGACGAAATCGACACCGGAGAACGACCGGACAGCCCTCTATCACCACGAACTCCAGGAGGAAATAAACAGAATCGCCCAAAAACATCGTCCCCAAACAAGAATCCACAAAATCCCGAAAAAGAGAAGAGCTCGGAAATCCTAGAAGCAGTCCGGGTACAACAAGACCGACTAAAACAACTCGAAAAGGACATAAAGAAACAGAAAGAAACTGAACAAGATCTGAGGAGGGAAACTCGAAAGCGCAGAGAACTAGAAGAAAAACTGCGGAAAATAGAAGCCAATCTGAAAGATCGGGCAAGACACGACACAACTCCCGAAAACAACCACGATCCCTTCACGGAAGAGATCATGAAGGAGAAGGTACCGCAAGACTTTAAACCGCCCGATATGGACCTCTACGACGGCACCACCGATCCAAGTCATCACCTCAGCAACTTCAGAAGCAGAATGTACCTAGCCGACGCCTCCGACGCGACTCGGTGCAAAGCCTTCCCCACCACTCTCACCAAGTCGGCCATGAAGTGGTTCGACAACCTGCCACCAAGATCAATCACCAGCTTCGAAGACCTAACCAAAAAATTCTTAACAAGATTCTCTATTCAAAAGGACAAGGCAAAACATGCCCCCAGTCTGCTCGGGATCAAACAGGGTGACCAAGAAACTCTCCGAAAATACATGGAGCGATTCAACAAAGCCTGCCTGGACATACAACACTTGCCCACTGAAGCAGCCATCATGGGACTAGCAAACGGCCTAAAAGAGGGACCGTTTAGCCAATCCCTATCCAAGCGATACCCGACCTCCCTATACGAGGTACAGGAGCGGGCAGAAAAATATATCAACATGGAGGAAACCTCCCAGCTAAGAGACTCTTCTAGGAAAGAATCAACCTACCCACTCCGAGATCGGGATCGGGAACAGAAAAAGAAAGAGGAACCCAACTCAGACAAGCCACGGAAGTACCACAGCTACACCCCCCTCCGAGTCTCCATGGTAGACGTCTACAGAGAAGTATGCCACACCGAAAAGATCCCACCGCCCCGACCGCTAAAACACAAGAAAGCAGGGAGAGATCGGTCCGAATACTGTGAATATCACAAGCTCTACGGTCATTCTACTAATGACTGCTATGATCTAAAAAATGTTATAGAGAAGCTAGCCAGAGAAGGAAAACTCGACAGATACATAGCAGAGAAAGGAGAAGAGACCAGGAAGAGAAGACGGGGTGACAATGAAGATCGGGCCGAACAAACCCCACGAACCCTTGAAAGACATGTTCACATGATAAATGGAGGCTTCGCAGGCGGGGGAACATCCAAATCCTCACGAAAAAGACACCTCAAAGAAGTCTATCACATCCGAGAAGACAGTCCCCTGCCCGAATTACCTACTATTTCATTCACCCGAGAAGATGCTCAAGGGATAACTCCCGGACACGACGATCCAATGGTAATCACCATTATCCTAGCAAACGCCAACTTACATCGAACCCTGATTGACCAGGGAAGCTCAGTAGATATCCTGTTCAAAACGGCCTTCGACAAGCTCGGACTTGAAGAAAAAGAACTAAAGGCCTACCCCACCAACCTATTTGGACTAGGGGAAACTCCGATCCATCCCTTAGGATACGTCTCGCTACACACTACCTTTGGAAGAGGCGAGCAATCTAAAACATTAAGCATCGACTACATTATAGTCGACGTCACTTCAGCATACAATGCCCTCATTGGGCGACCAACCCTAAACAGACTAGCAGCTATAGTCTCGACCCCACACCTCTGCATGAAGTTCCCCACCACAAAGGGAATCGCTACTCTAAAAGGCGACCAAAAACTAGCACGGCGATGCTACAACGAAAGCCTGAGCCTAAAGGGACAAAAAGGGAAAGAGGTCAACACAATAGAACTCGGACGAGTTCAATCCCGAGAAGACCTCCGGCCACAACCAGAGGGAGAAACCGAAAAAGTCCAGATTGGGAACACACCTGAAAAAACAACAAGCATAGGAGCAAACCTCAAAACGGGCCTAAAAGAGGGACTCATAGCCCTCTTAAGGGAGAATTCCGACCTCTTCGCCTGGAAAGCCTCCGACATGCCAGGCATAAGCCCCGACCTGATGTGCCATAAGCTATCGGTTTACCCGGGATCCCGGCCTGTCCAACAAAGACGCCGGAAGCTCGGACCCGAGCGCATGCAAGCAATAGAAGAACAAGTGCAAGCACTACTAGATGCAGGGTTCATTAGGGAAGTAAAATACCCCCTATGGCTCGCAAACGTGGTCCTGGTAAAAAAGCCCAACGGAAAATGGAGGATGTGCGTCGATTACATAGACCTCAACAAAGCTTGCCCCAAAGACCCATATCCACTACCAAACATCGACGCATTAGTAGACGCAGCCTCAGGCTATAGATATCTCTCCTTCATGGACGCATACTCAGGATACAACCAAATCCCGATGTACAGACCCGACCAAGAAAAGACCTCGTTCATAACCCCAAGGGCAAACTACTGTTACGTAGTAATGCCCTTCGGGCTAAAGAACGCAGGAGCAACCTACCAGAGGCTAATGAACAAAGTGTTCTCAGAACACATCGGACTACAGCTGGAGGTGTACGTCGACGACATGCTGGTAAAGACACAAGAAGACAGAAACTTGCTGACCGACCTCACCAGTGTTTTCGGCACCCTCAGAAAACACAACATGAGACTTAACCCGACAAAGTGCACCTTCGCCGCAGAAGCCGGAAAGTTCTTAGGCTTCATGCTGACTCAAAGGGGCATTGAAGCAAACCCGGACAAATGCCAAGCAATACTCAACATGAAGAGCCCGACCTGTGTCAAGGAAGTACAACAACTGAATGGAAGGCTAGCCGCCCTATCAAGGTTCTTGGCGGGCTCAGCGATAAGGTCACTACCTCTCTACTCACTCCTAAAGAAAGGGAAACCCTTCTCATGGACCCCGGAATGCGAAAAGGCCTTTCAAGACTTCAAGGAATTCCTCGGGCAGCCACCAATCCTAACCCGACCTCTAAAGGAGAAGAACTCGTACTATACCTCTCGGTTGGGAACCGAGCAGTCGCTTCAGCGTTAATACGAGAAAATGACCAAGGACAACACCCCATATACTTTGTAAGCAAGGCACTACAAGGGGCCGAATTAAACTATCAGAAGATAGAAAGGTTCGCCTACGCCCTAGTGTTCACAGCCCGGAGACTCCGTCCCTACTTTCAAGCCCACACCATCAAAGTCCGGACGAACCAACCAATGAGACACATCCTCCAAAAAACAGACCTGGCAGGACGAATACTGCAATGGGCGGTGGAGCTGTCCGAGTTCGACCTCCACTATGAAACCCGGACTGCCATAAAATCCCAGTATCTAGCCGACTTCATCGCAGAATACACTGAGACCCCTGGAACCCCACTCTCGTGGAACCTGTATGTCGACGGGTCCTCAAACAAAACAGGAAGCGGAGCCGGGGTTATACTCGAAAACGACCAAGGAACGCGGATAGAACTATCCTTAAAATTCGAGTTCCAGGCCTCGAATAACCAAGCCGAATACGAGGCCCTACTAGCAGGTCTAAAGCTAGCCGGAGAGGTCGGAGCCCAAAAAATCACGATCTTCAGCGACTCCCAGGTCGTCACATCACAGGTAAATAGAAGCTACCAGGCCAAAGACCCCACTATGAAAAAATACCTGGACCAAACACAGGCGCAACTACGCTACTTTTCAGAAATACAGATTCAGCACATACCTCGGGAACAAAACGCCCGGGCAGACGCCCTCTCAAAGCTCGCCAGCACCAAGCCCGGAGGCAACAACAGAAGTCTCCTCCAGGAAACCTTGCAATTTCCCTCCGTGCTAAGAGAGGAAGAAGCGCTAAACATATCCAACCAACAACAAGGGTGGATGACCCCCATACTCAACTACCTGAAGTCAGGAACTCTCCCCGCCGAAAGGAAGGAAGCTAGAAGACTCACGAAAGACGCCCAGAATTATACACTAATTCACGACATATTATACAGAAGGGGATTCTCAAATCCCCTCCTTAGGTGTGTCCCGACCTCAGAAACAAAGAGCGTCCTCGAAGAAGTCCACGGAGGCATGTGTGGGAACCACCTCGGAGCTCGAGCATTATCCAAGAAAGTAGTCCGAGCCGGATTCTATTGGCCGACCTTGCAAAGAGACTCAACCGAATTTGTGAAAATATGCCCCCCCTGCCAAAAGCACGCCAATTTTCACAAAGCACCACCTGAAGACCTTATCAGCGTCACCGCACCATGGCCCTTCGCAAAATGGGGACTTGACCTACTCGGCCCATTCCCTCAAGGACCGGGGCAAGTCAAATACCTCATAGTAGGGGTCGACTACTTCACAAAGTGGATCGAAGCTGAACCCTTAGCAACCATCACGGCTCAGAAAAGCCGCAAATTCCTATATAAAAAAACATCGTCACAAGGTTCGGAGTCCCCTACTCCATCACCACAGACAATGGAACACAGTTCACAGACACAAGTTTTCAAAACTTGGCGGCCGAGCTAAAAATCAAACAGCAGTTCACCTCAGTCGAGCACCCACAAGCCAATGGACAAGCGGAGGCCGCAAATAAAGTCATCTTGGCTGGGTTAAAACGAAGACTCCAAGAGGCCAAAGGGGCATGGGCCGAGGAGCTCCCCCAGGTGCTATGGGCATATCGGACAACCCCACACTCTACAACGGGAGAATCGCCATTCCGACTAGCTTACGGGATGGAGGCGATGATTCCTATCGAAATAGATGAAGGGTCACCCAGAGTCATCTTCTACAACGAAGAAGGTAACCCACAGGCACAAAGGGAAGAACTCGACCTCCTCCTCGAGGTCCGAGAAAAAGCCCGGATCCGAAAAGAAGCCTTAAAACGGCGAACGGCCCTCAGATACAATCAGAAAGTAATAAAACGAAGCTTCTCAATTCACGACCTGATTCTGATCCGAAATGTCATCGGAACACAAAAATCGGGGGAAGGGAAGCTAGCTGCAAATTGGAAAGGGCCCTACAAGGTAACAGAAGTCTTAGGAACAGGCTATTACAAAGTATCCGACCTAGAAGGCAATGAGTTGCCCAGGGCCTGGCATGCCTGTAATCTAAGACGATACTACAGCTGAAAAAAAAAAACTTAAACCGAGGTGTACTCTTTTTCCCTACAAGGGTTTTTTAATGAGACACCCGGACAAGAAAAGCACCCGACCTAGCTAAGGGTAAACACTCTGTAAATATTCTTTCTTTTTCAATACTAATCGAATTTTTTCCTTCTCCTTCTTCCTCATGATGAAACCGATCCTGAAAAGTATCCCGCCAAGGCGCATTAATTTATGCTCGACAAAATGCGAAAAATCATTGCCAAAAGACCACACAAGGTCGGCAAAGATAAAGCGACGAGGTTCAAATTAATGTGAGAAGTTATAAAGCAACTCTGAAAAGGCTCAAAAAGCCAAATAAAAGAGGTTACAAAAATAACTTAAAGGCCGACCAACAACAAGGTCGGACCCAACAAAGGGATGGCTAGAAAGGAAAAAAGGGCAAACGGCCAAAGAAAACAAAGATTTCGAAAACGCTAACTAAAAGGTTGTTATACAAAAACAACTAAAAAGTACAAGCGAAAAACGAAAGGAAGTTTCAAAAAGCGCTAGCTAAAAGGTTGTTATCCAAAAACAACTAAAAAGCATAAAGCAGAATTAAAAGTCAAAATGCGAACAAACACCACATAATAAGCTAAAAAGTTACTACAAGTAGCTAATAGCTAAAAGGTGTTCAAAGCATTAACAGGTAGTAAAAACCATCCAAAAAAGAGCCCACAGGCCGGGCAAACAACCAAAGACAAAGGATTACAGGGAATCAAGATCCTTCCCGGACTCCACATCGGTAGGAGGCTGCGGAGGAAGAACCATAGAAATCGGGACAGCCTTGACAGCACCGTCATCTCGGTTTAAAACCTCCACACCAGACTCCTCCCTGGCCAAAGGTAGGGTCGGGTTCGCAACTGGAACTTTGGGGTCAGACACCGGAACCTCATCCTCATCGGGAACAGGAACGATCTTTCCCTCCACGACAACATTATCCATACTGAATAAACTCAGGTCCAGGTCAGGAGCAAGAACCCGGACCTGAGCCTTCAAATTATCAAACATAGCATCCATACCCCTAGCCACATGTCCTTGTAACTCGTGAAAATCATCTTGAGCGGATTGCAACCTCTCCTTTGTCTCCACAAGCTCGGCGTATGTCCGAGTATAACTCTCCTTCGCCGCCTTCGCCATCTCCTTGGATGAATTCGCTGCCGCCACAGCCGCGGTAGCTTTAGCTTTCTCCTTCTCCAAAGACGCCTCTAGTTCAACAACCCTAGCAGCCTTCAGCTCACTAATCCTCTCGAACTCAGACTGAGCTTTCTCAAGTCGGGAACTGGTCGCACCAATGGGGGATTTCTTGAACTCCCGGGCAATAGCGGCATGAAGACTAGCCATCCGGACACAGCTCCGCGCCATATACTGAAAATGGCGCTCAATAGACACATCATCAGTAGAAATAAAAGTCTGAGGGAGGACATGCTGTTCAACCCAACCAAGAGCATCAAAATCCTTATCATTAAACCCACAAACTCTTGAGAGGTCTTCTGCTTCTTGGGGGAGGACCCGAGGACGAAGGAGGAGAAGAGTTACCAGGTCCAGAGGTTGGAGGATCCTGATTTATAGGTCGAAACTGGGGAGTCGGAATAGTCTTCGACCGAGTAGTGACACCCACAGTAGTCTTCTTCGGAGAAGATCGGGCAGAAGCCTCCCCAGCCTCGATATTTTGAGCAGCCACGGACTTCTTTGTCCGACGAAGGTACTTCATGGAATCCGCCTGAGAAGACATCTCTGCAAAAATAAAAGGATCACCAAAACAGAAATTCCACTAAAACAAAAACAAGCAAAGCCAAAATACTAAAAAGATAATCTCGTAGGGTCGGGAACTACCTAACTCGGAACGGAGAAGGCTTGGATCCCCCAACATTTTCTTCGTGTCCAAGTGAGGTGCCCGACCCCATAAACTGCTTACCACACCCACAAAAGCCTGCTCCACCTCATCTAGACTCTCAAGGGTATACTTAGTAGACACTACTTTCTCCTGCCAACAAAGAGGAAAAGAAGGCTCCCCACTCTCATCTAAAAAGAAAGGTCGGACATCTCCAGCAGCCCGGACCTTGAAATAGAAGTTCTTAAAATCGTGAAAAGACTCATCATACAGGATGCAAAACTTCCTTCCCTGGTTAGCCCTAAAGGAAACCCAAGATACCTTCCCTCCACCCGACCCTGGCTTCGTCAACACAAACAGGTAGGAAAAAAGAGAAATAGAGGGAGCAACGCCCAAGAACTGACACAAAAGTTGAAAAAGCTTTAAAAACGCCCAAGAATTTGGATGGAGCTGCGTGGGAGCAAGATTACAAGACCATAACACCTCGGACTCCAGATCGGTAAAAGGAAGTCGGACGCCCAGCTTAGAGAAAAAACAGTCATAAGCATAAAAGAAAAGCTTCTCGGAACTCTCTAAAGGCGGGAAGCACACTCTCTCCTCGGGATCCGGGGCTACTAGTTCATAATCCCTCTCAGACTCTCTATTTTCACATATGCTACAATGCCTACGGAACCTAACTAAGTACTCAGAATCTACCACGGTAAGGACTCTTAGAGGAAGAGGGTCTACCCAATCAAGACCACATGGAATTTTAGTCGACATCGCTTGAAGAACCTTTCGAGACATAAATTTCTTACCTACAAAGAAGAATACAACAGCAAGCAAAAAATCACATAAAGAAGACGAGCACAAAAACCCATTCAGCAAAGCGAGAAACAAAGACCTCACAAGAAGAGGGGCAATGCAGAACAAAGACACCGGGGAACAAAAAAGAGCCCCCCCCCCCATATAAAAACAAACAGCAATGGCGGCACCTCTTTTGGGGCAACCCAGGCATAAAGAAAAAGAAATAAACAGAGCCACACAAAGATCAGAAGCATATGATCACACGGAAACACGGAAACAAACCTGAAAGAAGAAGCGAAGGCAAAGAGCTCCGAAGCAAGTAGAACAAACGACGGCACAAAGGAAACGCTGGAAATTTAAAAGAAACACAAAGAAAGATTCAGAAAAGCAAACAAAGGGAAAGAAGAAGCGGCACCTTTGAAGGCATAAAAAGAACAAACGCAGAAAGGAAAAAGGGAGCAATAAATAAAGCCTTCACAGAGCCCGAACGGAAATCGAGGAAAAACGGTAAAATGCAATAAATGCAGGAACGGCCAGTTTGAAATTTGAAAAACAAAAAAAGACCACTATGCCCGAGCACGACCTCCCAAAAAAAAGGACGAAACTCGGGCAGGGGCACTGTTCATACCCTGACCGGGGTCCTCCAACTCGGTAAATCCGCAAGAGGTCCGACCTTGTCCTAAAGCTCACACCTAAAAGTCGGACCTCGGACAAAGAGCTCAAAGCCGGTCACAAGGAAGGCCCATCAAAAGGAACGCAGCCCAAACCTAAAGGCCAAAAAGGCCTGGAAAAGGCGGTTCCACAAAGATAGAGATAAACTCCCAAAGATAAGATAAGATAAGAATATCTTATCCAGGGAAGATCACTGCCAACTACTATAAATACACTGGAGCACCCAGGTATGGAATTCATTCCAAATCTACACATATCTGTTTTGACCCATGCTAACTTAAGCATCGGAGTGTCATTGCAGGTACAACCACCAACCGTTCTGCACACCCAGCTCGGGTCACCGAGCCCCCATCTCGGACCTCTTCAGACGACCGAGCTACACGTTTCAGGTAACCCTCGGAACACTTACACTAGAAGGGTCAACTTTGATCAAAAGTTGGACCAAGTCCTCACAGTCATATGTGAAGAGGGCGCCCAATGGAAGAGAGATTCAAGAGGAAAGCCGGTTCAATTGAGAAGGCATGACCTCAAACCCGTGGCTAGAGGATGGTTAGAGTTTATACAACGCTCAATCATTTTCCACTAGCAACCGGTCCGAAGTTACCATAGACCGGGCTATCATGATCCATAGCATCATGACTGGAGAAGAAATAGAAGTTCATGAGGTTATATCCCAAGAACTCTATAAGGTGGCGGACAAGTCCTCTACCTTGGCAAGGTTAGCCTTTCCTCATCTCATTTGTCACCTTTGTTATTCAGTTGGAGTTGACATAGTGGGAGACATTCCTATTGATGAGGACAAGCCCATCACTAAGAAGAGGATGGAGCACACAAGAGAACCCACTCATCATGAGATCCCTGAGATTCCTCAAGGGATGCACTTTCTTCCACAAAACTATTGGGTGCAACTAAACACCTCCCTAGGAGAATTGAGTTCCAACATGGGACAACTAAGGGTGGAGCATCAAGAACACTCCATCATCCTCCATGAAATTAGAGAAGATCAAAGAATCATGAGAGAGGAGCAACAAAGACAAGGAAGAGACATTGAGGAGCTCAAACACTCCATAGGATTTTCAAGAGGAAGAAAAAGCCGCCATCACTAAGGTGGACCCGTTCTTTAATCTCCTTGTTCTTTAATTTTCTGTTTTTCGAAAATTATGCTTATGTTTATCTATGTTTGTGTCTTGTGACCATTAGTGTCATAGTGTCTATGCCTTAAAGTTATGAATGTCCTATGAATCCATCACCTTTCTTAAATGAAAAATGTTCTTAATTGAAAAAGAGAAGAATTGCATGAATTTTGAATTTTATAACAGTTTAATTATTTTGATGTGGTGGCAATACTTTTGTTTTCTGAATGTATGCTTAAACAGTGCATATGTATCTTGAATTTGTGGTTCATGAATGTTGGCTCTTGAAAGAATGATGAAAAAGGAGAAATGTTACTGAAGATCTGAAAAATCATTAAAATGATTCTTGAAGCAAGAAAAAGTAGTGATTCAAAAAAAATGAAAAAAAGAAGAAAAGAAAAGAAAAACGAAAAAAAAGGGAGAGAAAAAGAAAAAAAATAATAAAGTTGTGATCCAAGGCAAAAAGAGTGTGCTTAAGAACCCTGGACACCTCTAATTGGGGACTTTAGCAAAGCTGAGTCAAAATCTGAAAAGGTTGACCCAATTATGTGTCTGTGGCATGTATGTATCTGGTGGTAATACTGGAAGACAGAGTGCTTTGGGCCACAGCCAAGACTCAATAAGTAGCAATGTTCAAGAATCATCATACTTAACTAGGAGAATCAATGACACTATCTGGATTCTGAGTTCCTAAAGAAGCCAATCATTCTGAATTTCAAAGGATAGAGTGAGATGCCAAATCTGTTCAGAGGCAAAAAGCTAAAAGCCCCGCTCATGTAATTAATACTGATCTTCATAGATGTTTTTGGAATTCATTGCATATTCTCTTCTCTTTATCTTATTTGATTTTTAGTTGCTTGAGGACAAGCAACAATTTAAGTTTGGTGTTGTGATGAGCGGATAATTTGTACGCTTTTTGGCATTGTTTTTAGTATGTTTTTAGTATGATCTAGTTAGTTTTTAGTATATTTTTATTAGTTTTTAGTTAAAATTCACTTTTCTGGACTTTACTATGAGTTTGTGTGTTTTTCTGTGATTTCAGGTATTTTCTGGCTGAAATTGAGGGACCTGAGCAAAAATCTGATTCAGAGACTGAAAAGGACTGCATATGCTGTTGGATTCTGACCTCCCTGCACTCGAAGTGGATTTTCTGGAGCTACAGAAGCCCAAATGGCGCGCTCTCAATGGCGTTGGAAAGTAGACATCCTGGGCTTTCCAGAAATATATGATAGTCCATACTTTGCCCAAGATTTGATGGCCCAAACTGGCGTTCAAAGTCACCCTTAAGATTTCCAGCGTTAAACGCCGGAGCTGGCACCAAAATGGGAGTTAAACGCCCAAACTGGCACTAAAGCTGGCGTTTAACTCCAAGAAGAGTCTCTACACGAAAATGCTTCATTGCTCAGCCCAAGCACACACCAAGTGGGCCCGGAAGTGGATTTTTATGTCATTTACTCATCTCTGTAAACCTTAGGCTACTAGTTTTCTATAAGTAGGACCTTTTACTATTGTATTTTCATCTTTGGATTTCTTTTAATCCTTTGATCTTCTTCGGACATCTAGTTCTTAGATCATTGGGTGGCTGGCCATTCGGCCATGCCTAGACCTTGTTCTTATGTATTTTCAACGGTGGAGTTTCTACACACCATAGATTAAGGTGTGGAGCTCTGCTGTACCTCGAGTATTAATGCAATTACTATTGTTCTTCTATTCAATTCCGCTTGTTCTTGTTCTAAGATATCACTTGTTCTTCAACTTGATGAATGTGATGATCCGTGACACTCATCATCATTCTCACCTATGAACGTGTGACTGACAACCACCTCCGTTCTACCTTCGATTGGGTGAATATCTCTTGAATTCCTGATGCACGATGCATGGTTGATCGCCTGACAACCGAGTGCTCGCCTGACAACCGAGCCAGCCATTCCGTGAGATCAGAGTCTTCGTGGTATAGGCTAGAACTGATGGCGGCATTCAAGAGAATCCAGAAGGTCTAACCTTGTCTGTGGTATTCTGAGTAGGATTCAATGATTGAATGACTGTGACGTGCTTCAAACTCCTGAAGGCGGGGCGTTAGTGACAGACGCAAAAGAATCACTGGATTCTATTCCGGCCTGATCGAGAACCGAGAGATGGATAGCCGTGCCGTGACAGGGTGCGTTGAACATTTCCACTGAGAGGATGGGAGGTAGCCACTGACAACGGTGAAACCCTTGCTTGAGCTTGCCATGGAAAGGAGTAAGAAGGATTGGATGAAGACAGTAGGAAAGCAGAGAGACGGAAGGGACAAGCATCTTCATGCGCTTATCTGAAATTCCCACCAATGAATTACATAAGTATCTCTATCTTTATCTTTATGTTTTATGCGTTTATCACCATACCCATTTGAATTTGCCTGACTAAGATTTACAAGGTGACCATAGCTTGCTTCATACCAACAATCTCCGTGGGATCGACCCTTACTCGCGTAAGGTTTATTACTTGGACGACCCAGTGCACTTGCTGGTTAGTTGTGCGAAGTTGTGTTTATGCCATGGTATTGAACACCAAGTTTTTAGATTCAATACCGGGGATTATGAGAGTTGTGAAAAGAAGTGATTCACAATTTCGCGCACCACTACACCCAACAGTACTCAAGAGGCATCTTCTAAAGAAGAGGCTTATGATCCTGAGAACCCTGCAATAGCAGAGGTAAATTACATAGGTGAACCCTATGGAAACACCTATAATCCCTCATGGAGAAATCATCCAAATTTCTCATGGAAGGATCAACAAAAGCCTCAACAAGGCTTTAATAATGGTGGAAGAAACAGGTTTAGTAATAGTAAGCCTTTTCCATCATCCACTCAGCAACAGACAGAGAATTTTGAGCAAAATCCATCTAGCTTAGCAAATATAGTCTCTGATCTATCTAAGACCACTTTGAGTTTCATGAATGAAACAAGGTCCTCCATTAGAAATTTGGAGGCACAAGTGGGCCAGCTGAGTAAAAGAGTCATTGAAACTCCTCCTAGTACTCTCCCAAGCAATACAGAAGAAAATCCAAAAGGAGAGTGCAAGGCCATAACCTTGCTTGGTGTGGCCGAATCCAGAGAGGAGGAGGAGGACGTGAATCCTAGTGAGGAAGACCTCCTGGGACGTTCAATGACCAATAAGGAGTTTCCTTTTGAGGAACCAGAGGAATCTGAGGCTCATTTAAAGACCATAGAGATTCCACTGAATCTCCTTTTACCATTCATGAGCTCCGATGAATATTCATCTTCTGAAGAAGATAAAGACATTGTTGATGAGCAAGATTGCTCGATATTTAGGAGCAATCATGAAGCTGAATGCCAAATTATTTGGTAATGATACTTGGGAGGATGAACCTCCATTGCTCATCAAGGAACTAAATGCCTTGGTTCAGCAAACTCTACCTCAAAAGAAACAAGATCCTGGTAAATTCCTAATCCCCTGTAACATAGGCACCATGACCTTTAAGAAGGCTCTGTGTGACCTGGGGTCAGGAATAAATTTAATGCCACTCTCTGTAATGGAGAAACTTGGGATCTTTGAGGTACAGGCTGCCAGATTTTCATTAGAGATGGCAGACAAATCCATGAAAAAGGCTTATGGATTAGTAGAGGACGTGTTAGTAAAGGTTAAAGGGCTTTACATCCCTGCTGATTTCATAATCCTAGACACTGGGAAGGATGAGGATGAATCCATCATCCTTGGAAGACCCTTCCTAGCCACAGCAAAAGCTGTGATTGATGTGGACAGAGGAGAGTTGGTCCTTCAACTGAATGAGGACAACCTTGTGTTCAAAACTCAAGGATCTCCTTTTGTAACCATGGAGAGGAAGCATGAAAAGCTTCTCTCACTGCAGAGTCAACCAAAGCCCCCACAGTCAAACTCTAAGTTTGGTATTGGGAGGCCACAACCAAACTCTATGTTTGGTGTTGGGAGGTCCCAACAATGCTCTAAACATCTGTGAGGCTCCATGAGAGCTCACTGTCAAGCTATTGACATTAAAGAAGCGCTTGTTGGGAGGCAACCCAATGTTATTTAATTATGTTTCTTTATTTTCCATTGTTATTTTATGTGTTTTGTAGGTTGATGATCATGTGAAGTCACAAAAATTACTGAAAAATCAAAAACAGAATGAAAAACAGAATGAAAAATAGCTCACCCTGGAGGAAGAGCTTACTGGCGTTTAAACGCCAGTAAGGCTAGCAGAATGGGCGTTAAATGCCCAGTCTGGCACCATTCTGGGTGTTTAACGCCAAAAATGGGCACCAGACTGGCGTTTAACGCCATAAATGGGCACCAAACTGGCGTTAAACGCCAGAAACAAGCAGCAGTCTAGCGTTTAAACGCCAGGGTTGCACCCTGAGGAAGGCTGGCATTAAACGCCAGAAACAAGCATGAAAGTGACGTTTAACACCAGAAATGGGCAGCAGTCTGGCATTAAACGCCAGGATTGCATACATGGGGCGTTTTACACGCCTAAAAGGTGCATGGATGTGAAAGCCTTGACACCTCAAAGATCTGTGGACCCCACAGGATCACCTCAGGATCTGTGGACCCCACAGGATCCCCACCTACCTCAACTCACCTTCTCTTTTCTTCCTCACACAATCCAATAACCCTCTTCCCCAAACACCCATTCACCAATCACCTCAATCTCTCTTCCCCATCACCTCTTCACCCCTCACATTCATCAACACTTTCCCATAAACCCCACCCACCTTCAAAATTCAAAATCTCTTTCCCACCCAAACCCACCCTAAATGGCCGAACCCTAAACCCTCTACCTCCACTATATAAACCCCTCATTACTTCTTCTTTTTCACACAACACAACCCTTTATTCTTACCCTTGGCCGAATACACACCTCTCTCCCTCTCCTCCATTCTTCTTCTTCTTCTCCTTCTTTCTCTTTTCTTTTGCTCGAGGACGAGCAAACGTTCTAAGTTTGGTGTGGAAAAAGCATAGCTTTTTTTTTGTTTTTCCATAACCATTGATGGCACCTAAGACCAGAGAAACTTCAAGAAAGAGGAAAGGGAAGGCAATTACTTCCACCTCTGAGTCATGGGATATGGAGAGATTCATCTCAAAGGTCCATCAAGACCACCTCTATAAAGTTGTGGCCAAGAAGAAAGTGATCCCTGAGGTTCCTTTCAAGCTCAAAAAGAATGAGTATCCGAAGATCCGACATGAGATTAGAAGAAGAGGATGGGAAGTTCTCTCTAATCCTATTCAACAAGTTGGGATCTTAATGGTTCAAGAGTTCTATGCAAATGTATGGACCACTAGGAACCATGATCAAAGTATGAACCCGAATCCAAAGAATTGGCTTACCATGGTTCGGGAGAAATACTTAGATTTCAGTTCGGAAAGTGTAAGGTTGGCATTCAACTTGCTAATGATGGAAGAAAACGCACGCCCCTACACTAGAAGGGTCAACTTTGATCAAAGGTTGGACCAAGTCCTTATGGACATATGTGTGGAAGGAGCTCAATGGAAGATTGACTCAAAAGGCAAACCGGTTCAACTGAGAAAGTGGACTTTAAGCCTGTAGCTAGAGGATGGTTGGAGTTCATTCAACGCTTAGTCATTCCTACTAGCAACCAGTCTGAAGTTACTGTAGACCGGGCCATCATGATCCATAGTATCATGATTGGGGAGGAAGTAGAAGTTCATGAGATGATTTAAGAAAATTGTCATGTCGGTATAGAATTTCACACAATATAAATGAATTCTCGTTGCAAGTATAGTTCTACACCAACAAACAATCCTCCTAATAAAAATTTTGGTTGTCACATGTAACAAACCCCAATGAAAATTAACCGAAGTATTTAGACTCTGGGTCGTCTCACAAGGAATTGCAATGAAATGTTTAATTATTGGCTATGAAAATGCAAGGGGAGTTGATTTGATAATTGACAAGAAAATATAAATGACAAGAAAGTAAAGTAACAAGAACTAATAAAAGAAATAGTAAGAACTCTTGGCTAGACATAGGTAATTGAGATCACCATCCTTGTCTACATACCAAATATTGATAATTATGAGAGGCCAACCCATTAAGTCTGCTTCCAAAACCTTAAGTACGTAATATCTACTCCTAGGCTTGAAGTATGTCAAATAGGCTTGATCACATCAACCCATAAGTCCCAACCTACCTACTAATTAGATTAGTTGTGGGTTGGCGTCAATGAGTATCAAATTGATCACCAAAGGTTCTCAAATCACGAATTCAATGAGACCTAATGACTCAAGGTCACTCAATTCCCTTAGCCTAGGCCAAGAGTAAAGAACACTACTCAAAAAACTAGAAGAAACATTTTAACAAACACTTAGAGTGCAAGAAAAGTAAACATCATAAAATGCTAGAATTAATGAAACCCATGACTACCACAAACAAGAAATCAACAATAGCAATCAAGATCAACATAAAAGAGACATGGAAACATAAAATTGCATTAAAAGAAATCAAGATTCAACAATGGTTCCTAAACATAAAAATAGCAAAATAGGGAAATTAACAAGAACTATAAGAACAAAGGTGTAACAACAATAAATTAAAAGAGAAAACTAAATCAAAACAAGAATTGAAAGATGAATTTGAGAGTGATTAACCTAACTCTACCCTAAATCTAGAGAGAGGAGAGAGCCTCTCTCTCTAGAATTCTAACCTAAAACATGATAAAAAAAACCAAACTATGACTACTTCCCTCTTTCTCCCTTCAATCCTTGGGTTCAATAGCATCAAAAATGGGTTGGATTGGGCCCAAAATGAGCTGCAAAATCGCTGGGGGTGATTTCATTAAAGTGGACCCACGGGCAGAATCGGCACGCGCGCGCCCCTGAACGCGAAGCAACATATAGCAAAATTTATATCATTTCGAAGCCCCGGATGTTAGCTTTCCAACACAACTGAAACCACCTCATTTGGACCTCTGTAGCTCAAGTTATGGTCATTTGAGTGCGAAGAGGTCGGGCTTGACAACTTTACGGTTCCTTCATTTCTTCGATGAGTTCTCCCATTTTGCATGCTTTTCTCCTCACTTCTTCCATCCAATACTTGCCTTATGAACCTAAAATTACTCAACAAATATATCAAGGCATTGAATGGAATTAAAGTGAATTAAAATCACCAATTTTTGGGCCTAAAAAGCATGTTTTCACATTTAAGCACAAATCAAGGGAGAATTGCAAAACCATGCTATTTCATTGAATAAATGTGAGAAAAGGTGATAAAATCCCCCAAATTAAGCACAAGATAAACCACAAAATCGGGGTTTATCAAATCTCCCCACACTTAAACCAAGCATGTCCTCATGCTAAGAATAAAGAAAGATAAGAAAAGGGGTATGAACATTTATTCAATGCAAAGAAACTATATAAACATATCTAGATACATGCAACTAAATGCATAATGCTTCTACCTACTTGGTCAAAAGTAAATCAATCTCCCAGAGCATGTATGGACAAGTAGGGCAAATGTCATATGACGACTCATGAATCCTACCAATTCAAATATCAAAATGAAGTACAAGTAGACTTGCAAGAAGAAAAGCTCATGAAAGCCGGGAACAAGAAATTGAGCATCGAACCCTCACCGGATGTGTGCTCGCTATAGTCGCTCTAGTGTATAGGGTCGATCACTCAATTCTCTTCTACTCATGCTTTCCAAGATTTGTTTTTCATCTAACAATCAACAATTATTCAATGCATGTAGACATTCATCGTGAGGACTTATTCATTGGTTGTAATGGGGCTAGGGTCAAGGTAAGGATGCATATGGTCAAGTGAGTTTGAAATTTGAATCTTTGATTAGCCTAAGCTCTCACCTAACACATATAACAACCTATACAATTCTAATACACAACCTAGCTACCCATGATTCCCACTTTTTTTCACATACTCATGCATTCTTTTCAATTCACCACACATATGCATTGATTTTTATTGAACTTTACTTTGGGGCATTTTTATCCCCTTTTTATTTCTTTTTCTCTTTTTCCTTTTTCTATTTTTTTCTTTATTATTATTTTTTTTCTATATCTTTTTTTTTCTATAAACATTTTTTTAAAGTATATACAATTGTATCAATGCATATGGTTTTACATATACTACACGAATATGTACCCAATTCCCAATATTTTTAACAAAAATAAAAATCACACTTTTACCTCAACCAATGTCCCAAGTTTCCCATACCCAAATGATACATACCATCACTAGCCTAAGCTAATCAAAGATTCAAATTAAGGGCATTTATTGTTTTTCACTTAGGGGTAGTGATGTGCTACAATTAAGAACAAAAGAGATTAAATAGGCTCAAAGTTGGCTAACAATGGTTGATGAAAGGTAGGCTATTTGGGTAAGTGAGCTAAATGAAATGATGGCCTCAATCATATAAATACATGTATACATGGAATAATGGACATAAAGAATCAAACAAATCAAAGATTACAATCATAGAAAGAGAATAATGCACACAAGAATGGAAATAAGTGGTTATAAGATGTAACCACACAAATTGGCTCAAAACTCACATGCTTGTGTTCTTAGCTCAAAAACCAAGTTCCAAAATACATTCTTCAAGCAAGTTTAACAAGAAAAAATTTTTTTTTTCAAATTGGTAGGGTTCCCTAAAACAGTTTCTTGGAAAAGAAATCATCATCCTAACCAAGTAGTCCTAACATAAAAAGAAATGCTGAAATATCTATAAATTCTAACTAACATGCAACCTATCATGCAATGCAACAACTGATCTAAAAATTAGTGTTGAAAAATGAAGTTGTTACCCATGGAGGTCGGTCGGACGACCTCCCCACACTTAGAAATTTGCACCGTCCTCGGTGCATGCAAAGAAGAGAAAGGTGGGCGGGTTGCTACAATTGATGAGTTCCTTCAAAAGGTTGTGCAGATGACTTGTTTGTTGCCCCAGTTGAAGCTTATCCTTTCCCTCTTGGCGGTCAACCTCAAAGGAGAGAAAAAGAAAGAAAATTAAGCCTACAACAAAGATAGCAAAGTAAGTAGAACATAGGCGGGGGCTAATGCCAAATAGAATAGTGTCCTCACTACATGTTAGCTACGCATGTAAGTGAGAAATCAATATAGACAAAGGGCATATCAACTAACACTTGATGCAAGAATAAAGTTGATGAGCGGATAATTTGTACACTTTTTGGCATTGTTTTTAGTATGTTTTTAGTATGATCTAGTTAGTTTTTAGTATATTTTTATTAGTTTTTAGTTAAAATTCACTTTTCTGGACTTTACTACGAGTTTGTGTATTTTTCTGTGATTTCAGGTATTTTCTGGCTGAAATTGAGGGACCTGAGCAAAAATCTGATTCAGAGACTAAAAAGGACTGCAGATGCTGTTGGATTCTGACCTCCCTGCACTCGAAGTGGATTTTCTGGAGCTACAGAGGCCCAATTGGCGCGCTCTGAACGGCTTTGGAAAGTAGACATCCTGGGATTTCCAGCAATATATGATAGTCCATACTTGGCCCAAGATTTGATGGCCCAAACCGGCGTTCAAAGTCACCCTCAGAATTCCCAGCGTTAAACGCCGGAACTGGCACAAGGATGGGAGTTAAACGCCCAAACTGGCATAAAAGCTGGCGTTTAACTCCAAGAAGAGTCTCTACACGAAAATGCTTCAATGCTCAGCCCAAGCACACACCAAGTGGGCCCGGAAGTGGATTTTTATGTCATTTACTCATCTCTGTAAACCCTAGGCTACTAGTTCCCTATAAGTAGGAGCTTTTTCTATTGTATTTTCATCTTCGGACATCTAGTTCTTAGATCAGATCTTGGTTCTTCTGGTTCCCTCTCTGGGGCCGAAGCCAATGATCACTTTTGTTCTTATGTATTTTCAACGGTGGAGTTTCTACACACCATAGATTAAGGTGTGGAGCTCTGCTGTACCTCGAGTATTAATGCAATTACTATTGTTCTTCTATTCAATTCCGCTTGTTCTTGTTCTAAGATATCACTTGTTCTTCAATTGATGAATGTGATGATCCATGACACTCATCATCATTCTCACCTTTGAACGTGTGCCTGACAACCACCTCCGTTCTACCTTAGATTGGGTGGATATCTCTTGGATTCTTTAACCAGAATCTTCGTGGTATAAGCTAGAACTGATGGCGGCATTCAAGAGAATCCGGAAGGTCTAAACCTTGTCTGTGGTATTCTGAGTAGGATTCAATGATTGAATGACCGTGACGAGCTTCAAACTCGCGATTGTGGGGCGTTAGTGACAGACGTAAAAGAATCACTGGATTCTATTCCGACATGATCGAGAACCGACAGCTGGATAGCCGTGCTGTGACAGGGTGCGTTGAACATTTCCACTGAGAGGATGGGAGGTAGCCACTGACAACGGTGAAACCCTTGCATACAGCTTGCCATGGAAAGGAGTAAGAAGGATTGGATGAAGACAGTAGGAAAGCAGAGAGACGGAAGGAACACAGCATCTCCATACGCTTATCTGAAATTCCCACCAATAAATTGCATAAGTATCTCTATCTTTATCTTTATGTTTATTCGTATATCACCCTTACCCATTTGAGTTTGCCTGACTAAGATTTACAAGGTGACCATAGCTTGCTTCATACCAACAATCTCTGTGGGATCGACCCTTACTCGCGTAAGGTTTATTACTTGGACGACCCAGTACACTTGCTGGTTAGTTGTGCGAAGTTGTGTTTATGCCTTGGTGTTGAACACCAAGTTTTTGGATTATTTGAGTTGTAGTGATCACAATTTCGTGCACCAAGTTTTTGGCGCCGTTGCCGGGGATTGTTGAGTTTGGACAACTGACGGTTCATCTTGTTGCTTAGATTAGGTATTTTTTTTTCAGAGTTCTTAAGAATGAATTCTAGTGTTTCATGATGATCTGTTGAAGTCTGGCTGGCTGTGAAGCCATGTCTAATTCTATTGGACCGAGGTTTCAACTTATCATCACAAGAGCTTGTTGATTTCTATCAATATTGCTGTTGGAGCAGTGATCTGCTAAGGCTTGGCTGGCCATTGGCCATGTCTAGTGTTTTGGACCGGAGCTTTCTTTGAAAGCTTGGCTGGCTATGAAGCCATGTCTAATTCCTGGACCGGAGTCTTAGACTAGCATTGCAATGATTCCTGGAATTCTCATCAAGAATTTTGATACCTTTATTTTCTTTTCCACTTAATTTTCGAAAAAACCAAAAAATTACAAAATCATAAAAACCAAAAATATTTTATGTTTCTTGTTGAGTCTAGTGTCTCATGTTAAGCTTGGTGTCAATTGCATGCCTTTTTCATGTGTCTTCAGTAATCTTCAAGTTGTTCTTGATGATTTCATTGCTCTGATCTTTGAATTCTATTGACTTGAGTGTTTATGTGTCTCATATGCATTCTCATTTTGTTAGTGTCAGTAGTATACAAACTGCTAAGTTTGGTGTCTTACATGTATTGTTATTTGATTCTAGTTACACTTTGATTATTAAAAATCCAAAAATATTTTTAATTTGTGTCTTTACAAGTCAATAATACAGAGAATTGAAGATTCAGAACATACAGCAGAGGAATTACACAGAAAAAAAGCTGGGCGTTCAAAACGCCCAGTGAGGAAGGCAAACTGGCATTTAAACGCCAGCCAGGGTGCCTGGCTGGGCGTTTAACGCCCAAAAGGGTAGTAGTTTGGGCGTTAAACGCCAGAATGTGCACCATTCTGGGCGTTTAACGCCAGGATGGCACAAGAGGGAAGATTTTGTTTTCAAATCAAATTTTTTTTAGTTTTCAAAATCAAATCTTTTTCGAATCATATCTTTTCAATCAAATCTTTTTCAAAATCAATTTCTTTCCATTTTCATGGATACTTGCTATCAATTGATGATTTGATTCAACATTTCAAGTATGTTGCCTTTTCTGTTGAGGAAGGTTTAATGTTTGAATCATATCTTTTCTTGTTAGCCAAGTTATTCATTTTTAAAATCAAATCTCTTTTAAAAAAATGTTTTTCAAATCATATCTTTTTAATCACATCTTTTTCAAAAAAGTTTTCAATCAAATCTTTTTAATTTCTAATTTCAAAATCTTTTCAAAAAACACTTGATCTCTTTTCTACTCTTTGTTTTCGAAAATCACTTATTGTTTTTCAAAATGTTTTTAAAATATTTTACTTAATTTTTGAAAAACTTCTTCCCCTCTTCCCACATCCTTCTATTTATGGACTAACACTATTCCTTAATACACAATTCGAACTCAATCTTCTTTGATAAGTTCGAATTTTCTACCTCTTCCTTCTATTTTTATTTTCCTCTGACACATCAAGGAATCTCTATACTGTGACATAGAGGATTCCATATTTTCTTGTTCTCTTCTCTTTCATATGAGTAGGAGCAAAGACAAAAGCATTCTTGTTGAGGCTGACCCTGAACCTGAAAGGACCTTGAAGCGAAAGCTAAGAGAAGCTAAGGCACAATTCTCTGTAGAGGACCTAACAGAAATCTTCAAAGAAGAAGACCCCATGGCAGCCGAAAACAACAACAATGCCAACAATGCAAGGAAGGTGCTAGGTGACTTTACTGCACCTACTCCCGACTTCTATGGGAGAAACATCTCTATCCCTGCCATTGGAGCAAACAACTTTGAGCTTAAGCCTCAATTAGTTTCTCTAATGCAACAGAATTGCAAGTTCCATGGACTTCCATTGGAAGATCCTCATCAGTTCTTAGCTGAGTTCTTGCAAATCTGTGACACTGTCAAGACTAATGGGGTTGACCCTAAGGTCTAAGACTTATGCTATTCCCTTTTGCTGTAAGAGACAGAGCTAGAACATGGTTGGATTCTCAACCTAAAGAAAGCCTGAACTCTTGGGAAAAGCTAGTCAATGCCTTCTTGGCAAAGTTCTTTCCACCTCAAAAATTGAGTAAGCTTAGAGTGAAAGTCCAAACCTTCAGACAGAAGGAAGGAGAATCCCTCTATGAAGCTTGGGAAAGATACAAACAATTAATCAGAAAGTGTCCCTCTGATATGCTTTCTGAATGGAGCATCATAGGTATTTTCTATGATGGTCTCTCTGAACTATCCAAGATGTCTTTGGATAGCTCTGCTGGAGGATCTCTTCATCTGAAGAAGACGCCTACAGAAGCTCAAGAACTAATTGAAATGGTTGCAAATAACCAATTCATGTATACTTCTGAAAGGAATCCTGTGAACACTGGGACTAATCAGAAGAAAGGAGTTCTTGAGATTGACACTCTGAATGCCATATTGGCTCAGAACAAAATATTGGCTCAGCAAGTCAATATGATTTCTCAAAGTCTGTCTAGAATGCAAAATGCACCAGGCAGTACTAAGGAAGCTTCATCTGAAGAAGAAGCTTATGATCCTAAGAACCCTTGAATGGAAGAGGTGAATTACATGGGAGAACCCTATGGAAACACCTACAACCCTTCATGGAGAAATCATCCAAATCTTTCATGGAAGGATCAACAGAGACCTCAACAAGGTTTCAACAACAATAATGGTGGAAGAAACAGGTTTAGCAATAGCAAGCCTTTTCCATCATCTTCTCAGCAACAGACAGAGAGTTCTAAGTAGAACACCTCTGACTTAGCAACAATGGTCTCTGATCTAATCAAAACCACTCAAAGTTTCATGATTGAAACAAGGTCCTCCATTAGAAACTTGGAGGGACAAGTGAGTCAGCTGAGCAAGAAAATTACTGAACTCCCTCCTAGTACTCTTCCAAGCAATACAGAAGAAAATCCAAAAGGAGAGTGCAAGGCTATCAACATGGCCGAATTTGGAGAGGAGGAAAAGGCAGTGAACGCCACTGAGGAAGACCTCAATGGACATCCACTGGCCTCCAATGAGTTCCCTAATGAGGAACCATGGGAATCTGATGCTCAAAATGAGAGCATAGAGATTCCATTGGACTTACTTCTGCCTTTCATGAGCTCTGATGAGTATTCTTTCTCTGAAGAGGATGAATATGTCACTGAAGAGCAAGTTGCTAAATACCTTGGAGCAATCATGAAGCTAAATGACAAGTTATTTGGTAATGAGACTTGGGAGGATGAACCCCCTTTGCTCACCAAAGAACTGGATGACTTGACTAGGCAGAAATTACCTCAAAAGAGACAAGATCCTGGGAAGTTCTCAACACCTTGTACCATAGGCACCATGACCTTTAAGAAGGCCTTGTGTGACCTAGGGTCAAGTGTAAACCTCATGCCTCTCTCTGTAATGGAGAAGCTAGGGATCTTTGAGGTACAAGCTGCAAAAATCTCACTAGAGATGGCAGACAACTCAAGAAAACAGGCCTATGGACTTGTAGAGGATGTTCTGGTAAAAGTTGAAGACCATTACATCCCTGCTGATTTCATAGTCCTAGAGACTGGGAAGTGCATGGATGAATCCATCATCCTTGGCAGACCCTTCCTAGCCACAGCAAAGGCTGTGATTGATGTTGATAGAGGAGAATTGATCATTCAAGTGAATGAAGAATCCTTTGTGTCCAAGGCTCAAGGATATACCTCTGTCACCATGGAGAGGAAGCATGAAGAGCTTCTCTCAAAACAGAGCCAAACAGAGCCCCCACAGTCAAACTCTAAGTTTGGTGTTGCGAGGCCACAACCAAATTCTAAGTTTTGTGTTGAACCCCCACATTCAAACTCTAAGTTTGGTGTTGGGAGCTTCCAACATTGCTCTGAACATCCCTGAGGCTCCATGAGAGCTCTCTGTCAAGCTACTGACATTAAAGAAGCGCTTGTTGGGAGGCAACCCAATGTTATATTTTATCTATTCTCTTTTGTTATTTTATGTTTTCTGTAGGTTGATGGTCATGAGAAGTCACAAAATCAATGAAAAAAGCAAAAACAAAATGAAAAACAAAAAGAAAAACAGCACACCCTGGAGGAAGAACCTGCTGGCGTTTAAACGCTAGTAAGGCTGGCAGATGGGCGTTTAACGCCCAGTCTGGCACCATTCTGGGCGTTTAACGCCAGAAAGAGGCACCAGACTGGCGTTAAACGCCAGAAAAGGGCAAGAACTTGGCGTTAAATGCCAGAGATGGGCACCAGCCCGGCGTTTAACACCAGAATTGGCACAAAGAGCAATTTTACTCGCCACTTGGTGCAGGGATGACTTTTCCTTGACACCTCAGGATCTGTGGACCCCACAGGATCCCCACCTACCCCACCACCCTCTCTCTCTTCTTCACTCATTCACCAATCACCTCAACACCTCTTCCCCAAAAACCCTTCACCTATCAAATCCCATCTTTCTCTTCACCACTCACATCCATCCTTCATAAAACCCCACCTCCCTCACCATTCAAATTCAAACCACTTTCCCTCCCAAACTCACCCTCCCATAACTGAACCATAACCCTTCCCCCACCACTATATAAACCCATCTTCACTCTTTCATTTTCACACAACCTAAACACTACTTCTCCCCCATTGGCCGAAACACAAGCCATCTCCATCTCCTCTATTTCTTCTTCTTCTACTCTCTTCTTTCTTCTTTTGCTCGAGGACGAGCAAACCTTTTAAGTTTGGTGTGGTAAAAGCATTGCTTTTTGTTTTTCCATAACTATTTATGGCATCCAAGGCCGGAGAAACCTCTAGAAAGAGGAAAGGGAAGGCAAAAGCTTCCACCTCCGAGTCATGGGAGATGGAGAGATTCATCTCAAAGGTGCATCAAGACCACTTCTATGAAGTTGTGGCCTTGAAGAAGGTGATCCCCGAGGTCCCTTTTAAACTCAAAAAGAGTGAATATCCGGAGATCCGACATGAGATCCGAAGAAGAGGTTGGGAAGTTCTTACCAACCCCATTCAACAAGTCGGAATCTTAATGGTTCAAGAGTTCTATGCCAATGCATGGATCAACAAGAACCATGATCAAAGTGTGAACCCGGACCCAAAGAATTGGCTTACAATGGTTCAGGGGAAATACTTGGATTTTAGTCCGGAAAATGTAAGGTTGGCATTCCACTTGCCCATGATGCAAGGAGATGAACATCCTTACACTAGAAGGGTCAACTTTGATCAAAGGTTGGACCAAGTCCTCACAGTCATTTGTAAAGAGGGCGCCCAATGGAAGAGAGATTCAAGAGGAAAGCCGGTTCAATTGAGAAGGCATGACCTCAAGCCCGTGGCTAGGGGATGGTTGGAGTTCATCCAACGCTCAATCATTCCCACTAGCAACCGGTCCGAAGTTACTATAGACCGGGCTATCATGATTCATAGCATCATAATTGGAGAAGAAATAGAAGTTCATGAGGTGATATCCCAAGAACTTTATAAGGTGGCGGACAAGTCCTCTACCTTGGCAAGGTTAGCCTTTTCTCATCTCATCTGTCACCTCTGTTATTCAGTTGGAGTTGACATAGAGGGAGACATCCCCATTGATGAGGACAAGCCCATCACTAAGAAGAGGATGGAGCAAACAAGAGATCCCTCTCATCATCAAATCCCTGAGATGCCTCAAGGGATGCAGTTTCCTCCACAAAACTATTGGGAGCAACTAAACACCTCCCTAGGAGAATTGAGTTCCAACATGGGACAACTAAGGGTGGAGCACCAAGAACATTCCATTCTCCTCCATGAAATTAGAGAAGATCAAAGAATCATGAGAGAGGAGCAACAAAGACAAGGAAGAGACATTGAGGAGCTCAAGCACTCCATAGGATCTTCAAGAGGAAGAACAAGCCGCCATCACTAAGGTGGACCCGTTCTTTAATTTCCTTGTTCTTTATTTTCCTATTTTTCGAATTTTAATGCTTATGTTTATCTATGTTTGTGTCTTGTGATCATTAGTGTCTTAGTGTCTATGCCTTAAAGTTATGAATGTCCTATGAATCCATCACCTTTCTTGAATGAAAAATGTTCTTAATTGAAAAAGAGAAGAATTGCATGAATTTTGAATTTTATAACAGTATAATTATTTTGATGTGGTGGCAATATTTTTGTTCTCTGAATGTATGCTTAAACAGTGCATATGTCTTTTGAATTTGTGGTTCATGGATGTTGGCTCTTGAAAGAATGATGAAAAAGGAGACATGTTACTGAGGATCTGAAAAATCATAAAAATGATTCTTGAAGCAAGAAAAAGCAGTGAATACAAAAAAAAAAAGAGAAGGAGAAAAACGAAAAAAAAAGAAAGAAGAAAGAGAAAAGAAAACGAAAAAAAAAGAGAGAAAAAGAAAGAAATAAAGTTGTGATCCAAGGCAAAAAGAGTGTGCTTAAGAACCCTGGACACCTCTATTTGGGGACTTTAGCAAAGCTGAGTCACAATCTAAAAAGGTTCACCCAATTATGTGTCTGTGGCATGTATGTATCCGGTGGTAATACTGGAAGACAGAGTGCTTTGGGCCACGGCCAATACTCAATGAGTAGCTGTGTTCAATGACACTATCTGGATTCTGAGTTCCTAAAGAAGCCAATCATTCTGAATTTCAAAGGATAAAGTGAAGATGCCAAAACTGTTCAGAGGCAAAAAGCTAAAAGCCCCACTCATCTAATTAATACTGATCTTCATAGATGTTTTTGGAATTCATTGCATATTCTCTTCTTTTTATCTTATTTGATTTTCAGTTGCTTGAAGACAAGCAACAATTTAAGTTTGGTGTTGTGATGAGCGGATAATTTGTACGCTTTTTGGCATTGTTTTTAGTATGTTTTTAGTATGATCTAGTTAGTTTTTAGTATATTTTTATTAGTTTTTAGTTAAAATTCACTTTTCTGGACTTTACTAAGAGTTTGTGTGTTTTTCTGTGATTTTAGGTATTTTCTGGCTGAAATTGAGGGACCTGAGCAAAAATCTGATTCATAGACTAAAAAGGACTGCAGATGCTGTTGGATTCTGACCTCCCTGCACTCGAAGTGGATTTTCTGGAGCTACAAAAGCCCAATTGGCGCGCTCTCAACGGCGTTGGAAAGTAGACATCCTGGGCTTTCCAGCAATATATGATAGTTCATACTTTGCTTAAGATTTGATGACCCAAACCGGAGTTCAAATTCACCCTCAGAATTCCTAGCGTTAAACGCCGAAACTGGCACAAGGATGGGAGTTAAACGCCCAAACTGGCATAAAAGCTGGCGTTTAACTCCAAGAAGAGTCTCTACACGAAAATGCTTCAATGCTCAGCCCAAGCACACACCAAGTGGGCCCGGAAGTGGATTTTTATGTCATTTACTCATCTCTGTAAACCCTAGGCTACTAGTTCCCTATAAGTAGGACCTTTTTCTATTGTATTTTCATCTTCGGACATCTAGTTCTTAGATCAGATCTTGGTTCTTCTGGTTCCCTCTCTGGGGCCGAAGCCAATGATCACTTTTGTTCTTATTTATTTTCAACGGTGGAGTTTCTACACACCATAGATTAAGGTGTGGAGCTCTGCTGTACCTCGAGTATTAATGCAATTACTATTGTTCTTCTATTCAATTGCGCTTGTTCTTGTTATAAGATATCACTTGTTCTTCAATTGATGAATGTGATGATCCGTGACACTCATCATCATTCTCACCTATGAACGTGTGGCTGACAACCACCTCCGTTCTACCTTAGATTGGGTGGATATCTCTTGGATTCTTTAACCGGAATCTTCGTGGTATAAGCTAGAACTGATGGCGGCATTCAAGAGAATCCGGAAGGTCTAAACCTTGTCTGTGGTATTCTGAGTAGGATTCAATGATTGAATGACTGTGATGAGCTTCAAACTCGCGATTGTGGGGCGTTAGTGACAGACGCAAAAGAATCACTGGAATCTATTCCGACATGATCGAAAACCGACAGCTGGATAGCCGTGCCGTGACAGGGTGCGTTGAACATTTGCACTGAGAGGATGGGAGGTAGCCACTGACAACGGTGAAACCCTTGCATACAGCTTGCCATGGAAAGGAGTAAGAAGGATTGGATGAAGACAGTAGGAAAGCAGAGAGACGGAAGGAACACAGCATCTCCATACGCTTATCTGAAATTCCCACCAATGAATTGCATAAGTATCTCTATCTTTATCTTTATGTTTATTCGTATATCACCCTTACCCATTTGAGTTTTCCTGACTAAGATTTACAATGTGACCATAGCTTGCTTCATACCAACAATCTCTGTGGGATCGACCCTTACTCGCGTAAGGTTTATTACTTGGACGACCCAGTATACTTGCTGGTTAGTTGTGCGAAGTTGTGTTTATGCCATGGTGTTGAACACCAAGTTTTTGGATTATTTGAGTTGTAGTGATCACAATTTCGTGCACCAAAAGTCAAATGACATGAAGAGTATGTTGAGCATCAAGTTCAAACAAGAATAAACACAAACAAGATTAGGGATAAGCATAAGAGTATTTGGTCCCATCCTAACTCAATGATGATAAGGTATAAAAACAAGGGGTCATGAGTGAGGAAGGACTAAGGCACTAATCTTATGTGTATAGCAAATATTACAGTTAATGTCAAACAAGTCACAAAGCACCAAGATTAACCAAGAAATTCTCAACAATTGAATATAAGAATCCAACACCATTATTAAAACAAGAACTTAGAAAAGAAAACATGAGCAAGCTATAAAAATAAAAGTGAAATGCAATGAATGGTAATATGCAAATGCAACATATAAAAGAAGATGAAAATAAGAAAAATAAAAAGTGAAAAATTTGAAAAGAAAGTAAGAAAGGAAGAAAGAAGAAGAAAGAAAGAGAATGGAAGAGAAAAAAAATTTTATTATTATTATTATTTTTTTATTTTTTTATTTTTTATTTTTTTATTTTTTATTTTTTTTTAAAAAGAAAATTTTTTTCTTTCTTTCTTCTTTTTTTTTGCAAGAGAGGAAGAAGAAAAAGGTAGAAATAAAGAAGAATGAAAGAAGAAAGAAGGAGAAAGGGGAAAAACAGGGTGCAAATCCGTGCATATGCGCCATGCGTGCTTAGGCACGGATGCAGCAGGTACAATCTGCACGCGCGCGCGATGCGCTCTTGGGCGCGGATGCGACATGGACAATCGGCGCGCGCGCGCCATTCGTGCTTACGCGCGGATTGCCTGGCACAAAGTAGGCATAAAGTGGGCACAACTCTTGGGTTTTAGTACTAGGAGTTGTGAAACAACAGCGACGCGCGCGCGCACTGCGCGCTTGGGCGCCGATGCCCCCTTTTTTTTTAAATTTTTTTTAATAATTTTTTTTAAGAAGCATAAAAACAGAATTTAACACTCTCCTAACCTATAAACATTCTAAAGCAACCATAATTCAAATTTAACAAAAATCTTTAAGTTTTTGAAAAATTTTCAAACATACTAAAAACAAAACTTATACTACAAACAAATGCAATCTAACAACAACTATTCTAATCAAAGCATGAATGCAACAAACAACCTATCAATAAAATCAAAATGCATAAGAGTATGGAAAATGACAAAAACTACCTACAATGGCAACTCCAATCACTTATTAACCAAATTTAAAAAAAGAGTGGAAAGAGTTTACCATGGTGGGGTGTCTCCCACCTAGCACTTTTAGTTTAAGTCCTTAAGTTGGACATTTGGAAGGCTCCTTGTTATGGTGGCTTATGCTTGTACTCATCTTGAAACCTCCACCAATGCTTGGACTTCAAGTAAGCTCCAAAATTCAAAACCAATGGCACCAAGCTTTGATGAAGTTCCACACAAGCTAAGGGCTTCCAAAATTAATCTTCATCTATTCCCGGATCCCAAATCTTGTTTCTACACCCATCTTCAAGTTAATCATCACAATTCCAATTGGGTGAGAAGTGATCCGAATTCTCAAGTGAACACCAAAGCATCTTCCTAGACCCTTTTAGTTGAGAACTATACCAACCATTGCACTTAGACTTTGAGTTTCCAACCATAAGGAACTTTGATTGGCATTTCCACCCACTACTCAATTTCCTTTTGTTGTTAACCCCACAAAGACCTCTAAGTTGCCCATCATTTTCAATCAAACCATATTCAAGTGGGAAAATAAAGATCAGAGATAAGAATTTTACCCACTTGAATATTGTGTTGGATGGTGACTTAGGAAGGGACGTCTCCAATGGTCTTGTAAGTTCCATTCCCTTGTGCTCTTCTTTGAATACCTCCACCTCTTGGCAAGCTTCTTCCACCTTCACCTCTTGACAAGGCTCTTCATGTCCAATTACTTCCTCACCAACCTCTTCTAGCTCTTCTCCATTCTTCATATTACAACTTGGAGGTAATGTGGAACTTGTCTCAACATCCACCTCAATTTCAAGAGGAGAAGATTCTTCAAATACCGATGGATCATGTGTTGGTGTGGGCTCATCTCCAAGAGGAAGATTTGTTGCTTGCTCACCTTCTTCCAATTCTTCATCATTCATTATATGCTTAGGAGGTTGCGCACCCTCCTTAACATCGCCTTCAAGCACAATGGAAGAGGGTTCAAAAACTTCCACAAAATCATCAACAATGTTACTTGGTGTGGAAGTGTTCTCAAACTTGGAATCCACCTCTTGTTCAACTTCCTCTAACTCTTCAACCACTTCTTCTTGTTCAACAATCTCTCCCTCCTCCACTTGTTGCAAGACATATCCCATCTCGGTTGATTTCTCACATTCATCCGTGGAGATGCTTTGCTTGTTGCATGAGTCCCATGAGTCCAAGTTGGCTTTAATTTTGGCAAGGTTAGCCTCAATAGCTTCATAATTCCTCCTTTGGGCTTCCTCTTGCTCCTTTTGACGGATTATTGCTTGAAGCCGATCCATTGATTCCTTGAGACGATCCATTGACTCTTGGATGGATGGATGTGGGTGTTCTTCCTTGAAAGGTTGTGGTGGAAAGGGAAATTCATTATGTGGTTGAAAGTTATCATACATGGGAGGTGATTCATCTTGGTAAGGGTAGTGAGGTGGTGGTTCTTGAGGGTATTGGTGGTAGAATTGGGGTGGTTCTTCATATGGTTCATATGGATCATAAGGTGGTTCGTATGGTGGATATGGGTTGGGCTCATATGGAGGTGTTTGGTAAAAAGGGTCTTGTGAGTAGGGTAGTGCAAAATTATGTTGAGGATGTGGTTCATAGGCATATGGTGGTGGTTGTTGACGATCACAACAAGGGTCGCCATATCCATTAGATTGATATGCATTAGGATGAGAGTTATACCCATAAGAATCCGGAGGTTGTTGTTGCTAAGAAGGTTGATCAATCCCTTGAGGCTCCTCCAATCTTTGATTGTTCCATCCTTGATGCACATCTTCATTGAAGTTCTCATTTCCTACAACATAGTTGTAATCACACTCATAGCCAAAGTGAGAATTCATAGTGATACGAGAAAATAAAAATGATTCTAACAAGAAATAATGAAAACCAAATCCTAAAACTAGCAAAAACTAACAAACAAACCCAAAAATCAAGTTATTCAAAATATATACAATAACCAATAACATAACACCATTGCAACTCCCCGGCAACGGCGCCATTTTGATTTAAGAAAATTGTCATGTCGATATAGAATTTCACACAATATGAATGAATTCTCGTTGCAAGTATAGTTCTACACCAACAAACAATCCTCCCAATCAAAAATTTTGGTTGTCACATGTAACAAACCCCAATGAAAATTAACCGAAGTATTTAGACTCCGGGTCGTCTCACAAGGAATTGCAATGAAGTGTTTAATTATTGGCTATGAAAATGCAAGGGGGGTTGATTTGATAATTGACAAGAAAGTATAAATGACAAGAAAGTAAAGTAACAAGAACTAATAAAAGAAATAGTAAGAACTCTTGGCTAGACATAGGTAATTGAGATCACCATCCTTGTCTACATACCAAATATTGATAATTATGAGAGGCCAACCCATTAAGTCTACTTCCAAAACCTTAAGTACGTAATATCTACTCCTAGGCTTGAAGTACGTCAAATAGGCTTGATCACATCAACCCATAAGTCCCAACCTACCTACTAATTAGATTAGTAGTGGGTTGGCGTCAATGAATATCAAATTGATCACCAAGGGTTCTCAAATCACCAATTCAATGAGACCTAATGACTCAAGGTCATTCAATTCCCTTCGCCTAGGCCAAGAGTAAAGAACACTACTCAAAAACTAAAAGAAACATTTTAACAAACACTTAGAGTACAAGAAAAGTAAACATCATAAAATGCTAAAGTTAATGAAACCCATGACTACCACAAACAAGAAATCAACAATAGCAATCAAGATCAACATAAAAGAGACATGGAAACATAAAATTGCATTAAAAGAAATCAAGATTCAATAATGGTTCATAAACATAAAAATAGCAAAATAGGGAAATTAACAACAAGAACTAAAATAACAAAGGTGTAACAACAAGAAATTAAAAGAGAAAACTAAATCAAAACAAGAATTGAAAGATGAATTTGAGAGTGATTAACCTAACTCTACCCTAAATCTAGAGAGAGGAGAGAGCCTCTCTCTCTAGAATTCTAACCTAAAGCATGATGAAAAACTAAACTATGACTACTTCTCTCATTCTCCCTTCAATCCTTGGGTTCAATAGTGATGAGCGGATAATTTGTACGCTTTTTGGCATTGTTTTTAGTATGTTTTTAGTATGATCTAGTTAGTTTTTAGTATATTTTTATTAGTTTTTAGTTAAAATTCACTTTTCTAGACTTTACTATGAGTTTGTGTGTTTTTCTGTGATTTCAGGTATTTTCTGGCTGAAATTGAGGGACCTGAGCAAAAATCTGATTCAGAGGCTAAAAAGGACTGCAGATGTTGTTGGATTCTGACCTCCCTGCACTCGAAGTGGATTTTCTGGAGCTACAGAAGCCCAATTGGCGCGTTCTTAACCGCGTTGGAAAGTAGACATCCTGGGCTTTCCAGCAATATATGATAGTCCATACTTTGCCCCAGATTTGATGCACCAAGCCGGCGTTCAAAGTCACCCTCAGAATTCCCAGCGTTAAACGTCGGAACTGGCACAAGGATGGGAGTTAAACGCCCAAACTAGCATAAAAGCTGGCGTTTAACTCCAAGAAGAGTCTCTACACGAAAATGCTTCAATGCTCAGCCCAAGCACACACCAAGTGGGCCCGGAAGTGGATTTTTATGTCATTTACTCATCTCTGTAAACCCTAGGCTACTAGTTCTCTATATATAGGACCTTTTACTATTGTATTTTCATCTTCGGACATCTAGTTCTTAGATCAGATCTTGGTTCTTCTGGTTCCCTCTCTGGGGCCGAAGCCAATGATCACTTTTGTTCTTATGTATTTTCAACGGTGGAGTTTCTACACACCATAGATTAAGGTGTGGAGCTTTGCTGTACCTCGAGTATTAATGCAATTACTATTGTTCTTCTATTCAATTCCGGTTGTTCTTGTTCTAAGATATCACTTGTTCTTCAACTTGATGAATGTGATGATCCGTGACACTCATCATCATTCTCAACTATGAACGTGTGCCTGACAACCACCTCCGTTCTACCTTAGATTGGGTGGATATTTCTTGGATTCTTTAACCGGAATCTTCGTGGTATAAGCTAGAACTGATGGCGGCATTCAAGAGAATCCGGAAGGTCTAAACCTTGTCTGTGGTATTCTGAGTAGGATTCAATGATTGAATGACTGTGACGAGCTTCAAACTCGCGATTGTGGGGCGTTAGTGACAGACGCAAAAGAATCACTGGATTCTATTCCGACATGATCGAGAACCGACAGCTGGATAGCCGTGCCGTGACAGGGTGCGTTGAACATTTCCACTGAGAGAATGGGAGGTAGCCACTGACAACGGTGAAACCCTTGCATACAGCTTGCCATGGAAAGGAGTAAGAAGGATTGGATGAAGACAGTAGGAAAGCAGAGAGACGGAAGGAACACAGCATCTCCATACGCTTATCTGAAATTCCTACCAATGAATTGCATAAGTATCTCTATCTTTATCTTTATGTTTATTCGTATATCACCATTACCCATTTGAGTTTGACTGACTAAGATTTACAAGGTGACCATAGCTTGCTTCATACCAACAATCTATGTGGGATCGACCCTTACTCGCGTAAGGTTTATTACTTGGACGACCCAGTACACTTGCTGGTTAGTTGTGCGAAGTTGTGTTTATGCCATGGTGTTGAACACCAAGTTTTTGGATTATTTGAGTTGTAGTGATCACAATTTCGTGCACCAAGTTTTTGGTGCCGTTGCCGGGGATTGTTGAGTTTGGACAACTGACGGTTCATCTTGTTGCTTAGATTAGGTATTTTTCTTCAGAGTTCTTAAGAATGAATTCTAGTGTTTCAAGGTGATGTTCTTATCATCACCAAAGCTGATTGATCTTCATCAATTTAGCTCTTGAATGCAATATTCTGCTGAAGCTTGGCTAGCCATGTCTAATTTCTTTAGACTGAAGCTTTAGACTAACATTGCATGATTCCTGGAATTCTAATTAAGAATTTTGATATCTTTATTTTCTTTTCCACTTAATTTTCAAAAAAAAAACCAAAAAAAAAATTATGTTTGAATTGAGACTCTAGTCCCATTTTAAGTTTGGTGTCAATTGCATGTTTCTGTTCTTCTTGCACTCATGCATGTGTCTTCATTAATCTTCAAGTTGTTTTTGATGATTTCATTGCTTTGATCTTTGAATTCTATTGACTTGAGTGGTTATGTGTCTCATATGCATTCTCATTTTGTTAGTGTCAGTAGTATACAAACTGCTAAGTTTGGTGTCTTGCATGCATTGTTATTTGATTTTAGTTGCATTTTGATTATTCCTCATTATTAAAAACCCAAAAATATTTTTAATTTGTGTCTTTTCAAGTCAATAATACAGAGAATTGAAGATTCAGAACATACAGCAGAGGAATTACACAGAAAAAGCTGGGCATTCAAAATGCCTAGTGAAGAAGACAGACTGGCGTTTAAACGCCAGCCAGGGTACCTGGCTGGGCGTTTAACGCCCAAAAGGTAGTAGTTTGGACGTTAAACGCCAGAATGTGCACCATTCTGGGCGTTTAACGCCAGGATGGCACAAGAGGGAAGATTTTGTTTTCAAATCAAATTTTTTTAAGTTTTCAAAATCTTTTCAAAATCAAATCTTTTTCAAATCATATCTTTTCAATCAAATCTTTTTCAAAATCAATTTCTTTCCATTTTCAAAGATACTTGCTATCAATTAATGATTTGATTCAACATTTCAAGTATGTTGCCTTTTCTGTTGAGAAAGGTTTAATGTTTGAATCATATCTTTTCTTGTTAGCCAAGTTATTATTTTTTTTAAAATCAAATCTTTTAAAAAAATGTTTTTCAAATCATATCTTCTCAATCACATCTTTTTAAAACCAATCATATCTTTTTAACCACATCTTTTTCAAAATAGTTTTCAATCATATCTTTTTAATTTCTAATTTCAAAATCTTTTTCAAAAATCACTTGATTTCTTTTCCACTCTTGGTTTTCGAAAATCAATTAGTGTTTTTCAAAATGCTTTCAAAATCTTTTACTTAATTTTCAAAAATTACTTCCCCTCTTCTCACATCCTTCTATTTATGGACTAACACTATTCCTCAATGAACAATTCGAACTCCATCTCTCTTGATAAGTTCGAATTCTTCTACTTCTGCCTTCTATTTTTCTTTTCTTCTGACACCTCAAGGAATCTCTATACTGTGACATAGAGGATTCCATATTTTCTTGTTCTCTTCTCTTTCATATGAGCAGGAGCAAAGATAAAAGCATTCTTGTTGAGGCTGACCCCGAACCTGAATGGACCTTGAAGCGAAAGCTAAGAGAAGCTAAGGCACAATTCTCTGTAGAGGACCTAACAGAAATCTTCAAAGAAGAAGAACCCATGGCAGCCAAAAATAACAACAATGCCAACAATGCAAGGAAGGTGCTGGGTGACTTTACTGCACCTACTCCCGACTTCTATGGGAGAAGCATCTCTATCCCTGCCATTGGAGCAAACAACTTTGAGCTTAAACCTCAATTAGTTTCTCTAATGCAACAGAATTGCAAGTTCCATGGACTTCCATTGGAAGATCCTCATCAGTTTTTAGCTGAATTCTTGCAAATCTGTGACACTGTCAAGACCAATGGGGTTGACCCTGAGGTCTACAGACTTATGCTATTCCCTTTTGCTGTAAGAGACAGAGCTAGAATATGGTTGGACTCACAACCTAAAGAAAGCCTGAACTCTTGGGAAAAGCTAGTCAATGCCTTCTTGGCAAAGTTCTTTCCACCTCAAAAATTGAGTAAGCTTAGAGTGGAAGTCCAAACCTTCAGATAGAAGGAAGGAGAATCCCTCTATGAAGCTTGGGAAAGATACAAACAATTGATCAGAAAGTGTCCCTCTGACATGCTTTCGGAATGGAGCATCATAGGTATTTTCTATGATGGTCTGTCTGAACTGTCCAGGATGTCTTTGGATAGCTCTGCTGGAGGATCTCTTCATCTGAAGAAGACGCCTACAGAAGCTCAAGAGCTGATTGAAATGGTTGCAAATAACCAATTCATGTACACTTCTGAAAGGAATCCTGTGAACAATGGGACTAATCAAAAGAAAGGAGTTCTTCAGATTGACACTCTGAATGCCATATTGGCTCAGAACAAAATATTGACTCAACAAGTTAATATGATTTCTCAAAGTCTGTCTGGAATGCAAAATGCACCAAGCAGTACTAAGGAAGCTTCATCTGAAGAAGAAGCTTATGATCCTGAGAACCCTTCAATGGAAGAGGTGAATTACATGGGAGAACCCTATGGAAACACCTATAATCCTTTATGAAGAAATCATCCAAATCTCTCATGGAAGGATCAACAGAGACCTCAACAAGGTTTCAACAACAATAATGGTGGAAGAAATAGGTTTAGTAATGGCAAGCCTTTTCCATCATCTTCTCAGCAACAGACAGAGAATTCTAAGCAGAACACCTCTAACTTAGCAACCATGGTCTCTGATCTAATCAAAACCACTCAAAGTTTCATGACTAAAACAAGGTCCTCCAGTAGAAATTTGGAGGCACAAGTGGGTCAGCTGAGCAAGAAAGTTACTGAACTCCCTCCTAGTACTCTTCTAAGCAATACAGAATAAAATCCAAAAGGAGAGTGCAAGGCCATCAACATGGCCGAATTTGGAGAGGAAGAAGAGGCAGTGAACGCCACTGAGGAAGACCTCAATGGACATCCACTGGCCTCCAATGAGTTCCCAAATGAGGAACCATGGGAATCTGAGGCTCAAAATGAGACCATAGAGATTCCATTGGACTTACTTCTGCCATTCATGAGCTCTGATGAGTATTCTTCCTCCGAAGAGGATGAGTATGTCACTGAAAAGCAAGTTGCTAAATACCTTAGAGCAATCATGAAGCTGAATGACAAGTTATTTGGAAATGAGACTTGGGATGATGAACCTCCTTTGCTTACCAGAGAACTGGATGACTTGTCTAGGCAGAAATTACCTCAAAAGAGACAAGATCCTGGGAAGTTCTCAATACCTTGTACCATAGGCACCATGACCTTCAAGAAGGCCTTGTGTGACCTAGGGTCAAGTGTAAACCTCATGCCTCTCTCTGTAATGGAGAAGCTAGGGATCTTTGAGGTGCAAGCTACAAAAATCTCACTAGAGATGGCAGACAACTCAAGAAAACAAGCTTATGGACTTGTAGAGGATGTTCTGGTAAAAGTTGAAGACCATTACATCCCTGCTGATTTCATAATCCTAGAGACTGGGAAGTGCATGGATGAATCCATCATCCTTGGCAGACCCTTCCTAGCCACAGCAAAGGTTATGATTGATGTTGATAGAGGAGAATTGATCATTCAAGTGAATGAAGAATCCTTTGTGTTTAAGGCTCAAGGATATCCCTCTGTCACCATGGAGAGGAAGCATGAAGAGCTTCTCTCAAAACAGAGCCAAACAGAGCCCCCACAGTCAAACTCTAAGTTTGGTGTTGGGAGGCCACAACCAAATTCTAAGTTTGGTGTTGAACCCCCACATTCAAACTCTAAGTTTGGTCTTGGGAGGTTTCAACATTGCTCTGAGCATCCCTGAGGCTCCATGAGAGCCTCTGTCAAGCTACTGACATTAAAGAAGCGCTTGTTGGGAGGCAACCCAATGTTATATTTTATCTATTTCCCTTTGTTATTTTATGTTTTCTGTAGGTTGATGATCATGAGAAGTCACAAAATCAATTGAAAAAGCAAAAACAGAAAGAAAAACAGAAAGAAAAACAGCACACTCTGGAGGAGAACTTGCTGGCGTTTAAACGCCAGTAAGGCTAGCAGATGGGCGTTTAACGCCCAGTCTGGCACCATTCTGGGCGTTTAACGCCAGAAAGAGGCACCAGACTGGCGTTAAACGCCGGAAAAGGGCAAGAACTTGGCGTTAAACGCCAGAGATGGGCACCAGCCCGGCGTTTAACGCCAGAACTTGGCACAAAGAGCAATTTGCTCGCCACTTGGTGCAGGGATGACTTTTCCTTGACACCTTAGGATATGTGGACCCCACAGGATCCCCACCTACCCCACCACTCTCTCTCTTCTTCACCCATTCACCAATCACCTCAACACCTCTTCCCCAAAAACCCCTCACCTATCAAATCCCATCTTTCTCTTCACCACTCGCATCCATCCTTCATAAAACCCCACTTCCCTCACCATTCAAATTCAAACCACTTTCCCTCCCAAACTCACCCTCCCATAACCGAACCATAACCCTTCCCCCACCCCTATATAAACCCATCTTCACTCCTTCATTTTCACACAACCTAAACATTATTTCTCCCCCTTTGGCCAAAACACAAGCCATCTCCATCTCCTCTATTTCTTCTTCTTCTACTCTCTTCTTTCTTCTTTTGCTCGAGGACGAGCAAACCTTTTAAGTTTGGTGTGGTAAAAGCGTTGCTTTTATTTTTCCATAACCATTTATGGCATCCAAGGCCGGAGAAACCTCTAGAAAGAGAAAAGGGAAGGCAAAAGCCTCCACCTCCGAGTCATGGGAGATGGAGAGATTCATCTCAAAGGTGCATCAAGACCACTTCTATGAAGTTGTGGCCTTGAAGAAGGTGATCCCCGAGGTCCCTTTCAAACTCAAAAAGAGTGAATATCCGGAGATCCGACATGAGATCCGAAGGAGAGGTTGGGAAGTTCTTACCAACCCCATTCAACAAGTCGGAATCTTAATGGTTCAAGAGTTCTATACCAATGCATGGATCACCAAGAACCATGATCAAAGTGTGAACCCGGACCCAAAGAATTGGCTTACAATGGTTCGGGGGAAATACTTGGATTTTAGTCCGGAAAATGTAAGGTTGGCATTCCACTTACCCATGATGCAAGGAGATGAACATCCTTACACTAGAAGTGTCAACTTTGATCAAAGGTTGGACCAAGTTCTTACAGTCATTTGTGAAGAGGGCGCCCAATGGAAGAGAGATTCAAGAGGAAAGCCGGTTCAATTGAGAAGGCATGACCTCAAGCCCGTAGCTAGGGGATGGTTGGAGTTCATCCAACGCTCAATCATTCCCACTAGCAACCGGTTCGAAGTTACTATAGACCGGGCTATCATGATTCATAGCATCATGATTGGAGAAGAAATGGAAGTTCATGAGGTGATATCCCAAGAACTTTATAAGGTGGCGGACAAGTCCTCTACCTTGGCAAGGTTAGCCTTTCCTCATCTCATCTGTCACCTCTGTTATTCAGTTGGAGTTGACATAGAGGGAGACATCCCCATTGATGAGGACAAGCCCATCACTAAGAAGAGGATGGAGCAAACAAGAGATCCCTCTCATCATCAAATCCCTGAGATGCCTCAAGGGATGCACTTTCCTCCACAAAACTATTGGGAGCAACTAAACACCTCCCTAGGAGAATTGAGTTCCAACATGGGACAACTAAGGGTGGAGCACCAAGAACATTCCATTCTCCTCCATGAAATTAGAGAAGATCAAAGAATCATGAGAAAGGAGCAACAAAGACAAGGAAGAGACATTGAGGAGCTCAAGCACTCCATAGGATCTTCAAGAGGAAGAACAAGCCGCCATCACTAAGGTGGACCTATTCTTTAATTTCCTTGTTCTTTATTTTCCTGTTTTTTGAATTTTAATGCTTATGTTTATCTATGTTTGTGTCTTGTGATCATTAGTGTCTTAGTGTTTATGCCTTAAAGTTATGAATGTCCTATGAATCCATCACCTTTCTTGAATGAAAAATGTTCTTAATTGAAAAAGAGAAGAATTGCATGAATTTTGAATTTTATAACAGATTAATTATTTTGATGTGGTGGCAATACTTTTGTTTTCTGAATGTATGCTTAAACAGTGCATATGTCTTTTGAATTTGTGGTTCATGGATGTTGGCTCTTGAAAGAATGATGAAAAAGGAGACATGTTACTGAGGATCTGAAAAATCATAAAAATGATTCTTGAAGCAAGAAAAAGCAGTGAATACAAAAAAAAAAGAAGGAGAAAAACGAAAAAAAAAGAGAAAAGAAAACGAAAAAAAAGAGAGAAAAGAAAAAATAAAAGTTGTGATCCAAGGCAAAAAGAGTGTGCTTAAGAACCCTGGACACCTCTATTTGGGGACTTTAGCAAAGCTGAGTCACAATCTGAAAAGGTTCACCCAATTATGTGTCTGTGGCATGTATGTATCTGGTGGTAATACTGGAAGACAGAGTGCTTTGGGCCACGGCCAAGACTCAATAAGTAGCTGTGTTCAAGAATCATCATACTTAACTAGGAGAATCAATGACACTATCTGGATTCTGAGTTCCCAAAGAAGCCAATCATTCTGAATTTCAAAGGATAGAGTGAGATGCCAAAACTATTCAGAGGCAAAAAGCTAAAAGCCCCGCTCATCTAATTAATACTGATCTTCATAGATGTTTTTGGAACTCATTGTATATTCTCTTCTTTTTATCTTATTTGATTTTCAGTTGCTTGAGGACAAGCAACAATTTAAGTTTGGTGTTGTGATGAGCGGATAATTTGTACGCTTTTTGGCATTGTTTTTAGTATGTTTTTAGTATGATCTAGTTAGTTTTTAGTATATTTTTATTAGTTTTTAGTTAAAATTCACTTTTCTGGACTTTACTATGAGTTTGTGTGTTTTTCTGTGATTTCAGGTATTTTCTGGCTGAAATTGAGGGACCTGAGCAAAAATCTGATTCAGAGGCTAAAAAGGACTGCAGATGCTGTTGGATTCTGACCTCCCTGCACTCGAAGTAGATTTTCTGGAGCTACAGAAGCCCAATTGGCGCGCTCTCAACGGCTTTGGAAAGTAGACATCCTGGGCTTTCCAGCAATATATGATAGTCCATACTTTGCCCAAGATTTGATGGCCCAAACCGGCGTTCAAAGTCACCCTCAGAATTCCCAGCGTTAAACGCCGGAACTGGCACAAGGATGGGAGTTAAACGCCCAAACTGGCATAAAAGCTGGCGTTTAACTCCAAGAAGAGTCTCTACACGAAAATGCTTCAATGCTCAGCCCAAGCACACACCAAGTGGGCCCGGAAGTGGATTTTTATGTCATTTACTCATCTCTGTAAACCCTAGGCTACTAGTTCCCTATAAGTAGGACCTTTTTCTATTGTATTTTCATCTTCGGACATCTGGTTCTTAGATCAGATCTTGGTTCTTCTGGTTCCCTCTCTGGGGCCGAAGCCAATGATCACTTTTGTTCTTATGTATTTTCAACGGTGGAGTTTCTACACACCATAGATTAAGGTGTGGAGCTCTGCTGTACCTCGAGTATTAATGCAATTACTATTGTTCTTCTATTCAATTCCGCTTGTTCTTGTTCTAAGATATCACTTGTTCTTCAACTTGATGAATGTGATGATCCGTGACACTCATCATCATTCTCACCTATGAACGTGTGCCTGACAACCACCTCCGTTCTACCTTAGATTGGGTGGATATCACTTGGATTCTTTAACCGGAATCTTCGTGGTATAAGCTAGAACTGATGGTGGCATTCAAGAGAATCCGGAAGGTCTAAACCTTGTCTGTGGTATTCTGAGTAGGATTCAATGATTGAATGACCGTGACGAGCTTCAAACTCGCGATTGTGGGGCGTTAGTGACAGACGCAAAAGAATCACTGGATTCTATTCCGACATGATCGAGAACCGACAGCTGGATAGTCGTGCCGTGACAAGGTGCGTTGAACTTTTCCACTGAGAGGATGGGAGGTAGCCACTGACAACGGTGAAACCCTTGCATACAGCTTGCCATGGAAAGGAGTAAGAAGGATTGGATGAAGACAGTAGGAAAGCAGAGAGACGGAAGGAACACAGCATCTCCATATGCTTATCTGAAATTCGCACCAATGAATTGCATAAGTATCTCTATCTTTATCTTTATGTTTATTCGTATATCACCCTTACCCATTTGAGTTTGCCTGACTAAGATTTACAAGGTGACCATAGCTTGCTTCATACCAACAATCTCTGTGGGATCGACCCTTACTCGCGTAAGGTTTATTACTTGGACGACCCAGTACACTTGCTGGTTAGTTGTGCGAAGTTGTGTTTATGCCATGGTGTTGAACACCAAGTTTTTGGATTATTTGAGTTGTAGTGATCACAATTTCATGCACCAAATAGCATCAGAAATGGGTTGGATTGGGCCCAAAATGAGCTGCAAAATTGCTGGGGGCGATTTCATTAAAGTGGACCCACGGGTTGAATCGGTGCACGCGCGCAAAGTGCGCGTGCGCGCCCCTGAACGCGAAGCAACATATAGCAAAGTTTATATCATTTCGATGCCCCAGATGTTATCTTTCCAACGCAACTGAAACCACCTCATTTGGACCCTTGTAGCTCAAGTTATGGTCATTTGAGTGCAAAGAGGTCGGGCTTGACAGCTTTACGGTTCCTTCATTTCTTCATGAGTTCTCCCATTTTGCATGGTTTTCTCCTCACTTCTTCCATCCAATACTTGCCTTATGAACCTGAAATTACTCAAAAAATATAACAAGAGAGCCTATTCATGGAGTTCAAGAGACGCATGACGAAGCTCATCATCAAGAAATCCCTGAGATGCCTCAAGGGATGCACTTCCCTCCACAAAACTATTGGGAGCAAATCAACACCTCCCTAGGAGAATCAAGTTTCAACATAGAACAACTAAGAATGGAGCACCAAGAGCACTCCATCATCCTCCATGAGATTAGAGAAGATCAAAGATCAAAAAGCTATGAGGGAGGAGCAACAAAGGCAAGGAAGAGACATAGAGGAGCTCAAGAGCACCATTGGATCTTCAAGAAGAGGAAGACGCCACCCTTACTAAGGTGGACTCCTTCCTTAATTTCCTTGTTCTTATTTTCCTGTTTTTTGTTTTTTTTAGCTTTATGCTTTATTTATGTTTGTGTCTTTACTACATGATCACTAGTGTCTAGTAACTATGTCTTAAAGTTATGAATGTCCTATGAATCCATCACCTTTCTTAAATGAAAAATGTTTTAATTACAAAAGAACAAGAAGTACATGATTTCGAATTCATCCTTGAAATTAGTTTAATTATTTTGATGTGGTGACAATACTTTTTGTTTTCTGAATGAATGCTTGAACAGTGCATATGTCTTTTGAATTTGTTGTTTATGAATGTTAAACATGTTGGCTCTTGAAGAATGATGAAAAAGGAAAAATGTTATTTGATGATCTGAAAAATCATAAGATTGATTCTTGAAGCAAGAAAAAGCAGTGAAGAACAAAGCTTGCAGAAAAAATTATATATGCGAAAAAAAAGTGAGAGAAAAAGAAAAAAAGCAAGCAGAAAAAGCCAGTAGCCCTTAAAACCAAAAGGCAAGGGTAATAAAAAGGATCCAATGCTTTGAGCATCAGTGGATAGGAGGGCCTAAAGGAATAAAATCATGGCCTAAGCAGCTAAACTAAGCTGTCCCCAACCATGTGCTTGTGGCGTGAAGGTGTCAAGTGAAAAGCTTGAGACTGAGCGGTTAAAGTCGTGATCCAAAGCAAAAAGAGTGTGCTTAAGAACCCTGGACACCTCTAATTGGGGACTCTAGCAAAGCTGAGTCACAATCTAAAAAGGTTCACCCAATTATGTGTTTGTGGCATGTATGTATCCGGTGGTAATACTGGAAAACAGAGTGCTTTGGGCCACGGCCAAGACTCATGAAGTAGCTGTGTTCAAGAATCAACATACTGAACTAGGAGAATCAATAACAATATCTGAATTCTAAGTTCCTATAGAAGCCAACCATTCTGAACTTCAAAGGATAAAGTGAGATGCCAAAACTATTCAAGAGGCAAAAAGCTACTAGTCCCACTTATCTGATTGGAGCTAAGTTTCATTGATAGTTTGGAGTTCATAGTATATTCTCTTCTTTTTATCCTATTTGATTTCCAGTTGCTTGGGGACAAGCAACAATTTAAGTTTGGCATTGTGATGAGCGGATAATTTATACGCTTTTTGGCATTATTTTTAGTATGTTTTTAGTATGTTTTAGTTATTTTTATTATATTTTTATTAGTTTTTAATTAAAAATCACATTTCTGGACTTTACTATGAGTTTGTGTATTTTTCTATGATTTCAGGTAATTTCTGGCTGAAATTGAGGGACCTGAGCAAAAATCTGATTCAGAGGCTAACAAAGGACTGCAGATGCTGTTGGATTCTGACCTCTCTGCACTCGAAATGAATTTTCTGGAGCTACAAGAGTCTAAATGGCGCGCTCTCAATTGCGTTGGAAAGTAGACATATAGGTCTTTCCATCAATATATAATAGTCCATGATTTGCCAAAGTTTAGACGACGCAAACTGGCGTTCAACGCCAGCTCTCTGCCCAATTCTGGAGTCAAACGCCAGAAATAGGTTGCAAAGCAGAGTTAAACGCCCAAACTGGCAACAAAGCTGGCGTTTAACTCCAAGAAAAGTCTCTACATGTTTAAAGCTCAAAGCTCAGCCCAAGCACACACCAAGTGGGCCCCAAAAGTGGATTTCTGCATCATTTACTTATTTCTGTAACCCTAGTAACTTGTCTGATATAAATAGGACCTTTTACTATTGTATTAGAGATCTTTGGATCCATCTTATGCATTCTTAGTTTATCTTTGGATCCTATTGATCACGTTTAGGAGGCTGGCCTCACGGCCATGCCTAGACCTTGTTCTTATGTATTTTCAACGGTGGAGTTTCTACACACCATAGATTAAGGTGTGGAGCTCTGCTGTACCTCGAGTATTAATGCAACTACTACTATTTTCCATTCAATTCAGCTTTTTCTTGTTCTAAGATATTCATTCGCACACAAGAACTTGATGAATGTGATGATTATGTGACGCTCATCATCATTCTCACTTATAAACGCGTGCCTGACAACCACTTCCGTTCTACATGCAAACAAGGCTTGAATGTGTATCTCTTGGATTCCTTAACCAGAATCTTCGTGGTATAAGCTAGAATTATTGGTGGCCATTCCCGAGATTCGGAAAGTCTAAACCTTATCTGTGGTATTCTGAGTAGGATCTGGGAAGGGATGGCTGTGACGAGCTTCAAACTCGCGAGTGCTGGGCGTAGTAACAGACGCAAAAGGATTACTGAATCCTATTCCAGTATGATCGAGAACCAACAGATGATTAGCCGTGCTGTGACAGATAATTTGGACCATTTTCACTGAGAGGACGGGATGTATCCATTGACAATGGTGATGCCCAACATACAGCTTGTCATAGAAAGGATTAAGAAGGATTGGATGAAGACAGTAGGAAAGCAGAGAGACAGAAGGGATAAATCATCTCCATACGCTTATCTGAAATTCTCACCATTGAATTACATAAGTACCTCTATCTTTACTTTATGTTTTATTTCTATTTTAATCATCAATTGACCATAAACATTTGAATCCGCCTGACTGAGATTTACAAGATGACCATAGCTTGCTTCATACCAACAATCTCCGTGGGATCGACCCTTACTCACGTAAGGTTTATTACTTGGATGACCCAGTGCACTTGCTGGTTAGTTGTGCAAAGTTGTGACAAAGAATTAAAATTATAAACGCGCATATTGAGTTTTCAGCGCTGTTCCCAAGAAGATGAACCGTCACGATTTCCGCGCACCAGTTACCTCCACTTTCTTGAACATTTCTACCATTTTTGGATCAAGCTCCATACGCTTCTTAGCTTTTCTTGCCAATGTCGGAAACGGGATTGGTTAAACCGTTTCCTCTAATACTTGCTCCTTCCTAGGGACTTCACTCCTTGGTTGAGGGTCTTCATCTTCAATTACCACATGAGCTCCCTCCTCCTCTTCTATCTCTTCTATCTCAACTCCATCTTCTTCTTGAGCAATTATCATTAGGCTAGGTGCCTTTGAATCCCTCTCTTTCAATTAAGTTCCGGACCTCAAGGTTACGACGTTGATGCCACCCTTGGGGTTGGGGAGAGGTTGTGAGGGTATGGCACTAGGATTTGAGGCTTGAGGAGTGGAAGTAGAAGGTGGCTCCATGTGAGCAATGAGAGCTTGGAGGGTGGAATTAAGGCCATTGAGACTTGAGTTGAGTGTGTTTTGGAGTTCTTGTTGTCCTTAGAGTATGGACCGGAGTATGTCATCTTGATTTGGAGATGTGGAAGGGTATGTGATTTGTGGTGCTTGGGATTGGTTGGGTTGAGGTAGTTGTCTATGAGGTGGTATGTAGGTTTGATAGTTCCTTCCTTGGTTTGGTTGTTGGTTTGGAGGGTTTTGTGAGTATCGGTTTTGTTGAGTGTTGGTGTTCCATCTTTGGTTGCCTCCATTGTCCCTACCCCCTTGTTGATAATTGTCCCACCAAGCTTGATTAGTGCTGTTACCCTATTTGATGTGAGGATTGACTATCGGTTTGGACTATACCAACAACGGAAATATTTTGTGAAATTCCGAACCGGTATAAATCCTTGTATCAAATTAATGGGGAGGTCGTCCGACCGATCTCCACGGGTAATAATTTCTTTCTTTCAACACCAATTCCAAATTTCTTTGTCAGTTAGTTGTTGCATTGCATGATAGGTTGCATGTTAGTTAGAATTTGTACATATTTTAGCAATTCTTTTTCTGTTAGGACTACTTGATTAGGGTGATGATTTCTTTTCCAAGAAAAATTATTTTAGGGCACCCTACCAATTTGAAAAAAAAAATTTGTGTGAACTTGCTTGAAGAATTTATTTTGGAACATGGTTTTTGAGCTAAGAACACAAGCATGAGAGTTTTGAGCCCAATTGTGTGGTTACATCTTATAACCACTTATTTTTCATTCTTGTGTGCATTGTTCTCTTTCTATGATTGTAATCTTTGATTTGTTTTATTCTTTATGTCCATTATTCTATGTATACATGCATTTATATGATTGAGGCCATCATTTCATTTAGCTCACTTACCCAAATAGCCTACCTTTCATCAACCATTGTTAGCCAATTTTGACCCTATTTTATCCCTTTTGTTCTTAATGTTAGCGCATTACTACCCCTAAGTGAAAAACAATAAATATCCCTTAATTTGGATCTTTGATTAGCTTAGGCTAGTGAGGGTGTGTATCATTTGGGTATGGAAAACTTGGGACATTGGTTGAGGTAAAAGTGTGATTTTTATTTTTGTTAAAAATATTAGGAATTGGGTACATATTCATGCACTATATGTAAAACCATATGCATTGATATAATTGTATATACTTTAAAAAAATGTATATAGAAAAAAATGATAAAGAAAAAAAAAATATATATATATATATATATAATATATAGAAAAAGAAAAAAAGAGAAAAAGAAATAAAAAGGGGACAAAAATGCCCTAAAGTAAAGTTCAATAAAACTCAATGCATATGAAATGTTAATTAAAGGGAATGCATGAGTATATGAAAAAGTGGGAATCATGGGTAGCTAGGTTGTGCATTAGAATTGTATAGGTTGTTATATGTGTTTAGTGAAGAGCTTAGGCTAATCAAAGATACAAATTTCAAGCTCACTTGACTATATGCATCCTACCTTTACCCTAGCCCCATTACAACCTGTGAATAAGTCCTCATGATGAATGTATGCATGCATTGAATAATTGTTGATTGTTAGATGAAAAACAAATCCTGGAAAGCATGAGTAGAAGAAAACTGAGTGAATCGACCCTATACACTTGAGCGACTAGAGCGGATACACTTCCGAAGAGGGTTCGATGCTCAATTCCTTGTTCCCGGCTTTCATGAGCTTTCTTCTTGCAAGTCTAATTGAACGTCATTTTGATAATCAAATTGGTAGGATTCATGAATCATCATATGATCTTAGCCCAACTTGTTCATACATGCTCTTGGAGATTGATTTACTTTTGACCGAGTAGGTAGAATCACCTTGCATTTAGTTGCATTCATATAGATAGGTGCATATAGTTTCTTTGCATTGAATAAATGTTCAAACCTTTTCTTGTCCTTCTTTATTCTTAGCATGAGGACATGCTTGGTTTAAGTGTGGGGAGATTTGATAAAACCCAATTTTGTGGTTTATCTTGTGCTTATTTTGGAGGATTTTATCACCTTTTCTCACATTTATTCAATGAAATAGCATGGTTTTGTAACTCTCCCTAGATTTGTACTTAAATGTGAAAACATGCTTTTTAGGCCCTAAAATAGCTAAATTTAATTTACTTTAATTCCATTCGATGCCTTGATATATTTGTTGAGTGATTTCAGGTTCATAAGGCAAGTATTGGATGGAAGAAGTGAGGAGAAAAGCATGCAAGTGGGAGAACTCATGAAGAAATGAAGGAACCGTAAAGCTGTCAAGCCTGACCTCTTCGCACTCAATCCACCAAAACTTGAGCTACAGGGGTCCAAATGAGGCGGTTCTAGTTGCGTTGAAAAGCTAACATCTGGGGCTTCGAAATGATATAAAATTTTCCATGTACGCATGCACGCCGATGCTGCTCGTGGCCCACTAAAGTGAAATCGCCCCCAGCAATTTCTGAAGCACTTTGGGCCCAACCCAACTTATTTCTGAAGCTATTTCATGCAGAATTCAAGCTTGGGTAAGGGGGGAGCAATTGTTTGTAGCATTAGCATCATATAGGTTAGTGGTGGACGAAATTGTGATCCTTTATTCTTTAAGTTGCACTCCTTGTAAAATTATGGAATTTAAGAAATTGGCACGAGGGAACCATGGATCATTTGTGATCAATGTTCTAACTATTTTGAGAGGCATCATTATTATGGCACTGGTTGAATCCACAACTCCGTTCAACTAACCAGCAAGTGTACTGGGTCGTCCAAGTAATAAACCTTACGTGAGTAAGGGTCGATCCCACAGAGATTGTTGGTTTGAAGCAAGCTATGGTCACCTTGTAAATCTCAGTCAGGCAGATTAAATATTGATTTATGGTTTCGAAAATTAATAATAAAAGGAAATAATAAAAGGGATAGAATACTTATGCAGATTCATTGGTGGGAATTTCAGATAAGCGTATGGAGATGCTGCATGGCTCAAGGACGCCTGCTTTCCTTCTGCTTCAACTCAATCTTTCTTACTCCTTTCCATGGCAAGCTGTGTATAGGGGTTCACCATCAGCGGTGGCTACTTTCAATCCTCTCGGGAAAATGGTCCTCTGCGGCTGTCACTCGCATGGCTAATCGTCTGGAGGCATCACCCATGGTTGATGGCTACATCCCATCCTCGCAGTGAAAACTATGCTCACGCACTCTGTCACAGCACGGCTAATCACTGGTTGGTTCCCGCTCCTACTGGAATAGAATCCCTTGATTCTTTTGCGTCTGTCACTAACGCCCAGCACTTGTGAGTCTGAAGCACGTCACAGTCATTCATTACCGGAATCCTACTCGGAATACCACAGACAAGGTTAGACTTTCCAGATTCCCAGGATCCTACTCGGAATACCACAAACAAGGTGAGACTTTCCGGATCCTCATAAATGCCGCCATCTATCTAGCTTATACCACGAAGATTCTGTTGGGGAATCTAAGAGATACACATTCAAGCTCGGTTGCATGTAGAACGGAAGTGGTTGTCAATCACCTGCGTTCATAAGTGAGAATGATAATGAGGGTTATCTAATCATCACATTCATCATGTTCTTGGGTGCGAATGAATATCTTGGAATAAGAATAAAAGAGAATTGAATAAAAGAAAATAGAACTGCATTAATACTTGAGGTACAGCAGAGCTCCACACCCTTAATCTATGGTGTGCAGAAACTCCACCGTTGAAAATACATAAGTAAAAGGTTCAGGCATGGCCGAATGGCCAGCCCCCATGATCTGAGAACTATGCGTCCCAAGATGTCAAATACATTAGTTAAATGTTCTATTTATAATAAACTAGCTCCTAGGGTTTACATGAGTAAGTAATTGATGCATAAATCCACTTCCGGGGCCCACTTGGTGTATGTTTGGGCTGAGCTTGATCGATCCACGAGCTGAGGCTTCTCTTGGAGTTGAACTCCGAGTTATGACGTGTTTTGGGCGTTCAACTCCGGATCATGACGTTTTTCTGGCGTTTAACTCCAGACAGCAGCATGAACTTGGCGTTCAACGCCAAGTTACGTCGTCAATTTCCGAATAAAGTATGAACTATTATATATTGCTGGAAAGCCCTGGATGTCTACTTTCCAACGCCGTTGAGAACTTGCCAATTGGAGTTCTGTAGCTCCAGAAAATCCATTTCAAATGCAGGGAGGTCAGATTCCAACAGCATCAGCAGTCCTTTTGTTAGCCTTTTTCAGAGTTTTGCTCAAGTCCCTCAATTTCAGCCAGAATTTACCTGAAATCATAGAAAAACACACAAACTCATAGTAAAGTCCAGAAATGTGAATTTAACATAAAAACTAATGAAAACATCCCTAAAAAGTAGCTTGAACTTACTAAAAACTACTTAAAAACAATGCCAAAAAGCGTATAAATTATCCGCTCATCACAACACCAAACTTAAATTGTTGCTTGTCCCCAAGCAACTGAAAATCAATTAGGATAAAAAGAAGAGAATATACTATAAATTCCAGAATATCAATGAATATTAATTATAATTAGATGAGCAGGACTTGTAGCTTTTTGCTTCTGAACAGTTTTGGCATCTCACTTTTTCCTTTGAAGTTTTGAATGATTGGCTTCTCTAGGAACTTAGAATTTCGGATAGTGTTATTGACTTTCCTAGTTAAGCATGTTGATTCTTGAACACAGCTACTTATGAGTCTTGGCCGTGGCCCTAAGCATTTTGTTTTCCAGTATTACCACCGGATACACAAATGCCACAGACACATAACTGGGTGAACCTTTTCAGATTGTGACTTAGCTTTGCTAAAGTCCCCAGTTAGTGGTGTCCAGAGCTCTTAAGCACACTCTTTTGCCTTGGATCACGACTTTAACCACTCAGTCTCAAGCTTTTCACTTGGACCTTCATGACACAAGCACATGGTTAGGGACAGCTTGATTTAGCCGCTTAGGCCTGGATTTAATTTCCTTGGGCCCTCCTATCCATTGATGCTCAAAGCCTTGGATCCTTTTTACCCTTGCCTTTTGGTTTTAAGGGCTATTGGCTTTTTCTACTGCTCCTTCTTTTTCTATATACTCTTTTTAGCTCCCCCCTTTTTTTTTCGAATGCTTCTTCTTTTTCACTGCTTTTTTTTGCTTCAAGAATCAATTTCATGATTTTTCAGATCATCAATAACATTTCTCTTTGTTCATCATTCTTTCAAGAGCCAATAATTTTAACATTCATAAACAACAAGATCAAAAGACATATGCACTGTTCAAGCACTCATTCAGAAAACAAAAAGTATTGTCACCACATCAATATAATTAAATTAAATTCAAGGATAAATTCGAAATTCATGTACTTCTTGTTCTTTTGAATTAAAACATTTTTCTTTTAAGAGAGGTGAAGGATTAATGGAATTTATCCATAGCTTTAAGGCATGGTTACATACTGATGAGCGGATAATTTGTACGCTTTTTGGCATTGTTTTTAGTATGTTTTTGGTAGTTTTAGTTGAGTTTTTATTATATTTTTATTAGTTTTTAGTTAAAATTCACTTTTCTGGACTTTACTATGAGTTTGTGTGTTTTTCTGTGATTTCAGGTATTTTCTGGCTGAAATTGAGGGATCTGAGCAAAAATCTGATCCAGAGACTCAAAAGGACTGCAGATGGTGTTGGATTCTGACCTCCCTTCACTCGAAGTGGATTTTCTGGAGCTACAGAAGCCCAATTGGCGCGCTCTCAACGGCGTTGGAAAGTAGACATCCTGGGCTTTCCAGCAATATATAATAGTCCATACTTTGCCCAAGATTTGATGGCCCAAACCGGCGTTCAAACTCACCTACAGAAATTCCAGCGTTAAACGCCGGAACTGGCACCTAAATGGGAGTTAAACGCCCAAACTGGATTAAAAGCTGGCGTTTAACTCCAAGAAGAGTCTCTACACGAAAATGCTTCATTGCTCAGCCCAAGCACACACCAAGTGGGCCCGGAAGTGGATTTTTATGTCATTTACTCATCTTTGTACACCTTAGGCTACTAGTTTTCTATAAGTAGGACCTTTTACTATTGTATTTTCATCTTGGTTCTTCTGGTTCCCTCTCTGGGGCCGAAACCAATGATCACTCTTGTTCTTATGTATTTTCAACGGTGGAGTTTCTACACACCATAGATTAAGGTGTGGAGCTCTGCTGTACCTCGAGTATTAATGCAATTACTATTGTTCTTCTATTCAATTCCGCTTGTTCTTTGTCCAAGATATCACTTGTTCTTCAACTTGATGAAGGTGATGATTGACGCCCATCACCATTCTCACCCATGAACAAAGTGACTGACAACCACTCTTGTTCTACAAGCATCTGAGGCTTAGTGAATATCTCTTGGATTCTTTAATCGGAATCTTCGTGGTATAGGCAGGACCTGATGGCGGCATTCAAGAGAATCCGGAAGGTCTAAACCTTGTCTGTGGTATTCTGAGTAGGATTCAATGACTGAATGACTGTGACGTGCTTCAAACCTGTAACCTACTGGGCGTTAGTGACAGACGCAAAAGAGGGATTCTATTCCGGTAGGGGAGGGAACCAAACCGGTGATTGGCAGTACTGTGACAGAGTGCGTGCATTAGCTTTCACTGCGAGGATGGGAGGTAGCCATTGACAACGGTGAAACCCTACACGAGCTTGCCATGGAAAGGAGTAAGAAGGATTGGATGAAGGCAGTAGGAAAGCAGAGAGACGGAAGGGAAGGCATCTTCATACGCTTGTCTGAAGCTCTCACACCAATGATATACATAAGTATCTCTATCTTTATCTTTTATATTATTTTCGTTCATCATCATATACATTTGAGTTTGCCTGACTAAGATTTACAAGATGACCATAGCTTGCTTCAATGCTAACAATCTCCGTGGGATCGACCCTTACTCACGTAAGGTATTACTTGGACGACCCAGTGCACTTGCTGGTTAGTTGTGCGAAGTTGTGTAATGCCATGGAATTGAACCACCAAGTTTTTGGAGTTCATGACCAGGGATTATGAGAGTTGTGAAAAGTAGTGATCACAATTTCGTGCACCATGTTTTTGGCGCCGTTGCCGGGGATTGTTTGTGTATGGACAACTGACGGTTCATCTTGTTGCTTAGATTAGGTATTTTTCTTCAGAGTTCTTAAGAATGAATTCTAGTGTTTCAAGGTGATGTTCTTATCATCACCAAAGCTGATTGATCCTCATCAATTTAGCTCTTGAATGCAATGTCCTGCTGAAGCTTAGCCGGCCATGTCTAATTTCTTTAGACTAAAGCTTTAGACTAACATTGCATGATTCCTGGAATTTTCATTAAGAATTTTGATACCTTTATTTTCTTTTCCACTTAATTTTCGAAAAAGCCAAAAAAATTACAAAATCATAAAAACCAAAAATATTTTTTGTTTGAGTCTAGAGTCTCATCTTAAGTTTGGTGTCAATTGCATGTTTCTGTTTTTCTTGCATTTTTCGAATTTATGCATGTGTCTTAATTAATCTTCAAGTTGTTTTTGATGATTTCCTTGTTTTGATCTTTGAATTCTATTGACTTGAGTGTTTTGTTGTTTCTCATATGCATTCTCATTCTGTTAGTGTCAGTAGTATACAAACTGCTAAGTTTGGTGTCTTGCATGCATTGTTATTTGATTTTAGTTGCATTTTGATTATTCCTTATTATTAAAAATCCAAAAATATTTTTAATTTGTGTCTTTTCAAGTCAATAATACAGAGAATTGAAGATTCAGAACATACTGCAGAGGAATCACACAGAAAAAGTTGGGCATTCAAAAATGCCCAGTGAAGAAGACAGACTGGCGTTTAAACGCCAGCCAGGGTGCCTGGCTGGGCGTTTAACGCCCAAAAGGGTAGTAGTTTGGGCGTTAAACGCCAGAATGTGCACATTTTGGGCGTTTAACGCCAGGATGGTGCTAGGGGAAGATTTTGTTTTCAAAATCAATTTTCTTCAAGTTTTCAAAGTTTTTCAAAATCAAATCTTTTTCAAATCATATCTTTTCAATCAAATGTTTTCAAAATCAATTTCTTTCCTTTTTCAAAGATACTTACTAACAATTAATGATTTGATTGAACATTTTTTGCCTTGAGGAAGGTTTTATGTTTGAATCATATCTTTTCTTGTTAGGCAAGTCATTAATTTTTAAAATCAAATCTTTTTAAAATTGTTTTCAAATCATATCTTTTAAAATTGTTTTCAAATCATATTTTCTCAATCACATTTTTTTAACCAATCATATCTTCTTAATCACATCTTTTTCAAAATAGTTTTCAATCAAATCTTTTTAACTTCTAATTTCAAAATCTTTTTCAAAAATCACTTGATTTCTTTCCCACTCTTATTTTCGAAAATAAATTAGTGTTTTTAAAAAAAATTTTCAAAATCTTTTACTTAATTTTCGAAAATTACTTCCCTTCTTCTCACATCCTTCTGTTTATGGACTAACACTATCCCTTAATGCAAAATTCGAACTCCATCTTCTTTGATAAGTTCGAATTTTCTACTTCTGTCTTCTATTTCTCTTCTTCCTCTGACACCTCAAGGAATCTCTATACTGTGACATAGAGGATTCCATATTTTCTTGTTCTCTTCTCTTTCATATGAGCAGGAACAAAGACAAAGGCATTCTTGTTGAAGCTGACCCTGAACCTGAAAGGACCTTGAAGCGAAAGCTAAGAGAAGCTAAGACTCAACTCTCTGTTGAGGACCTGACCGAATTCTTCAAGGAAGAAAAACCCATGGCAGCCGAAAACAACAACAATGCCAACAATGCAAGGAAGGTGCTGGGTGACTTTACTGCACCTACTCCCAACTTCTATGGGAGAAGCATCTCTATCCCTGCCATTAGAGCAAAAAACTTTGAGCTTAAGCCTCAATTAGTTTCTCTAATGCAACAGAATTGCAAATTCCATGGACTTCCAATAGAAGATCCTCATCAGTTCTTAGCTGAGTTCTTGCAAATCTGTGACACAGTCAAGACTAATGGGGTAGACCCTGAGGTCTATAGACTGATGCTATTCCCTTTTGCTGTAAGAGACAGAGCTAGAATATGGTTGGACTCTCAACCTAAAGAAAGCCTGGACTCTTGGGAAAAGCTAGTCAATGCCTTCTTGGCAAAGTTCTTTCCACCACAAAGATGGAGTAAGCTTAGAGTGGAAGTCCAAACCTTCAGACAGAAGGATGGAGAATCCCTCTATGAAGCTTGGGAAAGATACAAACAATTAATCAGAAAGTGTCCCTCAGACATGCTTTCTGAATGGAGCATCATAGGTATTTTCTATGATGGTCTCTCTGAACTATCCAAGATGTCTTTGGATAGCTCTGCTGGAGGGTCTCTTCATCTGAAGAAGACGCCTACAGAGGCTCAAGAGATCATTGAAATGGTTGCAAATAACCAATTCATGTACACTTCTGAAAGAAATCCTGTGAACAATGGGACAAGCCAGAAGAAAGGAGTTCTTGAGATTGATACTCTGAATGCCATTTTGGCTCAGAACAAGATATTGACTCAACAAGTCAAATTGATCTCTCAAAGTCTGTCTGGAATGCAAAATGCACCAAGCAGTACTAAGGAAGCTTCATCTGAGGAAGAAGCCTATGATCCTGAGAACCCTTCAATGGAAGAGGTGAATTACCTAGGAGAACCTTATGGAAACACCTACAATTCTTCATGGAGAAATCACCCAAATTTCTCATGGAAGAATCAAGAGAGACCTCAACAAGGTTTCAACAACAATAATGGTGGAAGAAACAGGCTTGGCAATAAGAAACCTTTTCCATCATCTTCTCAGCAACAGACAGAGAATGCTAAGCAGAACCTCTCTGACTTAGCAACCATGGTCTCTGATCTAATCAAAACCACTCAAAGTTTCATGACTGAAACAAGGTCCTCCATTAGGAATTTGGAGGCACAAGTGGGACAGCTGAGCAAGAAAGTTACTGAACTCCCTCCTAGTACTCTCCCAAGTAATACAGAAGAAAATCCAAAAGGAGAGTGCAAAGCCATAACCATGGCCGAATATGGAGAGGAAAGAGAGGAGGTGGACGCCACTGAGGAAGACCTCAATGGGCATGCATCAACCTCCTCTGAGTTCCCCAAAGAGGAACCATGGGAATCTGAGGCTCAAAATGAGACCATAAAGATTCCATTGGACTTACTTCTGCCTTTCATGAGCTCTGATGAGTATTCCTCCTCTGAAGAGGATGAGTATGTCACTGAATAGCAAGTTGCTAAATACCTTGGAGCAATCATGAAGCTAAATGACAAGTTATTTGGAAATGAGACTTGGGAAGATGAACTTCCCTTGCTCACCAAAGAACTGGATGACTTGTCTAGGCAGAAATTACCTCAAAAGAGGCAGGATCCTGGGAAGTTTCTATACCTTGCACCATAGGCACCATGACCTTCAAGAAGGCCTTGTGTGACTTAGGGTCAAGTGTAAACCTCATACCCCTCTCTGTAATGGAGAAATTAGGGATCTTTGAGGTGCAAGCTGCAAAAATCTCACTAGAGATGGCAGACAACTCAAGAAAACAAGCCTATGGACTTGTAGAGGATGTTCTGGTAAAAGTTGAAGACCATTACATCCCTACTGATTTCGTAGTCCTAGAGACTGGGGAGTGCATGGATGAATCCATAATCCTTGGCAGACCCTTCCTAGCCACAGCAAAGGCTGTGATTGATGTTGATAGAGGAGAGTTGATCATTCAAGTGAATGAAGAATCCTTGGTGTTTAAGGCTCAAGGATATCCCTCTGTCAGCATGGAGAGGAAGCTTGAAAAGCTTCCCTCAAATCAGAGACAAATAGAGCCCCCACAGTCAAACTCTAAGTTTGGTGTTGGGAGGCCACAACCAAACTCTAAGTTTGGTGTTGAACCCCCACATTCAAACTCTAAGTTTGGTGTTGGGAGGTTCCAACATTGCTCTGATCATTTATGAGGCTCCATGAGAGTCCTCTGTCAAGCTAATGACATTAAAGAAGAGCTTGTTGGGAGGCAACCCAATGTTTTATAATTAACTATTTCCTTTTGTTATTTTATCTTTTTTGTAGGTTGATGATCATAAGAAGTCACAAAATCCATTGAAAAAGCAAAAACAGAATGAAAAACAGGAAGAAAAACAGCACACCCTGGAGGAAGAACTCACTGGCGTTTAAACGCCAGTGAGGCTAGCAGTTGGGCGTTTAACGCCCAGTCTGGCACCATTTTGGGCGTTTAACGCCAGAAAGGGGCACCAGACTGGCGTTAAACGCCAGAAAAGGGCTAGAACCTGGCGTTAAACGCCAGAAATGGGCACCAGCCCGGCGTTTAACGCCAGAAATGGCTCAAAACGTGGATTTTGATGCCATTTGGTGCAGGGATGACTTTTCCTTGACACCTAAGGATCTGTGGACCCCACAGGATCCCCACCAACCCCACCACTCTCTCTTCTTCTTCACCCATTCACCATTCACCTCATACCTCTTCACCACCTCCATCTCCTCCATCTCTTCTTCTTCTACTCTCTTCTTCCTTCTTTTGCTCGAGGACGAGCAAACCTTTTAAGTTTGGTGTGGTAAAAGCATTACTCTTTGTTTTTCCATAACCATTTATTGCATCCAAAGCCGGTTCAACTGAGAAGGCATGACCTCAAGCCCATCACTAAGAAGAAGATGGAGCAAACAAGAGACCCCTCTCATCAAGAAATCCCTGAGATACCTCAAGGGATGCACTTTCCTCCACAAGACTACTGGGAGCAAATTAACACCTCCCTAGGAAAATTAAGTTCCAACATAGGACAACTAAGGGAAAGACAAGGAAGAGACATTGAGGAGCTCAAGCACTCCATAGGATCTTCAAGAGAAAGAAAGAGCCGCCATCACTAAGGTGGACCCGTTCTTTAATCTCCTTGTTCTTTATTTTTCTGTTTTTCGAATTTTAGTGCTTTATGTTTATCCATGTTTGTGTCTTATGATCATTAGTGTCTTAGTGTCTATGCCTCAAAGCTATGAATATGAATCCATCACCTTTCTTAAATGAAAACTGTTTTTATCACAAAAGAACAAGAAGTACAGGATTTCAAATTCATCTTTAAAACTAGCTTAATTAGTTTGATGTGGTGACAATACTTGTTGTTTTCTGAATGTATGCTTAAACAGTGCATATGTCTTTGGAATTTGTGGTTCATGAATGTTAAAATTGTTGGCTCTTGAAAGAATGATGAAAAAGGAGACATGTTACTGAGGATCTGAAAAATCATAAAAATGATTCTTGAAGCAAGAAAAAGCAGTGAATACAAAAAAAAAAAGAGAAAAAGAAGGAGAAAAACGAAAAAAAAGGGAGAAAGAGAAAAAGAAAGAAATAAAGTTGTGATCCAAGGCAATAAGAGTGTGCTTAAGAACCCTGGACACCTCTAATTGGGGACTTTAGCAAAGCTGAGTCACAATCTGAAAAGGTTCACCCAATTATGTGTCTGTGGCATGTATGTATCCGGTGGTAATACTGGAAGACAGAGTGCTTTGGGCCACAGCCAATACTCACTAAATAGCTATGTTCAAGAATCATCATACTTAACTAGGAGAATCAATAACACTATCTGGATTCTGAGTTCCTAAAGAAGCCAATCATTCTGAATTTCAAAGGATAAAGTGAGATGCCAAAACTGTTCGGAGGCAAAAAGCTACTAGTCCCGCTCATCTAATTTGGAGCTTAGTTTCATTGATAATTTGGAGTCTATAGTATATTCTCTTCTTTTTATCTTATTTGATTTTCAGTTGCTTGAGGACAAGCAACAATTTAAGTTTGGTGTTGTGATGAGCGGATAATTTGTACGCTTTTTGGCATTGTTTTTAGTATGTTTTTGGTAGTTTTAGTTGAGTTTTTATTATATTTTTATTAGTTTTTAGTTAAAATTCACTTTTCTGGACTTTACTATGAGTTTGTGTGTTTTTCTATGATTTCAGGTATTTTCTGGCTGAAATTGAGGGATCTGAGCAAAAATCTGATCCAGAGACTCAAAAGGACTGCAGATGCTGTTGGATTCTGACCTCCCTGCACTCGAAGTGGATTTTCTGGAGCTACAGAAGCCCAATTGGCGCGCTCTCAACGGCGTTGGAAAGTAGACATCCTGGGCTTTCCATCAATATATAATAGTCCATACTTTGCCCAAGATTTGATGGCCCAAACCGGCGTTCAAAGTCACCTACAGAAATTCCAGCGTTAAACGCCGGAACTGGCACCTAAATGGGAGTTAAACGCCCAAACTGGATTAAAAGCTGGCGTTTAACTCCAAGAAGAGTCTCTACACAAAAATGCTTCATTGCTCAGCCCAAGCACACACCAAGTGGGCCCGGAAGTGGATTTTTATGTCATTTACTCATCTTTGTACACCTTAGGCTACTAGTTTTCTATAAGTAGGACCTTTTACTATTGTATTTTCATCTTGGTTCTTCTGGTTCCCTCTCTGGGGCCGAAACCAATGATCACTCTTGTTCTTATGTATTTTCAACGGTGGAGTTTCTACACACCATAGATTAAGGTGTGGAGCTCTGCTGTACCTCGAGTATTAATGCAATTACTATTGTTCTTCTATTCAATTCCGCTTGTTCTTTGTCCAAGATATCACTTGTTCTTCAACTTGATGAAGGTGATGATTGACGCCCATCACCATTCTCACCCATGAACAAAGTGACTGACAACCACTCTTGTTCTACAAGCATCTGAGGCTTAGTGAATATCTCTTGGATTCTTTAATCGGAATCTTCGTGGTATAGGCAGGACCTGATGGCGGCATTCAAGAGAATCCGGAAGGTCTAAACCTTGTCTGTGGTATTCTGAGTAGGATTCAATGACTGAATGACTGTGACGTGCTTCAAACCTGTAACCTACTGGGCGTTAGTGACAGACGCAAAAGAGGGATTCTATTCCGGTAGGGGAGGGAACCAAACCGGTGATTGGCAGTACTGTGACAGAGTGCGTGCATTAGCTTTCACTGCAAGGATGGGAGGTAGCCATTGACAACGGTGAAACCCTACACGAGCTTGCCATGGAAAGGAGTAAGAAGGATTGGATGAAGGCAGTAGGAAAGCAGAGAGACGGAAGGGAAGGCATCTTCATACGCTTGTCTGAAGCTCTCACACCAATGATATACATAAGTATCTCTATCTTTATCTTTTATATTATTTTCGTTCATCATCATATACATTTGAGTTTGCCTGACTAAGATTTACAAGATGACCATAGCTTGCTTCAATGCTAACAATCTCCGTGGGATCGACCCTTACTCACGTAAGGTATTACTTGGACGACCCAGTGCACTTGCTGGTTTGTTGTGCGAAGTTGTGTAATGCCATGGAATTGAACCACCAAGTTTTTGGAGTTCATGACCAGGGATTATGAGAGTTGTGAAAAGTATTGTTCACAATTTCGCGCACCACATACTAATGATCATGAAATAAAGACACAAAACATAAATAAACACCATACTAAAAACCGAAAACAGAAAGAAATAAAGAACAAGGAATGAATCCACCTTAGTGGCGTCTTCTTTTTGAAGGACCAATGATGTTCTTCAACTCTTCTATGTCCCTTCCTTGCCTTTGTTGCTCCTCCCTCATTGCTCTTTGATCTTCTCTTATTTCTTGGAGAATGATGGAGTGTTCATGATGTTCCACCCTTAGTTGTTCAACATTATGGCTTAAATCTTCTAAGGAGGTGTTGAGTTGCTCCCAATAGTTGTTGGGAGGAAAGTGCATTCCTTGAGGCATTTGTTGATGGTGAACTTCCTCATGTTCTTCTTGAGGGCCGTGGGGAACTTCTCTTGTTTGCTCCATCCTTTTCTTGGTGATGGGCTTGTCTTCTTCAATGGAGACATCTCCATCTATGATAACTCCAGCTGAGTAACATAGATAGCAAATAAGGTGAGGGAAGGCTAGCCGTGCCATGGGTGAAGGCTTGTCGGCTATTTTGTAGAGTTCATTGGAGATAACCTCATGAACTTCTACTTCCTCTCCAATCATGATGCTATGGATCATGATGGCCCGATCCACAGTGACTTCAGATCGGTTGCTTGTAGGGATGATGGATCTTTGGATGAACTCCAACCATCCTCTAGGGCTTGAGGTCTAGTCTTCTTAGTTGGACCGGTTTGCCTTTGGAGTCTATTCTCCATTGGGCGCCTTCCACACATATGTCCATTAGGACTTGGCCCAACCTTTGATTAAAGTTGACCCTTCTTGTGTAGGGGCGTTCATCACCTTGCATCATGAGTAAGTGAAACGCCAACCTCACATTTTCCGGACTAAAATCTAAGTATTTCCCCCGAACCATTGTGAGATAGTTCTTTGGATTCGGGTTCATACTTTGATCATGGTTCCTAGTGATCCATGCATTGGCATAGAACTCTTGAACCATCAATATTCCAACTTGTTGCATGGGGTTGGTTATGACTTCCCACCCTCTTCTTTGAATTTCATGTCGGATTTCCGGATACTCATTCTTTTTGAGCTTGAAAGGGACCTCGGGGATCACCTTCTTCTTTGCCACCACATCATAGAAGTGGTCTTGATGGCTCTTGGAGATGAATCTTTCCATCTCCCATGACTCGGAGGTGGAAGCTTTTGTCTTCCCTTTTCCTTTTTTAGAGGATACTCCGGCCTTAGGTGCCATTGATGGTAATGGAAAAACAAAAAGCTTATGCTTTTACCACACCAAACTTAAAATTTGCTCGTCCTCGAGCAAGAAAGAAAAGAAGAGTAGAAGAAGAAGAAGAGAATATGGTAGAGAGGGAGAGAAGTAGGTTCGGCTATGTGGGAGAAGATGGGGTTTGTGTTGTGTGAAAATGAAGAAAAAGTGAAGGATATTTATAGGGAGAGGGAGGGAGGGAGTTCAGCCATTTGGGTGGGAATGGGTGGGAAATTGAATTTGAATTTTATGGAGGTAGGTGGGGTTTTGGGGAAGAGTGGATTGATGTGAATGGTGAATGGGGTAATTGGGAAGAGGAATTGAGGTGATTGGTGAAGGTTTTTGGGAAGTGTGATATGGGGAAGAGTAATCACAAAAACTAGGATTAGGAGGTAAGGTGGGAATATGGTAGGTGGGGATCCTGTGGGGTCCACAGATCCTGTGGGGTCCACAGATCCTGAGGTGTAAACAAATACCATTCCTTCACCATATAGGCATGTAAAATGCCTTCATGCATCATTCTGGCGTTCAAACGCCCATTGGTGCATGTTCTGGGCGTTCAATGCCCATGTAATGCATGTTTCTGGCGTTGAACGCCAGTTTCATGCTTGTTTCTGGCGTTCAGCGCCAGTTTGTCCTCTCTGTGCACGTTCCTGGCGTTTAACACCAGGTTGTTGCTTGTTTCTGGCGTTCAGCGCCAGAATGGTGCTCTGTTCTGGCGTTGAACGCCGGCCAGATGCACCTTACTGGCGTTGAACGCCAGTCTGCGCTACCTCCAGGGTGAAAAATTTTTTCTTCTGTTTTTGACTCTGTTTTTAATTTTTTTTTTGATTTTTTTCGTGACTCCTCATGATCATGTACCTAATAAAACACAAAAATAACAAAGAAACAAAATAAACTAAAATTAGATAAATAAAATTGGGTTGCCTCCCAACAAGCGCTTCTTTTAATGTCAATAGCTTGACAGTGGCTCTCATGGAGCCACAAGGTGATCAGGTCAATTTAAGTGTGGTCCCAACACCAAACTTAGAGTTTGGATATGGAGTTTGAACACCAAACTTAGAGTTTGGTTGTGGCTTCACAACACCAAACTTAGAGTTTGACTGTGTGGGCTCTTCTTGACTCTGAACTGAGAGAAGCTCTTCATGCTTACTCTCTTTTGTCACAGAGGGATGGCCATGTGTCTTGAACACAAGGTATTCCCCATTCAATTGAAGGACTAATTCTCCTCTGTTGACATCTATCACAGCTTCTGCTGTGGCTAGGAAAGGTCTTCCAAGGATGATACACTCATCATCTTCCTTCCTAGTGTCCAGGATTATGAAATCAGTAGGGATGTAAAGGCCTTCAACCTTTACTAGAACGTCCTCTACTAACCCATAAGCTTGTCTCAATGACTTGTCTGCCAGTTGCAATGAGAACAAGGCAGGTTGTACCTCAATGATCCCCAGCTTCTCCATTACAGAGAGTGGCATAAGATTTATCCCTGACCCCAGATCACACAGAGCTTTTTCAAAGATCATGGTGCCTATGGTACAAGGTATTAAGAACTTGCCAGGATCTTGTTTCTTTTGAGGTAGAGTTTTCTGAATCCAAGAATCCAGTTCATTAATGAGCAAGGGAGGTTCACTTTCCCAAGTCTCATTACCAAACAACTTGGCATTCAGCTTCATGATAGCTCCTAAATATTGAGCAACTTGCTCTCCAATTATATCTTCATCTTCTTCTGAGGAAGAATAGTTTTCAGAGCTCATGAATGGCAGAAGGAGATTCAATGGAATCTCTATGGTCTCTATATGAGCCTCAGATTCCTTTGGATCCTTAATAGGAAACTCCTTCTTGCTTGAGGGACGTCCCAGGAGGTCTTCCTCACTAGGATTTTCGTCCTCCTCCTCCCTTGTGCATTCGGCCATATTGACTATGTCAATGGCCTTGCACTCTCCTTTTGGATTTTCTTCTGTATTGCTTGGGAGAATACTGGGAGGAGTTTCAATGACTTTCTTACTCAGCTGGCCCACTTGTGCCTCCAAATTTCTAATGGAGGATCTTGTTTCACTCATGAAACTGAAAGTGGCCTTTGACAGATCAGAGACTACATTGGCTAAATTAGAAGTGTTTTGTTCAGAATTCTCTGTCTGTTGCTGAGAAGATGATGGATATGGCTTGCTATTGCCCAGCCTATTGCGTCCACCATTGTTAAAACCTTGTTGAGGTTTTTGTTGATCCTTCCATGAGAAATTTGGATGATTTCTCCATGATGAGTTATAGGTGTTTCCATAAGGTTCACCCATGTAATTAACCTCTGCCATGGCAGGGTTCTCAGGATCATAAGCTTCTTCAGAAGCTGCCCCTCTAGTACTGTTGGATGCATGTTGCAATCCATTCAGATTTTGAGAGATCATGTTGACCTGTTGAGTCAACACTTTGTTCTGAGCCAATATGGCATTCAGAGTATCAATTTCAAGAACTCCTTTCTTCTGAGGTATCCCATTGTTCACGGAATTCCTCTCAGAAGTGTACATGAACTGGTTATTTGCAACCATGTCAATGAGCTCTTGAGCCTCTTCAGGCGTTTTCTTCAGGTGAATAGATCCACCTGCAGAATGATCCAATGACATTTTCGAAAATTCAGAGAGACCATAATAGAATATATCTAATATGGTCCATTCTGAAAACATGTCAGACGGACATCTTTTGGTCAGCTGCTTGTATCTTTCCCAAGCTTCATAGAGGGATTCACCATCTTTTTGTTTAAAGGTTTGAACATCCACTCTCAGCTTGCTCAGCTTTTGAGGAGGAAAGAATTTATCCAAAAAGGCAGTGACCAGCTTATCCCATTAGTCCAGGCTATCCTTGGGTTGTGAATCCAACCATATTCTAGCTCTGTCTCTTACAGCAAAAGGGAAAAGCATGAGTCTGTAGACTTCAGGATCAACTCCATTCGTCTTTACAGTCTCACAGATCTGCAAGAACTCAGTTAAAAACTGATAGGGATCTTCAGATGGAAGTCCATAAAACTTGCAGTTTTCTTGCATTAAAGCAACTAGCTGAGGTTTCAGCTCAAAGTTGTTGGCTCCAATGGCAGGAATGGAGATGCTTCTTCCATCAAACTTGGACGTTGGCTTTGTGAAGTCACCAAGCATTCTCCTTGCATTATTATTATTATTTTCGGCTGCCATCTCCTTCTCTTGTTCGAAAATTTCTGAAAGGTTGTTTCTGGATTGTTGTAATTTAGCTTCTCTTAATTTTCTCTTCAGAGTCCTTTCAGGTTCTGGATCAATCTCAACAAGAGTGCCTTTATCCTTGTTCCTGCTCATATGAAAGAGAAGAAAACAAGAAAAGAGAGAGGAATCCTCTATGTTACAGTATAGAGATTCCTTTATGTTAGTAGAAAAAGAAGGGAGTAGAAGAATGAAGAAGAGGGTTCGGATTTTTGGATGAAGAGAGGTGAAGAGAAGTGTTAGTAATTAAATAATTAAATAGAAGAAGAGAAGAGGAGGGAGAATTCGAAAATAATTTTGAAAAAGAGTTAGTGATTTTCGAAAATTAAAGATAAATGTAATTAAAATTAAAATTTAAAACAAAAAGAATTTTTGAAAAAGAGAGGGAGAATTTTCGAAAATTAGAGAGGAAAAAGTGGTTAGGTGGTTTTGAAAAAGATAAGAAACAAACAACAAGTTAGTTAGTTGATTGAAAAAGATTTGAAATCAAATTTTGAAAAAGATAAGAAGATAGGAAGTTAGATAAGATATTTTGAAATCAAATTTTGAAAAAGATAAAATTTTTGAAAAAGATAAGATAAAGATAAAATAAAAGTTTTAAGAAAAAGATATTTTGAAAAAGATTTAATTTTTAAAAAGACTTAACTAACAAGAAACTACAAGATAAGATTCTAGAACTTTAAAGATTGAACCTTTCTTAACAAGAAAGTAACAAACTTCAAATTTTTGAACCAATCACATTAATTGTTAGCTAATTTTCGAAAATTTGATATAAAGATAAGAAAAAGATTTTGAAAATATTTTGAAAAAGATTTTTAAAATATTCGAAATTTATAAAGAAAATGAAAAAGATATGATTTTTGAAAAAGATTTTACAAAGATAAGATTTTTAAAATTGAAATTTTGACTTGACTTGTAAGAAACAACTAATTTTAAAAATTTTTGACCAAGTCAACCCAAAATTTCGAAAATTTGGAGGGAAATAAGGAAAAGATATTTTTTTTTTTATTTTTGAATTTTTAATTATGAAAGAGAAAAACAACAAAAATATTCAATGCATGAAATTTTTAGATCAAAACAATGAATGCATGCAAGAATGCTATGAATGTCAAGATGAACACCAAGAACACTTTGAAGATCATGATGAACATCAAGAACATAATTTTGAAAAATTTTTGATGCAAAGAAAACATGCAAGACACCAAACTTAGAAATCTTTAATGCATGGAAAATATGAATGCAAAAGTGCACATGAAAAACAACAAAAGACACAAAACAAGAAATCATCAAGATCAAACAAGAAGACTTGTCAAGAACAACTTGAAGATCATGAAGAACACTATGAATGTATGAGATTTTCGAAAAATGCAAGAAAAATTTTTAAAAGCATGCAATTGACACCAAACTTAAAAATTAACACAAGACTCAAACAAGAAACACAAAATATTTTTGATTTTTATGATTTTCTAATTTTTTTTTGGATTTTTATTAAATTTTTTTTTTCGAAAAACATTTTTGGAAAAACGAAAAAAGAAAAGAAAAATTTTGAAAAAGATTTTTGAAAAGAAAATTACCTAATCTGAGCAACAAGATGAACCGTCAGTTGTCCATACTCGAACAATCCCCGGCAACGGCGCCAAAAACTTGGTGGACGAAATTGTGATCCTTTATTCTTTAAGTTGCACTCCTTGTAAAATTATGGAATTTAAGAAATTGGCACGAGGGAACCATGGATCATTTGTGATCAATGTTCTAACTATTTTGAGAGGCATCATTATTATGGCACTGGTTGAATCCACAACTCCGTTCAACTAACCAGCAAGTGTACTGGGTCGTCCAAGTAATAAACCTTACGTGAGTAAGGGTCGATCCCACAGAGATTGTTGGTATGAAGCAAGCTATGGTCACCTTGTAAATCTCAGTCAGGCAGATTAAATATTGATTTATGGTTTCGAAAATTAATAATAAAAGGAAATAATAAAAGGGATAGAATACTTATGCAGATTCATTGGTGGGAATTTCAGATAAGCGTATGGAGATGCTGCATGGCTCAAGGACGCCTGCTTTCCTACTGCTTCAACTCAATCTTTCTTACTCCTTTCCATGGCAAGCTGTGTATAGGGGTTCACCATCAGCGGTGGCTACTTTCAATCCTCTCGGGAAAATGGTCCTCTGCGGCTGTCACTCGCATGGCTAATCGTCTGGAGGCATCACCCATGGTTGATGGCTACATCCCATCCTCGCAGTGAAAACTACGCTCACGCACTCTGTCACAGGACGGCTAATCACTGGTTGGTTCCCGCTCCTACTGGAATAGAATCCCTTGATTCTTTTGCGTCTGTCACTAACGCCCAGCACTTGCGAGTCTGAAGCACGTCACAGTCATTCATTACCGGAATCCTACTCGGAATACCACAGACAAGGTTAGACTTTCCGGATTCCCAGGATCCTACTCGGAATACCACAGACAAGGTGAGACTTTCCGGATCCTCATAAATGCCGCCATCTATCTAGCTTATACCACGAAGATTCTGTTGGGGAATCTAAGAGATACATATTCAAGCTCGGTTGCATGTAGAACGGAAGTGGTTGTCAATCACGTGCATTCATAAGTGAGAATGATAATGAGGGTTATCTAATCATCACATTCATCATGTTCTTGGGTGCGAATGAATATCTTGGAATAAGAATAAAAGAGAATTGAATAAAAGAAAATAGAACTGCATTAATACTTGAGGTACAGCAGAGCTCCACACCCTTAATCTATGGTGTGCAGAAACTCCACCGTTGAAAATACATAAGTAAAAGGTTCAGGCATGGCCGAATGGCCAGCCCCCATGATCTGAGAACTATGCGTCCCAAGATGTCAAATACATTAGTTAAATGTTCTATTTATAATAAACTAGCTCCTAGGGTTTACATGAGTAAGTAATTGATGCATAAATCCACTTCCGGGGCCCACTTGGTGTATGTTTGGGCTGAGCTTGATCGATCCACGAGCTGAGGCTTCTCTTGGAGTTGAACTCCGAGTTATGACGTGTTTTGGGCGTTCAACTCCGGATCATGACGTTTTTCTGGCGTTTAACTCCAGACAGCAGCATGAACTTGGCGTTCAACGCCAAGTTACGTCATCAATTTCCGAATAAAGTATGGACGATTATATATTGCTGGAAAGCCCTGGATGTCTACTTTCCAACGCCGTTGAGAGAGTGCCAATTGGAGTTCTGTAGCTCCAGAAAATCCATTTCGAATGCAGGGAGGTCAGATTCCAACAGCATCAGCAGTCCTTTTGTCAGCCTTTTTCAGAGTTTTGCTCAAGTCCCTCAATTTCAGCCAGAATTTACCTGAAATCACAGAAAAACACACAAACTCATAGTAAAGTCCAGAAATGTGAATTTAACATAAAAACTAATGAAAACATCCCTAAAAAGTAGCTTGAACTTACTAAAAACTACTTAAAAATAATGCCAAAAAGCGTATAAATTATCCGCTCATCAGTTAGTTTCTAGAGAGAGAAGCTCCCTCTTCTCTCTAGAATTAGATTAGGTTAATCCATCTTAGATCTAGGCATGATTTCTTGATTTCATCTTGTTTCTTCTACAATTTCTTGTCCCTGCTACTTGATTTTCTTAGTCCTCATGTTAATTTTACCTTTTATGATCTTTTATGTTCATGGATGTTCATGTTTAATTTGATTTTCTTTTAATGCCATTTATGTTTGATGTTTCTTTTATTGATGATTTGAGTTATGATCTTATTTTCCTTGCTATTGATAGTTGTTAGATTTTACTATTTCTTGTCATTTATTATGCTTTCCTTTTATGCCTTCCAAGTGTTTGACAAAATGCTTGGTTGGACTTTAGAGTAGATTTTGTTCCTCTTGCCTTGGGAAGGTAACTTAGGAACTCTTGAGTTGCTAATGTCCAAGGAGAACTAGGACTTATGTTGATGATTGGGAGCAACACTAGATCTCACTAATTGATTTGGTGGAGAACTAGGACTTATGGACTTGGGTTGACATAGCTCATTTGACTTTCCTTTACTAGTTAGAGGATGACTTAATGGGGTTGATCCTTGCCATTTCTCATGTTGTAGTTAGTGATTAGGATAGAGATCCTTGACCACCCACCCTTGCCAAGGCCTTTTTGTTATTTGAATTTCCTTATCATTTACTTTTCATGTCTCTTATTCCAAAAACCCCAAAACATACTTCATAGCCAATAATTGAGCACTTCATTGCAATTCCTTGTGAGATGACACGGAGTCCAAATACTTCGGTTAATTCTTATTGGAGATTATTAATTGTTAATTGTGACATCCAATATTTTTGTATGAAAGGATTATTGATTGGTTTGGAAACTATACATTACAACGAGACTCCATTAGATAAATTCTAAACCTTCAAGAAAATCCGTTCGTCACTCACTTATCCCAAATAATGTAACAACCCTGATTTTCGAGTACGCGAGATCTTTTCTGAAGGCACGGATTTCTCCGGAAGATCAGTAAAGGGAACACCTCTGATATATCATCAAGAATCTCGATCCTCGTTGTCATTATGTCATCCTTAAGCTAGAACCTCTTCTGAGGCAAGCTTGATAACGCAATCACGAAGAACTTAGTTTTTGAACCGTATCGGTTAGGAGTTTTGAATCCTGTTTTTCGTAAATAGTCTCTGTTTGACGTACGGGACTCGATTCATGAGAGAAGAGAGATAATAGTATAATATTATCATTATATGAGTATTATAAGATGCTAGAATGATATTATAAGATTATCTGGTCTGTTTTAGTTAAAAACAGAAAATCGGTTTAACCGGGTTTACGGTTTACTGGTGCAGCTTAGCACCTGCACTCTCTGATGACTTTAGCAATGCTAAAGCATCATAATACATGTTTTATTCTCATATTAAATATGTTACTAGTGTCATTTATGCTAGTAGCTCAGAAAATAATTTTTAGAAATGTTTTCACAAGTGTTCCGATACATCTAGTTTTAGTAGTTATACACCTGAGATATTTTAATATTATTTTAACCCACCTCCAAGCCAACCAATCACAACTCACCCTACACTCCCAAGACCCCCAAGGCTGCCTCATTTGCTCATTGTAGCCGAAAATCACCAAGAGAAAAAGGAGAGAAAGTTCTTGGTTCATAAATCTTCAAAGCTTAATTTCTTCTGAACTAAAACTCAAATCAAAACTCCGATTTCACCAAAATGATCCTCTCTTCTTTCTCTACATAACCATGTAACTTATCAAGGCTGTAAATAAGGTGAGATGGCTGTCTCCCTCCCTCTTCAATTCGGTTTTCAAGGAAACATGCTTAAACATGTGTTTTCTTGATGTTCTTCCTTAGGAATCATGCTTAACTTGACTTCAGGGCCAAGAAACGTGAATTTCCAGCAAGTCTAAGGTGATATATCCCTTCCTAATGTGCTGAGCAAGATTTGGTCAGTTGAGGGTTTTTGGATTTAAAGTTGTTCTTGATGTGATTTAGGAGGAAAAAGTGCTTAAGGACCACCTGAAAGTATAACCGAATTAGGAGTAGCAAAACCAGGTAGGGTTTGACGAATTTAATCTTGATTGATTGTTTTTTAGTTGTGTGATTATGATATGGTTTGGATGTGCTTGAAATTGATTGTTTATATGAGTAATTCTTGTTGAAATTTTGATGAAATTTTGATGAAATTTGATGAAATTCAAGCTATGAACTTGTGTTCTTGTGGCTGCTGGAAAACGAAACCCTAGAGCTTAAATTGGGGTTCAATTTGTGTTAAAATCATGTAGAAAAGATGGGGTTTTAGTGGCTTCTAATTTATTATGAATTATGGTAGAAATCGGTTGCTGAAAAGACTGAAAAACGGGTAAAAACAGAGAAAGAATCTGAAGAACATGAAGAACACTTTGAGTGTGATGAAGAACAATGAAGAACAGGCTTTAGATCTTTAAAAGGGCAAGAAAGTAAAATTTTTGGTGTTTAAGGGGTTATTTGGTAATTTCTGAAAGTTAGGGTGGTTAAAGTAGAAATATTAAAAGTTACGGGTGGTAAAAAGTGAATTTATAAAGTAAAAGGTTAAAGGAAGGTAATTTTCGAAAATATATTAATAAAATGATAAATAATAATAAAATATTAAATAATAATATTTAATTAAAAATAATATTTTAATAAAAATAATAAAATAATGCGAAAAAGGCAGTTTTCTGTAAAAGCTTTAGAAAGACAACTTTAAGCACAGAATCTCATAATTACCTTCATAAAACACTTAGGGAATGGTAAGAACATAATAGTGAGGCAAAGATAAAGGAAAGATAAAAGGATAAAGAAAAGATAAAAACCAAAGAAAAGTCTGTAAAGTTTTAACGACAGAAAAACAGACAGAGACTAGTGAACGAACCAGGAGCAACATAGTTAGTTCTTGAGTTGCACCTAAGGTTAGGTATAATATGAAAAGTTAAACTGTTTCAGTATAGACTTAATGAACCTATACTTGGGACAGGCTAATTATTCATACCGAAATTTACATAAGCTTTAAATACATACGTTAAGCAGAGAAATCAGAGCAGAGTAGAGAAACACAGAAAATAGAGTAACCAGACCAGAGTAAAGAGGTGAAGAGAAAAAAAAAGAGTAATATAGATACAGAGAAAAGAGTAATCAAAGCAGAGTAAAGAGATAGAGAAAGAAGATCCGTAAACCACACAAACTGATAATGTTAAATACGGGAAGTACCCACGAACTGAATGATCATTGATCTCAGGGAAACCTATGAACTGTTAACTATGTGCGGGAAAAACCCACGAATTGATAATCATTGATTAGGGAATAACCCACTAACTGTTATATGTTGATCTCGGGTATAACCCACGAACTGAGGATCATTGTGTTGTTGTGTATTGATCTCGGGGAAACCCACGAACTGAAGATTGTGTTTGTTATGTATTGATCTCGGGGAAACCCACAACTGAGGATCTCTATTTTGTTTGTGAATTGATCTCGGGGACGCCTACAAACTGAGGATCACTGTTTCCCCTTGTGCGTATATTATGGGGTCGAGCTTTGTGCTGACTGCTGGTAGTCACGAAGGAGTGGTATTCTTACCACCGACACGTATGCACTAAGGACACAAAGGGAAACCATATCTGGGACTTGTTCCTAGGTAATGTCGGGATGCAGGGTGTAAACCAACACGTGAGCTCATGGCCTGCATAGGACAGACATGCATCATACTTGGTTGTGCATTTCCTCTGTTATGATTGTTGAATGAATGTATGCTTTGTTTGTATTCAATTCTTTGTATTTGTGTTTTTTTTTCTTGTATTCTTTTGTTTGTGTTCTGCTTTTTGTTTTCTCTATTTTCTCTATTGATCTATATCTTCTGTTCACTACTTCTCGGTATTCTACTATTCGTCTGCAAAACAACATAGAATTAATGAATGTAACTAATAACCCTGGCCCTACTAAGAACTCCCCAGTTCTTACCCATTCTCTCTCCTTTCTCCCTTCAGATGGAAGTAAGAGTACCTTAGCGTAGTTCGTTGATGATGGTTCTGCAAAGAGGATTCCGCTCTAGATATTCGTCTGAGTCTAGGGTGAATATCGTTCTCTATTTATATGTATATACTGTGAGACCAGCCAATGTCTACACCCCGTTTGTACATGAACTTTAACCTTAATCCTGTGTACGAGACTCCTGTTGTGTGGCTACTTGATGAGGTACCAGAGAGACGTCATATAGCAATGTCTGATCGTGCAGAGGAGTAGCAGATGATGTTCCACCTTTTGATGACATTCCACCTGACTTGAGTTTTGAAGACCTAGAATGTACTTTCCCTCGCTTTAGTAGTTTAGAGGGACTACGTGAGTATAGAGTCTAGGCTAGCCTAGGTGCCAGCTTAGGGACCTCTTGAACAGGTCAAGACCTGGGATGTTATATGTATATATATGTAGTAATTATCTAGCTATATCTAGGGGTGTTCTAACTAAAAGTCTATACTCTGATAAAGGCTGGATCACTGAATGTCTAACTATAATTGTTTATGAATGATTCCGTCTATTAATCCAGATGTTTTCAAAAAATAAATACACCGCAAATTAACTACATTTTTAACAACGAATCAGGCTCATATGATAAATAATAGATAATGTTCATACCCTGACCGAGCTCCTCCAACTCGGCAAATCTATGAAAAGTCCGACCTCGTCCTAAGGCCCATGCCTAGAGGTCGGACCTCGGACAACAAAGCAAGGAAGGCCCATCAAAAGGAACGCAGCCCAAAACCTAAAAGCCGAAAAGGCCTAGCAAAGGCGGTTCCACAAAGATAGGGATAAAACTCCCGAAAGATAAGATAAGATAAGAATATCTTATCCAGGGAAGATCACGGCCAAACTACTATAAATACACTGGAGCACCCAGGTATGACACACATTCTACATTCTACACATATCTGCTTGGACCCATGCTAACTTAAGCATCGGAGTGTCATTGCAGGTACAACCACCAACCGCCAACACATCAAGCTCGGGTCCCTGACCCCCACCTCGGGCATCTCTAGACGACCGAGCTACGCGTTTCAGGTAACCCCCGGAACATTGGCGCCGTTGCCGGGGACCTGGAAGTCATCCCTTCACCATGGCGGACGACCCACTCAACAATGACCACGCTGCATCAGAACAAGAGGAGGAAGTTGACACCGGAGAACGACCGGACAGCCCTCTATCACCACGCACTCCAGGAGGAAACAAACAGAATCGCCCAAAAACATCACTCCCAAACAAGGATCCACAAAATCCCGAAAAAGAAAAGAGCTCGGAAATTCTAGAAGCAGTCCGGGCACAACAAAACCGACTGAAACAACTCGAAGAGGACATAAAGAAGCAAAAAGAAACTGAACAAGATCTGAGAAGGGAGGCTCGCAAGCGCAGAGAATTAGAAGAAAAACTGCGGAAAATAGAGGCCAACCTGAAAGATCGGACAGAACGCGACACCACCCCCAAAGGCAACCATGATCCCTTCACGCAAGAGATCATGAAGGAGAAGGTACCGCGAAACTTCAAACCACCCGATATGGATCTCTATGACGGCACCACCGATCCAAGTCACCACCTCAGCAACTTCAGAAGCAGAATGTACCTAGTTGACGCCTCCGACGCGATTCGGTGCAAAGCCTTCCCCACCACTCTCACCAAGTCAGCCATAAAGTGGTTCGACAACCTGCCACCAAGATCAATCACCAGCTTCGAAGACCTAACCAAAAAATTCCTAACAAGGTTCTCCATTCAAAAGGACAAGGCAAAGCATGCCCCCAGTCTACTCGGGATCAAACAAGGTAACCAAGAAACTCTCCGAGAATACATGGAGCGATTCAACAAAGCCTGCCTGGACATACAACACTTGCCCACTGAAGCGGCCATCATGGGACTAGCAAACGGCCTAAAAGAGGGACCGTTTAGCCAATCCCTATCCAAACGATACCCGACCTCCCTATACGAGGTACAGGAGCGGGCAGAAAAATATATCAACATGGAAGAAACCTCCCAGCTAAGAGACTCTTCTAGGAAGGAATCAACCTACCCACTCCGAGATCGAGATCGGGAACAGAAGAAGAAAGAAGAACCCAACTCGGACAAGCCACGGAAGTACCACAACTACACTCCCCTCCGAGTCTCCCTGGTAGACGTCTACAGAGAAGTATGCCACACCGAAAAAATTCCACCGCCCCGACCTCTAAAACACAAGAGAGCGGGGAGAGATCGGTCCGAATACTGTGAATATCACAAGCTCTACGGTCACTCTACTAACGACTGCTACGACCTAAAAAACGTTATAGAAAAGCTAGCCAGAGAAGGAAAACTCGACAGATACATAGCAGAGAAAGGAGAAGCGACCAGGAAGAGGAGGCGGGGAGATAACGAAGATCGGGCCGAACAAACCCCACGAACCCCTGAAAGGCACGTTCACATGATAAATGGAGGGTTTGCGGGCGGAGGAACATCCCGATCCTCGCGAAAAAGACACCTCAAAGAAGTCTACCACGTCCGAGAAGACAGTCCCCTGCCCGAACTACCTACTATCTCGTTTACCCGAGAAGATGCTCAAGGGATAATACCCGGGCACGACGATCCAATGGTAATCACCATTATCCTAGCAAACGCCAACTTACATCGAACCCTGATTGACCAGGGAAGCTCAGCAGATATCTTGTTCAAGATGGCCTTCGACAAGCTCGGACTTGAAGAAAAAGAACTAAAGGCCTATCCCACCGACCTATTTGGGCTAGGGGATACCCCAATCCATCCCTTAGGATACGTCTCGCTACACACTACCTTTGGAAAAGGCGAGCAATCTAAAACATTAAACATCGACTACATTATAGTCGACGTCACTTCAGCATACAATGCCCTCATTGGACGACCAACCCTAAATAGACTGGCAGCTATAGTCTCGACCCCACACCTCTGTATGAAGTTCCCTACCGCAAAAGGAATCGCTACCCTAAAAGGCGACCAAAAACTAGCGCGGCGATGCTACAACGAAAGCCTGAGCCTAAAAGGGAAGGAGGTCAACACGATAGAACTCGGACGAGTGCAGTCCCGAGAAGACCTTCGACCACAACCAGAGGGAGAGACCGAAAAAGTCCAGATTGGGAACACACCTGAAAAAATAACAAACATAGGAGCAAACCTCAGAACGGGCCTAAAAGAGGAACTCATAACCCTCTTAAAGGAGAATTCCGACCTCTTCGCCTGGAAAGCCTCCGACATGCCAGGCATAAGCCCCGACCTGATGTGCCATAAGCTATCAGTTTACCCGGGATCCCGACCTGTCCAACAAAGACGCCGGAAGCTCGGACCCGAGCGCATGCAAGCGGTAGAAGAACAAATACAAGCACTACTAGAGGCAGGGTTTATTAGGGAAGTAAAATACCCCCTATGGCTTGCAAACGTGGTCTTGGTAAGAAAGCCCAACGGAAAATGGAGGATGTGCGTCGACTACACAGACCTCAACAAAGCCTGCCCCAAAGACCCATATCCACTACCAAACATCGACACCTTAGTAGACGCAGCCTCTGGCTACAGATATCTCTCCTTCATGGGCGCATACTCGGGATACAATCAAATCCCGATGTACGGACCCGACCAAGAAAAGACCTCGTTCATAACCCCAAGGGCAAACTACTGCTACGTAGTAATGCCCTTCGGGCTGAAGAACGCAGGGGCAACCTACCAGAGGCTAATGAACAAAGTGTTCTCAGAGCACATCGGACTACAGCTAGAAGTGTATGTCGACGACATGCTGGTAAAAACACAAGAAGACAAAAACTTGCTGACCGACCTCGCCAGCGTCTTCGGCACCCTCAGAAAACACAACATGAGACTTAACCCGACAAAGTGCACCTTCGCCGCAGAAGCCGGAAAGTTCTTAGGCTTCATGCTGACACAAAGGGGCATCGAAGCGAACCCGGACAAATGCCAAGCAATACTCAATATGAAGAGCCCGACGTGTGTCAAAGAAGTACAACAACTGAATGGAAGGCTAGCCGCCCTATCAAGATTCTTGGCAGGATCAGCGATAAAATCACTACCTCTCTACTCGCTCCTAAAGAAAGGGAAACCCTTCTCATGGACCCCGGAGTGCGAAAAAGCCTTCCAAGAATTCAAGGAATTCCTCGGGCAGCCACCAATCCTAACCCGACCTTTAAAAGGGGAAGAGCTCGTACTATACCTCTCGGTCGGACATCGAGCAGTCGCTTCAGCATTAATACGAGAAAATGACCAAGGACAACACCCCATATACTTTGTAAGCAAGGCACTACAAGGGGCTGAATTAAACTATCAGAAAATAGAAAAATTCGCCTACGCCCTAGTGTTCACAGCTCGGAGGCTCCGTCCCTACTTTCAAGCCCACACCATCAAAGTCCGGACAAATCAACCCATGAGACACATCCTACAAAAAACAGACCTGGCGGGACGAATCCTACAATGGGCGGTGGAACTGTCCGAGTTCGACCTCCACTATGAAGCCCGGACTACCATAAAATCTCAGTATCTAGCCGACTTCGTCGCGGAATACACTGAGACCCCTGGAACCCCACTCTCATGGAACCTGTATGTCGACGGATCCTCAAACAAAACAGGAAGTGGAGCAGGGGTTATACTCGAAAGCGACCAAGGAACGCGGATAGAACTATCCCTAAAATTCGAGTTCCAGGCTTCGAACAACCAAGCCGAATACGAGGCCCTACTAGCAGGCCTAAAACTAGCCGAAGAAGTCGGAGCCCAGAGAATCACGATCTTCAGCGACTCCCAGGTCGTCACGTCACAAGTAAATGGAAGCTACCAGGCCAAAGACCCAACTATGAAAAAATACCTGGACCAAACACAAGCACAACTACGCCACTTTTCAGAAATACAGATTCAACACATACCTCGGGAACAAAACGCCCGGGCAGACGCCCTCTCAAAGCTAGCCAGCACCAAGCCCGGAGGCAACAACAGAAGTCTCCTCCAGGAGACCTTACAATCTCCCTCCGTGATAAGAGAAGAAGAAACGCTAAATATATCCAACCAACAGCAAGGATGGATGACCCCCATACTCAACTACCTGAAGTCGGGAACCCTCCCCACCGAGAGAAAGGAAGCTAAAAGACTCACGAAAGACGCCCAGAATTATACACTAATTCACGACGTATTATACAGAAGAGGATTCTCAATCCCCCTCCTTAGGTGCATCCCGACCTCAGAAACAAAGAGCGTCCTCGAAGAGGTCCACGGAGGCATGTGTGGGAACCATCTCGGAGCTCGGGCATTATCCAAGAAAGTAGTCCGAGCCGGGTTCTACTGGCCGACCTTGCAAAGAGACGCAACGGAATTTGTGAAAATATGCCCCCCTGCCAAAAACACGCCAATTTTCACAAAGCACCACCCGAAGACCTTATCAGCGTCACCGCACCATGGCCCTTCGCAAAATGGGGACTTGACCTACTCGGCCCATTCCCCCAAGGACCGGGGCAAGTCAAATACCTCATAGTAGGGGTCGACTACTTCACAAAGTGGATCGAAGCTGAACCCTTAGCCACCATTACGGCTCAGAAAAGTCGCAAATTCCTATACAAAAACATTGTCACAAGGTTCGGAGTCCCCTACTCCATCACAACAGACAATGGAACACAATTCACGGACACAAGTTTTCAGAACTTGGTGGCCGAACTAAAAATCAAACAACAATTCACCTCAGTCGAGCACCCACAAGCCAATGGACAAGCAGAGGCTGCAAATAAAGTCATCTTGGCCGGGTTAAAACGGAGACTCCAAGAGGCCAAAGGGGCATGGGCCGAAGAGCTCCCCCAGGTGCTATGGGCATATCGGACAACTCCACACTCTACAACAGGAGAATCGCCATTCCGACTAGCTTACGGGATGGAGGCAATGATTCCTATCGAAATAGAGGAAGGGTCACCTAGAACCATCTTCTACAACGAAGAAGGTAACCCGCAGGCACAAAAGGAAGAACTCGACCTCCTCCCCGAGGTCCGAGAAAGGGCCCGGATCCGAGAAGAAGCCTTAAAACGGCGGACGGCCCTCAGGTACAATCAGAAGGTAATAAAACGAAGCTTCTCCACTCACGACCTAATCCTAATCCGAAATGACATCGGAACACAAAAGTCGGGGGAAGGAAAGCTAGCCGCAAACTGGAAAGGACCCTACAAGGTAACGGAAGTCTTAGGAACAGGCTATTACAAAGTATCCGACCTAGAAGGCAATGAGCTGCCCAGGGCCTGGCACGCCTGTAATCTAAGACGGTACTACAGCTAGAAAAACTTAACCCGAGGTGTACTCTTTTTCCCTACAAGGGTTTTTTAATGAGACACCCGGTTAAGTAAGACACCCGACCTAGTCAAGGGTAAAACACTCTGTAAATATTCTTTCTTTTTTAATACTAATCAAATTTCTCTATTTTCTTTTCTTCTTCCTCATGATGAAACTAAAGTACCCCGCCAAGGCGCATTAATTTATGCTCGGCAAAACGCAAAAAATCATTTGCCAAAAAGACCGCACAAGGTCGGCAAAGATAAAGCGACGAGGTTCAAATTAATGTGAGAAGTTATAAAGTAACTCTGAAAAGGTTCAAAGAGCCAAATAAAAAGAGATTACAAAAATAACTTAAAAGGCCGACCAACGACAAGGTCGGACCCAACAAAGGGAAGTACTCAAACACCCGAGGTCCGAGGAAAAACCCAGGATCCAAGAAAGAAGCCTTAAAGCGGCAAAAGCCAAGATTTCGAAAACGCTTACTAAAAAGTTGCTATACAAAAACAACTAAAAAGTACAAGCAAAGAAACGAAATCAAAAGAAGAGGCAAAGCCAAGATTTCGAAAACGCTTACTAAAAAGTTGCTATACAAAAACAACTAAAAAGTACAAGCGAAAAAACGAAATCAAAAGAAGAGGCAAAGCCAAGATTTCGAAAACGCTAGCTAAAAAAAAAAAAAAAAAAAAAAAGGTTGTTATCCAAAAACAACTAAAAAAGCATAAAAGCGAAACAAAAAGTCAAAACGCGAATAAAACACCGCATAATAAAGCTAAAAAGTTACTACAAGTAGCTAAAAGCAAAAAGGTGTCCAAAGCGTTCACAGAAACCATCCAAAAGCAAAAGAGCCCACAGGCCGGGCAAAAAACCAAAAAAGATTACAGAGGATCAAGGTCCTTTCCGGACTCCACATCAACAGAAGGCTGCGGAGGAAACATAGAAATCGGGACTGCATCAACGGCACCGTCATCCCGGTTTGAAACCTCCACACCAGATCCATCCCCAGCCAAAGGTGAAGTCGGGTCCGCAACCGGAACCTTGAGGTCGGACACCGGAACCTTGGGATCGGACACCGGAACCTCATCCTCATTGGGAGCAGGAACAATCTTTCCCTCCACAACAACGTTATCCGTACTAAATAAGCTCAGATCCAGGCCAGGAGCAAGAACCCGGACCTGAGCCTTCAAATTCTCGAACATCGCATCCATACCCTTAGCCACATGACCTTCCAGCTCGTAAAAATCATCCTGAGCAGATTGCAACTTCTCCCTTGTCTCCACAAGCTCGGCATATATCCGAGTATAATTCTCCGTCGCCGCCTTCGCCATCTCCTCGGACGCTTTCGCGGCCGCCACAGCCGCGGTAGCTTTAGCTTTCTCCTTCTCCAAAGAGGCCTCCAGCTCCGTAATCCTAGCAGCCTTCAGCTCACTAATCTTCTCGAACTCGGACTGAGCCTTCTCAAGTCGGGAGCTGGTCGCGCCAAGGGGGGATTTCTTGAACTCCCGGGCAATAGCAGCATGAAGACTGGCCATCCGAACACAACTCCGCGCCATATACTGAAAATGATGCTCCATAGACACGTCATCAGTAGAGATAAAAGTCTGAGGGAGAATATGCTGTTCAATCCAACCGAGAGCATCGAAATCCTTATCATTAAAACCCGCAAGCCCTTGAGAGGTCTTCTGCTTCTTGGGGGGCGGACCCGAGAACGGGGGAGGAGAAGAGGTAGCAGGCCCGGAGGTCGGAGGATCTTGACTTATAGCTCGGAACTGGGGAGTCGGAATAGTCTTCGACCGAGTCTGAACACCCACAGTAGTCTTCTGCGGAGAAGATCGGGCAGAAGCCTCCACAGCCTCGATATTTCGAGCGGCCACAGATTTCTTCGTCCGACGAAGAAACTTCATGGAATCCGCCTGAGAAGACATCTCTACAGAAATAAAAAGAAAAAGATTACCACAACAGAAATTCCACCAAAACAGGCAAAACCAAAATACTAAGAAAAAATGAATCTCGAAGAGGTCGGGAACTACCTAACTCGGAACGGAGAAGGCTTGGATCTCCCAACATTTTCTTCGTGTCCAAGTGAGGTGCCCGACCCCATAAACTGCTCACCACACCCACAAAAGCCTGCTCCACCTCATCTAGACTCTCAAAAGTATACTTAGCAGACACTACATTCTCCTGCCAACAAAGAGGAAAAGAAGGCTCCCCACCCTCATCTAGAAAGAAAGGTCGGACGTCTCCAGTAGCCCGGACCTTGAAATAAAAGTTCTTGAAATCATGAAAGGACTCATCATAAAGGGTACAAAACTTCCTCCCCTGGTTAGCCCTAAAAGAGACCCAAGACACCTTCCCTCCACCCGACCCCGGCTTCGTCAACACAAACAAGTAAGAAAAAAGAGAGATAGAGGGAGCAACGCCCAAAAACTGACACAAAAGTTGAAACAGCTTTAGAAACGCCCAAGAATTTGGATGGAGCTGCGTAGGGGCAAGGTTACAAGACCACAACACCTCGGACTCCAGGTCGGTAAAAGGAAGTCGGACACTCAGCTTAGAGAAAAAACAATCATAAGCATAAAAGAAGAGCTTCTCGGAACTATCTAAAGGCGGGAAGCAAACTCTCTCCTCGGAATCCGGGGCTACTAGTTCATAATCCCTCTCAGACTCTCTATTCTCACATATGCTACAGTGCCTACGGAACCTAGCCAAATATTCAGAGTCTACCACAGAAGGGACTTTTAGAGGAAGAGGGTCTACCCAACCAAGACCACTTGGAATCTTGGTCGACATCGCTTGAAGAACCTTTCGAGACATAAAACTCTTACCTACAGAGAAGAAATACAAACAGCAAGCAAAAATCACATAGAGAAGACAACAAAAAACCCATTCAGCAAAACGCCAGAGAACAAAAAAGAGCCCCCCTCATATTCAAACAAACAACGGCGGCGCCTCTTTTTGGGGCAACCCAGGCATAAAGAAAGAAACAGACAAAGAGCCACACAAAAGAACAGAAAGCATATGTGCACAAAGAAAAGAGACGGGAACAAACCTGGAAGAAAGAAAGAAGACGACGAGCTCCGAAGCAAGGAGAACGAAACGGCAGGCACAGAGGAAACCCCGGAAAGACGCACGGAAAGACTCGGGGAAGAAGAACAAAGAGAAAAAAGAAGCGGTGCTCGAAAAAGAGATAGTGAAAACTTAGAAAAACAGGAAGGAACAGAATAAACGAAGAAAAAAGGGAGCAAATAAATAATGCCTTCACAGAGCCCGAACGGAAATCGAGGAGAAACGGTAAAATGCAATAAATGCAGGAAACGGCCATTTTTGAATTTTGAAAAACAACTATGCCCGAGCTCGACCTCCCAAAAAGGACGAACTCGGGCAGGGGCACTGTTCATACCCTGACCGAGCTCCTCCAACTCGGCAAATCTATGAAAAGTCCGACCTCGTCCTAAGGCCCACGCCTAGAGGTCGGACCTCGGACAACAAAGCAAGGAAGGCCCATCAAAAGGAACACAGCCCAAAACCTAAAAGCCGAAAAGGCCTAGCAAAGGCGGTTCCACAAAGATAGGGATAAAACTCCCGAAAGATAAGATAAGATAAGAATATCTTATCCAGGGAAGATCACGGCCAAACTACTATAAATACACTGGAGCACCCAGGTATGACACACATTCTACATTCTACACATATCTGCTTGGACCCATGCTAACTTAAGCATCGGAGTGTCATTGCAGGTACAACCACCAACCGCCAACACATCAAGCTCGGGTCCCTGACCCCCACCTCGGGCATCTCTAGACGACCGAGCTACGCGTTTCAGGTAACCCCCGGAACAGATAATAATTAGGAAGACAAGTTGGTAGCACTCAGTTTTCAATATGAGCTAGACATACTGAAAATTTGGTCGTTACAAATAAGCCTACCCTTTTATGTCACCCTTGTTAGCCACTTTGAGCTTTTTAATCCCGTTCTTTTCTATAACCACATCACTAGCCTTAAGCAGAAAAACAATTAATTACCCCAAATTGAATCTTTGGTTAGCTTAAGATAGAGATTATGCATCAACTAAGTGTGGGAAAAACTGTGGGAACACGGGTTAATAAGGGAATGTATCATTTATTTTAATATTGGAAATTTGGGAACCTACTCATGTAAAACCAGAAAGATTAAAAGTCTATGTACATTGATAAGTTATGTTTATTTTTATTTCAAAAAAATAAAAAATCCAAAAATATTCAATAAATAAATAAGTGAATAAGGGGATAAAATTACCCCAATGTTAAGCTTTAATAAAGATCAATGCACATGTGATAAAAGTAAATAAATATAAAAAATTTGGTACATGAGTATGGAAATTATACAAAAGTGGGAATTTTGGGTAGCTAGGCATGATTCTAGAGTTATATAGAGTGTATGTATGTTAAATGAGAGCTTAGGTTAGTCAAAGATTCATATTTTAGCTCACTTAGCCATATATATATACCCTCACCCTTACCTTAGCCCTATTACAACCCTGAAAAGACCTCATGATGTTTGCATTTGTATGCTAAATATTTGTTGATTGGGTAGATGAAGAACAAGGTTTAGAAAGCATGACTAGGGAAGAGTAGAGTGATTGACCTTAGACACTTGAGAGTTAGAGTGATATACACTACCAGTGAGGGTTCAGTACTTGATTCTATGTTCCCTGCTTTCATGAGCTATCCTCTTACAAGTTTACTTGCTTTTTATTGTATGATTTGAATTAGTGGAATTTGGTTTGTATTTGTCTTAGAGAACTTGCTTGCTTTTAACAAAGTAGATAGAAACATCTCAGCATATAGTTGCATTCACACTCATAGGTTGCATTACATTGCATGAGTCTTGCTTTTCCCTACTCATTTATTTTATCTCCTTGAGCTTAGCATGAGGACATGCTAATGTTTAAGTGTGGGGAGGTTGATAAACCACTATTTTATGGTTTATCCTGTACTAATTTGAGTGGTTTTTATCATCTTTTCATCCACTTATTCATATGATTTGCATGGTTTTAGAATTCCTTCCTGGATTTATTCTATGATTGAAAACTTGCTTCCTAAAGCTTTTAAATTGTGTATTTTAATTTCTCTTTTATACCATTCGACGCAGTGACTCGTGTGTTAAGTATTTCAGGCTTTATAGGGCAGGAATGGCCTAGAGAATGGAGAGGAAGCTTGCAAAAATGGAAGGAACACAAGAAACTAAGGAGATGACCAGCGAACAATGATGCGAGCGCATGCATCATGCAAACGCGCGGAATGGAGAAAATCGCATGACATGTACGCATGCTTGACGCGTATGCGTGGATTGGAGCTCGCATAAACAACGCGAGCGCGTGCCTGACGCGCCCGCGTGGAAAGGAAAATCGTCAAGCGACGCGGACGCGTGACCGACGCGTACGCGTGAGAAGCGCGATCTGCATAATTAACAGAAATCGCTGGGGGTGATTTCGGGCCGCATTTTGACCCAGTTTTCGGCCCAGAAACACAGATTAAAGCCAGGGGACATGCAGGGACTCAAAGGAGAATTTACCCATTACTCATTATTCATAATTTTAGGTTTAGATGTAGTTTCTAGAGAGAAGGCCTCTCTCCTCTCTCTTAGGATTTAGGATTAGGATTTCTCTTAGGATTCAGGATTAGGATTTCTCTTAGGATTAGGATTTCATCTTCTCAATTTCCAGGTTTAATGTTCTTTTTATTTATTTTCTCAATTTGGTTTATGAACTCCTTATGTTAGGATTGATTTATTTATTTAATATAATTTGAGGTATTTTAGATTTGATTTTGCTTTGTTTTATTTATGTTATGGATGCTTTCGATTTATCTAAATTATTTTCATCCAAATAGATTTCTTTTCCCTTTTTTCTTTGGCTAAGTAATTGGTGACACTTGAGTTGTCAAACTCAGCAGTGGTTGAAATTGGAAGTTCCAGATTAATTTGGATCGCTCTAAAGCTAGTTGATGAGCGGATATTTTATACGCTTTTTGGGGGTAATTTCATGTAGATTTCAGTATGTTTTAATTAGTTTTTAGTAGAATATTATTAGTTTTTAGGCAAAAATCATATTTCTGGACTTTACTATGAGTGTGTGTATTTTTCTGTGATTTCAGGTATTTTCTGGCTGAAATTGAGGGAGTTGAGCAAAAATCTGACTTAGGCTGAAAAAGGACTGCTGATGCTGTTGGATCCTGACCTCCCTACACTCGGAATGGATTTTCTGGAGCTACAGGAGTCCAATTGGCGCGCTCTCAACGGCGTTGGAAAGTAGACATCCAGGACTTTCCAGCAATATATAATAGTTCATACTTTGCGCGAAGATAGACGACGTAACTTGGCGTTGAACGCCAAGTTCATGCTGCTGTCTGGAGTTAAACGCCAGAAAAACGTCATGATCCGGAGTTAAACGCCCAAAACACGTCATAACCTGGAGTTTAACGCCAAGAAAGGCCTCTACTCGTGGATAGCTTTAGTCTCAGCCCCAGCACACACCAAGTGGGCCCCAGAAGTGGATTTCTGCACCAATTATCTTTGTTTACTGATTTTTCTGTAAACCTAGGTTACTAGTTTACTATTTAAACAACTTTTAGAGACTTATCTTGTACCTTATGACATTTTCAGATCTGAATTACATACTTTTGACGGCATGAGTCTCTAAACTCCATTGTTGGGGGTGAGGAGCTCTGCAGCGTCTCGATGATTTAATACAATTCCTTTGTTTTCCATTCAAACACGCTTGTTCTTATCTAAGATGTTCATTCGCGCTCAATTATGGAGGAGGTGATGATCCGTGACACTCATCACCTTCCTCAATCCATGAACGTGTGCCTGAAAACCACCTCCGTTCTATATCAGATTGAATGAGTATCTCTTAGATTCCTTAATCAGAATCTTCGTGGTATAAGCCGGATTGATGGCGGCATTCATGAGAATCCGAAAAGTCTAAACCTTGTCTGTGGTATTCCGAGTAGGATTCTGGGATTGAATGACTGTGACGAGCTTCAAACTCCTGAAGGCTGGGCGTTAGTGACAGACGCAAAAGAATCAATGGATTCTATTCCAACCTGATTGAGAACCGACAGATGATTAGCCGTGCTGTGACAGAGCATAGGAACGTTTTCACTGAGAGGATGGGAGGTAGCCATTGACAACGGTGACACCCTACATAGAGCTTGCCATGGAAGGAACCTTGCGTGTGGGAAAAGGATTTCAAGGAAAAGTTGAGAATCAGAGGGCAAAGCATCTCCAAAACTCCAACATATTCTCCATCAATAAAGTAACAATTCCTTATTCCAAATACTTTGACTTCTTATCATTAAAACGAATTAATCCTATTGGCATCCTGACTAGGATTAATAAAATAAACATAGATTGCTTCAAACCAATAATCTCCGTGGGATCGACCCTTACTCACGTAAGGTATTACTTGGACGACCCAGTGCACTTGCTGGTTAGTTGTGCGGATTACAAATTCGTGCACCAAGTTTTTGGCGCTGTTGCCGGGGATTGTTGAGTTTGAACAATTGAAGGCTTATTTTATTTCTTAGATTAGGAATAATTTATTTTTGTTGTTATAGAGTCATCAAATTTTGATAGGATAGTTTCTTTTCAAAAATTTCTTTTCAAAAAAAATATTATTTTTCTTAATTAATTGTTAATTTTTCGTGAGTTTAGTGTCTTATTCTAAGTTTGGTGTGTTTTGCATATTTTATATTTTTCTCAAAATTTTCGACTTGTGTTCTTTGTTCTTCATTGTTTTTCAAGTTGTTCTTGTTTATTTTTCTTGTTTGATCTTGAGTTTTTCTTGTTCTGTGTCTTTTCTTGTTTTTCTTTTACTAATCCAAAGCATTAGTCTTTCAAAAAGAAATATACCTGCTCAGAACAATTGTTACCTTTTCTGCCCATTTGGCTAGAATATTGGTTTATATTCTTGATGAGGGAGCACCAGTACTTTTGAAAATCTTTTTCAAAAATAATTTTTCTTTGATTTAATCTTGTGCCAAACTCTAAGTTTGGTGTTTTCTTGTTAATTTTGTTATAATTTTCGAAAATTTTATTAAAATTTTCTAAAAAATTTTAAGTTTGGTGTTCTTCCTTCTGTTCTTGGTGTTCTTGTGAATCTTCAAGGTGTTCTTGAGTTTTTCTTGTGTCTTGATCTTAAAATTTTTAAGTTTGGTGTTCCTTGGTGTTTTCCCTCCAAAAATTTTCGAAAATAAGGAGCATTAGATCTAAAAATTTTAAGTCTTGTGTCTTTTGTGTGTTTTTCTCTTTCATCATAAAATTCAAAATTCAAAAAAAATTTATATTTTCTAACTAATTTTGAACTACTTTTTCGAAATTTTTTTTTATAAAGTTCAGATTTCAATTTCAAAACTTTTTCGAAAAAAAATTTCACAAAATATTTTCAAAATATATTTTTTATATATTTTTTTATATATATTCCATTTTTATTTATTCCACTATTATAAAATAAATAATATCAACATACATATCATCTCTCTTGTATTCCATCATGGAAGCAAGTAGGAATGAATAGTCCAAGAGGACTTTGGGGTCATATGCTAACCCCACTACTGCTTCATATGGGAGTAGTATCTGTATACCCTCCATTAGAGTTAGTAGCTTTGAGCTGAATCCTCAGCTCATTATCATGGTGCAGCAAAACTGCCAGTATTCTGGTCTTCCACATGAAGAACCTACAGAGTTTCTGGCACAATTCCTACAAATTGCTGACACAGTACATGATAAAGAAGTGGATCAGGATGTCTACAGATTATTACTGTTTCCATTTGCTATAAAAGATCAAGCTAAGAGGTGGTTAAATAACCAGCCTAAGAACAGCATAAAAACATGGAAACAGCTGTCAGAAAAATTCCTGAATCACTATTTCCCTCCCAAACGGATGACACAGCTAAGGCTAAACATCCAAGGCTTCAAACAAGAAGATAATGAATCCCTTTATGATGCCTGGGAGAGATACAGAGAGATGCTAAGAAAATGCCCCTCTGAAATATTTTCAGAATGGGTGCAATTAGACATCTTCTACTATGGGCTTACAGAAAAAGCTCAGATTTCTCTAGACCACTCAGCTGGTGGATCTATACATATGAGAAAAACAATTGAAGAAGCTCAAGAGCTTATTGATACAGTTGCCAGAAATCAGCATCTGTACCTAAGCAGTGAATCTTCCTTGAAAGAAGAAGCTAAAACAGTAACTGCAGAACTCAGTCCAGTGGATCAGGCTAATGAATTTAATCAGCAATTAGACTTTCTAACTCAGCAGCTAGCCGAATTCAAGGAAATATTACAGGAAACAAGAATGGCTAACAGGAATATGGAAGTGCAATTAAAGCAGACAGAAAAGCAACTGTCAAAACAAATAGCAGAAGAATGTCAAGCAGTTCAATTAAGAAGTGGGAAAACATTAAATACCTCACTTCAAAGCAGCAGGAAACCAGGAAATGAACAACTGGTTACTCAAAATCCCTCTGAGGATAGACAGAGCCCAGAAAGGAATAAAGCTGGCGCTGAACGCCCAGACCATGCTCATTTCTGGCGTTCAACGCCAGAAACAAGCATGAATCCGGCGTTAAACGCCCAGAGGGAACATGGTTCTGGCGTTCAAACGCCAGTAACAAGCAAGGATGTGGCGTCTAACGCCACTCCAGCTTCCACCCCTGGTATTCAAATGCCAGTGGGGGATCAGTCACATACAAGTGCTAATGACAACCCCTCTAAAAAGGCTTCCCAACCCACTTCTGTAGGTAATAAACCTGCAGCAACTAAGGTTGAGGAATACAAAGCCAAAATGCCTTATCCTCAAAAACTCCGCCAAGCGGAACAGGATAAGCAATTTGCCCGCTTTGCAGACTATCTCAGGACTCTTGAAATAAAGATTCCGTTTGCAGAAGCACTTGAGCAAATACCCTCTTATGCTAAGTTCATGAAAGAGATCTTAAGTCATAAGAAGGATTGGAGGGAAACTGAAAAAGTTTACCTCACTGAAGAATGCAGTGCAGTCATTCTGAAAAGCTTACCTGAGAAGCTTAAAGACCCTGGGAGCTTTATGATACCATGCACATTAGAGGGTGCTTGTACCAAGCAAGCTTTATGTGATCTTGGGGCAAGTATCAACCTAATACCTGCATCTACTATCAGAAAGCTTGGTTTAACTGAAGAAATCAAACCAACCAGGATATGTCTTCAGCTTGCTGATGGCTCCATTAAATACCCATCAGGAGTGATTGAAGACATGATTGTCAAGGTTGGGCCATTCGCCTTTCCTACTGACTTTGTGGTGCTGGAAATGGAGGAGCACAAGAGTGCAACTCTCATTCTAGGAAGACCTTTCCTAGCAACTGGCCGAACCCTCATTGATGTCCAAAAAGGGGAAGTAACCTTGAGAGTCAATGAGGAGGAGTTCAAGTTGCATGTTGTCAAAGCCATGCAACATCCAGACACTCCAAATGACTGTATGAGTGTTGATATTATTGACTCTCTGGTAAGAGAGGTCAATATGGCTGAGAGTCTCGAATCAGAGCTAGAGGACATCTTTAAAGATATTCAGCCTGATTTGGAGGAATCAGAGAAGATAATAGAACCTCTGAAAATCCCTCAGGAAGAGGAGAAACCTCCTAAACCCGAGCTCAAACCATTACCACCATCCCTGAAATATGCATTTCTGGGAGAAGGTGACACCTTTCCTATAATTATAAGCTCTACCTTAGAGCCACAGGAAAAGGAAGCACTGATTCAAGTGCTAAGGACACACAAGACAGCTCTAGGGTGGTCCATCAGTGATCTTAAGGGCATTAGTCCAGCCAGATGCATGCACAAGATCCTATTGGAAGGTGACGCCAAGCCTGTGGTCCAACCACAAAGGCGGCTGAACCCAGCCATGAAGGAAGTGGTGCAGAAGGAGGTCACTAAATTACTGGAGGCTGGGATTATTTATCCTATTTCTGACAGCCCCTGGGTAAGCCCTGTTCAAGTCGTCCCTAAAAAGGGAGGCATGACAGTGGTTCACAATGAAAAAAATGAACTGGTTCCTACAAGGACAGTTACAAGGTGGCGTATGTGTATTGATTATAGAAGGCTCAATACAGCCACCAGAAAGGATCACTTTCCTTTACCATTCATAGACCAGATGCTAGAAAGACTAGCAGGTCATGAATACTACTGCTTCCTGGACGGATATTCAGGTTATAATCAAATTGCAGTAGATCCCTAGGATCAGGAGAAAACGGCATTCACCTGCCCATCCGGAGTATTTGCATACAGAAGGATGCCATTTGGCCTGTGCAATGCACCTGCAACTTTTCAAAGGTGCATGCTCTCAATTTTCTCTGATATGGTGGAAAAATTCCTGGAAGTCTTCATGGATGACTTTTCAGTATTTGGAGACTCATTCAGCTCCTGCCTTAACCACTTAGCACTTGTTCTGAAAAGATGCCAAGAGACTAACCTGGTTTTAAACTGGGAAAAGTGTCTCTTTATGGTGACTGAAGGAATTTTCCTTGGGCACAAAATTTCGAACAAGGGAATAGAAGTGGATCAAGCTAAGGTAGAGGTAATTGAAAAATTACCACCACCTGCCAATGTTAAGGCAATCAGAAGCTTTCTGGGGCATGCAGGATTCTATAGGAGGTTTATAAAGGATTTTTCAAAAATTGCCAAACCTCTGAGCAACCTGCTAGCCACTGACACGCCATTTATCTTTGATAAAGAGTGTCTGCAGGCATTTGAGACCCTGAAAGCTAAATTGGTCACAACACCAATCATCTCTGCACCAGACTGGACATTACCATTTGAATTGATGTGTGATGCCAGTGACCATGCCATTAGTGCAGTGTTGGGACAAAGGCATGACAAGCTTCTGCACGTCATTTACTATGCCAGCCGTGTTCTAAATGATGCACAGAAGAATTACACAACCACAGAAAAAGAGCTACTTGCAGTGGTTTACGCCATTGACAAATTCAGATCCTATTTAGTAGGATCAAAAGTGATTGTGTACACTGATCATGCTGCTCTTAAATATCTACTCACAAAGCAGGATTCAAAACCCAGACTCATCAGATGGGTGTTGCTTCTGCAAGAGTTTGATATAGAAATAAGAGACAGAAAAGGGACAGAGAATCAAGTAGCAGATCACCTGTCCCGAATAGAACCAGTAGAAGAGGCGTCCCTCCCTCTCACTGAGATCTCTGAAACTTTTCCGGATGAGCAACTCTTTGCCATCCAGGAAGTGCCATGGTTTGCAGACATTGCAAACTACAAAGCAGTAAGATTCATACCCAAAGAGTACAGTAGGCTGCAATCAAAGAAATTGATCACAGATGCAAAGTACTATCTTTGGGATGAACCATATCTCTTCAAGAGATGTGCAGACGGAGTAATCCGTAGATGTGTGCCTAAGGAAGAAGCGCAGAAAATTCTATGGCATTGCCATGGATCACAGTATGGAGGACATTTTGGGAGTGAGCGAACAGCCACAAGAGTCCTCCAATGTGGCTTCTACTGGCCTACTCTCTATAAAGATTCCCGAGCTTTTGTACTTAACTGTGACAGTTGCCAAAGATCTGGCAATCTGCCTCACAGTTATGCCATGCCTCAACAAGGAATCTTGGAGATTGAGTTGTTTGATGTATGGGGTATTGATTTCATGGGACCTTTCCCACCATCATACTCAAACACTTATATTCTGGTGGCAGTGGATTATGTATCCAAATGGGTGGAGGCTATTGCAACACCCACTAATGACACTAAAACAGTGTTAAAATTCCTCCAGAAACACATCTTCAGTAGATTTGCTATCCCTAGAATATTAATCAGTGATGGGGGCACTCATTTCTGCAATAAACAGCTTTACTCTGCTCTGGTACGTTATGGAGTTAGCCACAGGGTAGCTACTCCATATCACCCACAAACTAATGGGCAAGCTGAAGTCTCAAATAGAGAACTTAAAAGAATCCTGGAACGGACTGTAATTAACCGTAGAAGGGATTGGGCAAGAAGCTTGGATGATGCTCTGTGGGCATACAGAACAGCATTCAAGACCCCTATAGGGACCTCTCCATACCAGCTTGTGTATGGAAAGGCATGTCACTTGCCAGTGGAACTGGAACACAAGGCCTACTGGGCAACCAGATTCCTAAACCTTGATGCCAAGTTAGCTGGAGAAAAACGATTGCTCTAGTTAAATGAGCTAGAGGAATTTAGACTCAATGCTTTCGAGAATGCAAAAATTTACAAAGAGAAAGCAAAAAGATGGCATGATAAGAAATTGTCATCCAGAGTCTTTGAGCCGGGGCAGAAAGTTCTGCTATTTAATTCTAGGCTCAAATTATTCCCCGGGAAATTAAAATCCCGGTGGAGAGGTCCATATGTAATTACAAGTGTATCACCATATGGATACGTAGAGCTTCAAGATAATGACTCCAACAAAAAGTTCATTGTCAATGGACAAAGAATTAAACATTATCTTGAAAGCAATTTTGAGCAAGAATGCTCAAAACGGAGACTTGATTAGAGCTCAGTAATAGTCCAGCTAAAGACAATAAAGAAGCGCTTGCTGGGAGGCAACCCAGCCATTTACAAAGTTTATTTACTAATTAAATAAATTTTCTTTTCTTTATAGGTATATGTCAAAGTATCTTCAAGGTAAAATAGCAATTGATTGGATTCACAGAGTTACAAGGGAATTTGGAAGCTCACTGGCATGAAAAAGCCAGTAAGTAACATTTTGGGCGTTGAACGCCCAAAAGAAGCACCCACTGGGCGTTCAACGCCAGTAAGGGTAGCCATCTGGGTGTTAAACGCCAGAAGGGAGCATCTTCTGGGCGTTGAACGCCAGAAAGAAGCACCTTCTGGGCGTTTAACGCCAGATTGACAGCGTCCTGGGCGTTCAGAAAAACGCCCAGTGACAAAGGACTTCCTAGCGTTCAACGCCAGAAAGAAGCAACAGCTGGGCGTTGAACGCCCAGGAGAAGCAGCATTTGGGCGTTAAACGCCCAAAACATGCATCGTTTGGGCGTTTAACGCCAGAATGGTGGGGAGGAGGTAAAATTCGTTTTTCTTTATAATTTTTCTAAATTTTTATGTTTCAATTCATGATTTCTTGCATAAACATGTTTCAAAATGTCATCCTTCAATTCCAAAATTTTTAATCCTAATTTCTAAAAACACTAATTTCTAAAATCCCTTTTTCAAAAATATCAAATATATCTTAATTCATAAACCCAAATCTTTTTCCAATCCAAATCTTTTTCAAATCTTTTTCAACTCATCATATCTTTTGGATTTCGAAATTGCCTCTCCCTCTATTCCTCTCCTGTCCTTTCTTTTGCTTGAGGACAAGCAAACCTCTAAGTTTGGTGTGAGTTGCCATGATCACTGAGCTAAAACTCATCAAGATCATGGCACCTAAGGGAACAAGAAGAGCAAGGATGTGAACTTAAGGGAGCTGAAGCGTCAAAAATTAATTCTTGAAGGCACCTTACAGACTAGAGGAACATCCACTTCCCAAAATACAGGTTGTTAAGTTCTAATTCTAGCTTTAACTCTGTGATAGTATTATTATAGGATTTTACCTTAGAAGTTATATAGGAGTAGTAGTAATTAGCATATCTATTTTGATTTTATTTCCAATTAAGTTATAATTTATTTTTCCCATCATCATCAAACATGAATAAAATAGTAGATTTGTAGAATAAAGAGGCAATTTAATTTTTTTTCGAGTTCTTAATAAGGAAAATTCTAATTATTTATATGTGGTGGCAATACTTTTTGTCTTCTGAATGAATGCTTGAACAGTGCATATTTTTGATCTTGTTGTTTATGAATGTTAAAATTGTTGGCTCTTGAAAGAATGATGAACAAAGAGAAATGTTATTGATGATCTGAAAAATCATGAAATTAATTCTTGAAGCAAGAAAAAGCAGTGAAAAAGCAAAAGCTTGTGAAAAAAAAAAGTGGCGAAAAAAAAAATAGAAAGAAAAAGAAAAAGCAAGCAGAAAAAGCCAATAGCCCTTAAAACCAAAAGGCAAGGGTAAAAAGGATCCAAGGCTTTGAGCATCAATGGATAGGAGGGCCCAAGGAAATAAAATCCAGGCCTAAGCGGCTAAATCAAGCTGTCCCTAACCATGTGCTTGTGTCATGAAGGTCCAAGTGAAAAGCTTGAGACTGAGTGGTTAAAGTCGTGATCCAAAGCAAAAAGAGTGTGCTTAAGAGCTCTAGACACCTCTAACTGGGGACTCTAGCAAAGCTGAGTCACAATCTGAAAAGGTTCACCCAGTTATGTGTCTGTGGCATTTGTGTATCCGGTGGTAATACTGGAAAACAAAGTGCTTAGGGCCACGGCCAAGACTCATAAAAGTAGCTGTGTTCAAGAATCAACATACTTAACTAGGAAAATCAATAATACTATCTGACTTCTGAGTTCCTATGGATGCCAATCATTCTGAATTTCAAAGGATAAAGTGAGATGCCAAAACTGTTTGGAAGCAAAAAGCTACTAGCCCCGCTCATCTAATTAGAATCTGAGCTTCATTTAAAACTCTGAGATATTATTGCTTCTTGATTTCTTTTTATCCTCTTTTATTCATCTAGTTGCTTGAGGACAAGCAACAGTTTAAGTTTGGTGTTGTGATGAGCGGATATTTTATACGCTTTTTGGGGGTAATTTCATGTAGATTTCAGTATGTTTTAATTAGTTTTTAGTAGAATATTATTAGTTTTTAGGCAAAAATCATATTTCTGGACTTTACTATGAGTGTGTGTATTTTTCTGTGATTTCAGGTATTTTCTGGCTGAAATTGAGGGAGTTGAGCAAAAATCTGACTTAGGCTGAAAAAGGACTGCTGATGCTGTTGGATCCTGACCTTCCTACACTCGGAATGGATTTTCTGGAGCTACAGGAGTCCAATTGGCGCGCTCTCAACGGCGTTGGAAAGTAGACATCCAGGGCTTTCCAGCAATATATAATAGTCCATACTTTGCGCGAAGATAGACGACGTAACTTGGCGTTTAACGCCAAGTTCATGCTGCTGTCTGGAGTTAAACGCCAGAAAAACGTCATGATCCGGAGTTAAACGCCCAAAACACGTCATAACCTGGAGTTTAACGCCAAGAAAGGCCTCTACTCGTGGATAGCTTTAGTCTCAGCCCCAGCACACACCAAGTGGGCCCCAGAAGTGGATTTCTGCATCAATTATCTTTGTTTACTGATTTTTCTGTAAACCTAGGTTACTAGTTTACTATTTAAACAACTTTTAGAGACTTATCTTGTACCTTATGACATTTTCAGATCTGAATTACATACTTTTGATGGCATGAGTCTCTAAACTCCATTGGTGGGGGTGAGGAGCTCTGCAGCGTCTCGATGATTTAATACAATTCCTTTGTTTTCCATTCAAACACGCTTGTTCTTATCTAAGATGTTCATTCGCGCTCAATTATGGAGGAGGTGATGATCCGTGACACTCATCACCTTCCTCAATCCATGAATGTGTGCCTGAAAACCACCTCCGTTCTATATCAGATTGAATGAGTATCTCTTAGATTCCTTAATCAGAATCTTCGTGGTATAAGCCGGATTGATGGCGGCATTCATGAGAATCCGGAAAGTCTAAACCTTGTCTGTGGTATTCCGAGTAGGATTCTGGGATTGAATGACTGTGACGAGCTTCAAACTCCTGAAGGCTGGGCGTTAGTGACAGACGCAAAAGAATCAATGGATTCTATTCCAACCTGATTGAGAACCGACAGATGATTAGCCGTGCTGTGACAGAGCATAGGAACGTTTTCACTGAGAGGATGGGAGGTAGCCATTGACAACGGTGACACCCTACATAGAGCTTGCCATGGAAGGAACCTTGCGTGTGGGAAAAGGATTTCAAGGAAAAGTTGAGAATCAGAGGGCAAAGCATCTCCAAAACTCCAACATATTCTCCATCAATAAAGTAACAATTCCTTATTCCAAATACTTTGACTTCTTATCATTAAAACGAATTAATCCTATTGGCATCCTGACTAGGATTAATAAAATAAAAATAGATTGCTTCAAACCAATAATCTCCGTGGGATCGACCCTTACTCACGTAAGGTATTACTTGGACGACCCAGTGCACTTGCTGGTTAGTTGTGCGGATTACAAATTCGTGCACCACTAGTCTTTCCACAGGAGTTGATTAGGACTTGAGGATCAAATTAGTTAGTCCACTTGACTTTCCTTTATTTAGTAAGGGTTGACTAAGTGGGATTAAAACCCAATTCTCATCACACCTGATAAAGATAACTAGGATAGGACTTCCAATTTTCATACCTTGCCAAGAGATTTTATTATTAATTTATTTTTCTTGCCATTTAAATTACTTGTTCCCTATTTCAAAAACCCAAAAATATACCTTTTTCCATAACCAATAATAAATCATACTTCCCTGTAATTCCTTGAGAAAATGACCCGAGGTTTAAATACTTCGGTTATATATTTTATTGGGTTTTGTTACTTGTGACAACCAAACTTTTGTACGAAAGTATTCTCTATTGGTTTAGAAACTATACTTACAACTCGATTATTTTTGTGAATTTCTTTACTGGCAAAAATCTGATCATCATTGCTCCCTTGTGCGTTATCCCTCCACCCTTGGTTTTGATTACCACATGAGAGTAGTTGTTTTGGCCTTGAGAAGGATAGGGCAGACGGTTGTTGTAAATCACATTGGCCACAACAAGGGCATGCTCCTCTTTAATTTGATGGCATTGATCGGTGTAATGTGTGGTGCTAGAGCACAACCCACAAATTCTAGGAGGACCTTCAAGTTGAGCAACATGGGGTGGGGCTTGGATGGAGTAGTATGCCTTTTGATCTTTTTGTATTTGTGTAAGGATAGTAGTCATATCCCAGAGCGCCTTGGTCAAACTTGCTTCGGACGGTGATGGTTCTACCACGCCCTTGAGAGGATTACTTCTCACCCTTACGTGTTGTGTAGCCCGGCAACATCATTTATCAAGCTCCAAGCTTCTCATTCCGTCTTGTTTTTTGAAAGGGAACCACCACTAGAAGCGATGAGCAATCTTCTATATTCCACACAAAGACCTCCAGTGAAGTAATTAATGAGCAAGTGAGTGTTCAATCCATGGTGTGGACAAGATTCCAATAGTCTATTGAACCGAGTCTAATACTCATACAAACTCTCTTGGTCCTTTTGCATTATACCCGAGATCTCCTTCCGGATGTAGTCGGTCTTCTCCGGTGGGAAGAATTTATCTAGAAAGTCTCTCCTCAAGAAATCCCAATTGGTCACAATCTCATCTGGTTGTGAATAAAACCATGTCTTTGCTTGCCCTTCAAGAGAGAAAGGGAAGGCAAAAGCCATAATAGCCACCTCATCGGCTCCATGCCTTCGAGCCGTAGAACAAGCAACTTGAAAATCTCTTAGATGTCGGATGAGGTCTTGACCCGGCAACCCATGATACTTAGGAAATATATTTATCAAGCTACTCTTCAACTCAAAGTTTGGATCAAGGTTGGGATACGTTGCTTGCAAATGTTGAAGTATGATATTCGGAGCCCTTTGCTCATGCAAAGTGATCCGTCGCGGCTCTGCCATGTATGGCTCACCTGTAGGATGCAAAGATGTATTAGTAGTGCCAACAGAAGAATAGGAAGTAGCGGACTCCATGTCACTCTCGGTACCATCTAATGATTCGGTATGTTCCTCAAGAGAGGCCGAAGTACTAGCCGTATAGTCCAACCGCCGTCTAGCTTGTCGAGTGTGTAACAAAGTTCTTTCAATCTCAGGGTCAAACTCGGGTAAGCTAGAATTCGGTTGAGACCGAGTCATCAAACTTGGGAGTCATAGCACACATACAAAAGAAATCTAAACTATAGCTAAGTATTGAAAGCAAGTAAACTATCTACAATATTCACATATTCACATAACCAATATCAAGGCATATGTTGCAACCATTCTCCGGCAACGGCGCAAAAAATTTGATGTACGGGATACCGTCGGTAAGAAATTTCACAAGATTTTCGCGTTGCAAGTATAGCTCTCAACCGACAAATAATCCGCAAATCAAATTTTGAAGGAATCGGTTGTCACAAGTTCAACCCCCAATAGAAATAACCGAAGTATTTAAACCTTGGGTCGTCTCACAAGGAATGGGCAAACATGTGCTTCAACATTGGTTAGAAATCCGGGGTTGTAAGTCATGAGCAAGAATTTAAACTAAAAGTCTTAACAAGCAAATAATCTAAAATGCAAGGAACTAATTCAGGTGACTAAAGCAAGATGTGAGCAATTCCAAATTAATAAGATAATATCCAATATAATTCTACTCTAAAACGAAACAAACAACTATAACTAAAACAAAGCAATTGGGATTTTTGGGTTTTCAAATAAGAATAATAATAGCAACTCTTGGCTAGGCATGGGAATTGGGGTCACCATCCTTGTCTAATAACCATATCTTGACAATTATGAGGAACCAAACTCATTAAGTTTACTTCTATACTTGAAGTATATTAAATGGTTTAGTCAACATCAACCCATAAGGTCCAACCTAGCTACTAATTGACTTAGTAGTAGGTTAGTGTCAATGGTTATCAAATTGACCACTAAGGGTTCCCAAATCATCAAATCCATTAGACCCAATGACTCAAGTTTACTCAATTCCCTTAGCCTAGGCCAAGAGTAAAGAGGACTACTCCATAATCAAAGGAAACATTTCATTAAACACATGGTAAGCATTACTAAAAGACATATTCAAATTGCAATTAAATTGAAATCAACAAGTACCCACTAACAATTATCAATATAAAATCACTCAAATAACACAATTAATCATGAAAATCATCAATGCAACATTAACAAATCAAGATCCACAAGATTCATGAAATGGGTATAAAATGACAAATGACAAGAAAACATGAATCTAACACAAGATCTAAACAAAATTGTACTAAGGAATTCAAATTAGGTAATCAAAACTAGTAATTCAACAAGATCCAATTCAGAATTCAACAAGGGAGGATCAAATCAAACTAGATCTGGAGAAGAACAAGGGTTTCTCTTTCTAGAAGAACAAAAAAAAAAAAAACTAGCTAAAAATTGTGTCTAAGTGTGAATGAATGATCCCCCCTTTCCCCCTAGCATCCTTGGGTCTTTTCCATTCAGAACCAGCTTGAATTTGGGCCTCATGAGCCTTAGAAATCGCCAGGCACGATTTCCTTTAATGAGGTCACGTGCAGCTTATCGCGCGTACGCGCCATGCACCGGTGCGCGCCGATTGATTTTGCGATCCACGCGTGCGCGCCATGTGCACGTGCGTGTTGGTGGGATTTCTCTAATCCGCGCGGATGCGCCGATCTACGTGCGCCGATTCCGGCTGTACACATCCACTCGTGCGCGCGAGGTGCGCGTGCGCGCCATGCTGAAATTCCCAAAATCCAAATCTTCATGTTCCTTCCCCTTGTGCATGCTTTCTTTCTCTCTTCTAGCAATTCTTGCCCTATAAATTCTGAAATCACTCAACAAATACGTCACGGCATCAAATGGTAATAAAAGAGTATCAAAATGTAGCAATTCTAAGGCAAAAGAAGCATACATCATGAAGCAATATTAGGAAGAGAACACAAAAACATGCATTTCTTGTGAATAAGTGCGAAAAATATTAACAAAACCCCCAAAATTCTACACAATATAAACCACAAAATTGGGGTTTATCATCCTCCAAGAGGAAGACCTCGAGCTCCTTGTGTTCCTTCACCTTTTCACCATGATAAAGCTTTAAGCAATGTCCATTGACCTTGATGAATTTGGAGCTAGAAGAATGACGCAGGTGAAAGACTCCGTATGGCTCTGCCTTTTCTACTCTGTAGGGACCTTCCCATCTTGATCTCAGCTTGCCTGGTATGAGCCTCAATCTGGAGTTATAGAGGAGATCTAACTCCCCAGGTCTAAATTCTCTCCTTTTTATGTGCCTTCATGCACAGCCTTCATCTTCTCTTTGTATCGCTTGGAGTTTTCATATGCTTCTAGGTGAAGGTTCTCTAATTCTGCTAGTTGTAGCTTCCTTTCAGTGCTAGCTTCCTCAAATCCCATGTTGCACTCCCTTACAGCCCAGAAAGCCTTGTGCTCCACCTCTACTGGAAGGTGGCAAGCCTTTCCGTACACTAAGCGGAAGGGGCTCATCCCAATGGGTGTCTTGTACGCTGTTCGATATGCCCAGAGCGCATCAACAAGTCTGGTGCTCCAGTCCTTCCTATGAGGCTTGACTATCTTTTTCAGAATGCGCTTTATTTTTCAGTTAAACACTTCTGCTTGCCCATTGGTCTGGGATGGTAAGCTGTTGCCACTTTGTGAACTATCCCATGCTTCTTCAGTAATCCTGCTAATCTCCTGTTGCAAAAGTGAGTGCATTGATCACTCACGATTGCTCGTGGTGATCCAAAGCGACAGATAATATGGTTTCTTACAAAGGAAACAACAGTGTTAGAATCATTAGTACGGGTGGGAATTGCTTCCACCCCTTTAGAAACATAATCTATAGCTAATAGTATATAAAGGCAATCACTAGAGTTTGGAAATGGACCTATGAAGTCAGTGCCCCAAACATCAAAAATTTCACGGAATAACATAATCTGTTGGGGCATCTCATCCCTCTTGGATATATTACCAAATCTCTGGCATGGGGAACAAGATTTACAAAAGGCAGCAGTATCTTTAAAAGGAGTAGGCCACCAGAATCCACAGTATAGAATTTTTCTAGCTGTTCTTTAAGGGCCAAAATGTCCTCCACTCTCAGAAGAGTAGCAGGCCTCTAAAATGAACTGAAATTCTGATTGAGGCACACACATTCTAATTATCTGGTCAGCACCATACCTCCATAAATATGGGTCATCCCAAATATAATATTTGGACTCGTTTTTCAGCTTGTCTCTCTGATGCTTAATGAAATCAGGAGGGAAGGTATGACTAACTAGATAATTAGCTATAAGTGCATACCAAGGAACTACTTCAGATACTGCATGCAAGCTATCAAATGGAAAAGCATCATTGATAGGAGTGGAGTCATCCTTAATATGCTCAAGGCGACTCAAGTGGTCTGCCACTAAATTCTGGTTACCACTCCTATCCTTAATTTCTAAATCAAATTCTTGTAGTAATAGTATCCAACGTATTAGCCTTGGTTTAAACTCCTTTGTAGCTAATAAATACTTTAGAGCTGCATGGTCCGAGTACACTACCACCTTAGTACCAAGTAGATAGGGTCAGAATTTATCCAGAGCAAAAACAATAGCTAGAAGCTCTTTCTCAGTGATAGTGTAATTAGGCTGAGCAGCGTCTAAGGTCTTTAAAGCATAAGCGATTATGAAAGGATCCTTACCTTCGCGCGGAGCCAGCGCTGCTACTACTGCATGGTTGGAGGCATCACACATAATCTCAAAAGGCTGGCTCCAGTCTGGTCCTCTCACTATCGGAGCTTGAGTTAAGGTGATTTTTAGCTTGTCAAATGCTTGCATGCAATCCTCACTGAACTCGAACTCAACATCCTTCTGCAGCAGTCTAGATAAAGGCAATGCTACCTTACTGAAGTCCTTGATAAATCTCCTGTAGAAACCTACATGACCCAGGAACGAACGGACTTTCCTCACAGAGGAGGGTAAGGCAAGCTAGAAATGACATCTACCTTTGTAGGATCTACAGAAATACCAGTATTAGAGACAACATGTCCTAGTACAATACCTTGTTTGACCATAAAATGACACTTTTCAAAATTTAAAACAAGGTTTGAGCTAACACACCTGTCTAATACTCTAGATAAACTATCCAAGAAAAGGCTAAATGAATCACTATATACGCTAAAATCAACCATGAAAACTTCCATACAGCTCTCAATAAGATCAGAGAAAAGACTCATCATGCACCTTTGGAAAGTGGCTGGTGCATTGCATAAGCCAAAGGGCATTCTCTTGTAAGCATAAGTTCCAAAGGGACATGTAAAAGTAGTCTTTTCCTGATCTTTAGGAGCTATATGAATTTGAAAATAGCCTGTATAACCATCCAAAAAGCAGTAATGGGATTTACCTGACAGGCGATCAAGCATCTGATCAATAAATGGCAAGGGGTAGTGATCCTTGTGAGTGGCTTGGTTGAGACGCCTGTAATCAATGCAAACTCTCCATGAATTCTGCACTCTAGTTGTCAGGAGCTCTCCATGCTCATTCTTTACTGTTGTGACTCCAGACTTCTTGGGCACCACTTGTACTGGACTGACCCATTCGCTGTATGAGATGGGGTAAATGATATCTGCTTCAAGCAATCTGGTCACTTCTTTCTTGACAACTTCTAAGATGGTGGGATTCAATCTTTTTTGGGGTTGACGGATAGGCTTTGCTCCCTCTTTCAAGAATATTCTGTGCTCATAAACTTGAGGGCTGATGCCTACTATATCCGCCAAGCTCCACCCAATTGCTTTCTTGTGCTTTCTCAGCACACTAAGAAGCTGCTCCTCCTATTGGGAAGTGAGTTCCCTTGCAATGATAACTGGGAGTTTTTGATTATCCTCAAGGTAAGCCTACTTGAGGTGGGGTGGAAATGGCTTTAATTCCAATATCTGCTCATGGCTAGGCTCTAGATCATCTGGAGCTGGTGATAATGGCAAAGTGTACTCATTGTGTTTAGAGGGTGTCCCCACACTTGGACCTTGCTCCATGTACCTCTCTTCTACTTCTTCTTGGTGAACTGCAGCTGCAGTTTCATCGATGATGTCGCACTGGAAGATGGAATGATCTTTCGGAGGGTGCTTCATAGCTTCATTCAAATTGAAACACACTGCTCTGCCATCTATCTCAAAGGAGTATGTTCCTGAGAAAGCATCCAGCTTGAACTTTGAAGTCTTCAGGAATGGCATTCCAGGTAGGATTGATGATGGTCTTCCTGAGTCATTAGGGGGCATTTCCAGGATGTAGAAGTCAATGGAAAATGTAAGCCCCTTAATGCTCACCAGCACATCTTCAGCAATTCTTACTACTGTGATGATGCTCTTATCTACTAACACAAAATGAGCTGCTGACCTTTTTAAGGGAGGGAGCCTCAAAGCATCATATATAGACAATGGCATTATACTAACACACGCTCCTAAATCACACATGCAGTCAGAAAATATTACACCCCCAATAGTACAGGTAACCATGCATGGACCTGGGTCACTACATTTTTCAGGTATATCCTCCATTAAAGCAGATATGGAACTACCTAAAGGAATAGTTGCTAATTCATTAATTTTATTCTTATGTATGCACAAATCCTTCAGAAACTTCGCATATCTAGCTACCTGCTGAATAACAAAAAAAAGGGGAACAGTTACCTCAACTTTTTTGAAAATTTCTACCATTTTGCGATCAAGTTCCATTTGCTTCCTGGACTTCTTTGCAAGGTGCGGAAATGGAATATGGACGACGTCTCTTGCAGCTTCTGCGTCCCTTGCTGCTCTATTCCTGGGGTGAGCATCTTCTTCTTCAACCAAGTCTTGCACTTCATCTTCTTCTTCAACATCCTCCACTTTAACCATGTTCTACACTGGGGCGTATTCTTGTAAGCTTGGCTCCTCATGATTCCTCTCTTGTAGTGTGGTTCCGGACCTCAAAGTGATGGCATTGATGCCACCTTTAGGGTTGGGTAAGGGTTGAGAAGGAATTCCACTAGAGCTTGAAGGTTGGCTGTTAGAGTTATTTATTGATCCAATCTGTGAGGCAAGAGCTTGTACAGCAGAGGTCAGACCATTTAAGGTGGAGCTAAGCGAGCTCTCCGTGGCCTTTTGCCTTTGCTCAATAGACTGAAGTAATTCATCATGAGAAGAAGAAGGGTGATAAGTAATCTGAGGGGTCTGCTGTTGGTTGTTCTGAGGCACTTGGGATTGCCTTAAATGAGGTGTTTTGTAGGGCTAGTTTTGGTTCTGCTGTCTGTTATTATTATTCCAGCTCTGATTTCCATTGTTGTCTCTGCCTCCTTTGTTGTAGTTGTCCCTCCATCCCTGGTTGGAGTTGTCTTGCCAACCGTGATTGTAGTTTCCACCTTGGTTGTAATTGCCACGGTGTTGTCTTCTTGTTGGAGCTGTAGACTGATAAACCACTATTTTATAGTTTATATTGTGTTTAATTGTGTGGTTTTATCATGATCCTTATCCACTTATTCATTAAAATAGCATGCATTTAGATTTCCTTCCTGAATTCATTACATGTTTGAAAACTGCTTCCTAAAGACTTTAATTATGTATTTTTAATTCTCCTTTATTCCATTCGATGCCGTGATCTATGAGTTAAGTGTTTCAGACTTTACAGGGCATGAATGAGTTGGAGATTGGAAAGGAAGCTAGCAAAAATGGAAAGAACACAAGAATTTGAGGAGATAACCAGCGAGAAGTGTCGCGGTCGCATGGCTCACGCGACCGCGCGAAGGAGAGCAAATCGCAGTGACGCGGCCTCATGGCTCACGCGGTCGCGTGGATTGGAAAAGCTCAAGCGACTTGGTAGCGTGGACGACGCGAATGCGTGGCAAGGAAAAGCGCGAATGACGCGTCCGCATGGGTGACGCGATCGCGTGACATGTGTGATCTGCAAAATCTGCAGAATTCGCTGGGGGCAATTTTGGACCTTATTTCAACCCAGTTTTCGGCCTGGAACAGCAGACTAGAGCCAGAGAACATGCAGAAACAAAGGACAACATTCATTCTACACAGTTTTCAGTTTTAGATCTAGTTTTACTTCTCCTCTAGGTTTTTCTCTTTAGGTTTTAGGATTTAATTTTCAATTGGTCTTAGCATTGGAACATTGAGAAGAGTTATTACCTCATCAAGACTTCGTCATTCTAGTTCGTTCTCTTAACTTGGTTTTATTCTTCCATGTTCTTTGCTTTGCTCAATTTTGTCATTTGAATACTTTTATGATTATTTAATACAAGGATTATTTCTTTCATTTTAATTCATTTTCAATTCCAATAATCATGTCTTCTTTTAATTCCTTTTCATATGTTATGGATTTGTTATTTACAATGAGCGAGTAGTTTCCTCACTTGATGGGGAATTGATTGAACGGAACTCTTGAGTTGGAAGGATTGAAAGAGAATTTGTAATTGGGTTAACTGTTAGATTGCTATCTAGTCACTAACACCAATCTCTTTGAACTAAGTGGGTTGCAACTCGTGAAAATATCTAGCTGTCCAGCTTGTTTGACTTTCCTTTACCTAGTAAAGGATAACTAAATAGAACAACCATTAATTATAAGTAAACCTTGAAATCATTCCATCAATAATAGAGATTCAAAGTAATCAATTTCCAGTCAAGGCTTTTACTCATATTATTCAATTTCCTCAATTTAATTTTCCATCTACTTAACTCAACTTTTTTGGAAACATCTGATTAATAAAATAGCACACTTTCCTGCAACTCGTTGGGAGACGACCTGGGACTCAAACTCCCAGTAATTTTTAATTTAAACTCTCTGTGACATATTTCTAAATTGATAGGCAGATTTTTGGTGAGTTAAGAACTATACTTGCAATGTAACTATTTTAATAATTTTTAATTCACCAACATCTGCGCCCCATCAATTTTTGGCGATATTCGATCCTGAAATTGAAAGGACTATTTCACGAATAAGGCGAGCTAAGCGTCGGTTAGTCCTCTCTGAGGACGAATCTAAACCGTCAGTTGAGGAAGAAACCAGCCCCCGTTCTACTAATTCGGTTGTTTTGCGTGCAGGAGACATGGCAGCTAGGAGAGTTACCATCCAGGAGGAAGGAGCTCCTGATTTTACGATGCAACCATTTCAAGCGCATCATCCAGCGGTAGCTACAGATTTCGAAATAAAGACCGCACTGCTAAATTTGATACCCAAGTTTCATGGCTTACCTGCTCAAGAGCCCATCAAGCACTTGAGAGATTTCCAGGCAGCCTGTTCTACTGTCAGGCGTGATGGTACTGATGACACTTCAATTTTGCTATAAGCTTTCCCGTTCTCTCTTGAGGGAAAAGCAAGAGAGTGGTACTACACTCAACCTCTAGCGAATGTATCCAACTGGGATACACTCAGAAAGGAGTTTTTGGAGAAATTCTTTCCATCTGAAGTTACTGATAAACTGAGGAAGGATATCTCCACAATTGTTCAGGATGACAATGAGTCCCTTTTTGAATACTGGGAGAGCTTCAATAATCTTCTGGAAGCATGCCCCCACCACAGGATTGATAAGATGGTGTTACTCAGCTATATCACACAGGGTATGAGGCCCAAGATAAGACCACATTGGAAAGTGCTAGTAATAGGTCTATGAAGAAGTACAAGACCACTGATGAAGCATGGCAATTGATCAGTGATTTAGCTGAATCTACTAGGAACCACAGGCAAAGGCAAGGTCGTTCAAAAGCCGTTGTAGAAGTATCCTCTAACAGAGAGACTGCGGCTCTAGCTCAGAGTATATGTGAGATGACCAACTTGCTGAAGCAGATGCAATTGAATCAACAACAAGTTCAGCAAGCTCAACCTCCTCCACCACAATAAAACCAACAGCTAGTCCCACAGAGAGTTTGTGGAATCTGTGCTGATTATAGTCATTACTGATGAATGCCCGCAACTCCAACAAGAAGACAATATGGTGGCATCCACTCATGACTTCTATGACCGCCCCAACCAAGGGTACAATCAAAGTGGAAACAATAACCATGGATGGCAGGACAATTCTAACCAGAATTGGAGGGACAACAATAACAGAGGAGGCAGAGATAATCAGGGAAATCAGAGGTGGAATAATAACAACAATAGGCAGCAGAATCAACCTTACAGAGTACCTTACCTGAGGCAAAACCAAGGACCGCAGAATAATCAACAGCAGACCTCTCAATTTACTCATTCTTCTTCATCTCCTAATGAAGAGTTACTACAATCTTTTGAGCGAAGACAACAGACCATGGAAAATAACATCATGAATAGTATTAATGCCAGTTTGAATGGTCTAACCTCTACTTTGCATGCTCTTGTCTCACAGATTGGAGCATCACAAAATTCCAGTAACTAACCTTCAAGCTCCACTGGAATCCCCTCTCAACCATTACTCAATCCAAAGGGAGGCATTAATGCCATCACCCTGAGGTCAGGAACCACACTGTAGGAGAGGAATCAGGAATAGCCAAGCTCACCAGAACACGCCTCAGCTGAAGAAGAAATAGCTCAACTACAGGAGGAAGCACCAAAAGGCGCAGACACTACGGAAAACACTACTCCTATTCCATTTCCACAACTTGCAAGGAAGCCCAGGAAGCAGTTGGAACCCGATCCTAAATTGCTAGAAATATTCAAAAAGGTTAAGGTAACTGTTCCTCTTTTTGATGTTATTCAGCAGGTATCTAAATATGCAAAGTTTCTAAAAGATTTATGTATCCGTAAAGACAAAATTAATGAATTAGAAACTATTCCTTTAGGTAGTTCCATATCTGCTTTAATGGGACGATTACCTGAAAAATGTAGTGATCCAGGTCCTTGTATAGTTAGCTGTACTATTGGTGGTGTAGTAATTTATGATTGCATGTGTGATTTAGGAGCATGTGTTAGTATAATGCCTTTGTCTATATATGATATTTTGAGGCTCCCTCCCTTAAAAAGGTCGGCAGCTCATTTTGTGTTAGCAGATAAAAGCATTATTACAGTGGCTGGAGTTGCTGAAGATGTTTTGGTGAACATTAAAGGGCTTAAATTTCCCACTGATATTTATATCTTGGAGATGCCCAATAATGATTCAGATAAGCCATCATCAATCCTACTTGGAAGACCATTCCTGAAGACGTCAAAATTCAAATTGGATGCTTTTTCAGGAACATACTCCTTTGAAATAGATGGCCGCATAGTGATCTTTAATCTGAATGGAGTCATTGACAACCCTCCAGAAGATCATTCTATCTTCTAGTGTGATGTCATAGATGAAAGTGTAGCTGAAGTTCACAAGGAAGAGTTAGAAGAGAGGCACACTGGGCAATGTCCAAGTGTGGGGACCCTCTTACCTGACAATGTGGGCACTTCATCATTTTCACAAGCTCCAGATATTCCAGAGCCTGCCCATGATTAGAAGTTAGAATTGAAACCCCTCCCTCCACATCTCAAATATGCTTATCTTGAAGATGAGCAGAAGTTTCCAGTTATCATTGCAAGGGAACTTACTTCTCAACAAGAAGAGCAGTTACTTGATGTGTTAAGGAAGCATAAGAAGGCAATTGGGTGGAGTTTGGCAGACATAGTAGGAATCAACCCTCAAGCATAAGAGGGAGTAAGACCTATCCGTCAACCCCAAAGAAGATTGAATCCCACCATCTTGGAAGTTGTCAAAAAGGAAGTGACCAGACTATTGGAAGCAGGTATCATATATCCCATTTCAGACAGTGAATGGGTAAGCCCAGTACAAGTGGTGCCCAAAAAGTCTGGAGTCACTATAGTGAAGAATGAGCATGGAGACCTCATAGCAACTAGAGTTCAGAATGCTTGGAGAGTCTGCATTGATTATAGGCGTCTCAACCAAGCTACCCGTAAGGATCACTACTCACTTCCATTCATTGATCAAATGCTGGATTGCCTGTCATGTAAATCACATTATTGCTTTTTAGATGGTTACACAGGTTATTTCCAGATTCATATAGCTCCTGAAGATCAGGAAAAGACCACTTTTACGTGTCCTTTTGGGACTTATGCTTACAAGAGAATGCCCTTTGGCTTGTGCAATGCACCAGCTACTTTCCAAAGGTGCATGATGAGTCTTTTCTCTGACCTTATTGAGGATTGTATGGAAGTTTTTATGGACAATTTTAGTGTTTATGATGATTCTTTTAGCCTTTGTTTAGATGGATTATCTAGAGTATTAGATAGATGTGTTAATACAAACCTTGTATTAAATTTTGAAAAATGTCACTTTATGGTAAAACAAGGGATTGTATTAGGACATGTGGTATCTAATAATGGCATTTCTGTAGACCCAGCAAAGGTGAATGTTATTTCTAGTTTACCTTACCCCTCTTCTGTGAGGGAAGTCCGTTCGTTCCTTGGCCATGCAAGTTTTTACAGGAGATTTATTAAGGACTTTAGTAAGGTAGCACTTCCCTTATCCAGATTACTGCAGAAGGATATTGAGTTCGAGTTCAGTGAGGATTGCAAACAAGCGTTTGATAAGCTTAAGACTGCTCTGACTCTATCTCCAATTGTGAGAGGACCAGACTGGAGCCAGCCGTTTGAAATCATGTGCGATGCTTCCAACCATGCAGTAGGAGCAGCACTGGCTCAACGTGAAGGTAAGGATCCTTTTGTTATTACTTATGCGTCTAAGACTTTAGACACTGCCCAGTCCAATTATACTACTACTGAGAAAGAACTTCTTGCTATTGTTTTTGCTCTGGATAAATTCCGAGCTTATTTACTTGGTACTAGAGTAGTAGTGTATTCGGACCATGCAGATTTAAAGTATCTATTAGCTAAAAAGGAGTCCAAACCAAGACTTATACGTTGGATACTGCTGTTACAAGAATTTGATTTAGAAATAAAGGATAGGAGTGGTAATCAGAATTTAGTGGCAGACCACTTGAGTCGCCTTGAGCATATTAAGGATGATTCTACTCCTATAGATGATAATTTTCCTTTTGATAACCTACAAGCAGTATTTACGGTAGTCCTTTGGTATGCACCTGTTGCTAATTATTTAGTTAGCCGCACATTTCCTCCAAATTTTTCTAAGCATCAAAGAGACAAGCTGAAAAGCGAGTCTAAATATTATATATGGGATGACCCATATTTATGGAGATGTGGCGCTGACCAAGTAATTAGACGCTGTGTGCCTGAATCAAAATTCCAGTCCATTTTAGAGGCCTGTCACTCATCTGAGAGTGGAGGACATTTTGGCCCTCAAACAACAACTAGAAAGATCATAGACTGTGGATTCTGGTGGCCGACTCTTTTTAGAGACGCTGCTGAGTTTTGTAAATCTTGTCTCCCATGCCAGAAATTTGGTAATATATCCAGGAGGGATGAGATGCCTCAACAAATTATGCTTTTCTGTGAAATTTTTGATGTTTGGGGCATTGACTTCATGGGTCCATTTCCAAATTCTAATGGATATTTTTATATATTGTTAGTTGTGGATTATGTTTCCAAATGGGTGGAAGCAATTCCTACCCGTACTGATGATGCTAACACTGTTATTTCCTTTGTGAGAAACCATATTATATGTCGCTTTGGATCACAACGAGCAATCGTGAGCGATCAAGGCACCCATTTCTGTAATAGGACACTAACAGGACTAATGCAGAAGCATGGGATAATTCATAAAGTTGCAACAGCTTACCATCCTCAAGCTAATGAGCAAGCCGAGGTGTCAAATAGAGAAATTAAGCATATCTTACAAAAGATAGTAAAGCCTCATAGAAAAGATTGGAGCACCAGGCTACAAGATGCACTCTGGGCATATAGAACTGCATACAAGACACCCATTGGGATGAGTCCTTTCTGCTTAGTTTATGGAAAAGCTTGTCATCTGCTATTTAAAGTAGAGCACAGAGCCTTTTGGGCAGTTAAGGAGTGCAACATGGGAATTGAGAAAGCCGGAGCTGAAAGGAAGTTGCAACTGCAAGAACTGGAGAGCCTTCGCCTAGAAGCTTATGAGAACTCAAGGATATACAAGGAGAAGATGAAGGTTGTACATGATCAAAACATCAAGAAGAAAGAGTTCCAACCTGGGGATTTAGTCCTCCTTTACAAATCTCGACTAAGGCTCATGCCGGGTAAGTTGAGATCAAGATGGGAAGGTCCATATAGAGTAGAGAAGGCCGAACCGTACGGAGTTTATCTCCTAAGCCATTGATGAGCGGATAATTTATACGCTTTTTGACATTGTTTTTAGTATGTTTTTAGTAGTTTTAGTTGAGTTCTTAGTATATTTTTATTAGTTTTTAGTTAAAATTCACTTTTCTGGACTTTACTATGAGTTTGTGTGTTTTTCTGTGATTTCAGGTATTTTCTGGCTGAAATTGAGGGACCTGAGCAAAAATCTGATCCAGAGACTGAAAAGGACTGCAGATGCTGTTGGATTCTGACCTCCCTGCACTCGAAGTGGATTTTCTGGAGCTACAGAAGCCCAATTGGCGCGCTCTCAACGGCGTTGGAAAGTAGACATCCTGGGCTTTCCAGCAATATATGATAGTCCATACTTTGCCTAAGATTTGATGGCTCAAACCGGCGTTCAAAGTCACCCTCAGAAATCCCAGCGTTAAACGCCGGAACTGGCACCTAAATGGGAGTTAAACGCCCAAACTGGCATAAAAGCTGGCGTTTAACTCCAGGAAGAGTCTCTACACGAAAATGCTTCAGTGCTCAGCCCAAGCACACACCAAGTGGGCCCGGAAGTGGATTTTTATGTCATTTACTCATCTCTGTACACCCTAGGCTATTAGTTTTCTATATATAGGACCTTCTACTATTGTATTTTTTATCTTGGTTCTTCTGGTTCCCTCTCTGGGGCCGAAACCAATGATCACTCTTGTTCTTATGTATTTTCAACGGTGGAGTTTCTACACACCATAGATTAAGGTGTGGAGCTCTGCTGTACCTCGAGTATTAATGCAATTACTATTGTTCTTCTATTCAATTCCGCTTGTTCTTTGTCCAAGATATTCATTTGCACCCAAGAACATGATGAATGTGATGATTATGTGACACTCATCATCATTCTCACCTATGAACAAGTGACTGACAACCACTCTGTTCTACAAGCAAACAAGGCTCTAATGTTTATCTCTTGGATTCTTTAACCGGAATCTTCGTGGTATAGGCGAGAACTGATGGCGGCATTCAAGAGAATCCGGAAGGTCTAACCTTGTCTGTGGTATTCTGAGTAGGATTCAATGATTGAATGACTGTGACGTGCTTCAAACTCCTAGCAGGCGGGGCGTTAGTGACAGACGCAAAAGAATCGATGGATTCTATTCCGGCCTGACCGAGAACCGACAGCTGATTACCCCATGCTGTGACAGAGCATAGGCAAACGTTTTCACTGAGAGGATGGGAGGTAGCCACTGACAACGGTGAAACCCTACATGAGCTTGCCATGGAAAGGAATAAGAAGGATTGGATGAAGACAATAGGAAAGCAGAGAGACGGAAGGGAAGGCATCTTCATGCGCTTATCTGAAGTTCCTACCAATGAATTACATAAGTACCTCTATTTTTATCTTTATGTTTTATGCGTTCATCACCATATCCATTTGAGTTTGCCTGACTAAGATTTACAAGATGACCATAGCTTGCTTCATACTAACAATCTCCGTGGGATCGACCCTTACTCGCGTAAGGTTTATTACTTGGACGACCCAGTGCACTTGCTGGTTAGTTGTGCGAAGTTGTGTAATGCCATGGTATTGAGCTACCAAGTTTTTGGGGTTCATGACCGGGGATTATGAGAGTTGTGAAAAGTATTGTTCACAATTTCGCGCACCAAGTTTTTGGCGCCGTTGCCGGGGATTGTTCGAGTATGGACAACTGACGGTTCATCTTGTTGCTTAGATTAGGTATTTTTCTTCAGAGTTCTTAAGAATGAATTCTAGTGTTTCAAGGTGATGTTCTTATCATCACCAAAGCTGATTGATTTTCATCAATTTAGCTCTTGAATGCAATGTCCTGCTGAAGCTTGGCTAGCCATGTCTAATTCCTTTAGACTAAAGCTTTAGACTAACATTGCATGATTCCTGGAATTCTCATTAAGAATTTTGATACCTTTATTTTCTTTTTCATATAATTTTCGAAAAAGCACAAAAAAATTTTCAAAACCATAAAAACCAAAAATATTTTATGTTTCTTGTTTGAGTCTAGTGTTTCGTTTTAAGTTTGGTGTCAATTGCATGTTTTTGCATTCATGCATGTATCTTAAGGATCATCAAGTAATTCTTGATGATTTTTTTTTTTGCTCTGATCTTTGAATTCTATTGACTTGAGTGTTTTGAGTGTCTCATATGCATTCTCATTAGTGTCAGCAGTATACAAACTGCTAAGTTTGGTGTCTTGCATGCATTGTTATTTGATTTTAGGGCATTTTTGATTATTCCTTATTATTAAAAATCCAAAAATATTTTTAATCTGTGTCTTCTCAAGTCAATAATACAGAGAATTAAAGATTCAGAACATACAGCAGAGGAATTGCACAGAAAAAGCTGGGCGTTCAAAACGCCCAGTGAAGAAGGACAGACTGGCGTTTAAACGCCAGCCAGGATACCTGGTTGGGCGTTTAACGCCCAAAAGGGTATAGTTTTGGGCGTTAAACGCCAGAATGTGCACCATTCTGGGCGTTTAACGCCAGGATGGCACAAGGGGGAGGATTTTGTTTTCAAATCAATTTTTTTTCAAGTTTTCAAAGTTTTTCAAAATCAAATCTTTTTCAAATCATATCTTTTCAATCAAATGTTTTCAAAATCAATTTCTTTCCTTTTTCAAAGATACTTGCTATCAATTAATGATTTGATTCAACATTTCAAGTATGTTGCCTTTTCTGTTGAGAAAGGTTTAATGTTTGAATCATATCTTTTCTTGATAGCCAAGTTATTAATTTTTAAAATCAAATCTTTTTTTTTTAAAAAATTGTTTTCAAATCATATCTTCTCAATCACATATTTTTTTTAAACCAATCATATCTTCTTAACCTCATCTTTTTCAAAATAGTTTTTCAATCAAATCTTTTTGACTTCTAATTTCAAAATCTTTTTCAAAAATCACTTGATTTCTTTTCCACTTTCATTTTCGAAAATCAAGTAGTGTTTTTCAAAAATATTTTCAAAATCCTTTACTTAATTTTCGAAAATTACTTCCCTTCTTCTCACATCCTTCTATTTATGGACTAACACTATTCCTTAATGTAAAATTCGAACTCATTCTTCTTTGATAAGTTCGAATTTTCTACTTCTGTCTTCTACTTTTCTTTTCCTCTGACACCTCAAGGAATCTCTATACTGTGACATAGAGGATTCCACATTTTCTTGTTCTCTTCTCTTTCATATGAGCAGGAACAAAGACAAAGGCATTCTTGTTGAAGCTGACCCTGAACCTGAAAGGACCTTGAAGCGAAAGCTAAGAGAAGCCAAAGCACAACTTTCTTTAGAAGACCTGAACGAATTCTTCAAAGAAGAAGAAGACATGGCAGCCGAAAACAACAACAATGCCAACAATGCAAGGAAGGTGCTGGGTGACTTTGCTGCACCTACTCCCGACTTCTATGGGAGAAGCATCTCTATCCCTGCCATTAGAGCAAACAACTTTGAGCTTAAGCCTCAACTAGTTTCTCTAATGCAACAGAATTGCAAGTTCCATGGACTTCCTTTGGAAGATCCTCATCAGTTTTTAGCTGAATTCTTGCAAATCTGTGACACAGTCAAGACTAATGGGGTTGACCCTGAGGTCTACAGACTGATGCTATTCCCTTTTGCTGTAAGAGACAGAGCTAGGACATGGTTGGACTCTCAACCTAAAGAAAGCCTGGACTCATGGGAAAAGCTAGTCAATGCCTTCTTGGCAAAGTTCTTTCCACCTCAAAAATTGAGTAAGCTTAGAGTGGAAGTCCAAACCTTCAGACAGAAGGAAGGAGAATCCCTCTATGAAGCTTGGGAAAGATACAAACAATTAATCAGAAAGTGTCCCTCTGACATGCTTTCTGAATGGAGCATCATATGTATTTTCTATGATGGTCTCTCTGAACTGTCCAAGATGTCTTTGGATAGCTCTGCTGGAGGATCTCTTCATCTGAAGAAGACGCCTACAGAAGCTCAAGAGCTGATTGAAATGGTTGCAAATAACCAATTCATGTACACTTCTGAAAGGAATCCTGTGAACAATGGGACTAGTCAGAAGAAAGGTGTTCTTGAGATTGATACTCTGAATGCCATATTGGCTCAGAATAAAATATTGACTCAGCAAGTCAATTTGATTTCTCAAAGTCTGTCTGGAATGCAAAATGCACCAAGCAGTACTAAGGAAGCTTCATCTGAGGAAGAAGCTTATGATCCTGAGAACCCTTCAATAGAAGAGGTGAATTACATGGGAGAACCCTATGGAAACACCTATAATCCTTCATGGAGAAATCATCCAAATTTCTCATGGAAGGATCAACAGAGACCTCAACAAGGTTTCAACAATAATAATGGTGGAAGAAACAGGTTTAGCAATGGCAAGCCTTTTCCATCATCTTCTCAGCAACAGACAGAGAATTCTAAGCAGAACCCCTCTGACTTAGCAACTATGGTCTCTGATCTAATCAAAACCACTCAAAGTTTCATGACTGAAACAAGGTCCTCCATTAGGAACTTGGAGGCACAAGTGGGACAGCTGAGCAAGAAAGTTACTGAACTCCCTCCTAGTACTCTCCCAAGCAACACAGAAGAAAATCCAAAAGGAGAGTGCAAGGCCATCAACATGGCCGAATTTTGGGAGGAGGGAGAGGCAGTGAACGCCACTGAGGAAGACCTCAATGGGCGTGCACTAACCTCCAAGGAGTTCCCCAATGAGGAACCATGGGAATCTGAGGCTCAAAATGAGACCATAGAGATTCCACTGGACTTACTTCTGCCATTCATGAGCTCTGATGAGTATTCCTCCTCTGAAGAGGATGAGTATGTCACTGAAGAGCAAGTTGCTAAATACCTTGGAGCAATCATGAAGCTAAATGACAAGTTATTTGGAAATGAGACTTGGGAGAATGAACCCCCTTTGCTCACCAAAGAACTAGATGACTTGTCTAGGCAGAAATTACCTCAAAAGAGACAAGATCCTGGGAAGTTTTCAATACCTTGTACCATAGGCACCGTGACCTTCAAGAAGGCTCTGTGTGACTTAGGGTCAAGTGTAAACCTCATGCCTCTCTCTGTAATGGAGAAGCTAGGGATCTTTGAGGTGCAAGCTGCAAGAATCTCATTAGAGATGGCAGACAACTCGAGAAAACAAGCTCATGGACTTGTAGAGGATGTTTTGGTGAAGATTGAAAACCATTACATCCCTGCTGATTTCATAGTCCTAGAGACTGGGAAGTGCATGGATGAAACCATCATCCTTGGCAGACCCTTCCTAGCCACAGCAAAGGCCGTGATTGATGTTGATGGAGGTGAACTGATCATTCAAGTGAATGAAGAATCCTTTGTGTTTAAGGCTCAAGGATATCCCTCTGTCACCATGGAGAGGAAGCATGAAGAGCTTCTCTCAATTCAGAGACAAACAGAGCCCCCACAGTCAAACTCTAAGTTTGGTGTTGGGAGGCCACAACCAAACTCTAAGTTTGGTGTTGAACCCCCACATTCAAACTCTAAGTTTGGTGTTGAGAGGTTCCAACATTGCTCTGAGTATCTGTGAGGCTCCATGAGAGCCCTCTGTCAAGCTACTGACATTAAAGAAGCGCTTGTTGGGAGGCAACCCAATGTTATATTTTATATATTTTCCTTTGTTATTTTATTTTATTTTGTAGGTTGATGATCATGAGAAGTCACAAAATCAATTGAAAAAGCAAAAACAGAATGAAAAATAGGAAGAAAAACAGCACACCCTGGAGGAAGAACTCACTGGCGTTTAAACGCCAGTGAGGCTAGCAGTTGGGCGTTTAACGCCCAGTCTGGCACCATTCTGGGCGTTTAACGCCAGAAAGGGGCACCAGACTGGCGTTAAACGCCAGGAAAGGGCAAGAACCTGGCGTTAAACGCCAGAAATGGGCACCAGCCCGGCGTTTAACGCCAGAATTGGCTCAAAACGTGTTTTTGAATGCCATTTGGTGCAGGGATGACTTTTCCTTGACACCTAAGGATCTGTGGACCCCACAGGATCCCCACCAACCCCACCACCCTCTCTCTTCTTCACCTATTCACCAATCACCTCAACACCTCTCTCCCAAAAACCCCCCACCTATCAAATCCCACTATCATCTTCACTCATTCATTTTCACACACCCTAAACACTACTTCTTCCCCTTTTGGCCGAACCACAAAGCCATCTCCCTCTCCTCCATTTCTTCTTCTTCTACTCTCTTCTTTCTTCTTTTGCTCGAGGACGAGCAAACCTTTTAAGTTTGGTGTGGTAAAAGCGTTGCTTTTCATTTTTCCATAACCATTTATGGCATCCAAGGCCGGAGAAACCTCTAGAAAGAGGAAAGGGAAGGCAAAAGCTTTCACCTCCGAGTCATGGGAGATGGAGAGATTCATCTCAAGGGTGCATCAAGACCACTTCTATGAAGTTGTGGCCATGAAGAAGGGTCAACTTTGATCAAAGGTTGGACCAAGTCCTCATTGACATTTGTGAAGAGGACACTCAATGGAAGAGAGAGGAAAGCCGGTTTAACTGAGAAGGCATGACCTCAAGCCCATCACTAAGAAAAGGATGGAGCAAGCAAGAGACCCCTCTCATCATGAGATCCCTGAGATGCCTCAAGGGATGCACTTTCCTCCACAAGACTATTAGGAGCAACTGAACACCTCCCTAGGAGAATTGAGTTCCAACATGGGACAACTAAGGGTGGAGCACCAAGAACACTCCATTATCCTCCATGAAATTAGAGAAGATCAAAGAATCATGAGGGAGGAGCAACAAAGACAAGGAAGAGACATTGAGGAGCTCAAACACTTCATAGGATCTTCAAGAGGAAGAAAGAGCCGCCATCACTAAGGTGGACCCGTTCCTTGATTTCCTTGTTCTTTATTCTTCTGTTTTTCGAATTTTATGCTGATGTTTATCCATGTTTGTGTCTTGTGATCATTAGTGTCTTAGTGTCTATGCCTTAAAGTTATAAATGTCCTATGAATCCATCACCTTTCTTGAATAAAAACGTGCTTAATTGAAAAGGAAAGAATTGCATGAATTCTGAATTTTATAATAGTTTAATTATTTTGATGTGGTGGCAATACTGTTGTTCTCTGAATGTATGCTTAAACAGTGCATATGTATCTTGAATTTGTGGTTCATGAATGTTGGCTCTTGAAAGAATGATGAAAAAGGAGACATGTTACTGAGGATCTGAAAAATCATTAAAATGATTCTTGAAAGCAAGAAAAAGCTGAGTCACAATCTGAAAAGGTTCACCCAATTATGTGTCTGTGGCATGTATGTATTCGGTGGTAATACTGGAAGACAGAGTGCTTTGGGCCACGGCCAAGACTCAATAAGTAGCTGGGTTCAAGAATCATCATACTTCACTAGGAGAATCAATAACACTATCTGGATTCTAAGTTCCTAAAGAAGCCAATCATTCTGAATTTCAAAGGATAGAGTGAGATGCCAAAACTATTCAGAGGCAAAAAGCTAAAGGCCCCGCTCATCTAATTAATACTGATCTTTATAGATGTTTTTGGGATTCATTGCATATTCTCTTCTTTTTATCTTACTTAGATTTCAGTTGCTTGGGGACAAGCAACAATTTAAGTTTGGTGTTGTGATGAGCGGATAATTTATACGCTTTTTGACATTGTTTTTAGTATGTTTTTAGTAGTTTTAGTTGAGTTCTTAGTATATTTTTATTAGTTTTTAGTTAAAATTCACTTTTCTGGACTTTACTATGAGTTTGTGTGTTTTTCTGTGATTTCAGGTATTTTCTGGCTGAAATTGAGGGACCTAAGCAAAAATCTGATCCAGAGACTGAAAAGGACTGCAGATGCTGTTGGATTCTGACCTCCCTGCACTCGAAGTGGATTTTCTGGAGCTACAGAAGCCCAATTGGCGCGCTCTCAACGGCGTTGGAAAGTAGACATCCTGGGCTTTCCAGAAATATATGATAGTCCATACTTTGCCCAAGATTTGATGGCCCAAACCGGCGTTCAAAGTCACCCTCAGAAATCCCAGCGTTAAACGCCGGAACTGGCACCTAAATGGGAGTTAAACGCCCAAACTGGCATAAAAGCTGGCGTTTAACTCCAGGAAGAGTGTCTACACGAAAATGCTTCATTGCTCAGCCCAAGCACACACCAAGTGGGCCCGGAAGTGGATTTTTATGTCATTTACTCATCTCTGTACACCCTAGGCTATTAGTTTTCTATATATAGGACCTTCTACTATTGTATTTTTTATCTTGGTTCTTCTGGTTCCCTCTCTGGGGCCGAAACCAATGATCACTCTTGTTCTTATGTATTTTCAACGGTGGAGTTTCTACACACCATAGATTAAGGTGTGGAGCTCTGCTGTACCTCGAGTATTAATGCAATTACTATTGTTCTTCTATTCAATTCCGCTTGTTCTTTGTCCAAGATATTCATTTGCACCCAAGAACATGATGAATGTGATGATTATGTGACACTCATCATCATTTTCACCTATGAACAAGTGATTGAGAACCACTCTGTTCTACAAGCAAACAAGGCTCTAATGTTTATCTCTTGGATTCTTTAACCGGAATCTTCGTGGTATAGGCGAGAACTGATGGCGGCATTCAAGAGAATCCGGAAGGTCTAACCTTGTCTGTGGTATTCTGAGTAGGATTCAATGATTGAATGACTGTGACGTGCTTCAAACTCCTAGCAGGCGGGGCGTTAGTGACAGACGCAAAAGAATCGATGGATTCTATTCCGGCCTGACCGAGAACCGACAGCTGATTACCCCATGCTGTGACAGAGCATAGGCAAACGTTTTCACTGAGAGGATGGGAGGTAGCCACTGACAACGGTGAAACCCTACATGAGCTTGCCATGGAAAGGAATAAGAAGGATTGGATGAAGACAATAGGAAAGCAGAGAGACGGAAGGGAAGGCATCTTCATGCGCTTATCTGAAGTTCCTACCAATGAATTACATAAGTACCTCTATCTTTATCTTTATGTTTTATGCGTTCATCACCATATCCATTTGAGTTTGCCTGACTAAGATTTACAAGATGACCATAGCTTGCTTCATACTAACAATCTCCGTGGGATCGACCCTTACTCGCGTAAGGTTTATTACTTGGACGACCCAGTGCACTTGCTGGTTAGTTGTGCGAAGTTGTGTAATGCCATGGTATTGAGCTACCAAGTTTTTGGGGTTCATGACCGGGGATTATGAGAGTTGTGAAAAGTATTGTTCACAATTTCGCGCACCAGCCATCCTTCAAGCTCTGAACTTATCAAGGTTAATGGACAACGCCTGAAGCTATACCCTGGCGAGAAGATGCAGAGAAACAAGGAGCTTGAGATCTTCCTTTTGGAAGATCCCCACATAGCAGAAGATTGAGCTAGTGGAGCGTCCAACTTACGGACGTTAAACCAAAGTGCTAGGTGGGAGACAACCCACCATGGTATGATCGTTCTTTTCTTTATTTTTAGTTTTTCCTATTCAAATAATTCTTCTCTTTATTAATACTTTCGTGCATCTGCATTTACATGTTTTTATCTTTAAAAAAAAAATTTCGCTATGCGACGCGATCGCATCAGCGACGCGTCCGCGTCGCAAGGAGAGTGAAGAAAAATAAAAATGAACAGAGAGTCACGCTGGAGCGTGGCTGGAGGCGTGCCAATGGAAAAAATCGACCCACGCGACCGCGTCCCTGACGCGTCCGCGTCTCGTGGGGATACTGGCCTCCCACGCGACCGCGTGCCCCACGCGGCCGCGTGCCCTGAGTTTTCGACGTTAAAAGGGTGCACAATGAAATATTGTGCGAGAGTGGGGCTGGATTGGTGCTGGAAGCACAATCCTAATCAGTGACTGCGTCACCGACGCGGCCGTGTCATCCATTTTCTGAAGCACACTCACGCGATCGCGTGACCCACGCGATCGCGCGACTCCAATTTTGGCAATTAAATCAATTTGAACAGAGAGTTGTGCTGGCGCGAGGCTGCACTCGCGCCAGAAGCATAACATGGGTCACGCGACCGCGTGACCGACGCGATCGTGTCACCATACTTGAAGCGCATCCACGCGAACATGTGCCCACGCGACCGCGTCGAATGCGCCGCACAACTCAACCTAAAATTGCCACATATCTTATCTTTCTCTCCTCCAAATCCTAATTTTTCTTTTCCCTCCTTATTTTTTCCTTCTCCCTTCTTCCTTCTATCTCACCTATCACTCTCTCTCTCTCTCACCCCCATTACCAAGGTTCTATTTTCTTCTTCCTTCTTTTCCTTTCTATCATTCTTATTATTTTATATGTTATTTTCTTTTTCTTTTCTTTGTCTTTTCATTATTCATATTTTCCTTCTTCTTCTTTTCCTTTTTACATGGTGTTAGAAATTTATTTGAGTCATTATTCCTCATTATATGCTTGTGGATTGTTGCAATTTGTTTGAACATTATTGTTATTTTTAAGGGATTACTTGCATGTTCACCTTCATACTTTCTATATCTTATTTACCATGCATGCCATGTGTTTGTGAAAAAGCCTATATAGCATTATGCACTTTTCTACATTACTTTACTCTACTATTCAATGCTTGCTTTTCACAAATTCTCTTTACTATTGTTTTAATTGCATTTAATTGTCAATACACACATTATGGCTTGTTACAACTGATGCTTGGTCTATGCTACTCATGCCCTTTTCCGGCATGCCAATAAACACCTTGCATCCACTTATCTTTCGGTGCACTTGCTATTTTTCATTGATGGCTTTTCACATGTACTCGAGAGCATGTGTTAATGTCAACTACATCCTAATGTGCATCCATCACCACTTTTCCGTTCTCTTCCTTGCTATATATCTATTTGAATTTAATTTACTTTCTCCTCCCTTTTTCAGGATGGCCACCAAGAAAGGAAAGAAGAAAGCAACCACTAAACCCCCAGCAAGAAGAGGAACTAAAAGAGCATTAGTGGCAGAGCCTTCTTCAACCGCAGTCAAGCCCTCAACAAAAAGAGTTAAGAGGATAATAAAGGTTGATGAAAAGGAGAAAGCCTTTCCAACAAAGGACACTGCACGATTTCCCAATCGCTGCTGTGAGCAGATGTTCCCTATCCTAGCAGAAAGGAACTATAACAATGAATACCTTCTTATCCTCCCATCCAATATTGCTACCTTTGTTGAGCCGCAAATTAAACGAAGACAATGGGGTTTCCTACGAAGACAGCCAAAGTAGGTCAACCTTTCTTGGGTAGTTGAGTTCCACTCTAACTTCTACATGCCAACCCTACAGTCTATTTATGTCCGGCAGAAGCAAGTCCCCATTACAGAAGAGGCTATTCAGCAAGCTCTGAGTCTTCCCCCTATTCCATAAGGAATGGACGCCTTCCAAGAAGCCGCACTCAAGCGCCAGAGGTACCAATTTGACTGGGACTCCGTTCTCGGGGTCATCGCATTACCTGGTAGCCGTTGGATCTACGGATACCACCGTACCCGCCCTAAGGGAATCTTGGTTTCAGCACTTACCTTAGAGGCTCGCGTATGGGCATAGATCATGTCCCATTACGTCTTTCCGAGCACTCACGAGTCCTCCTTCACTGCGGACATGGCTGTTCTACTATGGTGCATCCTTACAGACCAACCTCTGAATCTATCAAGACATATCCTTAATGCTATGGGACACGTACAAATTGCGGGCAACTTACCTTTCCCCGCCTTGGTCTCAGATCTTGTCTCAGCAGCCGGAGCCTCCTACAGAGATGGGGACATCAAAGCCGTGCTTCCACGGGATGATCAGTATGTCCCTAACGGGAAATACCTCAGACTTTCAGCAGCCACTACAAGTCTTCCTACTGCTCCAGTTGAAGATAATCCTTCTTCAACACCACAAGCACCTACAACTGATGAATTGCTCCAGCAGATAATCAAACGGTTGGATCGGCAAGAACACAAAGCTAAGTTGAGAGAGCGTCGTAACAACCGACGATTCAAACACCTCAGGGAGCTACTTACACGAGATTGCAAAGACTCAGACACCCCGGAATCCACCTCTTTTACCAGCACAGGGAGCCATGACGGTCCTGATTGTGGAGATACTGCTACCAGCCCACCCCTGTTCTTGACAGATGGCACCGAGGATGGTGCAAAGCCTTAAGTGTGGGGAGGTCGGTCAGTACCTGACATCCGGAGGTAATTTCTCTTCTCTAGCACCAATAATTAGGATATTTTAGTTAGATTTTCTTTCTTTTATAGAATAGAATAAATTGCATAGGTTAGGATAGTTGCATGCATGTTCTACTTGATTGAAAAGACAATAAGTTTCTTCTAAGATTCTATCTTTGGAATAAAATTTCACTAATTTTTCAAAAATTTTTATGATCAATTTGCTTGAGTTGTATTTGGAACATGATGTTTGAGCTAAAGAACACACAACCTGTGAAAGATTTGAGCCTTTATGTATGGTTACATTATTTAACCATAATTATTTCATTCTTGTGTGTTTACTTCTCTATGATTGTAATCTATATTTTGTTTTATCTTATATGTCCAATATTTATTATATTTGCATGCTTGCACATGATTGAGGCCATTATTTGTTTAAACTCACTTATCCAAATTAAGCCTACCCTTTTCAATTACCTTTGTTGACCACTTTGAGCCTTTAAATCCCATTTGTTCTATATTTTACCACATTACTAACCTTAAGCTGAAAAACAATTGTATATCCCAAATTGAATCTTTGGTTAGCTTAAGATAGAATTGTGTGTGCTAGTTAAGTATGGGAAATTGTGGGAACAAAAGTTGTTAAGGGAATGTGTCATGAGAATTTAATGGGAATTTGGATACCTACTCATGTGAAACTATAAGAATTAAAAATCTATGTGCATTGATAAGCTATATTTATTTTAATGTTCAAATAAATAAATAAATAAATAAATAAATAAGGGGACAAAAATTACCCCAATGTTGAATTCAGAATTCAAAGATCAATGCACATATGATAGAATCAAAATACAAAGTTGATACATGAGTATGGATTGAAAAAGGGAATTCTGGGTAGCTAGGTATGAATTCTAAAGATTACATTTAAAAATATACAAGTTGGGTTGGAGCTTGGGTTAATTAAAGATTCAATTTATCAGCTCACTTAACCAAATGTATATCCATACCCTCACCTTGGCCCCATTACAACCTTGAAAAGACCTCATGATGTTTGCATTGGTATATTAACTGTTGTTGATTGGTTAGGAGAAAAACAAAAGTTAGAAAGCATGATTAGAGAAGGATAGAGTGATTACCCTATACACTAGATATTAGAGCGTACATACATTATCAGTGAGGGTTCAATGCATGAATTTCCATGTTCCCTGCTTTCATGAGCTATCTTCTTGCACTTTTATCTGTTTCACTGTATAATGATAGAATTAGTGGAATTTGATTTGTAATTGTTTTGAAGAGCTTATTTACTTTTGATCAAGTGGGCAAGAATCATATAGTTGCATTTATTTATATATATAGGATTGCATTGCATAGGTTTCTACATGTTCATACTTATTTACTTATCTTCTTCAATTAAGCATGAGGACATGCTAATGTTTAAGTGTGGGGAGGTTGATAAACCACTATTTTATGGTTTATATTGTGTTTAATTGTGTGGTTTTATCATGATCCTTACCCACTTATTCATTAAAATAGCATGCATTTAGATTTCCTTCCTGAATTCATTACATGTTTGAAAACTGCTTCCTAAAGACTTTAATTATGTTTTTTTAATTCTCCTTTATTTCATTCGATGCCGTGATCTGTGTGTTGAGTATTTCAGACTTTACAGGGCATGAATGAGTTGGAGATTGGAAAGGAAGCTAGCAAAAATGAAAGGAACACAAGAATTTGAGGAGATAACCAGCAAGAAGTGACGCGGTCGCATGGCTCACGCGACCGCGTGAAGGAGAGCAAATCGCAGTGACGCGTCTGCATGGCTCATGCGGCCGCGCGGATTGGAAAAGCTCAAGCGACGCGGTAGCATGGATGACGCGAACGCGTGGCAAGGAAAAGCGCGAATGACGCGTCCGCATGGGTGACGCGATCGCGTGACATGTGCGATCTGCATAATCTGCAGAATTCGCTGGGGGCGATTTTAGACCTTATTTCGACCCAGTTTTTGGCCCGGAACAGCAGACTAGAGCCAGAGAACATGCAGAAATAAAGGACAACATTCATTCTACACAGTTTTCAGTTTTAGATCTAGTTTTACTCCTCCTCTAGGTTTTTCTCTTTAGGTTTTAGGATTTAATTTTCAATTGGTCTTAGCATTGGAACATTGAGAAGAGTTATTACCTCATCAAAACTTCGTCATTCTAGTTCGTTCTCTTAACTTGGTTTTATTCTTCCATGTTCTTTGCTTTGCTCAATTTTGTCATTCGAATACTTTTATGATTATTTAATACACGGATTATTTCTTTCATTTTAATTCATTTTCAATTCCAATAATCATGTCTTCTTTTAATTCCCTTTCATATGTTATGGATTTATTATTTACAATGAGCGAGTAGTTTCCTCACTTGATGGGGAATTGATTGAACGGAACTCTTGAGTTGGAAGGATTGAAAGAGAATTTGTAATTGGGTTAACTGTTGGATTGCTATCTAGTCACTAACACCAATCCCTTTGAACTAAGTGGGTTGCAACTCGTGAAAAGATATAGCTGTCCAGCTTGTTTGACTTTCCTTTACCTAGTAAGGGATAACTAAACAGAACAACCATTAATTATAAATTAATCTTGAAATCATTCCATCAATAATAGAGATTCCAACTAATCAATTTCCAGTCAAGGCTTTTACTCATATTATCCAATTTCCTCAATTTAATTTTTCATTTACTTAACTCAACTTTTTTGGAAACATCTAATTAATAAAATAGCACACTTTCCTGCAACTCGTTGGGAGACGACCTGGGACTCAAACTCCCAGTAATTTTTAATTTAAACTCTCTGTGACATATTTCTAAATCGATAGGTAGATTTTCGGTGAGTTAAGAACTATACTTGCAACGTAACTATTTTAATAATTTTTAATTCACCAACTTCTGCGCCCCATCATGGACATTCATCAGTGTAAAGTCTATAGGTAGCACATATTCCGCATACTCTCTGGGGGGACTAACTATTGACTTTGTTGTGGTGTGGGAGGTCGAGATTGTTGTTGATTTAGATTTATCTGCTTCAGTAGGTTGGTCATCTCACATATAGCCTGTGCGAAAGCAGTAGTCTCACTGCTAGAGGAAACCTCTGCAACAGCTTTGGGATGGTGATTCATGTGTCTAGCATTTCGAGTGGACTCAGCTAAATCGGCAATCAGCTGCCAAGCTTCTGTTTCTGTCTTGTACTTCTTCATAGAATCATTGCTTGCAGCATCTAGTTTGGTCTTGTCCTGAGGCTTCATGCCCTGTGTGAAGTAGCTGATCAATATCATCTCATCAATCTTGTGGTGGGGACATGAATCTAAGAGGTTCCTGAAACGTTCCTAGTACTCATAAAAGGTTTTTGACTCTCCTTGGATAATGCAAGAAATCTCTTTTCTCAATCTGTCTGTAACTTCAGCTGGAAAGTATTTGTCTAGGAACTCTCTTCTAAGCATGTCCTAGTTAGTAACCACTGCCTCAGGTTGAGTGTAGTACCACTCCCTCGCCTTTTCCACCAAGGAAAACGGGAAGGAGATCAGCAAAATATTAGTCTCATCTGCACCATGACGCCTAACAGTAGAACAAGCTGTCTAAAAATCCCTGAGGTGCTATATGGGCTCCTGAGCAGGTAAGCCATGAAACTTAGGCATCAAGTTGATTAGCGACGTCTTCAGTTCGAAATTTGCAGCTAGATTTGGGTGATGCGCTTGATACGGTTGTAGGGTGAAGTCTGGGGCTCCTGCCTCCTGGAGAGTGATCCTCCTGGGTGCTACCATGTTACCTGCACGTGAATCAACCGAATTAGTAGTAGAGGAGCTTGTTTCTCCCTCAGATGGCACTTCAGATTCGCCTTCATATAAGACTGGTGAATTGATAACAATCACTTCACCACCCTCAAAGGCTAACCGACGCCGAGCTCGCCTAATACGTGAAAGAGTTCTTTCAATTTCAGGATCAAATGCGGCTAAGCTCGGATCAGGCAGTGAACGCGTCATTCAATGAGAGAAACATATAGCTCATGGTAATAAAATAAAATAAAATATGCAAAAATTAAAAATATGTACACCAATTAATAATTTAGCACACTATTGCAACTCCCCGGCAACGGCGCCAAAAATTGATGCGAGGTGGAAATTGACCAATTAAGAAATCAGTATAGAAATACGTTGCGAGTATAGTTCTTAACCGGCTAAAATCCGCTCGTCAATTTAGAAGGGTTGTCACAAAAATTAGAATAGAAATACTGGGAGTATGGATCGCAGGTCGTCTCCCAACGAGTTGAAAAAAGGGTGCTATTTTATTAATCAGGAAGTTTTCGAGAATTTTTAAGAGTTGAATAACAGAAAATAAATAATTGTAAATTAGTGCAATGAAAATTAAAAGGAGTTTATATTATTCAAAGTAAAAAGCATTGACTAGGGGAATGATTAATTGGAAGTTCTATCCTTGTTGGAATTTTCTCAAGTGTAGTATAAAGAGGTTGTTGTTTTCACTTAGTTAACCGTTACTAAATAAAGGAAAGTCAAGTGATTGAGCTAACTCTTATTTGCAAATCCTAGTCCTCTCCCTTGGGAAGGTCTAGCGTTAGTAAATACATAATTCGCCAACAACTTCCAATTTAACTAATCACTTGAGCATTCCAACTCAAGTGTCTCCTTTTAATCAATCCCCATGTCAAGTTGGGGATCTACTCCCTTGACATGGATACCATCTTCGTTGTTGGGAGTTTGGAGAAGAAAAGAGACATGATAGTGGAAATAAATTTGAAAGCAATTAAACAAATAATAAAATTAAATGAAAAGGTACTTCTTGCATTAACAATCCATAAAAATAATCCAATTGTAACTCTGAATAAAAATTAAGGATATGAAAGAGTAAGGGACAAAGAAAACAAACTAGAATAATGACTTCAATGGAGATGATGACTCTTCTCAATATCCAAGCAAAAGCAATAACACTATAAAACTATGAATGTGTAGAAAACCTAGAGAAAGAGTAATTTTCCCTCTAGATTCAGATCTAAAACTAAAAACTATGCTAATGAGAATGTGTGTTGAGTCTCTGCATGTTCCCTGGCTCTAGTCTGTGTTTCTGGGCCGAAAACTGGGTCAAAACTCGGCCCAAAATGGCCCCAGCATTTTTTGTTATTTCTGCAGATCGCGCTTATCACGTGTACGCATCAGTCACGCGTACGCGTCAGTCACACGTGCACGTTGTTTGACGATTTTTCTTTCCACGCGTGCGCGTCATGCACGCGCTTGCGTCGTTATGCGAACTCCAATCCATGCGTACGCGTCAAGCACGCACACGCGTCGCTGCAACGATTCTTCCATATCGCGCGCACGCGTGAGCCATGCGTGCGCATCAATGCTCGCCGGTTATCTCCTTAGTTTCTTGTGTTTCTTCCATTTTTGCAAGCTTCCTCTCTATTCTCCAAGCCATTCCTGCCCTATAAAGCCTGAAACACTTAATACATGGATCACGGCATCGAATGGTATAAAAGAGAATTAAAATACACAAATTAAAGATTCTAGGAAGCAACTTTTCAACTATAGAACAAAACTAGGAAGGAATTGTAAAACCATGAAATTTGTATGAATAAGTGTGCAAGGACTTGATAAAAACCAGTCAATTAAACACAAGATAAACTATAAAATAGTGGTTTATCATGGACCAAGTAATTCGAAGATGTGTCCCGGAATCTGAAATCCAACCCATTCTTAAAGCTTGTCATTCGTCTGAGTGTGGCGGCCACTTTGGCCCACAACGGACAGCTAAAAAGGTGTTGGATTGTGGATTCTGGTGGCCAACCGAATTCAAAGATGCTAATCAATTTTGTGTGTCATGCCACCAATGTCAGAAGTTGGGAAATACATCCCAAAGGGATGAAATACCTCAACAACCAATGTTGTTCTGTGAGATATTTGATGTATGGGTCATAAACTTTATGGGACCGTTTCCCAACTCAAGTGGGTATCTATATATCCTATTGGCGGTTGACTACGTGTCAAAGTGGGTAGAAGCGATACCTACCCAACTTGATGACGCCAATACCGTGATTTTTTTCATTAGAAATATCATTGTGCCGCTATGGGTCGCCACGAGCAATCGTCAGCAACCAAGGATCCCACTTCTGCTACAGGAAAGTAGAGGCACTGCTAAAGCTCTATGGGGTATTGCATAAGGTTGCTACTGCTTATCACCCCCAAACCAACGGACAAGCGGAGGTGTCCAACCGGGAGATTAAGCGAATTGGAGAAAGTGGTGAATCCACAAAGAAAGGAGTGGAGCTTCCGGTTGGGAGATGCACTATGGGCGTATAGGATGGCCTACAAGACTCCGTTGGGGATGAGTCCCTTTCGGATCGTCTATGGTAAGGCATGCTACCTTCCGGTGGAGATTGAGCATAAAGCCTATTGGGCGGTTGATAAACCACTATTTTATGATTCATCTTGTGCTCAATTGAGTGTTTTTATCAATTCTTCACCTACTTATTCATATAATTTGCATGGTTTTACAATTCCTTCCTTATTATGTAATAAATGTGAAAACATGTTTCCAAGGCCTTAAAAATGTTAATTTTAATTATCCTTTATTACCATTCGATGCCGTGATCTGTGTGTTGAGTATTTTTAGGCTTTATAAGGCAGGAATGGCTTAAAGGATGGAAAGGAAACATATAAAAATGGAAGGAACGCACAAAAATGGAGTTTTGAAGAAAACAACAGCGATGTGCACGCATGGACGACGCGGACGCGTGTCTAACGCAAAATGACAGCAACGCGCATGCGTGAACGACGCGGACGCATGACTAGCGCGAAACACAACCGACGTGCACGCGTGACTGACGCGTACGCGTGGGAGGAAAAATTTCCAAATGACGCGCACGCGTGACGGGCGCAACATTCAGGAATCTGTAGAAAATGCCTTCAGCGATTTCTGGACCCCTTTTGGCCCAGATCCAAGCCCAAAAACACAGAATAGAGGCTGGAGAATGGGGGAATCAATTCATTATTCATTCATTCATTCATCATTCATTCATTCAACAACATTCATAATACATAATTTTAGGATTTAGATGTAGTTTTCTAGAGAGAGAGGCTCTCTCCTCTCTCTTAGGATTTAGGATTAGGATTCCTCTTAATTTTAGGATTGCTTCTCAATTTCAGGTTCAATGTTCCTTTACTTTGATTTCTCCTAAACTTTTATTTATTCTAATGCTTTTATTTGTATTTGACTTATGTTGCCCAGTTGGCTTCTGAACCTTCTCATGTTAGATTTGAATATTCTATTGAATGCACATTGAGGTATTTCAGATTTAAGATTGCTTTCTTCAAATTTATGTTATTAACGCTTTTGATTTAATTTAGATTTATCCCCCTTTGCTTTGGTTAAGTAATTGATAACACTTTAGTTATCAAACTCAGTAGTTGATTGAAAATTGGAATTTGCTGATTGATTTGAATCCCTCTAAAGCTAGTCTTTCCATAGGAGTTGACTAGGACTTGAGGAATCAAATTGACTGGTCCACTTGACTTTCCTTAATTTAGTAAGGGTTAACTAAGTGGGAGCAATAAACAATTTTCATCACACCTGATAAGGATAACTAGGATGGGATTTCCAGTTCTTATACCTTGCAATGGTTTTCATGATAATTAATTTACTTTATTGTTAATTTATTTCCTTGCTCCCTATTTCAAAAACCCAAAAAAAAATATATATTTTCCTCATAACCAATAATAAATCATACTACCCTGCAATTCCTTGAGAAGATGACCCGAGGTTTGAATACTTCGGTTATAAATTTTATTGGGTTTTGTTACTTGTGACAACCAAAAATTTTTGTACGAAAGGATTCTCTGTTGGTTTAGAAACTATACTTACAACGCGATCATATTTTTAAATTTCTTTACCGATAGAAATCAGTTCGTCAAAATTGGCACCGTTGCCGAGGAATTGCAACTGTGTGCCTTATTATTGGTTATTGTAAATATTTTCTTTTACTTATTTATTTGTTTCTATTTTCGTTTTTAATTTTCATTAGCAACTATGAATTCTCACCCCTATCGCTTTGAGTTTGGTTCCAATGATGTTACAAGGAATGGAAATTATAACAAGAACATGCATCAAGGTCAAAACAATCAGAGATGGAAGGAGCCACGAGGATCTAATCAACCCTTTCGACAGCGACATCGTCCATAGTACCACGGACAAAGACCATTCCATAATGCATGCCAAGACAATAGTTATGGTGGACCCTTTCGTGACAACCAACACCCACCAAATTACTATGGTCAAGAGCCATTCCGAGATGCATACCAAGATGATAGATATGATGGACCCTCTTGTAGTTACCAACAAGCCCCATCATACGCTTATGAACCAGCTCCTCAACATAGCTTTGAACCACCATACTCGCAAGCCCGCTACCACCATTCACCTCCATATAACCCTAACTTATATCCACCCCAATTCCAATCTAATTACTCCCAAAAACCACCACTTCCCTATGCACCATGTCTATATCCATCGACCCGATAATCACAAGAGCGTCTCAAGGAAACAGTGGAAAAATTTCATGCAACCCTTTAGCAATTGGAGCAAGCAATCAATCGATTAACTTCCCGACGTTCGGACACTCAAGGAACCCCCATGGCTTCATGTGGACAATCTAATGAAGAACGTAGCATGAAGGAGATACTAGAAACTCCGATGGACAGTAAGGAGCATGACTTTGTACTGGAACAAGTGAAGGAAGCCGAAATTATCGAAGAAGAAGAATTGGTTGAAGACTTAGGAGATGCTGAACCTCCATGGGAATCCAGAATTGAGGAGAATTCCGTTAGGAAATTTGCAATTCATGCTATGGAGGATAGTGCACAACCCTCAAAGCAGGTATCTTATGAAGAACTGGATGGAACAACTCAAGAAGCGAGTTTCCTTGATAATGATAATCATGAGTCAGGTTCTCCTAGTAATGAACTTGCATCCGTAAGTGAATTCTTTGAGATAGAAGAATCTTCCCCAAGTGAATACGAAGATGATGTTGAGGTAGATTTTTCTCAACCTCCAACTTATAACTTGAGTGACGAGGAAGAAATTGAAGACTTTGATCAAGACGTGGCTGCAGTTAAAGAGGTTTGCAAAGAAGTGGAAGAATTCTCAGAAGAACAAAACGGAGTAGAGCTTGCAAAACCACTGGAAACACCTATCCTAAGGCTATTACCACCCAATACAAACTTCAAGTGGGTAAAATCCTTAGCCTTTGTCTTTACTTTTCCACTTAAATATGGTTTTCTTGAAACAGATGGCCAGCTTAGAGCACAAGCACCTTCAACAAATCAGCTGCTCCTTCAGATACTTCAGAGGTTAGACCAGCTAGACCGGCAGGCAAAACAAATGGAGCGCCGTAACAAGTGCCAATTTACATACCTCAAGGAGTTGATTGTTGGCAACCACCTGATGACAAGTCATCATATACCCATTTTTCAAGCTAATTTCACTTGTTTTGTTAGTCTTTATGCACTTTCTTGCTTCCTAAGTAAGTGATTTGGAGTGAAAATGCATAACTTCTCTAAATCAAGCAACCACCATAAAATTAATGTTAATTCATGAGGTTCAAGCTAATTTCAATTGAATTTTAATTGATTTATAAGCCTTATGAATTTAGTGATACTTGGAGTGGTTGTTTTGGTTTATTTCAGGTGAAGAAAAGAATAAAAGAGAAAAGCGTGGCCTAAAGAAAGCGTGACCCAAGGAGAAGGAAGCGTGGTCAAAGGAAGGGAAAGTGTGCCGCATGCAATGGGGGAGGCAAGCATTGCCCTCCACAAGGGCACACTGCCCTCTAGGAGGGCAACATAAGGGAACAAGGCAAAGAAGGCAACTCTGCCCTGCCCACTACAAGGGCAGAGCACAAATTTGTGCCTTGGAAGCAAGAAGAAGAAAATGTTGCCCTGCCCTCCACAAGGGCAGTATCGGGCTCACCAAGGAAGAAAATCAAAGGAAAAATGCCTATGATGCATGCCACAAGAGTTGAACACGGGACCATGAGGAAGCAAGGAACTAAGTTCCATTACCGTGCCAAGAAACCAAGGAAAATAAATGAGCGTGTGTTTCTGCCCGGATTCAAACGCGGGACTTCATTTTGGAAACACTGCCCTGCCCTCCGTGAGGGCAGGGCAGCATTTTGATGGTGCATGAATCTGGCGCACCAAGGGACATTTCTGGCGCACCAAATCACTATCCTGGTAGCACCAGCGCGCACCACAGCACGATCCTGGCAGCACCAACTTTTTCTGCCCTGCCCTCCGCGAGGGCAGGGCAGCATCCTGTGCACCAAGGCACCATTCTGGCGCACCATGGCATGATTCTGGCAGCATCAGCACGCACCGTGGCACATTTTTGGCGCACCAATTTTTCCTGCCCTGCCCTCCGCGCGGGCAGGGCAGCGTTCTGCGCACCAAGACCACACCAAAGCCGCACCAAGCAAGCACCAACACGCACCAAATCCTGCCCTGCCATCCACAAGGGCAGGGTAGCCTCCTGGAAGCTATTATTTTGGGCCGAAAATTCAATTAAAATTCCAATTGAATTCATTTCTTCACCAAATCAAAAGCCCATCCAAATCCCAAAATCCAAGAATAGAAAGTGTATAAATAGGAGCTAGTTTGATGTAATTAGGACCTTTTTTTCGCTTACCTTTTGCTTGACTTTTGAATTTTGCATTTTCTTTGAGCTTTGAATTTCTTGCAATTGTTTTTGAGAAACTTGACCGACCTTTCAGAGGATTAAGGGGGAATTGATTGATCTCCTTCCTCGTTCTTACTCGGGCAATTTCACTCTTCTTTTTCTGAGTTTTGGGTGTGTGAAATTGAGGAAATTCTGTCTCAATTCCCATTCAAAATCTCTTCAAATCTTTTATGCACAATTGAATTTCATTTCTGTTCCTTTACTGATTCTTCTTCAATTTTCTGTCAATTACTTTGATAACTCAGATCTGGGAAGGAAATTGAGATTTAGGCTCTGCTACCTAATCTCTTGAGTCCTGAGATCACAATTTACTTGGGTTCTTCTGTGAACCTTGCTGCACTTTACTTAAATTTTCTGTTTAAGCTTTCATTGCTTCCAATTCAATTCCTGCTCTATTAACTGTGGCAATTCAATTTCTCTTTGTTTATATTCTGCAATCCCAGTCCTCAAATCCCTTTTATATTCAAGCCATTTACATTTCTTGCCATTTAAGATACCGCAATTTATATTTCTTGCACTTTAAGTTTCAGTTATTTACTTTCTTGTTCTTTAAGATTCAGCAAGTTTACTTTCCTGCTCTTTAATTTACTACAATTTCCCCCTCTCCCTTTACATTCCAAGCAATTTAGTTTCTGTTAAACACAACCCACTCAACCAAAACTTGATTCGCTTGACTAAATCAACCACTAAACTAAAATTGCTCAATCCTTCAATCCCTGTGGGATCGACCTCACTCATGTGAGTTATTATTACTTGATGCGACCCGGTACACTTGCCGGTGAGTTTTGTGTTGGATCGTTTTCCACACATCAAGTTTTTGGCGCCGTTGCCGGGGATTGAAATAGATTGACAATGATTAAGTGAAGTGGAGATCTAGATCAAGCACTTTTTCTTTATTTTTTTTTACTAACATACTAACTATTTGAGAAATTGCCTCTGTTAACTCACTAACAAATTATCTCAATTAACTGCACTCAATTCCCAAGCGTGCTGTTGTTTGACATATTGATTGTTTGCGTACAAGTTTCTACAGACAAAGGGTATCATGCATGAAGCCACCACTTATTACACTCATCAAGAACAATTGTTCTTATGACGGAAATCCATCGGAAGATCCTCAGCAGCACATATTCACTTTTCTGAAAACTTGTAATGCGGTCAAAACCGATGGTCCAGATCATGACACTTACAAGATCCTGTTATTCCCTTTCTCATTAAAGGGTGAAGCTGCACAATGGTTTGAAACTTTTCGCCAAGGAAGTATCACTAGCTGGGATGATTTGGTCACCAAATTTCTGGCCAAATTCACCTCATCCAGACAGATCATCCAGCTGAAAGAGGAGGAACATCTATTCACACAAGGGGATGAAGAACCACTCTTCAAGGCCTGGGAAAGATACAAGAAAGCGACTGATAAAGTGGGCTTCCGAGCTTTCTATGAAGGATTAACCCCAGAAACAAGAAAAGCAGTGGACTACTTCTCAGATGGCCTACTCAAAGCAACAACAACTGCCCAAGGAATTACAGACTTCAACGACAAAGGAGTCAACAACCAACATTCATTTGAGAAACCACAGAATGTAATCTCAGAAAAAGAAGTGACAAATATTGAAGGGGTGAATGCGTTCAAGGACCTAAACAGACAAATGCACCATCAACCTCAGCAAAATATGGAGCTGTCTGCTGCAGTGAATGCCAAATTTCCACCATGGAGACCTCATTCTTATCTGAGAATGAGGGAGTCTCAACATCAAGAACAAGGAAGTTTCCACCAGGGCAACTCCATGACCACAAACAATCAACATCCCCCACCCACTAATAACACTCAAAGCCAATACTCACAACACAGACACTTCCAGACTCATCTCAACTGGAGAAGGAACGAGTACCAAAATCACAAACCAAGGGATTTCAATTATAACAACCCCAACATCACAAACCAACAAAAATACCATTACAGCAATAACAACCATTACATGCCACCATCACACCCGCTCTTCCAACCTTTAACACCTCATAACCAACCAATCTCACAAGACTCTCAGAGAATCACAGACTTGGAGATCCTAATAGAGAGAATGATGAAACACCAAGAGGAAACAACAAGGAACCAAACAATGTTAATCAAAGGAATTGAGGAGCAGATAGCTCAACTGGCGAAGTACTTTGCAGAAATGGGTGAGAAGAAACCAAGTACTTTCCTCAAAACCATTGAAGACAAACCAACCAACAACGAAGATGCTACAAAGAAGGAAGGATGGAAAAAGGATCATAGAGGACAATGAGAAAATACTGGACAAAGGAAGTACCAGCCAAGAAGAACACAACAAGGAACTCTTTCAAGAAGAGACAGAGGATAGAACTAAAGAAAAGCAGAAAATCCCCACTGGAAAATTTTTACTAGGGGATCGAGTGATGATCAATATTCAAACCATGAAGGTGTCCCCACAGTTGTCTGAGCACTACATTGTGACTAAGATCCTTCCACAAGAATTTATAGAGGTCATCAAAGAGGAAACCGGAAGAAAGTTCACAGTAAAGAAAGACAAGCTAAGGCACTGTGATTTTCAACCTCCATGATTAGCAGAACAGAAGATGTCAAGCTAGTGACAATAAAAGAGCGCTTGTTGGGAGGCAACCCAACCTGAGATAGTTTTCTTTTCATAGCTTTTTCAATAAAAATGTTGAATAATTGGTATGCATTGCAAGGAGCTAAGTTTGGTGTTGCACACCAAAACAATTTAAGGGAGAATGAAAGCTTCTAAGTTTGGTGTTCCACCAAAAATATCATTTAAAAACACATTCTCAACCTCTTGCATGATGCTAGCTCCAAGCAATCAAATACATTATTCAACTGTTTAATTGCTTTCTAGCTTTAATTTCATTAACCTTTAGCAAGGACACAAGGTTTCACATATGGTTAAAACTGTTGCATAAGAGGCAGTGGCAAACAATTAAGTTTGGTGTTCCCACACCAAAATCAATCCAGGAACCACACTCAGTTTATGCATACTAACCATATAATTAAGGGCTTGAGAAGCAAGCAACTTTGAGAATTATGCAGGACATGAGTCAACACTTGAAGACACTATGCATCTTAACTCAAAGAGAACACAACAGAAGGAAGAATCAAAGGGCTGCAACTTCAAAGGTTGTATCTAAACTTAATCCTTGCTGCTGTGAAATGTTTAAATCTGGAAACCAGTGTATGTCTTGCTAAAGTGTTTATCTAGTTGCAAGTGAAATTGTTTGTTAAAAATGCTAAATCTGCATAATGCTTGTTATCCATCACTTAGCTTGAAATTTGTTTTGTTTCCCATATGCTTAAATAAAAGAGATTTGTTTGAATTGAAAAGTGAAATATCCAATGTTGCATAAGTAAGAATGGAAGTTAGTGGTGGTATATGTGTTTGATTAAATGTATAACTCATGAAATAAACATTGCATAATATCATTCTCATTCAAGTGTGAGTTAGCTTGCTGTTGTAAAGACTCTTATCAATAATGAAAAAGCCCTTGGTAACAAAAACAGAAAGAAAAGGGAAAGAAAAAGCCAAAATGGCAAGAAAAACAAAGAATAAAGGTTGGACACCAATAGCTTGGACCCTAGGACATATGCCTGTGGTGTTCTTGTACTAAGATATGCTTGGATAAGTAAATTCTAAGGGGTATTTTAAAACCCGGTCACTTAGATCAACTGATTTGGGATGGCCAATTGAAAGTCCACAATAAAGAGCAACTTAGATACAGAACATTTAGTTATCCAAAGAGATGCTGGGCATCAATGATCCTAGGAAGAATTAGTGAGCCATGTGTCTGTGGTGGAAAGATGTTGAGTAAAAGAAAAGAAAATAAAGCCAAAGGCTAATACTGCAACATTTGACACCAAACCTCCAAAAGAATAATAAGCTTGTTAAGCATTGTAAGCCAAGAAAAGTTAGCAAGGGAGGAATTAAAAAGTGAGTCTTATAACAGCAAGTTTAGCAAGCCTTTGAGGAAAGATGTATATTATGTAACAGCAACAATAATTGAGTTATCATTGTCTGCATAAAGACTCCATAAATCAAGTTCTGCTATATGCCTAATAAGGATATGTGTTCTTTTCTTATTCATATCATTTACTCTTAGTTTTAATGCTTGCTTGGGGACAAGCAAGATTTAAGTTTGGTGTTGTGATGACAAGTCATCATATACCCATTTTTCAAGCTAATTTCACTTGTTTTGTTAGTCTTTATGCACTTTCTTGCTTCCTAAGTAAGTGATTTGGAGTGAAAATGCATAACTTCTCTAAATCAAGCAACCACCATAAAATTAATGTTAATTCATGAGGTTCAAGCTAATTTCAATTGAATTTTAATTGATTTATAAGCCTTATGAATTTAGTGATACTTGGAGTGGTTGTTTTGGTTTATTTCAGGTGAAGAAAAGAATAAAAGAGAAAAGCGTGGCCTAAAGAAAGCGTGACCCAAGGAGAAGGAAGCATGGTCAAAGGAAGGGAAAGTGTGCCGCATGCAATGGGGGAGGCAAGCATTGCCCTCCACAAGGGCACACTGCCCTCTAGGAGGGCAACATAAGGGAACAAGGCAAAGAAGGCAACTCTGCCCTGCCCACTACAAGGGCAGAGCACAAATTTGTGCCTTGGAAGCAAGAAGAAGAAAATGTTGCCCTGCCCTCCACAAGGGCAGTATCGGGCTCACCAAGGAAGAAAATCAAAGGAAAAATGCCTATGATGCATGCCACAAGAGTTGAACACGGGACCATGAGGAAGCAAGGAACTAAGTTCCATTACCGTGCCAAGAAACCAAGGAAAATAAATGAGCGTGTGTTTCTGCCCAGATTCAAACGCGGGACTTCATTTTGGAAACACTGCCCTGCCCTCCGCGAGGGCAGGGCAGCATTTTGATGGTGCATGAATCTGGCGCACCAAGGGACATTTCTGGCGCACCAAATCACTATCCTGGTAGCACCAGCGCGCACCACAGCACGATCCTGGCAGCACCAACTTTTTCTGCCCTGCCCTCCGCGAGGGCAGGGCAGCATCCTGTGCACCAAGGCACCATTCTGGCGCACCATGGCATGATTCTGGCAGCATCAGCACGCACCGTGGCACATTTTTGGCGCACCAATTTTTCCTGCCCTGTCCTCCGCGCGGGCAGGGCAGCGTTCTGCGCACCAAGACCACACCAAAGCCGCACCAAGCAAGCACCAACACGCACCAAATCCTGCCCTGCCATCCACAAGGGCAGGGCAGCCTCCTGGAAGCTATTATTTTGGGCCGAAAATTCAATTAAAATTCCAATTGAATTCATTTCTTCACCAAATCAAAAGCCCATCCAAATCCCAAAATCCAAGAATAGAAAGTGTATAAATAGGAGCTAGTTTGATGTAATTAGGACCTTTTTTTTCGCTTACCTTTTGCTTGACTTTTGAATTTTGCATTTTCTTTGAGCTTTGAATTTCTTGCAATTGTTTTTGAGAAACTTGACCGACCTTTCAGAGGATTAAGGGGGAATTGATTGATCTCCTTCCTCGTTCTTACTCGGGCAATTTCACTCTTCTTTTTCTGAGTTTTGGGTGTGTGAAATTGAGGAAATTCTGTCTCAATTCCCATTCAAAATCTCTTCAAATCTTTTTATGCACAATTGAATTTCATTTCTGTTCCTTTACTGATTCTTCTTCAATTTTCTGTCAATTACTTTGATAACTCAGATCTGGGAAGGAAATTGAGATTTAGGCTCTGCTACCTAATCTCTTGAGTCCTGAGATCACAATTTACTTGGGTTCTTCTGTGAACCTTGCTGCACTTTACTTAAATTTTCTGTTTAAGCTTTCATTGCTTCCAATTCAATTCCTGCTCTATTAACTGTGGCAATTCAATTTCTCTTTGTTTATATTCTGCAATCCCAGTCCTCAAATCCCTTTTATATTCAAGCCATTTACATTTCTTGCCATTTAAGTTACCGCAATTTATATTTCTTGCACTTTAAGTTTCAGTTATTTACTTTCTTGTTCTTTAAGATTCAGCAAGTTTACTTTCCTGCTCTTTAATTTACTGCAATTTCCCCCTCTCCCTTTACATTCCAAGCAATTTAGTTTCTGTTAAACACAACCCACTCAACCAAAACTTGATTCGCTTGACTAAATCAACCACTAAACTAAAATTGCTCAATCCTTCAATCCCTGTGGGATCGACCTCACTCATGTGAGTTATTATTACTTGATGCGACCCGGTACACTTGCCGGTGAGTTTTGTGTTGGATCGTTTTCCACACATCAAGTTTTTGGCGCCGTTGCCGGAGATTGAAATAGATTGACAATGATTAAGTGAAGTGGAGATCTAGATCAAGCACTTTTTCTTTATTTTTTTTACTAACATACTAACTATTTGAGAAATTGCCTCTGTTAACTCACTAACAAATTATCTCAATTAACTGCACTCAATTCCCAAGCGTGCTGTTGTTTGACATATTGATTGTTTGCGTACAAGTTTCTACAGACAAAGGGTATCATGCATGAAGCCACCACTTATTACACTCATCAAGAACAATTGTTCTTATGACGGAAATCCATCGGAAGATCCTCAGCAGCACATATTCACTTTTCTGAAAACTTGTAATGCGGTCAAAACCGATGGTCCAGATCATGACACTTACAAGATCCTGTTATTCCCTTTCTCATTAAAGGGTGAAGCTGCACAATGGTTTGAAACTTTTCGCCAAGGAAGTATCACTAGCTGGGATGATTTGGTCACCAAATTTCTGGCCAAATTCACCTCATCCAGACAGATCATCCAGCTGAAAGAGGAGGAACATCTATTCACACAAGGGGATGAAGAACCACTCTTCAAGGCCTGGGAAAGATACAAGAAAGCGACTGATAAAGTGGGCTTCCGAGCTTTCTATGAAGGATTAACCCCAGAAACAAGAAAAGCAGTGGACTACTTCTCAGATGGCCTACTCAAAGCAACAACAACTGCCCAAGGAATTACAGACTTCAACGACAAAGGAGTCAACAACCAACATTCATTTGAGAAACCACAGAATGTAATCTCAGAAAAAGAAGTGACAAATATTGAAGGGGTGAATGCGTTCAAGGACCTAAACAGACAAATGCACCATCAACCTCAGCAAAATATGGAGCTGTCTGCTGCAGTGAATGCCAAATTTCCACCATGGAGACCTCATTCTTATCTGAGAATGAGGGAGTCTCAACATCAAGAACAAGGAAGTTTCCACCAGGGCAACTCCATGACCACAAACAATCAACATCCCCCACCCACTAATAACACTCAAAGCCAATACTCACAACACAGACACTTCCAGACTCATCTCAACTGGAGAAGGAACGAGTACCAAAATCACAAACCAAGGGATTTCAATTATAACAACCCCAACATCACAAACCAACAAAATACCATTACAGCAATAACAACCATTACATGCCACCATCACACCCGCTCTTCCAACCTTTAACACCTCATAACCAACCAATCTCACAAGACTCTCAGAGAATCACAGACTTGGAGATCCTAATAGAGAGAATGATGAAACACCAAGAGGAAACAACAAGGAACCAAACAATGTTAATCAAAGGAATTGAGGAGCAGATAGCTCAACTGGCGAAGTACTTTGCAGAAATGGGTGAGAAGAAACCAAGTACTTTCCTCAAAACCATTGAAGACAAACCAACCAACAACGAAGATGCTACAAAGAAGGAAGGATGGAAAAGGATCATAGAGGACAATGAGAAAATACTGGACAAAGGAAGTACCAGCCAAGAAGAACACAACAAGGAACTCTTTCAAGAAGAGACAGAGGATAGAACTAAAGAAAAGCAGAAAATCCCCACTGGAAAATTTTTACTAGGGGATCGAGTGATGATCAATATTCAAACCATGAAGGTGTCCCCACAGTTGTCTGAGCACTACATTGTGACTAAGATCCTTCCACAAGAATTTATAGAGGTCATCAAAGAGGAAACCGGAAGAAAGTTCACAGTAAAGAAAGACAAGCTAAGGCACTGTGATTTTCAACCTCCATGATTAGCAGAACAGAAGATGTCAAGCTAGTGACAATAAAAGAGCGCTTGTTGGGAGGCAACCCAACCTGAGATAGTTTTCTTTTCATAGCTTTTTCAATAAAAATGTTGAATAATTGGTATGCATTGCAAGGAGCTAAGTTTGGTGTTGCACACCAAAACAATTTAAGGGAGAATGAAAGCTTCTAAGTTTGGTGTTCCACCAAAAATATCATTTAAAAACACATTCTCAACCTCTTGCATGATGCTAGCTCCAAGCAATCAAATACATTATTCAACTGTTTAATTGCTTTCTAGCTTTAATTTCATTAACCTTTAGCAAGGACACAAGGTTTCACATATGGTTAAAACTGTTGCATAAGAGGCAGTGGCAAACAATTAAGTTTGGTGTTCCCACACCAAAATCAATCCAGGAACCACACTCAGTTTATGCATACTAACCATATAATTAAGGGCTTGAGAAGCAAGCAACTTTGAGAATTATGCAGGACATGAGTCAACACTTGAAGACACTATGCATCTTAACTCAAAGAGAACACAACAGAAGGAAGAATCAAAGGGCTGCAACTTCAAAGGTTGTATCTAAACTTAATCCTTGCTGCTGTGAAATGTTTAAATCTGGAAACCAGTGTATGTCTTGCTAAAGTGTTTATCTAGTTGCAAGTGAAATTGTTTGTTAAAAATGCTAAATCTGCATAATGCTTGTTATCCATCACTTAGCTTGAAATTTGTTTTGTTTCCCATATGCTTAAATAAAAGAGATTTGTTTGAATTGAAAAGTGAAATATCCAATGTTGCATAAGTAAGAATGGAAGTTAGTGGTGGTATATGTGTTTGATTAAATGTATAACTCATGAAATAAACATTGCATAATATCATTCTCATTCAAGTGTGAGTTAGCTTGCTGTTGTAAAGACTCTTATCAATAATGAAAAAGCCCTTGGTAACAAAAACAGAAAGAAAAGGGAAAGAAAAAGCCAAAATGGCAAGAAAAACAAAGAATAAAGGTTGGACACCAATAGCTTGGACCCTAGGACATATGCCTGTGGTGTTCTTGTACTAAGATATGCTTGGATAAGTAAATTCTAAGGGTATTTTAAAACCCGGTCACTTAGATCAACTGATTTGGGATGGCCAATTGAAAGTCCACAATAAAGAGCAACTTAGATACAGAACATTTAGTTATCCAAAGAGATGCTGGGCATCAATGATCCTAGGAAGAATTAGTGAGCCATGTGTCTGTGGTGGAAAGATGTTGAGTAAAAGAAAAGAAAATAAAGCCAAAGGCTAATACTGCAACATTTGACACCAAACCTCCAAAAGAATAATAAGCTTGTTAAGCATTGTAAGCCAAGAAAAGTTAGCAAGGGAGGAATTAAAAAGTGAGTCTTATAACAGCAAGTTTAGCAAGCCTTTGAGGAAAGATGTATATTATGTAACAGCAACAATAATTGAGTTATCATTGTCTGCATAAAGACTCCATAAATCAAGTTCTGCTATATGCCTAATAAGGATATGTGTTCTTTTCTTATTCATATCATTTACTCTTAGTTTTAATGCTTGCTTGGGGACAAGCAAGATTTAAGTTTGGTGTTGTGATGACAAGTCATCATATACCCATTTTTCAAGCTAATTTCACTTGTTTTGTTAGTCTTTATGCACTTTCTTGCTTCCTAAGTAAGTGATTTGGAGTGAAAATGCATAACTTCTCTAAATCAAGCAACCACCATAAAATTAATGTTAATTCATGAGGTTCAAGCTAATTTCAATTGAATTTTAATTGATTTATAAGCCTTATGAATTTAGTGATACTTGGAGTGGTTGTTTTGGTTTATTTCAGGTGAAGAAAAGAATAAAAGAGAAAAGCGTGGCCTAAAGAAAGCGTGACCCAAGGAGAAGGAAGCGTGGTCAAAGGAAGGGAAAGTGTGCCGCATGCAATGGGGGAGGCAAGCATTGCCCTCCACAAGGGCACACTGCCCTCTAGGAGGGCAACATAAGGGAACAAGGCAAAGAAGGCAACTCTGCCCTGCCCACTACAAGGGCAGAGCACAAATTTGTGCCTTGGAAGCAAGAAGAAGAAAATGTTGCCCTGCCCTCCACAAGGGCAGTATCGGGCTCACCAAGGAAGAAAATCAAAGGAAAAATGCCTATGATGCATGCCACAAGAGTTGAACACGGGACCATGAGGAAGCAAGGAACTAAGTTCCATTACCGTGCCAAGAAACCAAGGAAAATAAATGAGCGTGTGTTTCTGCCCGGATTCAAACGCGGGACTTCATTTTGGAAACACTGCCCTGCCCTCCGCGAGGGCAGGGCAGCATTTTGATGGTGCATGAATCTGGCGCACCAAGGGACATTTCTGGCGCACCAAATCACTATCCTGGCAGCACCAGCGCGCACCACAGCACGATCCTGGCAGCACCAACTTTTTCTGCCCTGCCCTCCGCGAGGGCAGGGCAGCATCCTGTGCACCAAGGCACCATTCTGGCGCACCATGGCATGATTCTGGCAGCATCAGCACGCACCGTGGCACATTTCTGGCGCACCAATTTTTCCTGCCCTGCCCTCCGCGCGGGCAGGGCAGCGTTCTGCGCACCAAGACCACACCAAAGCCGCACCAAGCAAGCACCAACACGCACCAAATCCTGCCCTGCCCTCCAGAAGGGCAGGGCAGCCTCCTGGAAGCTATTATTTTGGGCCGAAAATTCAATTAAAATTCCAATTGAATTCATTTCTTCACCAAATCAAAAGCCCATCCAAATCCCAAAATCCAAGAATAGAAAGTGTATAAATAGGAGCTAGTTTGATGTAATTAGGACCTTTTTTTTCGCTTACCTTTTGCTTGACTTTTGAATTTTGCATTTTCTTTGAGCTTTGAATTTCTTGCAATCGTTTTTGAGAAACTTGACCGACCTTTCAGAGGATTAAGGGGGAATTGATTGATCTCCTTCCTCGTTCTTACTCGGGCAATTTCACTCTTCTTTTTCTGAGTTTTGGGTGTGTGAAATTGAGGAAATTCTGTCTCAATTCCCATTAAAAATCTCTTCGAATCTTTTTATGCACAATTGAATTTCATTTCTGTTCCTTTACTGCTTCTTCTTCAATTTTCTGTCAATTACTTTGATAACTCAGATCTGGGAAAGAAATTGAGATTTAGGCTCTGCTACCTAATCTCTTGAGTCCTGAGATCACAATTTACTTGGGTTCTTCTGTGAACCTTGCTGCACTTTACTTAAATTTTATGTTTAAGCTTTCATTGCTTCCAATTCAATTCCTGCTCTATTAACTGTGGCAATTCAATTTCTCTTTGTTTATATTCTGCAATCCCAGTCCTCAAATCCCTTTTATATTCAAGCCATTTACATTTCTTGCCATTTAAGTTACCGCAATTTATATTTCTTGCACTTTAAGTTTCAGTTATTTACTTTCTTGTTCTTTAAGATTCAGCAAGTTTACTTTCCTGCTCTTTAATTTACTGCAATTTCCCCCTCTCCCTTTACATTCCAAGCAATTTAGTTTCTGTTAAACACAACCCACTCAACCAAAACTTGATTCGCTTGACTAAATCAACCACTAAACTAAAATTGCTCAATCCTTCAATCCCTGTGGGATCGACCTCACTCATGTGAGTTATTATTACTTGATGCGACCCGGTACACTTGCCGGTGAGTTTTGTGTTGGATCGTTTTCCACACATCACCACCCACCTGAGGAAGACCCAGACACTCCAGACTCCACCAGCACCAGGAGCCATGACGGTCCCGATTGTGGATATAGTGTTACCAGCCCCCCTTTGTCCTGATTGATGGCACCGAGGACGGTGCCAAGCTTTAAGTCTGGGGAGGTCAGTCAGTACCTAACTTCCGGAGGTAAGCTCTCTCTCTTAACCCAACATTTTAGTTTTTTTCTTTTGTTAAATAGAATAGATTGCATAGTAATAGGTTATTTTCATGTATGTTTGCTTGGTTAAAGTAATAAATTTCTTTTTAAGACCCTATTTTTGAAAAAATTCACTAATTTAAATCATAACTTTTCTGTTAAATTTGTTTGAAGACTGTAAATTGGAACATGAATTATAGCAAAGAACACACAACCTGTGAGACTTGAGCTTAATTGCATAGTTACACTATTTAACCATAATATTTTTCCTTGTGTGTTTTCTTCTCTATGATTGTAATCTATATTTTGTTTCATCCTATATGTCCAATGTTTAGTGTATTTATATGCTTGCATATGACTGAGGCCATTAATTATTTTAGCTCACTTATCCCAAATAAGCCTACCCTTCCATTTACCTTTGTTAGCCACTTTGAGCCTTTTAATCCCATTTGTTCTATATTTTACCACATCACTAGCCTTAAACAGAAAAACAGTTAAATATCCCAATTGAATCTTTGGTTAGCTTAAGATAGAGATTGTGTATCGATTAAGTATGGGAAAATTGTGGGAACATGGGTTAATAAGGGAATGTGTTATGTTTTTACTTTGATAAAATATTGGGAATTTGGGTACTGTTCATACCCTGACCGGGGTCCTCCAACTCGGCAAATTCGTAAGAGGTCCGACCTTGTCCTAAAAGCTCACACCTAAAGGTCGGACCTCGGACAAAGAGCAAGGAAGGCCCATCAAAAGGAACGCAGCCCAAACCTAAAGGCCGAAAAGGCCTAGAAAAGGCGGTTCCACAAAGATAGAGATAAAACTCCCAAAGATAAGATAAGATAAGAATATCTTATCCGGGGAAGATCACTGCCAACTACTATAAATACACTGGAGCACCCAGGTATGGCATTCATTCCAAATCTACACATATCTGCTTGGACCCATGCTAACTTAAGCATCGGAGTGTCATTGCAGGTACAACCACCAACCATTCTGCATATCAAGCTCGGGTCACTGAACCCCCCTACCTCGGGCCTTTCCAGACGACCGAGCTGCACGTTTCAGGCAAACCCTCGGAACATTGGCGCCGTTGCCGGGGACCTGGAAGTCATCCCTCTACCATGGCGGACAACCCTCTCAACGATGAGCGTGCTGCTTCGGAACAAGAGGACGAAATTGACACCAGAGAACGACCGGACAGCCCTCTATCACCACGTACTCCAGGAGGAAACAAACAGAATCGCCCAAAAACATCACCCCCAAACAAGGATCCACAAAATTCCGAAAGAGAGAAGAGCTCGGAAATTTTAGAAGCAGTCCGGGCACAACAAGACCGACTAAAACAACTCGAAAAGGACATAAAGAAACAGAAAGAAACTGAACAAGATCTGAGAAGGGAAACTCGAAAGCGCAGAGAATTAGAAGAAAAACTGCGGAAAATAGAGGCCAACCTGAAAGACCGGACGGAACGCGGCACCACCACCGAAGACAACCATGATCCCTTCACGCAAGAGATCATGAAGGAGAAGGTACCGCGAAACTTCAAACCACCCGATATGGACCTCTACGACGGCACCACCGATCCAAGTCATCACCTCAGCAACTTCAGAAGCAGAATGTACCTAGTCGACGCCTCCGACGCGACTCGGTGCAAAGCCTTCCCCACCACTCTCACCAAGTCAGCCATGAAGTGGTTCGACAACCTGCCACCAAGATCAATCACCAGCTTCGAAGACCTAACCAAAAAATTCCTAACAAGATTCTCTATTCAAAAGGACAAGACAAAACATGCCCCCAGTCTACTCGGGATCAAACAAGGTGACCAAGAAACTCTCCGAAAATACATGGAGCGATTCAACAAAGCCTGCCTGGACATACAACACTTGCCCACCGAAGCAGCCATCATGGGACTAGCAAACGGCCTAAAAGAGGGACCGTTTAGCCAATCCCTATCCAAACGATACCCGACCTCCCTATACGAGGTGCAGGAGCGAGCAGAAAAATATATCAACATGGAGGAAACCTCACAGCTAAGAGACTCTTCTAGGAAGGAATCAACCTACCCACTCCGAGATCGGGATCGAGAACAGAAAAAGAAAGAAGAACCCAACTCGGACAAGCCACGGAAGTACCACAGCTACACCCCCCTCCGAGTCTCCCTGGTAGACGTCTACAGAGAAGTATGCCACACCGAAAAGATCCCACCGCCCTGACCGCTAAAACATAAGAAAGCAGGGAGAGATCGGTCCGAATACTGTGAATATCACAAGCTCTACGGTCATTCTACTAACGACTGCTACGACCTAAAAAATGTTATAGAAAAGCTAGCCAGAGAGGGAAAACTCGACAGATACATAGCAGAGAAAGGAGAAGAGACCAGGAAGAGAAGGCGGGGAGACAACGAAGATCGGGCCGAACAAACCCCACGAACCCCTGAAAGACATGTTCACATGATAAATGGAGGTTTTGCAGGCGGAGGAATATCCAAATCCTCACGAAAAAGACACCTCAAAGAAGTCTATCACGTCCGAGAAGACAGTCCCCTGCCCGAATTACCTACTATTTCATTCACCCGAGAAGATGCTCAAGGGATAACTCCCGGACACGACGATCCAATGGTAATCACCGTTATCCTAGCAAACGCCAACTTGCATCGAACCCTGATTGACCAGGGAAGCTCAGCAGATATCCTGTTCAAAACGGCCTTCGACAAACTCGGACTTGAAGAAAAAGAACTAAAGGCCTACCCCACCGACCTATTTGGACTAGGGGATACTCCGATCCATCCCTTAGGATACATCTCGCTACACACTACCTTTGGAAGAGGCGAGCAATCTAAAACATTAAGCGTAGACTACATTATAGTCGACGTCACTTCAGCATACAATGCCCTCATCGGGCGACCAACCCTAAACAGACTGGCAGCTATAGTCTCGACCCCACACCTCTGTATGAAGTTCCCTACCACAAAGGGAATCGCTACTCTAAAAGGTGACCAAAAACTAGCACGACGATGCTACAACGAAAGCCTGAGCCTAAAAGGGAAAGAGGTCAACACAATAGAACTCGGACGAGTTCAATCCCGAGAAGACCTCCAGCCACAGCCAGAAGGAGAAACCAAAAAAGTCCAGATTGGAAACACACCTGAAAAAACAACAAGCATAGGAGCAAACCTCGAAACGGGCCTAAAAGAGGAACTCATAACCCTCTTAAGGGAGAATTCCGACCTCTTCGCCTGGAAAGCCTCCGACATGCCGGGCATAAGTCCCGACCTGATGTGCCATAAGCTATCGGTTTACCCGGGATCCCGACCTGTCTAACAAAGACGCCGGAAGCTCGGACCCGAGCGCATGCAAGCAATAGAAGAACAAGTACAGGCACTGCTAGATGCAGGGTTCATTAGGGAAGTAAAATACCCCCTATGGCTCGCAAACGTGGTCCTGGTAAAAAAGCCCAACGGAAAATGGAGGATGTGCGTCGATTACACAGATCTCAACAAAGCTTGCCCCAAAGACCCATATCCACTACCAAACATCGACACATTAGTAGACGCAGCCTCAGGCTATAGATATCTCTCCTTCATGGACGCATACTCGGGATACAATCAAATCCCAATGTACGGACCCGACCAAGAAAAGACCTCATTCATAACCCCAAGGGCAAACTACTGCTACGTAGTAATGCCCTTCGGGCTAAAGAACGCAGGAGCAACCTACCAGAGGCTAATGAACAAAGTGTTCTCAGAGCACATCGGACTACAGCTGGAGGTGTACGTCGACGACATGCTGGTAAAAACACAAGAAGACAGAAACTTGCTGACCGACCTCGCCAGTGTTTTCGGCACCCTCAGAAAGCACAACATGAGACTTAACCCGACAAAGTGCACCTTCGCCGCAGAAGCCGGAAAGTTCTTAGGCTTCATGCTGACTCAAAGGGGCATCGAAGCAAACCCGGACAAATGCCAAGCGATACTCAATATGAGGAGCCCGACGTGTGTCAAGGAAGTACAACAACTGAATGGAAGGCTAGCCGCACTATCAAGATTCTTGGCAGGATCAGCAATAAAGTCACTACCTCTCTACTCACTCCTAAAGAAAGGGAAACCCTTCTCATGGACCCCGGAGTGCGAAAAAGCCTTTCAAGACTTCAAGGAATTCCTCGGGCAGCCACCAATCCTAACCCGACCTCTAAAGGGAGAAGAACTCGTACTATACCTCTCGGTTGGACATCGGGCAGTCGCTTCAGCGTTAATACGAGAAAATGACCAGGGACAACACCCCATATACTTTGTAAGCAAGGCACTACAAGGGGCCGAATTAAACTATCAGAAGATAGAAAAATTCGCCTACGCCCTAGTATTCACAGCCCGGAGGCTCCGTCCCTACTTTCAAGCCCACACCATCAAAGTCCGGACAAACCAACCAATGAGACACATCCTCCAAAAAACAGACCTGGCAGGACGAATACTGCAATGGGCGGTGGAACTGTCCGAGTTCGACCTCCACTATGAAACCCGGACTGCCATAAAATCCCAGTATTTAGCCGACTTCATCGCAGAATACACTGAGACCCCTGGAACCCCACTCTCGTGGAACCTGTACGTCGACGGGTCCTCAAACAAAGCAGGAAGCGGAGCCGGGGTTATACTCGAAAGCGACCAAGGAACACGGATAGAACTATCCCTAAAATTCGAGTTCCAGGCTTCGAACAACCAAGCCGAATACGAGGCCCTACTAGCAGGTCTAAAGCTAGCCGGAGAGGTCGGAGCCCAAAAAATCACGATCTTCAGCGACTCCCAGGTCGTCACATCACAAGTAAATGGAAGCTACCAGGCCAAAGACCCCACTATGAAAAAATACCTGGACCAAACACAGGCACAACTACGCCACTTTTCAGAGATACAGATTCAGCACATACCTCGGGAACAAAACGCCCGGACAGACGCCCTCTCAAAGCTTGCCAGTACCAAGCCCGGAGGCAACAACAGAAGTCTCCTCCAGGAAACCTTACAATCTCCCTCCGTGCTAAGAGAGGAAGAAGCACTAAATATATCCAACCAACAGCAAGGATGGACGACCCCCATACTCAACTACCTAAAGTCGGGAACTCTCCCCGCCGAAAGAAAGGAAGCTAGAAGACTCACAAAAGACGCCCAGAATTATACACTAATTCACGACATATTATACAGAAGAGGATTCTCAAACCCCCTCCTTAGGTGTGTCCCGACCTCAGAAACAAAGAGCGTCCTCGAAGAAGTCCACGGAGGCATGTGTGGGAACCACCTCGGAGCTCGAGCATTATCCAAGAAAGTAGTCCGAGCCGGATTCTACTGGCCGACTTTGCAAAGAGACGCAACGGAATTTGTAAAAATATGCCCCCTGCCAAAAACACGCCAATTTTCACAAAGCACCACCCGAAGACCTTATCAGCGTCACCGCACCATGGCCCTTCGCCAAATGGGGACTTGACCTACTCGGCCCGTTCCCTCAAGGACCGGGGCAAGTCAAATACCTCATGGTGGGGGTCGACTACTTCACAAAGTGGATCGAAGCTGAACCCTTAGCCACCATCACGGCTCAGAAAAGCCGCAAATTCCTATACAAAAATATCGTCACGAGGTTCGGAGTCCCCTACTCCATCACCACAGACAATGGAACACAGTTCACAGACACAAGTTTTCAAAACTTGGCGGCTGAGCTAAAAATCAAACAGTAATTCACCTCAGTCGAGCACTCACAAGCCAACGGACAAGCGGAGGCCGCAAATAAAGTCATCTTGGCCGGGTTAAAACGAAGACTCCAAGAGGCCAAAGGGGCATGGGCCGAGGAGCTCCCCCAGGTGCTATGGGCATATCGGACAACCCCACACTCTACAACGGGAGAATCACCATTCCGACTAGCTTACGGGATGGAGGCAATGATTCCTATCGAAATAGATGAAGGGTCACCCCGAGTCATCTTCTACAACGAAGAAGGTAACCCACAGGCACAAAGGGAAGAACTCGACCTCCTCCCCGAGGTCCGAGAAAAAGCCCGGATCCGAGATGAAGCCTTAAAACGGCGAACGGCCCTCAGGTACAATCAGAAAGTAATAAAACGAAGCTTCTCAATTCACGACCTAATTCTGATCCGAAATGACATCGGAACACAAAAGTCGGGAGAAGGGAAGCTAGCTGCAAATTGGAAGGGACCCTACAAGGTAACAGAAGTCTTAGGAACAGGCTATTACAAAATATCCGACCTAGAAGGCAATGAGTTGCCCAGGGCCTGGCACGCCTGTAATCTAAGACGATACTACAGCTAGAAAAACTTGACCCGAGGTGTACTCTTTTTCCCTACAAGGGTTTTTTAATGAGACACCCGGACAAGAAAAGCACCCGACCTAGCCAAGGGTAAACACTCTGTAAATATTCTTTCCTTTTAATACTAATCGAATTTTTCTCTGTTCCTTCTCCCTTTTTCTCCCTCATCATGAAACAAATCCTGAAAAGTATCCCGCCAAGGCGCATTAATTTATGCTCGGCAAAACGCAAAAACTCATTGCCAAGAGACCACACAAGGTCGGCAAAGATAAAGCGACGAGGTTCAAATTAATGTGAGAAGTTATAAAGCAACTCTGAAAAGGCTCAAAAAGCCAAAATAAAAGAGGTTACAAAAATAACATAGAAGGCCGACCAACAACAAAGGTCGGACCCAACAAAGGGAAATACTCGACCGCCCCCCCCCCCCCCCCCCCGAGGTCCGAGAAAAAGCCCGGGTCCGAGAAAAAGCCCGGATCCAAGAAGAAGCCTTAAAACGGCGAAAACAAAGATTTCGAAAACGCTTACTAAAAGGTTGCTATACAAAAACAACTAAAAAGTACAAGCGAAGAAACGAAATCAAAGAGAAGTGTAAAACAAAGTTTCAAAAAGCGCTAGCTAAAAGGTTGTTATCCAAAAACAACTAAAAAGCATAAAGCGGAACTAAAAGTCAAAACGCAAACAAACACCACATAATAAGCTAAAATGTTACTACAAGTAGCTAATAGCAAAAAGGTGTTCAAAGCATTTAACAGGAACCATCCAAAAAGAGCCCACAGGCCGGGCAAAAAACCAAAGACAAAAGGATTACAGGGAATCAAGATCCTTTCCGGACTCCACGTCGGTAGAAGGCTGCGGAGGAAGAACCATAGAAATCGGGACAGCCTTAACAGCACCGTCATCTCGGTTTAAAACCTCCACACCAGATTCCTCCTCGGCCAAAGGTAAAGTCGGGTTCGCAACCGGAACTTTGGGGCCAGACACCGGAACCTCATCCTCGTTGGGAGCAGGAACAATCTTTCCCTCCACGACAACATTATCCGTACTGAATAAACTCAGATCCAGGTCAGGAGCAAGAACCCGGACCTGAGCTTTCAAATTTTCAAACATAGCATCCATACCCTTAGCCACGTGTCCTTCTAACTCGTAAAAATCATCCTGAGCGGATTGCAACCTCTCCTTTGTCTCCACAAGCTCGGCATATGTTCGAGTATAACTCTCCTTCGCCGCCTTCGCCATCTCCTCAGATGCATTCGCTGCCACCACAGCCGCGGTAGCTTTAGCTTTCTCCTTCTCCAAAGATGCCTCCAGCTCAGAAATCCTAGCAGCCTTCAGTTCACTAATCCTCTCGAACTCAGACTGAGCCTTCTCAAGTCGGGAACTGGACGCACCAATGGGGGATTTCTTGAACTCCCGGGCAATAGCGGCATGAAGACTAGCCATCCGGACACAGCTCCGCGCCATATACTGAAAATGGTGCTCCATAGACACATCATCAGTAGAAATAAAAGTCTGAGGGAGAATATGCTGTTCAACCCAACCAAGAGCATCAAAATCCTTATCATTAAAACCCGCAAGCTCTTGAGAGGTCTTCTGCTTCTTGGGAGGAGGACCCGAGGACGAAGGAGGGGAAGAGTGACCGGGTCCAGAGGTCGGAGGATCCTGATTTATAGGTCGAAACTGGGGAGTCGAAATAGTCTTCGACCGAGTAGTGACACCCACAGTAGTCTTCTTCGGAGAAGATCGGGCAGAAGCCTCCCCAGCCTCGATATTTCGAGCAGCCACGGACTTCTTCGTCCGATGAAGATACTTCATGGAATCCGCCTGAGAAGACATCTCTGCAAAAATAAAAGAAAAGGATCACCAAGACAGAAATTCCACCAAAACAAAAACAAGCAAAGCCAAAATACCAAAAGGATAATCTCGGAAGGGTCGGGAACTACCTAACTCGGAACGGAGAAGGCTTGGATCCCCCAACATTTTCTTCGTGTCCAAGTGAGGTGCCCGACCCCATAAACTGCTTACCACACCCACAAAAGCCTGCTCCACCTCATCTAGACTCTCAAAGGTATACTTAGTAGACACTACTTTCTCCTGCCAACAAAGAGGAAAAGAAGGCTCCCCACTCTCATCTAAAAAGAAAGGTCGGACATCTCCAGTAGCCCGGACCTTGAAATAGAAGTTCTTAAAATCATGAAAGGACTCATCATACAGGGTGCAAAACTTCCTTCCCTGGTTAGCCCTAAAAGAAACCCAAGATACCTTCCCTCCACCCGACCCTGGCTTTGTCAACACAAACAAGTAGGAAAAAGAGAAATAGAGGGAGCAACGCCCAAGAACTGACACAAAAGTTGAAACAGCTTTAAAAACGCCCAAGAATTTGGATGGAGCTGCGTAGGAGCAAGATTACAAGACCACAACACCTCAGACTCCAGATCGGTAAAAGGAAGTCGGACGCCTAGCTTAGAGAAAAAACAATCATAAGCATAAAAGAAAAGCTTCTCGGAACTATCTAGGGGCGGGAAGCATACTCTCTCCTCGGAATCGGGGGCAACTAGTTCATAATCCCTCTCAGACTCTCTATTTTCACATATGCTACAATGCCTACGGAACCTAACTAAGTACTCAGAATCGACCACGGTAGGAACTCTTAGAGGAAGAGGGTCTACCCAATCAAGACCACATGGAATTTTAGTCGACATCGCTTGAAGAACCTTTCGAGACATAAAAATTCTTACCTACAAAGAAGAATACAACAGCAGACAAAAAATCACATAAAGAAGACAACGAAAACCCATTCAGCAAAGCAAGAAGAAAAGTGGGGCAACACAGAACAAAAACACCAGGGAACAAAAAAGAGCCCCCCCCCATATAAAAACAACAGCAATGGCGGCACCTCTTTTGGGGCAACCCAGGCATAAAGAAAAAAGAAATAAACAAGAGCCACACAAAGAACAGAAGCATATGATCACAAGAAAAGAGAAACATGGGAACAAACCTGGAAGAAGAAACGAAGACGAAAAGCTCCGAAGCAAGGAGAACGAAACGACGGCACAGAGGAAACCCCGGAAAGACACACAGAAAGATTCTGGAAAGCAGAACAAAGAGAAAGAAGAAGCGGCGCTCGTAAAAGCATAAGAAAAACAAACGCAGAAAGGAGGAAAGGAGCAAATAAATAAAACCTTCACAGAGCCCGAACGGAAATCGAGGAAAAACGGTAAAATGCAATAAATGCAGGAAACGGCCATTTTTGAATTTTGAAAAACAGACTACTATGCCCGAGCACGACCTCCCAAAAAGGACGAACTCGGGCAGGGGCACTGTTCATACCCTGACCGGGGTCCTCCAACTCGGCAAATTCGTAAGAGGTCCGACCTTGTCCTAAAAGCTCACACCTAAAGGTCGGACCTCGGACAAAGAGCAAGGAAGGCCCATCAAAAGGAACGCAGCCCAAACCTAAAGGCCGAAAAGGCCTAGAAAAGGCGGTTCCACAAAGATAGAGATAAAACTCCCAAAGATAAGATAAGATAAGAATATCTTATCCGGGGAAGATCACTGCCAACTACTATAAATACACTGGAGCACCCAGGTATGGCATTCATTCCAAATCTACACATATCTGCTTGGACCCATGCTAACTTAAGCATCGGAGTGTCATTGCAGGTACAACCACCAACCATTCTGCATATCAAGCTCGGGTCACTGAACCCCCCTACCTCGGGCCTTTCCAGACGACCGAGCTGCACGTTTCAGGCAAACCCTCGGAACAGGTACCTACTCATGTGAGACCAGAAAAATTAAAAATCCATGTGCATTGATATTTTATTTTTTCTTTTATAAAAAAAAATCCAAAAATATTCAATAAATAAATAAACAAATAAGGGGACAAAATTACCCCAATGCAAGGTTAAGTTAATAAAAAAGATCAATGCATATGTGATACAAATTAAAAGAAAGGTTGATGCATGAGTATGGAATGCAAAAGTGGGAAATTATGGGTAGCTAGGCATGAATTTAGAAGTTATAGAGAGTGTGTGTGTGTTAGGTGAAAGCTTAGGTTAGTCAAAGATTCATATTTCAGCTCACTTGACCATATATATACCCTCACCCTTACCTTAGTCCCATTACAACCTTGAAAAGACCTCATGATGTTTGCATTGGTACATTAAATATTGTTGATTGGTTAGGTGAAGAACAAAGTTTAGAAAGCATGACTAGAGAAGAGTATAGTGATTACCCTATACACTTGAGTGACTAGAGTGCACATACACCATCAGTGAGGGTTCAATGCTTGATTCTATGTTCCCTGCTTTCATGAGCTATCTTCTTACAAGTTTACTTGTCTTTTATTGTATAATTTGAATTAGTGAAATCTGATTTGTGTTTGTCTTCAAGAACTTATTTGCTTTTAACCAAGTAGATAGAAACATCTTAGCATGTAGTTGCATTCATATAGATAGGTTGCATTTTATACATTCTACCATTCCTCTTCACTCCTTTATAGCTTCTCTTGAGATTAGCATGAGGACATGCTAATGTTTAAGTGTGGGGAGGTTGATAAACTACTATTTTATGGTTTATATTGTGCTAAATTGAGTGGTTTTTCATCCATTATTCTCACGCTTATTCATAGAAATCACATGTTTTACGTTTTCCTTCCCGCTTTTGTGCTATGATTGAAAACATGTTTCTTTGGCCTTAAATTTAGTAACTTTAATGCTCTCTTATTACCGTTCGATGTCGTGATATGTGTGTTAAGTGTTTCCAGGGTTTATAGGGCAGGAATGGCTTAGAGGATGGAGAGAAAGCATGCAAAAGTGGAAGGAATACAAGAAATCGAAGGAATTGCTAAAGTTCTCAGCCTGACCTCTTCGCATTCAATCGATCATAACTTGAGCTACAAAGGTCCAAATGAGACGGTTTCAGTTGTGTTGGAAAGCTAATATCCGGGGCTTCAAAATGATATATAATTCGCCATAGTGGCCGTACAGAAAAATGACGCGCACGCGTGAAACACCCAGGTGCGTCGTTCTGCAAAAAAACCAGCGTGGCAGATTTCGTCCCTAGCGATTTCTGGGTTGTTTCTGGCCCAGTTCTCGGCCCAGAAAACATAGATTAGAGGCTATAAAGTGGGGGAATGTATCCATTCATGAGACAACATTCATATACACAATTTTAGGTTTTAGATGTAGTTTTTAGAGAGAGAGGCTCTTTCCTCCCTCTAGGATTTAGGATTTAGGATTTCTTTTAGGATTAGGATTTCTTCTTCTTCATTCCAGGTTCAATGTTCCTTTACTTTAATTTCTCTTCTACTTTTATTTATTCTATTATTTTATTTTGTTAATATTGGTTAATGGATTCCTATGTTCAACTTGATTTTCTATTAAATATAATTTGAGGTATTTCAGATCTATGATTTCTTTCTTCTATTTATGATATAAATAATTTGGATTTTTCCCTTTTGGCTTTGGTTGAGTAATTGGTGACACTTGAGTTATCAAACTCAGCTGTTGATTAATATTTGAAGCTTGCTGGTTGATTTGGATCCCTCTAAAGCTAGTCTTTCCTTAGGAGTTGACTAGGATTTGAGGAATCAAATTGATTAGTCCACTTGACTTTCCTTTATTTAGTAAAGGTTAACTATGTGGGAGCAATACGGACAATTCTCATCATAATTGATAAGGATAACTAGGATAGGATTTCCAGTTCTCATACCTTGCCAAGAGATTTTCTAATTATTAATTTATTTTTCTTGTCATTTAAATTACTTGTTCCTTATTTCAAAAACCCAAAACAAAATATACTTTTTCCATAACCAATAATAAATCATACTTCCCTGCAATCCCTTAAGAGACGACCTGAGGTTTAAATACTTCGGTTATAAATTTTATTGGATTTTGTTACTTGTGACAACCAAATTTTTTGTACGAAAGAATTCTCTGTTGGTTTAGAAACTATACTTACAACGCGATTATATTTATGAATTTCTCCACCAGCAGGAATCTGATCGTCAAGCGCTCCCCACGCGTATGCGTCACCTACGCGTACGCGTGGGTCTTCAAACATGCTGTTTCCACGCTGCCGCTCAACCCACGCTTGTGCGTGCTTCTTTCCATATTCTCCATCGACGCGTGCACGTCATTTGCAAAACTTTGCCTCCAAATTTTAACTTGCCCGAAAACGTTGGCTTAGTTAACTTAGCATTCTCTTGAAAATGAGCGCCAGTTATTTCCACGCGTACGCGTCATCCACGCGTATGCGTGGTTCTTAAAATTCCTTGCCCGACGCGTGCGCGTCTTGTATGCGTGCGTGTCGTGATGTTTTCGCGCCAAGAGCCTTTTCTTTGTTCAAATTATGGGTCACGCTGCCTAAGGCTCCAAAGTGACCCCAAGCTTCAAAATGTGCCCCAGAATTCCTCTTTTCTCCTTTTTAGCTTATTTTGTGCTTTTTACTTCTTTTTCCACTTATTTTCTACAAAGTTTATAAAATTAAAAGATCAAAGAAATATACCATTTAAGCACAAAAGCATTCAATATTTAAGCACTAATCATCAATTTCTTATATGAAAAAGCATAGAAAAACATGACATGTAGACATGTCATCACAACACCAAACTTAAACCTTGCTTGTCCCCAAGCAAGAAAAGAATCATGCAGTAAATTTTGACAAACCAAGGTGAGAAGAATAGCAATTTGATGTTCATGGTTGGCTAGTTTTCTATTCATGCCACAATCACAGAATAAATGTAAATGATTGATGCTTCCATCTAGCTCATTTTATGAAATCTTTTCCTTATATTTCTTCCTTGAAACAAGCTTTTGATTTTCTTATTAGCTTCTCCTTTTGGGTGCTTTGCCCCATGAGTTGGTAACAAAGCTACGACTTCTAAATGCTTTGTTTTCAAGTATTACCACTTGATACATAAGCACCACAAGCATTTAATTAGATGACTTCATTAAGCTCATTTGTTTCTTTTCTTGACTCTCTAATCATTGATGCTCAAAGCCTTGAGCTTTGAGGGAGTTCATTTGCACTTGAGCCTAGCCTTGACTCTAAGTGTTTTGTTTTCAAGCTTTTTGCCTGATACATAAACACCACAAGTACTTAACAATTGAATTGTTATTGGTACTCAAAACCTTAAGCTTTCTCATTCTTTCCCTTTTGCTTTTCTTGCCTTAATTTGCAATTGCTTTTTCAAGGTTTTCATGATTTCAACAATTTCATAAAATGTCCTAGATGAAAAATTCAATTAAATAAATTCAAATGCAATTGAGCAACAATTAACCATACTAGCTTTCCAATACTTGTATGCTCATGCAAAATTCTTCTTTAATGACCTTGTTCGTTTATGATCATGACGCTTTATTGCTTTTGAACTCACAAAATTCAAGATGGTGGTCATAATGTCACAGTAAGATGTTACAATTTAGCAATCAAACTATGCTTATTCACATCACACATGCATACAGAGAAGATAAAGACAATCATGCAATTTTCAGTGCTGGGAATAAGTAGGAGGGAAGAGGAACGTTACCACCTTGTAGTTCATCTTCACTGTTGTTGTCCTTTTCCTCCCATTCTTCTCCTTCCCATACCAACTTAGAGTGTTTGCTCATCCTCAAGCAACAATTAGAATAGGGGTGATGGGGCTAAGATGAATCATGAGTGTCTTACAATGAAATGTTAGTAGTACATGTGTTTTAAGCAAGCAGAATTAAAGATAACAATTAAGACACAGGAAACAGAGACATTGTGATTGCAAACATAGGAGGGTGTGCATGATACATTGCATAAAAAAAAATAAGTGGCACACCAAACTTAGTGTGATACTTTCACTTGGAATTGATGCAAGTATCCAGTATGGATTAGAAATAAATTTTTGTTGCATAGCAACACCAAACTCAGAATGCAGTCACATGTCTATTTATTTGAACTAAAGCTAAGCAAATGAAAAATACAATCACCAAGCGAAGAATCTGTCATGAATAGGGAATTCTTGGTGAGGTATTAACAAAAACAGTTAATAAGAGAAAGCATTAAAAATAGGAAAATGACTAAAACAAAGAGAAAAATAAAATTGTCTAACTAAAAGTGGCATTATGATTATGCAGACAAGTGGTGTTGCTGAATAAATTGCATAGAAAATAAGTGGCACACCAAACTTAGAATCTTAGTGTGACACTTTCATTTTTTGATTTGATGCAATCATCCAAAAAGATTGAAAACAAATTGTTACAGGGCAACACCAAACTTAGAATGTAATCATATGCCAATTTATTAAAATTAAACAAAGTAGACAGAGAAAGTAAACAAAGCAAAGAAATGTACTGTTACCTACGGTTAGGTTGCCTCCCAATAAGCTCTTGTTTAGTGTCATTAGCTTGACATGTTGTTCTTCACTCTCTTCCTCTTCTTCCAGTTTGTTAAGAGGAATGACCTCAAGGGGGGAGAAGATTCAGCTATTGTCCCCTGTTTTGGTCTCTCCTCAGCAAGCTTTCTTTTGTAAGTTGCTTGTTTGAGCTTGCTTGCTGGATCAGGGGTAGGATTATTTGCAGTTGACCTTTTCTTGAATGTTGTCATTGGTATCTTGGTCACAATCCTCTTCTCGGTGTTCTTGTTAGTTGCCTTCACTCCTTGGATATCAAGACATGGTTGCTGTGTGATTGTTGGAGCTTTCTCTTCATCAAGAGCTCCTTGCATGGTAGTTCAATGAGCCCTTCTTCTATGCAAATTTCTGCCTTTCTTGAGTATGGATTTCCTTGATTGTCTTCCTCACTTTCTTGTTCTTCAACTTCCTCTTTTGCACTCAACATTTGACTTAATAGCACTTTCATGGAGGAGGTTTGTTGTTCTTCCCAAGATTTCTTTATCTCCTCCTTATATCTTTCAATCACAGATTCAAGTGTTGAGAATTTTTGGTTCAGGGAAGTTTGTGAGTTTTCATGTTCCCTTGTCATCTCAAGGGGCGTCTGTAGATGTTCAATTTCAGGTTCAAATACCTCCACCACTTCATTCTTCATTGAAGTTTTGCTTGACACAGATGCCTCTTCTTCTTGCTCTTCCACTTCCTCCTTCACATCCACCAATTGGTCTTCATCTTCCTTGCTCAGCAGTTCTAAGTTTCTTCTCATTTGCTCTAAGTGCCCATCCATATTCTTGAAGAGGGTCTCTTGCTCTTTCCAGTATTGTTTTTATTTTTCCAAGAGCTCTCTAGTTCTCTCCTTAGAGTCTATGGCACTTTGCAGGCATTGTTCTGCTTATAGCAAGAGAGAAGCAGATTAGGGTGGATTTTGTGGGTTTGTGGGTATTGTGGTGAAGCTGTGTTGAGGGATATGAAATGGATTTTGTGAGTAATTAGGTGTGTCTTGTGGTTGGTGAAATGAATTGTATGGATCTTGGAGGAAAATTTGTGTTGAGGTATAGTCAAGTGATGAAGGATTTTCAAATGAAAAACGGGGAGGTGAGGTTGGACAACTTTGCATAAATGAGTTGAGGGTTTGCTCAAGTGATGATGGCTCTTGATAAGTGGAGTATGAACTGTCAAATGCTTTCTAGTTTTGATCCTCCCAAGCACAACTTGAAGAATTATTGAATCCATCATAGTATGGTTCATCTTGTGGCATTGAGGGACAATCTTGCATGAATTTATTGAAAGCACACTCCAGTGATGATGTTTCTTGATGAACAAAGTATGGATCATCAAGATCCCTTTGATTTTGCCCCTCCCAATCACAATATGAGTGGTCGTTATAGCAGAACGAGTCATCTTGTGGCTCTGTGAGGTGTTTTTACTCTTTCATTCCTTGTTGATACTCCCATCCACCATTAGTATAATGACCTGAATCATCTTGTGGTGGTGGGCAATATCTCATAGACTTGTCTTGATCATTTTCTGAAGCATATCTCTATTGATTAGAGTGCTTAGAATCTGTGATTTCTTGGTGATATTCCCAGCCACCATTAGAATAGTCAATTGGTGATGGTGGGTAATATCCCATAAAATTTGTTTGATCACAAGATGAGTTGAACTCCATTTGAATTTTGTAAAGCACATCACCAATGAAAATTGAAATTCATGTCACAGATGAGAATTTCTTAGTGAGGCAATAACTCAAACACCTTGGTATTAGCTCAAAACAGAAAATTAAAAGAACAAAAACAAAGAAAATTCTTAATCTAGACTTCTCACCCACTTAATCATTGTCGATCTATATCAATCCCCGAAAACGGCGCCAAAAACTTGATGCGTGGAAATTATATTTCCACACAAACTCACCAGCAAGTGTATCGGGTCGCATCAAGAAGTAATAACTCACAAGAGTGAGGTTGATCCCACAAGGATTGATGGATCAAGCAACTTTAGTGAGGTGATTAGTTTAGTCAAGCTAACAGTGTGAATTGGGTGAAATTAAAGCAACAGAAAGTAAATTGCAGTGAAATTAAATTGCAGAAGGTAAATTTGACAGAATCTTAAAGAGCAAGAAATGTAAAGTACAACAAATGTAAAGGGAATTGGGTGTAGGAAATTTAAAGAAAGAAGTAAATCAAGCAATCGAAGAGATCTTGAGAACAAGTAACAGGAAATTTAAATTGCAGAAAAATTAAATCAGGCTGAATCATGAACAGAATTGTAAAGTTGCAGAAAAGGAAATTGTAGCAGAAGATTATCAGAAACTGAAATTGCATAAGCCAAATTGAATTCAATACTTGAAATGTAAAAGTGCAGAAAAATAAAAAGTGTATCAAAGAGAGCTTTCTATTCTATCCTACTCCTACTCCTACTGCTGCCTACTACTATTGCAGCCTAACCGATCTCCCTTCTAAAATGAAACTGATGCCTTTATATAGACTTTACAAAATGAAAATAAAATTGAAATTGAAACAAATTACAATTCAAATGAAATTCATATCCTAACTGTGTCTTGTGCCCTTGAGTGATGAAAATGGGCTCTGCTTGCTTTGAATTTCACTTGGGCTTGGAATCAGATAAATTGAATAGAAGTGATGCTTCCAGGAGAGCATAGAGTTCATTAAGTGAGCGGAACGCTTTTGCACCCACGCGTACATGATAAACCCCAATTTGACGGTTTACCTTGTATTGAATTTAGAGTATTTTGTAGACCTTTTCTCACATTTACCCAATGAATTAGCATGGTTTTGTATATTCTCCTTTAATTGTGCTTAAGAGTGAAAACATGCTTTTTAGGACTTAAAATAGCTAAATCTAATTCACCTTGATTCCATTAGATGCCTTGATATATTTGTTAAGTGATTTAAGGTTTAGGAGGCAAAGATTGGATCAAGGGAATGAAGAAAGAAAGCATGAAAAGTTGGAGAACTCATGAAGAAATGAAAGAACCGGAAAAGCTGTCAAGCTGACCTCTTTGCACTTAAACGACCATAACTTGAGCTACAGAGATCCAAATGTTGCGGTTCCAGTTGGGTTGGAAAGCTAACATCCGGGGCTTCGAAACGATATAAGATTTACTATGGTTGAACCACGCATGGTGACGCGTACGCGCATAGTACGCGCACGTACCGTTGCTGCCACCTGGTTCACTTAAAGCAAAACGTGGCCAGCGAATTCTAAAGCCTTGTGGGCCCAATCCAACTCATTTCTGATGCTATTTAACCCAAGGAGTGAAGAGGGCAACACATGTTAGTTACCATTAGTTTAGTTTAGCTTAATTTTAGTAGTTAGAGTTAGTTTCTAGAGAGAGAAGCTCTCACTTCTCTCTAGAATTATGATTAGGTTTAGTTCTTAGATCTAGGTTTTCCTTCATTCATTCTTCTACTTCTACTCTTCAATTCATTGTAGTTACATTCATTCTTCTTCCATTCTTTTGTTGTAATTTCCTTTGTGTTGTTCTTATGTTTTGTTGTAGATCTACTTTTGTTCCTCCTATTCTCTTTCAATTCAATTAGAGGTAATTCATAATAATTGTGTTCATTTGATTTGTTGTTGTTTAATTCCTTGCAATTGAGTAGTGTAGATTTACTTTTCTTGCAATTTTACTATGCTTTCCTTTTATGCCTTCCAAGTGTTTGATGAAATGCTTGGTTGGATTTTAGAGTAGAATTTTATGTTCTTGGCTTGGAAAGGTAACTTAGGAACTCTTGAGTTACTAATGTCCAAGTGATTGATGATTGGGATCCATTGACTCTAGTTCTCACTAATTGAATTAGTGGAGAGTTAGGACTTATGGACTAGGATTGATATAGCTCATTTGACTTTCCTTTACTACCAGTTAGAGGATGATTTAATGAGATTAATCCTTGCCAATTCTCATATTGTGGTTAGTAATTAGGATAGGGATCCTTGACCACCAACCCTTGCCAAGACCTTTTTAGGCCTTAGTTTACTTTCTTACCATTTATCTTTCATGCTTCATATCAAAACCCCAAAATAACTCACAACCAATAACAAGACACTTTATTGTAATTCCTAGGGAGAACGACCCGAGGTTTCAATACTTTGGTTTATAAATTTTAGGTGTTTGTACTAGTGACAAACAACTTTTTGTATTAAAGGATTATTGTTTGGTTTAGAACCATACTTTACAACGAGATTTCATTAGTGAAATTCTAAACTGTCAAAAATCTAATCATCAAAATGGCGCCGTTGCCGGGGAGTTGCAATGGTGTTGTGTTATTGGTTATTGTATATATGTGAATATTGTGAATAGCTTTATTTTTGGATTGCTTGTTAGTTTTTGCTAGTCTTAGTATTTTGTTTCATTACTTCTTATTAGTTTTTGTTTCTTATTTGCTCTTGATACCATGAATTCTCACTTTGACTATGAGTGTGATTACAACTATGTTGTAGGTGATGAGAACTTCAATGAGAACGTGTATCAAGGATGGGACAATCAAAGGTGGGAGGAGCCATATGCTTATGATCACTCCTCATGGCAACAACCTCTACCAATTCACTATGAAGAAGAGTCATTCTATGATGCATATCAATCCAATGGCTATGGTGAATCTCCTTGTGACTTTCAAGAACCACCACCATATGCCTATGATCCATATCCTCAACATAACTCTCAACCATACTCACAAGCCCCTTCTTACCAACCACCTTCATATGACCCTAATCCATATCCATCCTACCAACAATCATATGAGCCATATATGGAACCACCACAACAACAACATTTTCAAGAGCCACTCCCTCCATATTATTACCAAGATGAACTACCTCCAATATATGAAACTTTCCAACCACAAGATGAATACTACTTTCCACCACAACCTCCCATGGAAGAATACTCATGTCCTTCAATCCAAGAGCCCTATGATCCTACTCATGATATTGGTGCACGAAATTGCAATCACACTTTTGCAATCCCACACAACTAACCAGCAAGTGCACTGGGTCGTCCAAGTAATACCTTACGTGAGTAAGGGTCGATCCCACGGAGATTGTCGGCTTGAAGCAAGCTATGGTTATCTTGTAACTCTTAGTCAGGAAATCAGAAATTATCAAGATTGATTGTGAAAAGCAAAAGAACATGAAATAAGTACTTGTTTTGCAGTAATGGAGAATAGGTTAAGGTTTTGGAGATGCTCTGTCTTCTGAACCTCTGCTTTCCTACTGTCTTCTTCTTCAAACACGCTAGGCTCTTTCCATGGCAAGCTGTATGTAGGGTTTCACCATTGTCAATGGCTACCTCCCATCCTCTCAGTGGAAATGTTCAACGCACCCTGTCACGGCACGGCTATCCAGCTGTCGGTTTTCGATCATGTCGGAATAGAATCCAGTGATTCTTTTGCGTCTGTCACTAACGCCCCACAATCGTGAGTTTGAAGCTCGTCACAGTCATTCAATCATTGAATCCTACTCAGAATACCACAGACAAGGTTTATACCTTCCGGATTCTCTTGAATGCCGCCATTAATTCTAGCTTATACCACGAAGATTCTGATTAAGGAATCCAAGAGATATCTACTCAATCTAAGGTAGAACGGAGGTGGTTGTCAGGCACACGTTCATAGTTGAGAATGATGATGAGTGTCACGGATCATCACATTCATCAGGTTTAAGAACAAGTGATATCTTAGAATGGAAGCAAGCATGATTGAATGAAAAACAGTAGTAATTGCATTAATCCATCAAGACACAGCAGAGCTCCTCACCCCCAACCATGGGGTTTAGAGATTCATGCCGTAGAAGATACAATGAGAAACGTGTAAAGTGTCATGAGGTACAGATACAATGTCAAAAGATCCTATTAATAGTAAGCTAGTAACCTAGGGTATACAGAAATGAGTAAATGACGTAAAAATCCACTTCTGGGTCCTATTAGTGTGTGCTTGGGCTGAGCATTGAAGCCTTCATGTATAGAGACTTTTTCTGGAGTTAAACGCCAGCTTTCATGCCAGTTTGGGCGTTTAACTCCAATTTTTATGCCAATTCCGGCGTTAAACGCTGGGAATTCTGAGGCTGATTTGCAACGCCGGTTTGGGCCATCAAATCTCGGGCAAAGTATAGACTATTATACATTTCTGGAAAGCCCAAGATGTCTACTTTCCAACGCCGTTGAGAGCGCGCCAATTGGGCTTCTGTAGCTCCAGAAAATCCACTTCGAGTGCAGGAAGGTCAGAATCCAACAGCATCTGCAGTCCTTTTTAGTCTCTGAATCAGATTTTTGCTCAGGTCCCTCAATTTCAGCCAGAAAATACCTGAAATCACAGAAAAACACACAAACTCATAGTAAAGTCCAGAAAAGTGAATTTTAACTAAAAACTAATAAAAATATACTAAAAACTAACTAGATCATACTAAAAACATACTAAAAACAATGCCAAAAAGCGAACAAATTATCTGCTCATCACAACACCAAACTTAAATTGTTGCTTGTCCTCAAGCAACTGAAAATCAAATAAGATAAAAAGAAGAGAATATACTATAGACTCCAAAATATCAAAGAAACTAAGCTCCAATTAGATGAGCGGGACTAGTAGCTTTTTGCTTCTGAACAGTTTTGGCATCTCACTTTATCCTTTGAAGTTCTTTTTTTTCGTTTTTTTTTAATTCACTGCTTTTTCTTGCTTCGAGAATCAATTTGATGATTTTTCAGATCCTCAATAACAATTCTCCTTTTCCTTCATTCTTTCAAGAGCCAACAATTTTAACATTCTTAAAACAACAAATTCAAAAGACATATGCACTGTTCAAGCATTCATTCAGAAAACAAAAAGCATTGTCACCACATCAAACTAATTCAACTAGTTTCAAAGATGAATTCGAAATCCTGTACTTCTTGTTCTTTTGTGATTAAAGCATTTTTCATTTAAGAGAGGTGATGGATTCATAGAACATTCATAGCTTTAAGGCATGAACTTTAAATTTTATTAATTATGAATTAAGAACAAGACTCAAAAATAGATATAAGATAGGACTAGTAGGAGTAGAAAACAAAAATTTAAATAGGCTCCTAATGATAGAGGTTATCACAAAGTTAGGACTCAACAACCTTGATTTTGAGAAGTGGATGCTCCCTCAACTTGAGAGGAGAGCCTTTGGCGTTTCAACTCTTGAAGTTCACGCCCCTGCTTCTCTTGTTCCTTCAGCAATTTGCAGAGCATGCAGTTCTGATTCTGCTGTTCTTCCTTAAGTTGCTCCATAGTTTCTTGTAACTTGGTGATAGATGCTTCTAGGCTGGTCCAGTAGTCAATTTTAGGGAATTCAGGGAGGAATTCCTGCGCCCTCCTCTTGATAGAGTTGTCTTGCATTTGTCCTTCCATTGACTTCTTGGTGATTGGATGTTCAATGGGTATGAATTCATCTACTCCCATCTTCACCCCAGCCTCTTTACAGAGCAAGGAGATTAAGCTTGGGTAAGCCAGTTTAGCTTCAGTGGAATTCTTATTTGCAATTGTGTAGATCTCACAAGCAATCAGATGATGAACCTCCACTTCTTTTCCAAGCATAATGCAATGAATCATCACTGCTCTCTTGATAGTGACCTCAGAACGGTTGCTAGTGGGCAATATGGAATGCCCAATAAAGTCTAGCCAACCTCTTGCAATTGGTATGAGGTCTCCCCTCTTGAGTTGGTTTGGGATACCCTTTGAATTGGTTATCCACTTAGTTCCAGGGAGGCATATGTCCTCTAGAACTTGATCCAACCCTTTATCTGCTCTCACCATTCTCCTATTAAAGGATTCAGGATCATCTTGCAGTTGAGGCAATTTGAAGATTTCTCTTATTTTGTCCAGATGGAAGTAGATAACTTTCCTTCTGACCATGGTTCTGTAAGTATGGAAAGCAGTTCCAGTCATTCTCTGCTTATCTGTCAGCCACAGATTTGAGTAGAATTCCTGAACCATATTTCTTCCAACCTTTATCTCAGGATTGGTTAGAACTTCCCATCCTCTGTTTCGAATTTGCTCTTGGATCCCCGGATATTCATCTTCTTTCAGATCGAATTTGACTTCCGGGATCACTGACCTCAGACCCATTATTTTATGATAATGGTCTTCATGTTCTTTGGTTAAGAACTTCTCTTGATTCCAAAGATTCTTTGGGTTATTCTCTTTCTTTCCTCTTAAATTGGTTTGTTTTCCCTTAGGAGCCATGATCTTGATAAATCTTGGCTTTAGTGATCACAGAAAAGCACACCAAACTTAGAGGTTTGCTTGTCCTCAAGCAAAAGAAAGGAAAGAGGAGAGAGAGGAGAAGAGCGAATTCGAATGGTGTGGGGGAATAGGGAGGCCGAACGTGTATTTATAAGGGGGAGAGATTTCAAAAATTTGGAAGGAGATTTGAGAAGATATGGAAAGAAATTGAGAGAAAGTTGAGTTTTTGAACAAGATTTGGGAAGGATTTGAGAGAGATTTGAAGAATGATTTTAATTTTTGAAGATTTGAAGATGAATGATGAAAGTTTGAAATGTGTTTGTGCAGAAAAGTATGGTTCAAAAAAAGAAAGTTTGAAAAAAAAAATTTAATCAGAGTGCAAAATCTCTGTCCCCCACCTTTCTGGCGTTAAACGCCCAGAATGGTATCCATTCTGGCGTTTAACGCCCATTTGCTAGCCAATGTGGGCGTTTAACGCCCAGCCAGGTACCCTGGCTGGCGTTAAACGCCAGAATCCCCTTTGTCACTGGGCGTTTTGTTAAACGCCCAGAAAGCTGCACACCTGGTGTTAAACGCCCAGAATGGTGCCCATTCTGGCATTTAACGCCTAAAATGGCACCCTTACTGGCATTAAACGCCCAGAATGGTGCCCATTCTGGCGTTTAACGCCCAAAGTACCCCTTACTGGCGTTTTTTCGCCAGTAAGCTCTTTTTCTCTGCTTTTTGCACTGAATCCTTCTGTAACTCCGTGAATTCCTTCAATTTTGATAATTGCCTCTGTAGAAATAAAACATATAACCTGCTAATGACTGGGTTGCCTCCCAGCAAGCGCTTCTTTATTGTCTTTAGTTGGACCTTTACTGAGGATCATTCCAGCCTCAGTTTTGAGCATTCCTGCTCAAAATTGCTTTCAAGATAATGCTTGATCCTCTGTCCATTAACAATGAACTTGTTGTCAGAATCAATATCCTGAAGCTCAACATATCCATATGGTGACACTCCTGTAATCACATACGGACCCCTCCACCGGGATTTAAGTTTTCTTGGGAACAATCTGAGCCTAGAGTTGAAGAGCAGAACTTTTTGTCCTAGCTCAAAGACTCTGGATGACAACTTCTTGTCATGCCACTTCTTTGCCTTTTCCTTATAAATCTTTGCATTTTCAAAGGCACTGAGTCTAAATTCATCTAGCTCATTTAGCTGGAGTAATCTCTTTTCACCAGCTAACTTAGCATCCAGGTTTAGGAATCTAGTTGCCCAGTAGGCTTTATGTTCCAGTTTCACGGGCAAAGGACAGGCCTTGCCATACACAAGTTGGTATGGTGAGGTTCCTATTGGGGTCTTAAATGCTGTTCTGTATGCCCACAGAGCATCATCCAAGCTCCTTGCCCAATCCTTTCTTCGGGCCATCACAGTCCGTTCTAGGATTCTTTTTAGCTCTCTGTTAGAGACTTTAGCTTGCCCATTTGTCTGTGGATGATACGGGGTAGCCACTTTGTGGCTAATTCCATATCGGACCATAGCAGAGTACAGCTGTTTATTGCAGAAATAAGTGCCCCTATCACTTATTATGACTCTGAGAACACCAAATCTGCTGAAGATGTGTTTCTGGAGGAATTTCAGCACGGTCTTAGTATCATTAGTGGGTGTGGCAATTGCTTCTACCCACTTAGATACATAGTCCACTGCCACCAGAATGTAAGTGTTTGAGTATGATGGTGGGAATGGACCCATAAAGTCAATTCCCCATACATCAAACAACTCAATCTCTAAGATCCCTTGTTGAGGCATGGCGTATCCATGAGGTAAGTTACCAGCTCTTTGGCAGCTGTCACAGTTACGCACAAACTCTCGGGCATCTCTATAGAGAGTAGGCCAGTAGAAGCCACATTGGAGGACCTTAGTGGCTGTTCCCTCACTTCCAAAATGTCCCCCATACTGTGATCCATGGCAATGCCACAGGATCCTCTGTGCTTCTTCTCTGGGTACACATCTGCGGATCATTCCGTCTGCACATCTCTTAAAGAGATATGGCTCATCCCATAGGTAGTATTTGGCATCTGAAATTAATTTCTTTCTTTGCACTCTGCTGTACTCCTGTGGTATGAACCTCACAGCTTTATAATTTGCAATATCTGCAAACTATGGAGCTTCCTGGATGGCAAAGAGTTGCTCATCTGGGAAAGTCTCAGAAATCTCAGTAGAAGGGAGGGACGCCCCAGCTACTGGTTCTATTCGGGACAGATGATCAGCTACCTGGTTCTCTGTCCCTTTCCTGTCTCTTATCTCTATATCAAACTCTTGCAGAAGCAACACCCATCTTATAAGCCTGGGTTTTGAATCCTGCTTTGTGAGTAAGTATTTAAGAGCAGCATCATCAGTGTACACAATCACTTTGGATCCCACTAGATAGGATCTAAACTTGTCAATGGCATAGACCACTGCAAGTAACTCCTTTTCTGTGGTTGTGTAATTCTTCTGTGCATCATTTAGAACACGGCTGTCATAATAAATGACGTGTAGAAGCTTGTTATGCCTCTGTCCCAACACTGCACCAATGGCATGGTCACTGGCATCACACATTAGTTCAAATGGCAATGTCCAATCTGGTGCAGAGATGACTGGTGCTGTGACCAGCTTGGCTTTCAGGGTCTCAAATGCCTGCAGACACTGTGTGTCAAACACAAACGGTGTGTCAGCAGCTAGCAGGTTGCTCAAAGGTTTTGCAATTTTCGAAAAATCCTTTATGAACCTTCTGTAGAATCCTGCATGCCCCAGAAAGCTTCTGATTGTCTTAACATTGGCAGGTGGTGGTAATTTTTCAATTACCTCTACCTTTGCCTTATCCACCTCTATTCCCCTGCTTGAAATTTTGTGCCCAAGGACAATTCCTTCAGTCACCATAAAGTGACATTTCTCCCAGTTTAAAACCAGGTTAGTCTCTTGGCACCTTTTCAGGACAAGTGCTAGGTGGTTAAGACAGGAGCTGAATGAGTCTCTATATACTGAGAAGTCATCCATAAAGACTTCCAGGAATTTCTCCACCATATCAGAGAAGATGGATAGCATGCATCTCTGAAAGGTTGCAGGAGCATTACACAGACCAAAAGGCATCCTCCTATAGGCAAACACGCCAGAAGGGCAAGTAAATGCTGTTTTCTCTTGGTCCTGAGGATCTACTGCAATTTGGTTGTAACCTGAATAGCCATCCAAAAAGCAGTAATAATCATGACCAGCTAGTCTTTCTAGCATTTGGTCTATGAATGGTAAAGGAAAATGATCCTTTCTGGTGGCTGTATTGAGCCTTCTGTAGTCAATGCACATACGCCACCCTGTGACTGTTCTTGTAGGAACCAGTTCATTTTTTTCATTATGAACCACTGTCATGCCTCCCTTTTTGGGGACAACTTGGACAGGGCTCACCCAGGGGCTATCAGAAATAGGATAAATAATCCCAGCCTCTAGTAATTTAGTGACCTCTTTCTGCACCACCTCCTTCATGGCTGGATTTAGCCTCCTTTGTGGTTGGACCACTGGTTTGGCATTATCCTCCAACAGGATCTTGTGCATGCATCTAGCTGGGCTAATGCCCTTAAGATCACTTATGGACCACCCAAGAGCTGTCTTGTGTGTCCTTAGCACTTGAATCAGTGCTTCCTCTTCCTGTGGATTTAAAGCAGAGCTTATAATCACTGGAAAAGTGTCACCCTCTCCCAGAAATACATACTTCAGGGATGGTGGTAGTGGTTTGAGTTCAGGTTTGGGAGGTTTATTCTCCTCCTGAGGAATTTTCAAAAGTTCTTTTGTTTCCTCTGGTTCTTCTTGATCAGGTTGAGCATCCTTGAAGATGTCCTCAAGCTCTGATTCTAGGCTTTCAGTCATATTGATCTCTTCCACCAAAGAGTCAATAATGTCAGCGCCCATGCAGTCATTTGGTGTGTCTGGATGCTGCATAGCTTTTATAGCATTCAACTTGAACTCATCCTCATTGACTCTCAGGGTTACTTCCCCTTTTTGTACATCAATGAGAGTTCGTCCAGTTGCTAGGAAAGGTCTTCCTAGAATGAGAGTTGCACTCTTGTGCTCCTCCATTTCCAGCACCACAAAGTCAGTTGGAAAGCCAAATGGCCCAACCTTGACAATCATGTCCTCTATTATGCCTGATGGATGTTTAATGGAGCCATCAGCAAGTTGGAGGCATATCCGGGTTGGTTTGACTTCTTCAGTCAACCCAAGCTTTCTGATAGTGGATGCAGGTATTAGATTGATGCTTGCTCCAAGATCACATAGGGCTGTCTTGGTGCAAGCACCTTCTAATGTGCATGGTATCATAAAGCTTCCTGGATCTTGAAGCTTTTCTGGTAAGCTTTTCAGAATGACTGCACTGCATTCTTCAGTGAGAAATACTTTTTCAGTTTCTCTCCAATCCTTCTTATGACTTAAGATCTCTTTCATGAACTTAGCATAAGAAGGTATTTGCTCAAGGGCCTCTGCAAACGGAATCTTTATTTCAAGAGTCCTTAGATAGTCTGCAAAGCGGGCAAATTGCTTATCCTGTTCCGCTTGGCAGAGTTTCTGAGGATAAGGCATCTTGGCTTTATATTCTTCAACCTTAGTTGCTGCAGGTTTATTCCTTACAGAAGTGGTTGGAGAAGCCTTTTTAGAGGGATTACTGTCAGCACTCTCAGGTGTCTGATCTTCCCTTGCGTCTGAACGCCAGGAATCGGTGAAGATTGGGCGTTTAACGCCAACTTCTCTCCCTTTTCTGGCGTTTGAACGCCAGAACTGGGCAGGGAATGGGCGTTTAGCGCCAGCTTTCCTCCCCTTTCTGGCGTTTGAATGCCAAAAGTACTCCTCTCCGGGCTCTTACTGTCCTCAGAGGGATTTTGGATAGTGGTTTGGTTATCCTCTGTCAATTGTTCCTTATTTGGCATTTTGCTACTTTGAGCAGTGCCATTTAATGTCTTCCCACTCCTCAGTTGAACTGCTTGACATTCTTCTGTTATTTGTTTAGATATCTGCTGTTTTGCTTGATTTAACTGCAGTTCTATGTTCTTGTTAGCAATTTTAGTTTCATGGAGCATCTCTTTAAATTCTGCTAACTGTTTTGTCATCAGGTGTAATTGTTGATTAAGCTCAATCATCTGTTCTTGAGGATTAGGATCAGTGGCTACTGCCATGACTTCCTCTTTTGGAGAGAACTCATTGCTAGAGTACAAATATTGATTTCTAGCAACAGTATCTATAAGCTCTTGAGCCTCTTCAATCGTCTTCCTCATATGTATAGATCCACCAGCTGAGTGATCTAAAGACATCTGAGCTTTTTCTGTAAGCCCATAGTAGAAAATGTCTAACTGTACCCACTCTGAAAACATTTCAGAGGGGCATTTTCTTAGCATACCTCTATACCTCTCCCAGGCATTATAAAGGGATTCGTTATCCTCTTGTTTAAAGCCTTGGATGTCCAGCCTTAGCTGTGTCATCCTCTTTGGAGGGTAAAAGTGATTCAGGAATTTGTCTGATAACTGTTTCCATGTCTTTATGTTTGCTGTAGGTTGGTTATTCAACCACCTCTTAGCTTGCTCTTTTACAGCAAATGGAAACAGTAATAGTCTGTAGACATCCTGATCCACCTCTTTATCACGTACTGTGTCATCAATTTGCAAGAACTGTGCCAGAAACTCAGTAGAGTCTTCTTGTGGAAGACCGGAATACTGGCAGTTTTGCTGCACTATGTTAATGAGTTGAGGATTTAGCTCAAAGCTGCTTGCTTTGATGGGAGGTGTACAGATGCTACTCCCATATGCAGCTGTAATGGGGTTAGCGTATGACCCCAAAGTCCTTCTGGACTGTTCAATTCCACTTAGGTCCATGATGGATAAAGGGGAAATGATATGGATTGCAAGTAGATAAATTTTTTTTCTTTTTTTTTTTGACCGAAAATAATAAAATAAAATAAATGGAAAATAAAATCAAATTTCGAAAACTAAAAGAAAATAAGATCAAAGCAAATTGAAAACTGAATCAATTAGTCAATTAAAAAGATTTTGAAATTAGCAATTGAAAAGATATGATTGAAAATTATTTTGAAAAAGATTTGATTTTTGAAATGAGGAGAGAGAAAAACAACAAAATGACACCAAACTTAAAATTTTTAGAAAATCAAACACTAATTTTCGAAAATTTTAAGGGAAAAACACAAAAAGGACACCAAACTTAGAATTTTTAAGGATCAAAAAGGGACTAAGGACATGCAAATTCGAAAATTAAAAGAAAAGCAAAAGCATGCAATTGACGCCAAACTTAAAACATGAAACTAGACTCAACTAAAAGACTCTAAACCAACAAAAATAAAATAGTCCTTATCTAAGCAACAAGATAAGCCGTCAGTTGTCCAAACTCGAACAATCCCCGGCAACGGCGTCAAAAACTTGGTGGACGAAATTGCAATCACACTTTTGCAATCCCGCACAACTAACCAGCAAGTGCACTGGGTCGTCCAAGTAATACCTTACGTGAGTAAGGGTCGATCCCACGGAGATTGTCGGCTTGAAGCAAGCTATGGTTATCTTGTAACTCTTAGTCAGGATATCAGAAATTATCAGGATTGATTGTGAAAAGCAAAAGAACATGAAATAAGTACTTGTTTTGCAGTAATGGAGAATAGGTTGAGGTTTTGGAGATGCTCTGTCTTCTGAACCTCTGCTTTCCTACTGTCTTCTTCTTCAAACACGCTAGGCTCCTTCCATGGCAAGCTGTATGTAGGGTTTCACCGTTGTCAATGGCTACCTCCCATCCTCTCAGTGGAAATGTTCAATGCACCCTGTCACGGCACGGCTATCCAGCTGTCGGTTCTCGATCATGTCGGAATAGAATCCAGTGATTCTTTTGCGTCTGTCACTAACGCCCCACAATCGCGAGTTTGAAGCTCGTCACAGTCATTCAATCATTGAATCCTACTCAGAATACCACAGACAAGGTTTAGACCTTCCAGATTCTCTTGAATGCCGCCATTAATTCTAGCTTATTCCACGAAGATTCTGATTAAGGAATCCAAGAGATATCTACTCAATCTAAGGTAGAACGGAGGTGATTGTCAGGCACACGTTCATAGTTGAGAATGATGATGAGTGTCACGGATCATCACATTCATCAGGTTTAAGAACAAGGGATATCTTAGAATGGAAGCAAGCATGATTGAATGAAAAATAGTAGTAATTGCATTAATCCATCAAGACACAGCAGAGCTCCTCACCCCCAACCATGGGGTTTAGAGACTCATGCCATAGAAGATACAATGAGAAACGTGTAAAGTGTCATGAGGTACAGATACAATGTCAAAAGATCCTATTAATAATAAGCTAGTAACCTAGGGTATACAGAAATGAGTAAATGACGTAAAAATCCACTTCTGGGTCCACTTAGTGTGTGCTTGGGCTGAGTATTGAAGCCTTCATGTGTAGAGACTTTTTTTGGAGTTAAACGCCAGCTTTCATGCCAGTTTGGGCATTTAACTCCAATTTTTATGCCAGTTCCGGCGTTAAACGTTGGGAATTCTGAGGCTGATTTTCAACGCCAGTTTGGGCCATCAAATCTCGGGCAAAGTATAGACTATTATACATTGCTGGAAAGCCCAGGATGTCTAATTTCCAACGCCGTTGAGAGCGCGCCAATTGGGCTTCTGTAGCTTCAGAAAATCCACTTCGAGTGCAGGGAGGTCAGAATCCAACAGCATCTGCAGTCCTTTTTAGTCTCTGAATCAGATTTTTGCTCAGGTCCCTCAATTTCAGCCAGAAAATACCTGAAATCACAGAAAAACACACAAACTCATAGTAAAGTCCAGAAAAGTGAATTTTAACTAAAAACTAATAAAAATATACTAAAAACTAACTAGATCATACTAAAAACAATGCCAAAAAGCGTACAAATTATCCGCTCATCAGATATCCAAGCAGACCAAGAGTCAAGGGATCATCTCAAGGAAGCATTGGATCAATTTCAAGCAACCATGGAGCATGTTGTGCAACAAGTGGAAAAAGTGGAGAATGTTGAACCACCACACCCTAATTATGATGAACCACCTTCTTACTATGAACCCTTCCCCCAATATGATGAACCCTCCCATCCACCCCAATCTCTAATGGATGAAACCCTTGGTATTCTTGTTCAAGGGCAAGAAGAGATGAAAAGGGATGTGCAAAATTTCATGGCCGCCTTGGATGCGGTAACAAATCAATTAGCCTCCCAATGCTTGAACACTCAAGGAACTCCCATGGCTACATGTGGAGAATTGAATGAAGAACATAGCATGAAGGAGAGATTGGAAATTCCGGTGGGAAATGAGGGAAGTTGCTTTGTATTGGAACTATTGGAGAAAGCTTTAATTGTTGAAGACAAGGAAGAAGCGGTAGAAGACTTAGGAGATGCAGAGCTTCCATGGGAACATAGAGTTGAAGAAAACCCCTCCAAGATGATTGAAATTGATGCTAGGGAGGGATGTGCACACCTTCCAAGGCATATTCCATATGAAGACTTGGATGGGATAGAGAAAGAATTGAGTTCCCTTGGTGATGAAGATCAAGCATCAAATCTTAGTGGTGAAGAATCCTTTGAGCATGAAGAACCTTCTCCGGTTGGATTTGAAAGCGTTGAGGAGGTAAATTTTTCTCACCCTCCCTATTATGATTTGAGTAAGGGAAAAGGTTTAGATAAAATTGTTGAACAAAGGATTGAGATTAAGAGATCTTGTGAAGAGGTGGAAGTCCCTAGAAATAGAAGAACGGGGATTGGTTATGCGTTGCCAAGATCTTTTGAAGCATCTTTGCCGAGGTTGCCATCTACTCTTTCACTTAAGTGGGTAAAATTCATTTCTATTAGCTTTATTGTCCCACTTGAGTATGGCTTGCTTGAAACGGATGGTCAACTTAGGATGCTTTGTGGGATGAAGCGTAAGCGAAAGATATTTCGTGGTTGGCGTTGCAAATCAAGGCTCATTGTGGTTGATGCATCAAACATGAGATATAAAGGTTGGAGTAATGCTCAAATAGATGGGTCTAGGAGGTTTGTTGGGCACTTCATAGAGAATTCATCTTGTTCACCACCCGGATGGACTAATAATGATGATCAATCTCAAGACGGGTGTGAAAACAAAGTGTGGGATCCCGGATTACAAGAAGAGGATCAACTTTGGGAGCCCCAAGCTTGTGAAGAACTCCATCAACACCTGGCTCAATCCATAAGAAATCTTGGGGCACAATGGAGAACCAAGCATTGGTGGGAGTTCTAAGATGAGTACAAGCACAAGCCACCTTCATAAGAAGCTCGCCATAAGTCCAACTTAAGGACAATAAATAAAAGTGCTAGGTGGGAGACACCCCACCATGGTAAATTCTTTTCATTTTCTCTTTTGTAAATATTGGTAAAATTAGTTTAATTTCATGTTTTGTTTAGTTAGTTGAGTTTAATTGGTAGTATAACATGTTAAATAAGGTTTTATGGTGTTTTGGGAGCTGTTTGGAAATTTGGAATGCTTGGATTGGTGCAAAAACATAGCAAAAATTTTTGAAAAGCAGAGCACCATCCACACGTACGTGCACTGCACGCGTACGCGTGCATCAAGCATTTTCGACCATCCACCCGTGCGCGCCATGCGTGCGTACGCGTGGATTGAGAAGTTTCACCTTCCATACATTGACCCGAGAGTTATGCCTGCGCCGCGCCAACGTTGTGCCTGTGGCACAAACTCACTCGCGCGTACGTGCACACGACGCGTACGCGCCATTCTCGAAATAAACCATCCGCGCGCGCGTGCAATGCGTGCGTACGCGTGGATGCCCTTTCTTCCATCCACTTCTTTTCTTCTCCTCTTTCCATTTTTTTCCTTCCCCTTTCTTCTTCCCTTCTTCTACACCTCATCCAACACTTCCAAACACCATTGATAACCATTTATTTTAGTTAGTTAATTAGTTAGTTGGGTAGTTAGTTAGTTAGTTTTAGTTTAGTTTTCATTTCATTTTTCTCTCTTTCCATTATAAGTGTTGGATTATGGATTTTGCTTACTATACATTGCTGCTTATTACTAATTGAATGCTATCTTAGCATAATTGTTTTAAATATTCTTTGTTGGACTGTATTGTTGAGGTTATATTTTGCTTCTTGGTTTGAGTTTTTCATGCTTAGCTTTTGAAAAATACCAAGTGATGAGAATTGCCTTCGAGCTTGTAACTCTTCTTGAATTACATGATTTGGCTACCATGTGGTTTGAGCCTTATTCTGTGATTACGCAACCTCTTGTTGGATGTTGTGCATTTACCTTAATGCATTGTATTTCATGATTCTATGCATCCATATATGTTTGACTTGAATGCTTCCATGCTTCTTTAATGCTTGTCTTACCTTACAAGCTTACTTAAAGCATCTTAAGCCCACTAGAATAAGTGAAGTGCATGCTTCTTTTGTGACATAACTTTTATGCTAATGTGTGTTCTAAACCGCACAATTTAAAACTCACACACCTAATATTTCTTAATGTCACACTAATTCACTCACTCAATTCTAGTGATTTACCTCACTCCAACAATGTATGCTTCCTTGCTTTTGTATCGTCTCATCTTATGGTGTTATATTTTTGTCTCTCATGACGAATGCACCACGAGCAATAACGGAAGCAAGAATAAGAACATGTAGTAATCCGGAGATTCGCCGTACCCCCTTGCTCATCATTGAATGCACCGAGGACGGTGCAAACTTTTAAGTGTGGGGAGTTCGTCCGACCGTTCGGCGATTTTGGGTGACAAATTTCTAATCTCAACACTTTTGCATTTTTCATTTTAGGTTTTTAGAATTTTTACTTTCATTTTCTTATTTTTGCATATATATACACAATAAGCTTAGTCAAAATAATGAAATTTTTCAAGATTTCTATCTATAGGGCACCTCAATTGATTTGAGTGAATACTTTTCATAGAACTTGCTTGAATTATATATATATTGTGGAGCATGTCTTGAGCTAAGAACACAAGCAAGTGAGATTTGAGCCTAATGGTGTGGTTACATCTTATAACCACTTATTTTCCTTCTTGTGTGCATTATTCTCTTCCTATGATTGTAATATTTGATTTGTTTGATTCTTTATGTCCATTATTTTATGTATTCATGCATTTATATGATTGAGGCCATCATTTCATTTAACTCACTTACCCAAAAAGCCTTACCTTTTATCATCCATTGTTAGCCAATTTGAGCCTACGCTTAACCCACTTGTTAATTTAGCACATTACAAGCCTTAAAAGCGAAAAATAATAAATGTCCTTATTCGGATCTTTGATTTGTTTAGGCTTGTGTGTGTGAGCATTAGTCAAGAGTGGGAAATCTTGGGACATTGGGTGAATAAAAGGGTAGTTTTGTATTGTTATTGGAAACATTGGGAATTGGGTACATACTCGTGTATTGATCAAATGTAAAACCTTATGCATTGATGCTCTTGTATATATAAAAAAATGAGAAGAACAAAAGAAAAAGAAAAGAAAAAATAGAAAAAGAAAGAAACAAAGAAAAAGAAAGAAATAAAAAGGGGACAAAATGCCCCAAAACAAAGTGAAGTCAAATAAAATCAATGCATATGTGTGATAACCAAAAGAAAATGCATGAGTATGTGAAAAAGTGAGGAATGGGTAGTTAGATTAGAACTTAATTGTATAGGATGTCATAGGCTATGTGGGAAGTTTAAGCTTATCAAAGATTCAAATTCCAAGCTCACTTAACCAAATATGCATCCTACCTTGACCCTAGCCCCATTACAACCTATGAAAAGACCTCATGATATATGTATACATGCATGAAATATTTGTTGATTGTTAGAAGAAAAATAAATCTTAGAAAGCATGATTAGGAGAGAATTGAGAGAATCGACCCTAAACACTTGAGCGAATAGAGTGCAAACACTACCGGTGAGGGTTTGATGCTCAATTACATGTTTCCACCTATGATCATCTCTTTTCATGCAAGTTTGTAAAAATATTTAATAACTCAATTCAATTGCGGATTAGACTTGCTAGTCCTTAGTCCTTGTGCATATATGCTTCTGGGGAATTGATTTATTTTGACCAAGCAATTGCATTCATTTAGATAGTTGCATATAGGTAGATTGCATTTAGTTAGTTTCCATTGAATAAATGCCATACCCCTACTTCATTCTTGGTTTAAGCATGAGGACATGCTAAGGTTTAAGTGTGGGGAGGTTGATAAACCCCAATTTGACGGTTTATCTTGTATTGAATTTAGAGTATTTTGTAGACCTTTTCTCACATTTACCCAATGAATTAGCATGGTTTTGTATATTCTCCTTTAATTGTGCTTAAGAGTGAAAACATGCTTTTTAGGACTTAAAATAGCTGAATCTAATTCACCCTGTTTCCATTAGATGCCTTGATATGTTTGTTAAGTGATTTAAGGTTTAGGAGGCAAAGATTGGATCAAGGGAATGAAGAAAGAAAGCATGAAAAGTTGGAGAACTCATGAAGAAATGAAAGAACCGGAAAAGCTGTCAAGCTGACCTCTTTGCACTTAAACGACCATAACATGAGCTACTAAGGTCCAAATGATGCGGTTCCAGTTGGGTTGGAAAGCTAACATCCGGGGCTTCGAAACGATATAAGATTTGCTATGGTTGAACCGCGCATGGTGACACGTACGCGCATAATACGCGCACGCGCCGTTGCTGCCACCTGGTTAACTTAAAGCAAAATGTGGCCAGCGAATTCTAAAGCCTTATGGGCCCAATCCAACTCATTTCTGGTGCTATTTAACCCAAGGAGTGAAGAGGGAAACACATGTTAGTTACCATTAGTTTAGTTTAGCTTAGTTTTAGTAGTTAGAGTTAGTTTCTAGAGAGAGAAGCTCTCACTTCTCTCTAGAATTAGGATTAGGTTTAGTTCTTAGATCTAGGTTTTCCTTCATTCATTCTTCTACTTCTACTCTTCAATTCATAGTAGTTACATTCATTCTTCTTCCATTCTTTTGTTGTAATTTCCTTTGTGTTGTTCTTATGTTTTGTTGTAGATCTACTTTTGTTCCTCCTATTCTCTTTCAATTCAATTAGAGGTAATTCATAATAATTGTGTTCATTTGATTTGTTGTTGTTTAATTCCTTGCAATTGAGTAGTGTAGATTTACTTTTCTTGTAATTTTACTATGCTTTCCTTTTATGCCTTCCAAGTGTTTGATGAAATGCTTGGTTGGATTTTAGAGTAGAATTTTATGTTCTTGGCTTGGAAAGGTAACTTAGGAACTCTTGAGTTACTAATGTCCAAGTGATTGATGATTGGGATCCATTGACTTTAGTTCTCACTAATTGAATTAGTGGAGAGTTGGGACTTATGGACTAGGATTGATATAGCTCATTTGACTTTCCTTTACTACTAGTTAGAGGATGATTTAATGAGATTAATCTTTGCCAATTCTCATATTGTGGTTAGTAATTAGGATAGGAATCCTTGACCACCAACCCTTGCCAAGACCTTTTTAGGCCTTAGTTTACTTTCTTACCATTTATCTTTCATGCTTCATATCAAAACCCCAAAATAACTCACAACCAATAACAAGACACTTTATTGTAATTCCTAGGGAGAACGACCCGAGGTTTCAATACTTCGGTTTATAAATTTTAGGGGTTTGTACCAGTGACAAACAACTTTTTGTATGAAAGGATTATTGTTTGGTTTAAAAACTATACTTTACAACGAGATTTCATTAGTGAAATTCTAAACCGTCAAAAATATAATCATCAGTACACGTCCTCTGCGCATGTGCGTGCTTTTTCCGTTTTGGGCTTTCCACGCGTACGCGTCCTTCACGCTTACGCATGTTTTGGCAGTCTGGCCCATTGACGCGTACGCGTCCCTTGCAGCGTTCACTTAGTGAGCATAGCGTTCTTCAATTGAGCGCTCCCCACGCGTACGCGTCACCTACGCATACGCGTGGGTCTTCAAACATGTTGTTTCCACGCTGCCGCTCAACCTACGCTTGCGCGTTCTTCTTTCCATATTCTCCATCGACGCGTGCACGTCAAGCACGCGTGCACGTCGTTTGTAAAACTTTGCCTCCAAATTTTAACTTTCCCGAAAACACTGGCGTAGTTAACTTAGCATTCTCTTGAAAATGAGCGCCAGTTATTTCCACGCGTACGTGTCATGCACGCGTATGCGTGGTTCTTAAAAATTCCTTGCCCGACGCGTGCACGTCTTGTATGTGTGCGCGTCGTGATGTTTTCACGCCAAGAGCCTTTTCTTTGTTCAAATTATGGGCCACGCTTTTAAAACCGTGGCCTAAGGCTCCAAAGTGTGCCCAAGCTTCAAAATGTGCCCCAGAATTCCCCTTTTCTCCTTTTTAGCTTATTTTGTGCTTTTTGCTTCTTTTTCCACTTATTTTCTACAAAGTTTATAAAATTAAAAGATCAAGGAAATATACCATTTAAGCACAAAAGCATTCGATATTTAATCACTAATCATCAATTTCTTGTATGAAAAAGCATAGAAAAACATGACATGTAGACATGTCATCAATTGCTCAAATTCTATGTTTCCACCTTTGATTATCTCCTTCTTGCAAGTTTGTAAATGCTTTTCAATAACTCTAATCATTTATGGACTTGACTTGATATAGATTTCTTTAGCCCATATGTTCATATATGCTTTCTTGAAAATTGATTTATTTTGGCTAAGTAGTTGCATTCATATAGGTAGGTTGCATGTAGGTAGTTTACTTGCATTAAATAAATATAATACCCCTTGTTTCTTTCTTGAGTATAGCATGAGGACATGCTATTGTTTAAGTGTGGGGATGTGATGAATCCACATTTCATGGTATTTGTTTGCTCTATTTGAGTGGATTTCATCAACTTTTCTTGCACTTATCCATGGAAATAGCATAGTTTCATGATTTCTTTCTAAATTGTGCTTGAAAGTGAAAACATGCTCTTCTGTGCCTAATTTTAGTCAATTTTATTCACTTTAATCCCATTTGGTGCCTTGATATATTTGTTAAGTGATTTCAGGCTTCCAAGGCAAGTGTGGTTTGAAGAAGTGAGGAAAAGAGCATACAAAAGGGAAGAAACCATGAAGAAATGGAGTTTGGAAGTTCCAGCACCTGTGCGTACACACAAGTGCTCGTGCGTACGCACAAGGAAGATTTGCGAGTGACACGTATGCGTGACCCACGCGTACGCGTGGGAGTGAATTTTGCTCAGTGACGCGTACACGTGACCCACGCGTACGCGTGACCCAAATTACGTCAGCTAATTAATTGCAAATCGCTGGGGGCAAATTTTGGGCCTCCATAACCCAATCTAACTCATTTCTGACGCTATTTCAACCCCAATTCAAGTGGAAGCAAGGGGAGCAATTAGGTTTAGCTTTTATGATGCTTTCTCTTAGTTTCTAGAGAGAGAAGCTCCCCCCTCTCTAGAATTAGGGTTTTTAGCTTGGTTTCCTTTTAATTTCAGCACTTCAATTCTTGTTTTAATGTAGTTTCCTTTATGTTTCTTGCTCTCTTGTCTTTATCTTCTTAATTCCTCTTATCATTTCCTTTATTTTGCTATTTTCATGTTATGAACACTTTTGTTATTTTAATTCTAATTAATGCAAATTTAGGTTTTCATGTCATTTATTGCTTTATTTGGTTGTCATTGTCATTTTCTTCCTTTTGGTATTTTAGATTTTATTTTTAATGCAATTTAAAAATATTTTATTTTCATGCACACCAAGTGTTTGATAAAATGCTTGGCTTAGTTTTCACTTAGTTTTTCTACACTCTTGGCTTGGAATTGATGACTTTGGTGATCCTTGAGTCATTGATGTCCATTCTTGTTTGATACATTAGAGTAGTTAGTTGATTTGGTCTCCATTGAATCTATGTGACCCCTTAGTGTTGACATAGGACTTAGGGATTGAAATCAACTATGCCTATTTGACTTATCTTCGATGTAAGGTTGACTAAGTAGGATTAACTCTTCATAATCATCATGTGTTTGTGGTCAATGTCTAAGATAGGTAACCTTAGTCCTCAATTTCTTGCCAAGAGATTTCTTGCATTTGAAGTTTTATTGCTTTGATTTTTACTTGCTTTCATTTAATTTCTTTCATGTTAAGTTACTTTCTTGCTATTTCCTTTCCTTAAATTTAATTGCTTTGACTTTTATTGCTTTGATGTTTAATTTCTTGCATGCTTAGCTTTTCACACTCTTGGTTGAGAAATTGGATGTTTGGGTAGAATTGAGTTGTGGATGTCCATTCCGCATTATGTGAGAATGGTTAATTGGTTTGGTTTCCATTGACGCTAGTCTCTCACTAAGTAATTGGTGAGTTGACTAGGACTTACGGATTGAGATCAATTACACCCTTTTGACTAATTCTCAAGGAGGATTGACTAATTTGGATCAATTTCACACAATTGCCATGTTTGTGGTTGGTATGCGAAATCGTGACCACTCAGATTTGTATTTGTAAAATTATTTGCTCGTTCTTTCCCTGGCAATGGCGCTAAAAACGGGTGCACAAAACCATGGTCCAAACATAACTTCATAACTTCGCACAACTAACCAGCAAGTGCACTGGGTCGTCCAAGTAATAAACCTTACGTGAGTAAAGGTTGATCCCACAGAGATTGTTGGTATGAAGCAAGCTATGGCTATCTTGTAAATCTCTGTTAAGTGGATTCATAGGGTTAAATGTTATTGGATTAGATAATTAAAAGATAAATACTTAACTAAACAATAAAGGATAGAAATACTTATGTAGATTCATTGGTAGGAATTTCAGATAAGCGTATGGAGATACTGTATGGCTCTAGGACGTCTGCTTTCCTACTGCTTCAACCCAATCCTTATTCCTCCTTTCCATGGCAAGCTGTATGTAGGGTGTCACCGTCGTCAATGGCTACTTTTCATCCTCTCTGGAAAATGGTCCAATGCGTTGTCACTGCATGGCTAATCATCTGGAGGCATCACCCTTGTCGATGGCTACATCCCATCCTCTCAGTGAAAAATATGCACACATGCTCTGTCACAGCACGGCTAATCATCTGTCGGTTCTCGATCATACTGGAATAGGATTCTTCGTCCTTTTGTGTCTGTCACTAACGCCCAGCACTCGCGAGTTTGAAGCTCATCACAATCATTCGATCATTGAATCCTACTCGGAATACCACAGACAAGGTTTAGACTTTCCAGATTCTCATGAATGCCGCCATCAATTCTAGCTTATACCACGAAGATTCTGATTAAGGAATCCAAGAGATATGCGCCCGGTCTAGTGTAGAACGGAGGTGGTTGTCACGCACGCGTTTATAGGTGAGAATGATGATGAGTGTCACGGATCATTGATAAACCTCATTTTGAGGCTTTATCTTGTATTGATTTCAGGGGTTTTATCAATGATTCCACACGCTTTGCATATGAAAATACAAGACTTTGTGTTCCTTTCCTAATTTTTGCCTCATGGATGAAAACATGCTTATTCTGCACTAAATTAGATACATTTCTAATCTCCTCTTGGTGCCATTAGATGCCGTGACCTGTGTGTTAAGTGGTTTCAGAATATAGGGCAGGGATGAACCGGAAGAGAGAAGGAGAATAGGCGCAAAGGAAGGGAGCATGTGAAATTGAGCTTTGGGAACTTCAGCAAGGGCGCGTGCACGTACTTGGCGCGCCCGCGTGGATTGCGCAGCTAGAAGTCAAAGGCAGAAGCCAAGCCACGAGCCGGCATGTGTAGCGGCTAAGCCATAATCCCCATGGGCATGCACGCGTACGTTGCGCCTCCGCTCGTATTGCAAGATGCCCCAGTGGCGCGCACGCGTGCTTTGCGCGTGCGCACCGATGCTCGAATATAATTTTTTAAAAGTGTCACATGACCTGGGCGTGGAGACAGTTAGAGATCCCATCTTGGGGAAGTGCCTTTGGCGGGAAGAGCTTAAGAAGACCAGGGGTTGAAGGGTTAAGGGACTTTTGGCTCATTTTAGATGGTTCTAGATATTTTTGCTATTGGTAGTTACACTCTTGGGTAGAGCGAGAGAGAGATTCCAAGCTCTCATTAGGGTTCATCTTCTTCAACTAATGAATTCTCAATCACTCTTTGGTGAGATTCATTGCAATTCTCAATTTACATTGTTCATGTTATAGATCTTCTTCTCCAATCTCAATTAGTGCTTGTAATTATTCAATTCTCATAGATCCTAGATTCAACTTTGTAGTTTTGAATTTTATCAATTTCTTGAGAAGTTCATTTCCATTGTTGTTCTTTGTTAATTGTTGATTAGTTTCTTGTGTTGAAGCACTTTCAATTCTACTTTCTTCTCATTCTTACTATGCCTTTCATCCATGCTCATCAATTGTTTTATAAAATGCCAACACCAGTTATGGAGTAAAAGTTCCTTACTTGGCATAGGGTTTGGACCATTAGAAAGAGTTGAATAGTTTATGTCAATTGTTGATTTGGAATTAGAAATTGCAAATTGACTTGGAGTGCACTAAAGCTAGATTTCCCTAAGGTAAAACTAGGACTTGTGACTCAAGTTAGTTACTCTCATTTGACTTTCCTCTATACCTAGGGGTTAACTAAATGAAGCAAGGCCTAATTGTTATCATCATTGAAGGAACTATAAGGATAGAATTTCTAATGCCAACCCTAGGCCAAGCCTTCTAAAGATTGATTGTTTGTCATCTATTTTGCTAAACCTTCAAAGAATCATAACAAGGCTTCCTAATCAATAAGATGCATTCTCTAGCAATTCCAAGGGAGGACGACTCGGGAGACTAGTACTCTCGGTTATAGATTGTAGGATTGTTTGATGCAAAGTTTGAATGTCGATTAGACTATACTCACGATTATATCCATTATTGAATTCTATATCGGCATGATAAATTTCGTTTATCAAAATGGCGCCGTTGCCGGGGATTTGCAATGGTGTTATGTTATTGGTTATTGTACATATGTGAATATTGTGAATATGTTTATCTTTTGTTTGTTTCTTAATTTTTGTTAGTTTTATTTTGTTCTCTCACTATGAATTCTCACTTTGGCTTTGAGTTTGGTTCTAATTTTTTTGTAGAAAATGTGCACCTCAATGATGACACTCATTATGGATGGAACCAACAAAGATGGGAGGAGCCTCAAGGAATTGATCACTCCTATTGGCAACAACCTCCGGATACCCATAGGTATAATTTCCATCCTAATGCATGTCAATTTAACGGCTATGATGACTCTTTTTCTGACACTCAACAACCACCATCATATGCCTATGAATCTCATCCTCAACATGAACCTCAACCATTCTCACAAGCCTTTCATTACCAAACACCGCCCTATGATCCATATCCATCATATGACCAAACCCCCATACCATACTCCTATGACCATTATGAGCAAGAACCCTTAGAACCACCACAACCCTATCAAGATTACTACCATGAACCACCTCAACACTCACAATCTCCACAACCTTACCAAGAAGAACCACCTTCCTACCATGAACCCTCTCTCCAAAATAATGAACCTTCCTACCCACCACAAGTCCCAATAGATGATTCTCTCACTTTGTTACTTCAAAGACAAGAAGCCATGAAGCGGGATACACTTGAGTTTGTGACCAACTTGACCAAGGTGGTGCACACTTTAGCCCACCAATGTTTGAATACTCAAGGTACTTCCGTGACCACATGTGAAAAGTCAAAAGAAGAGCAAAGCATGAAGGAGAAATTGGAAAATCCGGTGGAGAAGGAGGAGTCGAATTTTGTGTTAGAACAATTGGAGGAGCCTATGATCATTGAAAAAAGGAAGTGGTTGAAGATTTGGGAGATGTTGAAAGTCCATGGGAATGTAGCATTATGGAGCACTCTTCCAAGAAGCTTGATATTGATGTTGAGGAGGGTGTGCAACCTCTAAGGCATATCATCGTTGGAGACTTGGAAGAGGCTTATCAAGAGATGGATTCAATCATGGATGAATTTCTCTCTACAATGGAATCCTCTCCCATTGGACATGGAGTTGAAATTATAAAAGAGTGTGTACAACCTCCCATACCCTTGGTGAGCAATGAGAAAGAGAGCTACCAAGAGGAAAACGTTGGCATGGTGTATATCGAAATTGAAGAATATGAAGAGGTTGACCAAGAAATGGATTTATTCATCAATGAATTTCTATCCAAAATTGAATCACCTCCCATTGGGCAAGAAATCAAAGTTCTTGAAGACAACACCAAGCCATGTGATAAAAGGGGAAAGGTTGAAATCGAGGAAGCTCGCAAAGAGGTGGAAATACACAAAGAAGAGCACAAGGAAGTAGACCTTGCATTGTCTAAGTGTGGGGAGGTCTCCCTTCCCAAGTCACCATCCAACACAACATTCAAGTGGGTAAAATTCTTATCCATAAGCTTTACTTTCTCGCTTGAATATGGTTTGATTGAAACGGATGGACAACTTAGAGCCCTTTGTGGAATTAAAAGCAAGAATGAGTTGTGTTGTGGTTGCAAGTTAGGAATTAGGCTCATTAAGGTCAAAGCTTCAAGGTATAGGAACGATGATTGGAAGAATGCCACTTTACAAGGGTCTCGACGGAAGGCTTGGTATGTTAAAGAGAATTCTATATGTCAACCACCCGGAAAGAAAGAGTATGGAGACCAAATCGAAGACGGGTGCGAAAACAAGATATGGGATCCCGGTTCGCTATGTGAAGACCAACTATGGGGACTCATATCTTGGGTAGAACTTTGCCCAAGCTTGATGAAGATGGTTGGAAATTCTGTCAACCAATTGAGAAGCAAAGATCCTTGGAGATTCAAGGATGAGTACAAACATAAGCCACCATGACAATAAGCTCCTCAAAATGTCCAACTTAAGGACTTTAACTAAAAGTGCTAGGTGGGAGACACCCCACCATGGTAAACTCTTTCCATCCTCTTTTAGTTTTGTTTAATAAGTGATTTGAGTTGCCACTGTAGGTAGATTTTCATTTCATATTGATTTGTTTGTAAATATTGGTTGTTAGTATGTTGTATTCATTAGTAGTAGATGAATAAATCCTAAAATCAAATTGAATTTTTGTGAATTGTTTGATATTTGATTGAATAAAGAAGAGTTTTGGACATTATAGGGAGCTCTTGGGCATTTTTTCTGCTTTTTGGGCAAAAATAAAAAAAATTAATTAAAAAAAAGGGCATCGGCGCGCTAGCACACTGTGCGCACGCGCGCGGATTGCACTTCTGCAACTTCTAGTACAAAAATCAGAGAGTTGTGCGCGCTTTGTGCTAGCATTGTGCTGGGAGAACAACCTCATCCACGCGTAAGCGCGCTGTGCGCGCACGGGCGGATTGTCCCTGCTGCATCCACGCGTAAGCGCGCTGTGCGCGCGCGCGCGGATTTCCACCCTGCTTTTCTCCTTCCTCCTTTCTCCTTCTTTCCTCTTCTCTTCTTTTTTCTTTCTAATTTTTTTTCTTCTTCCTCTCTTAGAAAATTTTTTTCTCTTTTAATATAAATAAAAATTTTTCTTTAAAAAATAATAATAATAATAATAATAATATAATAATAATAAATAAATAAATAAATTCTAAAAAAAACAACAAAAAAATTTTCTTTCTTTTCCTCCATTTTCTTTTATTGCATTTGCTTATTTTCATTCATTACATTTTAATTTTTTTTTTTACCTTGTTCTCATTTTATTTTCAAAGTTTTCCATTTTAATATTAGTGTTGAACTTTCCTACTCAATTGTTGAGACTTTCTTGCATTATTTTGATGCTTCTTGACTTGTTTGATATTGTTGGGTGATGAAACTTTTAATTCAATGCTTCATCTTGAATGACTCTTGTGTCTTTGTGCATTGATATGACCTCATATTGTCTTTCATGACCCACTTCTTCTCATTTGAACTTGATGCTCAATACACTCTTACATCGAGCTTAATGATATGCCTTAGCTTACATTGTTTTCTCACTCACATGCTTAGCTAACATGTAGTAGGAAATCATACTCTTATTTGGCATTAGCCCCGCCTATGTTCTAATTGCCTTGATATCTTTGTTATAGGCTTAATTTTCTTTCCTTTTCTTTCCTTTTAGGTTGGCCACCAAGAAGGGAGAAAGGAAAAGCTTTTAAATGGGGCAACAAACAAGTCCTCCGTGCAACCTTGTGAAGAAGCTCATCAATTATAGCAACCCGTCCACCTTGCTCTTCTTTGCATACACCGAGGACGGTGCAATCTTCAAGTGTGGGGAGGTCGTCTGACCGATCTCCATGGGTAAAAATTTCCTTTTCAATGCTTTTTATGTCTTAAAATAGCTAAATTTAAAAGAAGAAAAAAATTAGAAAGAAAGAAGAAGAGAAGAGGAAAGAAGGAGAAAGGAGGAAGGAGAAAAGCAGGGTGCAAATCCGCGCGCGCACACAGCGTGCTTACGCGTGGATGCAGCAGGGACAATCCGCGCGCGCGCGCACAGCACGCTTACGCGTGGATGAGGTTGTGCTCCCAGCACAATGCTAGCACAAAGCGCGCACAACTCTCTGATTTTTGTACTAGAAGTTGCAGAAGTGCAATCCGCGCGCGCGCGCACAGCGTGCTAGCACGCCGATGCCCTTTTTTTTTTCTCCTCCCTTTTTTGAGCCCCTCACTTCTTTGGGGTGTTTTTGCTCCTTTTCCAATTAACTCTTCATAGGCACTTGGGTCATAACTTCTTTTGCATTGGTAGATGAGATGTGTTGCATGATTTTCTTACAACCACTGTGCATTGTAGTGATTAATATTGGTTTGTGGAATGTTACATTTCTCCCCCCTCATCTATTTGCATACTACAAAAAGGATGCACACCAAGTGTTTGAGGAAAGGCATACATGATTTTTGAGCTCATTGTGACTCAGTGCCTCTTAACTAGTCACTTTTGGGTACACCCTCATATTCTCCAATCCACCCACTCACCTTTTCATAAATTGCTTCCCACTTTTGGTATTTGAGGGTGTATGCTTCTCATGCCTCTTACTTGCATACTTAAACCGCCCCTATACCACATGCCAGTGATTTGCCTTGCTTACCAAATGTTATCTTAGTTACATGTTGCAGCTGTCATGTAATGAGGACACCCATCCTCTTAGGGCACAATTTTTCACTTGCATGACCCCCATTTCATTCCGTTTCTTTGGGTTTGATGTTATCTCCCTTTTTACTAGCGCAGGATGGTCATCAAAAAGAACAAAGGGAAAGCCCCGAAGAAGCCAGCCTCCAATAGAGCGCGCCAAGAACCAACGGCCAAGCCACTCCTAAAGAAGGCTAAGGGCCCCGTTGATGTTTTAGAGAAGGACAACCTTCCAAAGGATTCAAACAAGTTCCCTAACCGCTATTGCAAACTTGTTTACTCAAGGATGATTGAGAGGAATTATCACCCGGAGCCTCTTCTAGTCCTACCGGCCCACCTCACTCCGATAGTGATGCCACACATTGACCGGAGGCAATGGAGGTTCCTCTTGAGACAATCAAAGGAGGTCAATTTATCATGGGTGGTGGAGTTTTACTCCAACTACCACTCACCCCTTCTCACATCAATCTTTGTGCGCCGGAAGCAAGTGTCAGTCACAGTGGAAGCCATCCGAGGAGTCCTTAAGATTGGGCCATTAGCAAATGGATATGACGCCTATCAAGAAGTCTTGTCAGCATACGACGAACGTGCGTTCGACTAGAGCGCGGTCCTTCGCGTAATCGCCTTGCCCGAAGCATGTTGGATTAGGGGGACCATAAAGCAGAGACCAAAGGGTTTAGATGCACACTTCCTCACTCAAGAAGCCGCGGCATGGGCCCAAATTCTAGCTCACTACGTGCTCCCGAGCACCCATGGGTCATCCATTACTGCCAAGCTTGCCTTATTGATATGGTGCATCTTAACCGAGAAACCGGTCGACATTTCGCATGCCATTCGCCAATCTATGGGGCACATTCATGCAAAGGAAAACTTACCCTTCCCCGCTCTGGTGACCGAATTAGTAGCGACAGCCAGCGTCCACTGAGAGGCTAAGGATAGGAGGACCTCCATCCCGGTCGAGGCCGATGTCATTCTGACCAAGAAGTGCCTCAAGCCTTTGGAAGTCACCAAGGAATTTGGACTAACCATCCCAACTCGCAACACCACTACCTCATCCGCACCACCAAAATCAGCCACCCAACGCCTTGAAGACCTTCACAGGAAGTTGGACCGTTATGAGAGGCGTAACCAGCGCCGATATGCTCACATGAAGAAGCTTCTAGGCATTGTCACCCCACCTATGGAGGAACCAGATATCTCCACATCCACCGCGACTTCAAGCGGAAATAGCGATGACAATGGAGATGAGGAACACTCGGGACTCGGCCACCCATTGCGTATCACCTATAGCACGGAGGACCGTGCTAAGTTTTAAGTGTGGGGAGGTCAGTTGACCGATCTCCGTAGGTAACACCCGAATAAATTTTTTTTGCTTTCTTTGAACTCATTTGTAGTTAGAATAGGTTGCATGATTAGGTTTTCTTTGGCATCATTTGCATAATAAGTTTACTTGGTTGGAACAATGAAACTCTCTCTTAGGAAACTAATACTTTAGGGCAACCTTGACATTGCCAATTTTGAATATTTTGATGCCAAACTTGCTTGAAGAATTGTATTTTAGAACATGGATTTTGAGTTAAGAATACAAGCTAGTGAGATTTGAGCCTTGCTTTGTGGCTACATCTTATAGTCACTTATTCTCCTTCTTGTGTGCAATTGTTTTCTCTATATGAGTGTGATCCTTGCTTTGTTTGAGTCTATATGTCCATTATTCCTTGTATTCATGCATTTATATGATTGAGGCCATCACTTCACTAGCCCACTTACCAAATAGCCTTACCCTTTATCTTCCCTTGTTAGCCGAATTTGAGCCTACGCTTAACCCACTTGTTCTTTAAATTAGCACATTACAAGCCTAAATCGGAAAACCATAAATGTCCCTCTTTGGATCCTTGATTAGCTTAGGCAAGTGTGTGTGAGTATCATTCAAATGTGGGAATCTTGGGACATTGGGTAAATAATAGGGTAGTTTATATTTCTATCGAAAATGTTGGGAATTGGGTACATGCTTATGTATTGATCAAATGTATAGACCTTATGCATTGATGCTCTTGTATATATAAAAAAAAAGGGATAAAATACCCCAAAGAAAAGTGTAGCTCAATAAAATCAATGCATGAGTGTTGTGAATTGGAAAAGGGATACATGAGTATGCGAAAAGTGAAGAATGGGTAGTTAGGTTAGCTTAGAATTTGTATAGGACGTCATAGGCTAGGTGGGGAGCTCAAGTTTATCAAGGATTCAAAAATTTCAAGCCCACTTAGCCAAATATGCATCCTACCTTGACCCTAGCCCCATTACAACCTAAAGACAAGACCTCATGATATTTGTACACATGCATGGAATAAATGTTGATTGTTAGATGGAGAACAAAATCTTGGAAAGCATGATTAGGAGAAAATTGAGCGAATCAACCCTAGACACTTGAGCGAATAGAGTGTAAACACTTCTGGTGAGGGTTCGAAGGCTCTAATTCATGATTCCCGGCTCTCCCAAGCATTCTTCATGCAAAGTTGCGTATATTGCACTTGATGCCTGAAAATTGGTAAGTTCCATATGTTGGCCACTATCATACCCTATATGCTTGCATGTATCTTAGGAAGGTTGATTTGTTCCTAACCAAGTAGATAGTAGCACTAGTCACAGTTGCATTCGTGTAAGTAGGTTGCACCTCATGAGTCTTATACCTTTATGATCCTTCGGTCTTTTGCGTTTCTTTTGCATTTCTCTAAGCATGAGGACATGCTAGAATCTAAGTGTGGGGAGGTTGATAAACCTCATTTTGAGGGTTTATCTTGTATTGATTTCAGGGGTTTTATCAATGATTCCACATGCTTTGCATATGAAAATACAAGACTTTGTGTTCCTTTCCTAATTTTTGCCTCATGGATGAAAACATGCTTATTCTGCACTAAATTAGATACATTTCTAATCTCCTCTTGGTGCCATTCGATGTCGTGACCTGTGTGTTAAGTGGTTTCAGAATATAAGGCAGGGATGAACCGGAAGAGAGAAGGAGAATGGGTGCAAAGGAAGGGAGCATGAGAAATTGAGCTTTGGGAACTTCAGCAAGGGTGCGTGCACGTACTTGGCGCGCCCGCATGGATTGTACAGCTAGAAGTCAAAGGCAGAAGCCAAGAAACGAGCCGGCATGTGTAGTGGCTAAGCCATAATCCCCATGGGCGCGCACGCGTACGTTGCGCCTCCGCTCGTATTGCAAGATGCCCCAGTGGCGCGCACGCGTGCTTTGCCCGTGCGCGCCGATGCTAGAATATGATTTTTTAAAAGTGTCACGTGACCTGGGCGTGGAGACAGTTAGAGATCCCATCTTGGGGAAGTGCCTTGGCGGGAAGAGCTTAAGAAGATCAGGGGTTGAAGGGTTAAGGGACTTTTGGCTCATTTTAGATGGTTCTAGATATTTTTGCTATTGGTAGTTACACTCTTGGGTAGAGAGAGAGAGAGATTCCAAGCTCTCATTAGGGTTCATCTTCTTCAACTAATGAATTTTCAATCACTCTTTGGTGAGATCCATTGCAATTCTCAATTTACTTTGTTCATGTTATAGATCTTCTTCTCCAATCTCAATTAGTGCTTGTAATTGCTCAATTCTCATAGATCCTAGATTCAACTTTGTAGTTTTGGATTTTATCAATTTCTTGAGAAGTTTATTTCCATTGTTGTTCTTTGTTAACTGTTGATTAGTTTCTTGTGTTGAAGCACTTTCAATTCTACTTTCTTCTCATTCTTACTATGCCTTTCATCCATGCTCATCAATTGTTTGATAAAATGCCAACACTAGTTATGGAGTAAAAGTTCCTTACTTGGCATAGGGTTTGGACCATTAGAAAGAGTTGAATAGTTTATGTCAATTGTTGATTTGGAATTAGAAATTGCTAATTGACTTGGAGTGCACTAAAGCTAGATTTCCCTAAGGTAAAACTAGGACTTGTGACTCAAGTTAGTTACTCTCATTTGACTTTCCTCTATACCTAGGGTTTAACTAAATGAAGCAAGGCCTAATTGTTATCATCATTGAAGGAACTATAAGGATAGAATTTCTAATGCCAATCCTAGGCCAAGCCTTCTAAAGATTGATTGTTTGTCATCTATTTTGCTAAACCTTCAAAGAATCATAACAAGGCTTCCTAATCAATAAGATGCATTCTCTAGCAATTCCAAGGAAGGACGACTCGGGAGACTAGTACTCTCGGTTATAGATTGTAGGATTGTTTGATGCGAAGTTTGAATGTCGATTAGACTATACTCACGATTATATCCATTATTGAATTCTATATCGGCATGATAAATTTCGTTTATCAAAATGGCGCCGTTGCCGGGGATTTGCAATGGTGTTATGTTATTGGTTATTGTACATATGTGAATATTGTGAATAGGTTTATCTTTTGTTTGTTTCTTAATTTTTGTTAGTTTTTTTTTGTTCTCTCACTATGAATTCTCACTTTGGCTTTGAGTTTGGTTCTAATTTTTTTGTAGGAAATGTGCACCTCAATGATGACACTCATTATGGATGGAACCAACAAAGATGGGAGGAGCCTCAAGGAATTGATCACTCCTATTGGCAACAACCTCCGGATACCCATAGGTATAATTTCCATCCTAATGCATGTCAATTTAACGGCTATGATGACTCTTTTTCTGACACTCAACAACCACCATCATATGCCTATGAATCTCATCCTCAACATGAACCTCAACCATTCTCACAAGCCTTTCATTACCAAACACCGCCCTATGATCCATATCCATCATATGACCAAACCCCCATACCATACTCCTATGACCATTATGAGCAAGAACCCTTAGAACCACCACAACCCTATCAAGATTACTACCATGAACCACCTCAACACTCACAATCTCCACAACCTTACCAAGAAGAACCACCTTCCTACCATGAACCCTCTCTCCAAAATAATGAACCTTCCTACCCACCACAAGTCCCAATAGATGATTCTCTCACTTTGTTACTTCAAGGACAAGAAGCCATGAAGCGGGATACACTTGAGTTTGTGACCAACTTGACCAAGGTGGTGCACACTTTAGCCCACCAATGTTTGAATACTCAAGGTACTTCCGTGACCACATGTGAAAAGTCAAAAGAAGAGCAAAGCATGAAGGAGAAATTGGAAAATCCGGTGGAGAAGGAGGAGTCGAATTTTGTGTTAGAACAATTGGAGGAGCCTATGATCATTGAAAAAAAAGGAAGTGGTTGAAGATTTGGGAGATGTTGAAAGTCCATGGGAATGTAGCATTATAGAGCACTCTTCCAAGAAGCTTGATATTGATGTTGAGGAGGGTGTGCAACCTCTAAGGCATATCATCGTTGGAGACTTGGAAGAGGCTTATCAAGAGATGGATTCAATCATGGATGAATTTCTCTCTACAATGGAATCCTCTCCCATTGGACATGGAGTTGAAATTATAAAAGAGTGTGTACAACCTCCCATACCCTTGGTGAGCAATGAGAAAGAGAGCTACCAAGAGGAAAACGTTGGCATGGTGTATATCGAAATTGAAGAATATGAAGAGGTTGACCAAGAAATGGATTTATTCATCAATGAATTTCTATCCAAAATTGAATCACCTCCCATTGGGCAAGAAATCAAAGTTCTTGAAGACAACACCAAGCCATGTGATAAAAGGGGAAAGGTTGAAATCGAGGAAGCTCGCAAAGAGGTGGAAATACACAAAGAAGAGCACAAGGAAGTAGACCTTGCATTGTCTAAGTGTGGGGAGGTCTCCCTTCCCAAGTCACCATCCAACACAACATTCAAGTAGGTAAAATTCTTATCCATAAGCTTTACTTTCTCGCTTGAATATGGTTTGATTGAAACGGATGGACAACTTAGAGCTCTTTGTGGAATTAAAAGCAAGAATGAGTTGTGTAGTTGTTGCAAGTTAGGAATTAGGCTCATTAAGGTCAAAGCTTCAAGGTATAGGAACGATGATTGGACGAATGCCACTTTACAAGAGTCTCGACGGAAGGCTTGGTATGTTAAAGAGAATTCTATATGTCAACCACCCGGAAAGAAAGAGTATGGAGACCAAATCGAAGACGGGTGTGAAAACAAGATATGGGATCCCGGTTCGCTATGTGAAGACCAACTATGGGGACTCATATCTTGGGTAGAACTTTGCCCAAGCTTGATGAAGATGGTTGGAAATTCTGTCAACCAATTGAGAAGCAAAGATCCTTGGAGATTCAAGGATGAGTACAAACATAAGCCACCATGACAATAAGCTCCTCAAAATGTCCAACTTAAGGACTTAAACTAAAAGTGCTAGGTGGGAGACACCCCACCATGGTAAACTCTTTCCATCCTCTTTTAGTTTTGTTTAAAAAGTGATTTGAGTTGCCATTGTGATTGGGCTGAGCTCTAGCTATCCACATGCAGAGGCCATTTCTGGAGTTGAACGCCAGGTTGTAATCCATTTCTGGCGTTCAACTCTGGTTCTTGACGTTTTTCTGGCGTTTAACTCCAGACTACAGCGTATAAGTGGCGTTGAACGCCACTCTGCGTCATCAATTCTCGAAAAAAGTATGGACTATTATATATTGCTGGAAATCCCTGGATGTCTACTTTCTAATGCCGTTGGAATCGCACCATTTGGAGTTCTGTAGCTCCAGAAAATCCATTTTGAGTGCAGGAAGGTCAGAATCCATCAGCATCAGCAGTCCTTTTGTCAGCCTTTCATCAGAGTTTTGCTCAGGTCACTCAATTTCAGCCAAAATTCACCTGAAATCACAGAAAAACACACAAACTCATAGTAAGGTCCAGAAATGTGAATTTAGCATAAAAACTAATAAAAACATCCCTAAAAGTAACTAGATTCTACTAAAAACATACTAAAAACAATGTCAAAAAGCGTATAAATTATTCGCTCATCACAACACCAAACTTAAATTGTTGCTTGTCCCCAAGCAACTGAAAATCAATTAGGATAAAAAGAAGAGAATATACTATAAATTCCAAAGTATCAATGAATATTAATTATAATTAGATGAGTGGGACTTGTAGCTTTTTGCCTCTGAACAGTTTTGGCATCTCACTTTATCCTTTGAGGTTCAGAATGATTGGCATCTATAGGAACTTAGAATTTTAGATGGTGTTATTGATTCTCCTAGTTAAGTATGTTGATTCTTGAACACAGTTACTTTTGAGTCTTGGCCATGGCCCAAAGCACTCTATTTTCCAGTATTACCACCGGATACATCCATGCCACAGACACATAATTGGGTGAACCTTTTCAGATTGTGACTCAGCTTTGCTAGAGTCCCCAATTAGAGGTGTCCTGGGTTCTTAAGCACACTCTTTTTGCTTTGGATCACGACTTTAACCGCTCAGTCTCAAGCTTTTTACTTGACACCTTCACGCCACAAGCATATGGTTAGGGACAGCTTGGTTTAGCCGCTTAGGCCAGGATTTTATTCCTTTAGGCCCTCCTATCCACTGATGCTCAAAGCCTTGGATCCTTTTTATTACCCTTGCCTTTTGGTTTTAAGGGCTATTGGCTTTTTTTGCTTGCTCTTTTTTTTTCACTGCTTTTTCTTGCTTCAAGAATCAATTTTCATGATTTTTCAGATCATCAATAACATTTCTCTTTGTTCATCATTCTTCAAGAACCAACATATTTAACATTCATAAACAACAAATTCAAAAGACATATGCACTGTTCAAGCATTCATTCAGAAAAACAAAAAGCATTTATCACCACATCAATATAATTAAATTAAATTCAAAGATAAATTCGAAACTCATGTACTTCTTGTTCTTTTGAATTAAAACTTTTTTATTTAAGAGAGATGAAGGATTCATGGAATTATTCATAGCTTTAAGACATAGCTACTAAATACTAATGATCATGGAGTAGAGACACAAAACATAAATAAACATTTCACATAGAGAAACGAAAAACAGAGAAATTAAGAACAAGGAATAAGTCCACCTTAGTGATAGTGGCGTTTCCTTCTTGAGGAACCAATGATGTCCTTGAGCTCTTCTATGTCTCTTCCTTATTTTTGTTGCTCCTCCCTCATTGATTTTTGATCTTCTCTAATTTCATGGAGAATGATGGAGTGCTCTTGATGTTCCACCCCTAATTGGTCCATGTTGTGACTCAAATCTTCAAGAGAAGTGTTGAGTTGTTCCCAATAGTTGTTTGGAGGAAAGTGCATCCCTTGAGGTATCTCAGGGATTTCTTGATGATGATGAGCTTCTTCATGCGTCCCTTGGGCTTCATGAGTGGGCTCTCTTGTTTGCTCCATCCTTCTTTTAGTGATGGGCTTCTCTTCCTCAATGGGACTGTCTCCCTCTATGAAAGCTCCAACTGAGTAACATAGATGGCAAATAAGATGAGGAAAAGCTAGCCTTGCCATGGGAGAGAACTTATCGGCTATTTTGTAGAATTCACGGGAGATGACTTCATGAACTTCTACTTCCTCACCAATCATGATGCTATGGATCATGATGGCCCGGTCTACAGTAACATCAGACCGGTTACTAGTGGGGATGATGGAGCGTTGGATAAACTCCAACCATCCTCTAGCCACGGGCTTGAGGTCCAATCTTCTTAGTTGAACCGGCTTGCCTTTGGAGTCAATCTTCCATTGAGCTCCTTCTACACATATGTCCATGAGGACTTGGTCCAACCTTTGATCAAAGTTGACTCTCCTTGTGTAGGGGCGTGCGTTCTCTTCCATGTTTGGCAAGTTGAACGCCAACCTCACATTTTCCGGACTAAAATCTAAGTATTTCCCCCGAACCATTGTAGTGTAATTCTTTGGGTTCGGGTTCTTACTTTGATCATTGTTCCTAGTGATCCATGCATTGGCATAGAACTCTTGAACCATAAGGATGCCGACTTGTTGAATGGGGTTGGTTAGAACTTCCCAACCTCTTCTTTGGATCTCATGTCGGATCTCCGGATACTCATTTCTTTTGAGTTTGAAAGGGACCTCGGGGATCACCTTCTTCTTGGCCACAACATCATAGAAGTGGTCTTGATGGGCTTTGGAGATGAACCTTTCCATCTCCCATGACTCGGAGGTGGAAGCTTTTGTCTTTTCCTTCCCTTTTTCTAGAGCTTTCTCTGGTCTTAGGTGCCATCAATGATAATGGAAAAAACAAAAAGCTATGCTTTTTACCACACCAAACTTAGAAAATTGCTCGTCCTCAAGCAAGAAAAGAAAGAATAGAAGAAGAAGAAGAAGAAAATATAGAAGAGAGGGAGAGAGGTGTATTCGGCCAAGGTATAGAAAAGGGGGTTGTGTTGTGTGAAAATGGAGTAGAATGGGGAGGTATATATAGGGAAGAGAGGGGGGTTAGGTTCGGCCATTTAGGGTGGGATGGGAGGGAAATTGTTTTTGAATTTGAAGGTAGGTAGGGTTTATGGGGAATTGAAGATGGATGTGAGTGGTGAAGAGGTGATGGGGAAGAGAGATTGAGGTGATTGGTGAAGGTTTTTGGGGAAGAGTGTTTATGGGATTGTGTGAAGAAGGGGTGAGAAGAAGTGAGTGGAGGTAGGTGCGGATTCTGTGGGGTCCACAGATCTTGAGGTGATCTTGTGGGGTCCACAGATCCTGAGGTGTTCAAGGATTTACACTCTTGCACCTAATTAGGCATGCAAAATGCCCTTGCACACAATTTTGGGCGTTCAGCGCCAGATTGGTGCTTGTTCTGGGCGTTGAACTCCCATTTGTGGCCCATTTCTGGCATTGAACGCCAGAACCATGCTTGTTCTGGGCGTTCAGCGCCAGCTCTTCTCCAGAGTGCATTTCTTGCATTCAAACGCCCAGATGCTGCCCATTTCTGGCGTTCAGCGCTAGAACCATGCTCTGTTCTGGCGTTGAACGCCCAAAAGATGCTTCTTACTGGCGTTTAAACGCCAGTAAGGTCTTCCTCCAGGGTGTGATTTTTTTCTACTGTTTTTAATTTTTCTATTTTTTTCATGACTCCACATGATCATGAATCTAATAAAACATAAAAGAACAATAAAATAAAAATAAAATTAGATAAATAAACATTGGGTTGCCTCCCAACAAGCGCTTCTTTAATGTCAATAGCTTGATACTGGGCTCTCATGGAGCCTCACACATGTGCAGAGCTTTGTTGAGACCTCCCAACACCAAACTTAGAGTTTGGATATAGGGTTTTGACACCAAACTTAGAGTTTGGTTGTGGCCTCCCAACACCAAACTTAGAGTTTGACTGTGGGGGCTTTGGTTGACTTTGCTTTGAGAGAAGCTTCTTATGCTTCCTCTCCATGGTTGCAGAGAGAGATCCTTGAGTTTTAAACACAAGGTTGTCCTCATTTACTTGAAGGATCAATTCTCCTCTGTCCACAACAATCACAGCTCTTGCTGTGGCTAGGAAAGGTCTTCCTAGGATGATGGATTCATCCTCTTCCTTTCCAGTATCCAGGACTATGAAATCAGCAGGGATGTAAAGGCCTTCAACCTTTACTAACATGTCCTCTACTTTTCCATAAGCTATTTTCATGGATCTGTCTGCCATCTCTAATGAGAAATTGGCCTCCTGTACCTCAAGGGTTCTTAGTTTCTTCAGTACAGAGAGTGGCATGAGGTTTATCCCTGACCCAAGGTCACACAGAGCTTTTTCAAAGGTCATGGTGCCTATGGTACAAGGTATTAAGAACTTTCCAGGATCCTATTTCTTCTGAGGCAATGTCAGTTGATCCAGATCACTCAGTTCATTGATGAGCAAGGGAGGTTCATCTTCCCAAGTCTCATTACCAAATAATTTGGCATTTAGCTTCATGATTGCACCAAGGTACTTGGCAACTTGCTCTTCAGTGACATCCTCATTCTCTTCAGAAGAAGAATACTCATCAGAGCTCATGAATGGCATAAGGAGGTTTAATGGAATCTCTATGGTCTCTAGATGAGCCTCAGATTCCTTTGGTTCCTTAGAGGGAAACTCCTTATTGATCACTGGACGTCCCAGGAGGTCTTCCTCACTGGGATTCACGTCCTCTTCCTCCCTTGTAGGTTCGGCCATGTTGGTTACATCTATGGCCTTGCACTCTCCTTTTGGGTTCTCTTCAGTATTACTTGGGAGAGTATTAGGAGGGGTTTCAGTGATCTTCTTGCTCAACTGGCCCACTTGTGCCTCCAGATTTCTTATGGAGGACCTTGTTTCACTCATAAAACTTAAAGTGGCCTTTGACAGATCAGAGACTAAGTTTGCTAAATTAGAATTATTTTGTTCATAATTCTCTGTCTGTTGCTGAAAAAATGATGGAAAGGGCTTGCTTGGCCTGTTTCTTCCACCATTGTTAAAGCCTTGTTGAGGCTTTTGTTGATCCTTCCATGAGAAATTTGGATGATTTCTCCATGATGAATTACAGGTGTTTCCATAAGGTTCACCCATGTAATTTACCTCTGCTATTGCAGGGTTCTCATGATCATAAGCTTCTTCTTCAGAAGATGCCTCTTTAGTACTGTTGGATGCATTTTGCCATCCATTCAGACTTTGAGAAATCATGTTGACTTGCTGAGTCAATACTTTGTTCTGAGCCAATATGGCATTCAGACCATCAATCTCAAGAATTCCCTTCTTCTGAGGCATCCCATTATTCACAGAATTCCTCTCAGAAGTGTACATGAATTGATTATTTGGAACCATGTCAATAAGTTCTTGAGCTTCTGCAGGCATTTTCTTTAGGTGAATGGATCCACCTGCAGAATGGTCCAGTGACATCTTAAAGAATTCAGACAGACCATAATAGAATATATCCAGAATGGTCCATTCTGAAAGCATGTCAGGAGGACACCTTTTGGTCATCTGCTTGTATCTTTCCCAAGCTTCATAGAGGGATTCACCATCTTTTTGTTTGAATGTCTGAACATCCACTCTAAGCTTGCTCAGCTTTTGAGGAGGAAAGAACTTAGCCAAGAAGGCCGTGACCAGCTTATCCCAGGAGTCCAGGCTATCCTTAGGTTGTGAGTCCAACCATATTCTAACTCTGTCTCTCACAGCAAAAGGGAAAAGCATGAGCCTGTAGACTTCAGGATTTATTCCATTCGTTTTTATAGTCTCACAGATCTGCAAGAATTCTGTTAAAAACTAATAGGGATCTTCTGATGGAAGTCCATGGAACTTGCAGTTTTGTTGCATTAGAGCAACTAGCTGAGGTTTCAGCTCAAAATTATTTGCCCCAATGGCAGGGATGGAGATGCTCCTTCCATCAAACTTGGAAGTAGGTGTAGAATAATCACTAAGCATCCTCCTTGCATTATTATTATTATTATTTTCAGCTGCCATATCCTCTTCTTTTTCTAAAATTCCTGACAGGTGCTCGCTGGTTTGTTGTAATTTGGCTTCTCTTAATTTTCTCTTCAGCGTCCTTTCAGGTTCTGGATCTGCTTCAACAAGGATGTCCTTATCCTTGCTCCTGCTCATATGAAAAAGGAGGGAACAGAAAATAATAATAGGGATCTTCTTTACCACAGTATAGAGATTCTCTTGTGTTAGTAGATGAATGAATAAAAACATTGAGAAGAGAGAGAGATGGAATTCAAAAATAATAAATTAAAAATTGAAGTTAAATTTTGAAAATAAAATTGAAATTTTAAAAATAAAATTCAAAAATAAAAATTTAAATTAAATTAAAATTAAAACAATTAGTTAATTAAAATTGAATTTTGAAAAAGAGGGAGATAATTTTCGAAAATTAGAGAGAGAGAGAGACTTAGTTAGATGGTTTTGAAAAAGATAAGAAACAAACAAAAAGTTAGTTAGTTGATTGAAAAAGATTTTGAAAATCAAATTTGAAAAGATAAGAAGATAAGAAGTTAGAAAAGATATTCTGAAATTAAATTTTGAAAAAGATAAAATTTTAAAAAAGATAAGGTAAAAAGATATTTTTGAAAGGATATGATTGAAATTAGTTTTTTTTTTTTAAAAAAAAGATTTGATTTTTAAAATTAAAATTGATTACTTTACTAACAAGAAACTAAAAGATATGATTTTAGAAATTAAAGATTGAACCTTTCTTAACAAGCAAGTAACCAACTTGAAATTTTTGAATCAAAACATTAATTGTTGATATTATTTTCGAAAATTATGAGATAAAGATAAGAAAAAGATTTTTGAAAAATATTTTAAAATTTTTGGAAATAATTAAGAAAAATGAAAAAGATGTGATTTTTGAAAAAGATAAGATTTTTAAATTTGAAAATTTGGTTTGACTCATAAGAAACAAATAATTTTAAAAATTTTCGAAAAGGTCAATCCAAATTTTCGAAATTTTGAGAGAAAAAAGGAAAAGATATTTTTTATTTTTGAATTTTTAATAATGAGAGAGAAAAACACAATTATGACCCAAAACATGAAAATTTTGGATCAAAACCAATGATGCATGCAAGAACACTTATGAATGTCAAGATGAACACCAAGAACATTTTGAAGATCAAGATGAACATCAAGACTTTATTTTTGAAAATTTTCAATGCAAAGAAAACATGCAAGACACCAAACTTAAAAATTTCCAATGCTTAGAAAATATGAATGCAAAAATGCATATGAAAAACAACATAAGACACAAAACAAGAAAACATAAAGATCAAACAAGAAGACTGGCCAAGAACAACTTGAAGATCATGAAGAACATAGGATGAATTTCCGGAAATTCTTGAGAAACACTAATACATGCAAGATACCAAACTTAAAAATTAACACTAGACTTTAACAAGAAACATAAAAATATTTTTGATTTTATGAATTTATAAATTTTTTTGTAATTTTTCGAAAATTAATTTGTGAAAACGAAAATGAAAATTTTTTGGTATTTTTATATTTTTCGAAAATAAAAAATAAAATGCTTAAAAATAAAATTACCTAATCTGAGCAACAAGATGAACCGTTAGTTGTCCAAACTCGAACAAACCCTGGCAACAGTGCCAAAAACTTGGTATGCAAAATCGTGACCACTCAGATTTGTATTTGTAAAATTATTTGCTCGTTCTTTCCCTAGCAATGGCGCCAAAAACGGGTGCACAGAACCATGGTCCAAACATAACTTCACAACTTCGCACAACTAACCAGCAAGTGCACTGGGTCGTCCAAGTAATAAACCTTACGTGAGTAAGGGTCGATCTCACGGAGATTGTTGGTATGAAGCAAGCTATGGCCATCTTGTAAATCTCAGTTAAGTGGATTCATAGGGTCAAATGTGATTGGATTAGATAATTAAAAGATAAATACTTAACTAAACAATAAAGGATAGAAATACTTATGTAGATTCATTGGTAGGAATTTCATATAAGCGTATGGAGATACTGTATGGCTCTAGGACGTCTGCTTTCCTACTGCTTCAACCCAATCCTTCTTACTCCTTTCCATGGCAAGTTATATGTAGGGTGTCACCGTCGTCAATGGCTACTTTTCATCCTCTCTGGAAAATGGTCCAATGCGCTGTCACTGCATGGCTAATCATCTGGAGGCATTACCCTTGTCGATGGCTACATCCCATCCTCTCAGTGAAAAATATGAACACATGCTCTGTCACAGCACGGCTAATTATCTGTCGGTTCTCGATCATACTGGAATAGGATTCTTCGTCCTTTTGCATCTATCACTAACGCCCAGCACTCGCGAGTTTGAAGCTCGTCACAGTCATTCGATCATTGAATCCTACTCGGAATACCATAGACAAGGTTTAGACTTTCCGGATTCTCATGAATGCCGCCATCAATTCTAGCTTATACCACGAAGATTCTGATTAAGGAATCCAAGAGATATGCGCCCGGTCTAGTGTAGAACGGAGGTGGTTGTCAGGCACGCGTTCATAGGTGAGAATAATGATGAGTGTCACGGATCATCAAATTCATCAAGTTGTAATGCAATGAATATCTTGGAATAAGAGCAAGTTGGATTGAATAAAAGAAAATAGTAATTGCATTAATACTCGAGGTACAGTAGAGCTCCACACCTTAATCTATGGAGTGTAGAATCTCTACCGTTGAAAATACATAAGTGATAAAGGTTCAGGCATGGCCGTGAGGCCAGCCCCCAAAACGTGATCACAGGACTGAAAATACAATCCAGGATTGGTCAAAAGACCCGAATGGTCAAAAGACGACAAATTCAATAGTAAAAAGTTCTATTTATACTAAACTAGTTACTAGGGTTTACAGAAGTAAGTCTAAGTGCAGAAATCCACTTCCGGGGCCCACTTTGATGTGTGATTGGGCTGAGCTCTAGCTATTCACGTGCACAGGCCATTTCTGGAGTTGAACGCTAGGTTGTAACCCATTTCTGGCATTCAACTCTGGTTCTTGACGTTTTTCTGGCGTTTAACTCCAGACTGCAGCATATAAGTGGCGTTGAACGCCACTTTGCATCGTCAATTCTCGAACAAAGTATAAACTATTATAAATTGCTGGAAAGCCCTGGATGTCTACTTTCCAATGCCGTTGGAAGCGCGCCATTTGGAGTTCTGTAGCTCCAGAAAATCCATTTTGAGTGCAGGAAGGTCAGAATCCATCAGCATCAGCAGTCCTTTTGTTAGCCTTTCATCAGAGTTTTGCTCAGGTCCCTCAATTTCAGCAAAAATTCACCTGAAATCACAGAAAAACACACAAACTCATAGTAAAGTCTAGAAATGTGAATTTAGCATAAAAACTAATAAAAACATCCCTAAAAGTAACTAGATTCTACTAAAAACATACTAAAAACAATGCCAAAAAGCGTATAAATTATCCGCTCATCAGTGGTCCATAACTAGGATAGGAATCCTAAATTCCCCAATTCTTGCCAAGAGTTGCCATTTACATTCCTTGCATGTTTATTTGCTTTCTTGCATTTACATTTCTTGCCAATTGCTATCATCCAATCCCCATGCACTCCCTCATAGCCAATAATATGACATTTCATTACAACTCTTAAGGAAGACGACCCGAGGTTTAAATACTCTCGGCTTATATTTGGTTTAATTTGTGATAACATTTGATTGATGGTCAATTTGTTGGGTTAGGATTATACTTACAATGCCAATTTCATTTTGATAATCAAACTCCTAACCTATGCAAATCGACCTTCATCAACCACATTCCCAACTTCATCTATTCATTCCTTCTCTCGTCCGTAATAGCCACAGCCTCCCTCCGCCTCCCTACTTCTATATACCCCAACACATCATCCCCATTACCTTATACACAACTGATAAACACATATTTTATGGTTTATCTTGTGCTCAATTGAGTGGTTTTTATCAACTCTTTACCCACTTATTCATACTATTTGCATGGTTTTACATTTGCCTTCCTAATTATGTGCTTTAATTGAAAACATGCTTCTTTGATCTATTATTTGCTTATTATTATTAATCCTCTCTTATTACCATTAGATGCCTTGATATGTGTGTTAAGTGATTTCAGAGATTACAGGGCAGGAATGGCTCAGAGGATGAAAAGGAAGCATGCAAAAGTGGAAGGAATACAAGAAATTGGAGAAATTGCTAAGCTGTCCAGCCTGACCTCTTCGCACTCAAATGGCTATAACTTTAACTATAGAGATCCAAATGACACGATTCTAGTTGCGTTGGAAAGCTAACGTCCGGGGCTTCGATTTGATATATAATATACTATAGTTTCCCTGATGCTAGGCGACGCGACCGCGTGATCCATGCGGCCTCGTCGCAGTGACGAAAAACCAGCGTGGCAAAATTCGAAACCAGCGAATTCTGGACTGTTTTTGACCCAGTTTGCAGCCCAGAAAACACAGATTAGAGGCTATAAAGTGGGGGAATACATCCATTCATAAAGAAGGCTCTCATATTCACAATTTTAGGATTAGATGTAGTTTTTAGAGAGAGAGGTTCTCTCCTCTCTCTTAGGATTTAGAATTAGGATTCTTTTCACTTCATGATTATTTCATCTTCTGCAATCACAGGTTCAATGTTCTTTTTTATTTATTTTTCCAATTAAATTTATGAACTTTTCCATGTTATGATTTGAATATTTTATTTAATATAATTGAGGTATTTCAGAATTACGTTTGCTTTCTTTTATAAATAATTTAGATATTTTCCCCCTTTTTGGCTTGGGTCAAGTAATTGGTAACACTTGAGCTGTCAAATAAAACAGTGGTTGAAATTGACAGATTCTGATTGCACTAGAGTTGACTAGGACTTGAGAATCAAGCTAATCAGTCCACTTAACTTTCCTTTGTTAGTAAAGGTTAACAAAGTGGGATTAACATCCAATTCTCATCACAATTGATAAGGATAGGACTTCCAAAATTCAATTTTTTTTAAAAAAAATCATCTCTTTTTCAAAATATTTTCTTTTTGTTAGTTTTTGTTTTTATTTTCTCTCACTACTATGAACTCTCACCCCTTTGGCTATGAGTCTGGTTACAGTTATGTTGCAGGAAGAAGAAATTACAATGAGAACAGGCATCAAGGTTGGAACAATCAAAGATGGGAGGAGCCACAAGGATTTGATCAACCCTCATGGCAACAACCACCTCCAATGAACTATCAACAACCACCACCATATGCCTATAACCCCTATCCTCAACACAACTTTGAACCACCACATTCACAAGCCAACTACCACCATTCACCTCCATATGACCCTAACCCTCAACCACCACACCAACCACCTTATGAGCCATATGAACCATATATAGAACCACCCTAATTCCAACCCAATTACTCACAAGAACCACCACGTCAATATTTACCATCTCCATATCCATCAATCCAAGAGCACTATGATCCTATTTATGAAAGCCGAGCGCATCAAGAGACAAAGGATCGGTTCAAGGAAACAGTGGATCGATGTCATGCAACCATTCGACAACTGGAGCAAGCAGTAATTCAATTCTATTCTAGACGCTCAAATATTCAAGGACCAACCACAGCCTCATGTGAACAATCTAATGAAGAGCATAGCATGAAGGGGATACTCGAAACTTCAGTGGACAAGACAGAGAATGAGTTCGTACTGGAACAAGTGGAGGGAGTCGGAATTATTGAAGAAGAAGAAGTGGTTGAAGACTTAGGAGATGCAGAACCTCCATGGGAAAGTCCAGTCATAGAACCCCCTTCCAAGACGTTTGAAATTGATGTTGAGGAGGGTGTACAACCTCCAAGGCATATCACAGTTGAAGACTTGGAAGAGGTTGATCAAGAGATGGAGATTCAAGAAGAAGAAGCACCACCTCCCATGCCCTTGGAAAGCAATGAAGCGAAGATTGAATTGGAAGAAAGCTACCAAGAGGAAGAGGTTGAAATTGAAGAAGCTTGCAACGAGTTTTAAAAAAAACAACGGGAAGCAAATAGAACTTTTAGCGATAATTTTTTTTATTTATTTTCTACTGTTTTATTTTCTGTTTCAATTTCTGCTTTTTCTTCTTCTTCCCCTTTGTATTTCTTTAATTTGCTCGAAGACGAGCAAAACTTTTAAGTTTGGTGTTGTTGCTTTGCTGTCTATTTTTTTTTTATTATTCTCTATTTTCTGTAATGGCACCAAGACTAGCACACCTTCAAAGAAAAGGAAAGGAAAAGAGCCAGCCACCAGTTCTCATGATTCGCGCAGATTCAGATCCAAGCTTCATGAGGGTGTGATTTCTGAAGTGAGATTTGCACTGAAACCGGATGACTATCCGGAAATCGAGTTTCAAATTGATAGCAGAGGGTGGAATTGTATGTGCAACCCGCATATTGAGGTTGGGCAATTAATGGTCCAAGAGTTTTATGGAAATCTCTGGGTCACATACAAGGATGTTGAGGGAGTCAATGAGAAGAATTATGAGAGCTATGTAAGAGGCAAGGTCATTGACTTCAGCCCAAGAAGCGTTAGACAAGCCCTCCACCTGTTGTAACCACCTTAGCTAACTCCCAGTTACAGTAGGCGAATGGATAATGACCAGAAGCTGGATCTGGTCATTGAAGAATTATGCATTTCGGGTTCTCAGTGGAAGCTAGGTGCTGAGGGAAAGCCGAACCACTTGAAGAGCATTGAGCTAATCCCTTTAGCTAGAGGATGGTTGGACTTTATCCGAAGGTCCATGATGAATCCATACTTGATGATATATTTTGGTTTGATTTGAGTGGATTTCATCACATAAACCCACATTTATTCATCCAAATAGCATACTTTTGTGTTTTCTCCCTAAATTGAGCTTAATTATGAAAACATGCTATTTTGTGCTTAATTTAATCAATTTTATTCCACTTTCATTCCATTCGATGCCTTGATGTATTTGTTGAGTGATTTCAGATTCATAAGGCAAGTATTGGGTGGAAGAAGTGAAGAGAAAAGCATGCAAAGTGAAGAATTCATGGAAAAACAAGGATTTGGAGTGCTTAAGGCGACGCGCATGCGTGACAGACACGCACGCGTGAAGAGGTGCATCGTCGAAGGCGACGCAAACGCGTGACATGACGCGTACGCATGGAAAGAAAATCAGCATGTGTGCATATGCACACACCTGTGCGTACGCACAAGTCCCAGCATGTGACTCACTTAATGCAAATCGCTGGGGGCGATTTCTGGGCCTCCAGAGCCCAATCTTTGGACTTTCTGAAGCTGATTCTTCCTATATCTAAGAAAGCCTCACTCCATGTGAGGGGGAGAGAAATTAGGGTTATTTTAGCATTATGTAGGTTATTTTCTAGAGAGAGAAGCTCCTCATTCTCTCTAGAATTAGGGTTTCTTAGTTTAATTTCTTTGTAATTTTTGTTTTTAATTCTTGTTTCCATCTAGTTTCTTCTACCTTTTTTTGTTCTATTGTCTTAATTTTCTTAGTTTACCTTGTTAATTTCTCATTTTGGTTATTTTGTATTTTGATGAATACTCTTGTTATTTTGATTTACATTTAATGCAATTTATGTTTTCATGTTTTTATTGTTTAATTGAGTTGTTATTTTTATTTTCCTTGCTGAGTAGTTGTAGCATTTATTATTCATTGTTATTTTATCCTGCTTTCTTTCTATGCCTTTCAAATGTTGGACAAAATGCTTAGTTGGATTTTTGCCTAGTTTTTCACACTCTTGGTTGGGAAATTGGGTAATTGGGTGAACTTGAGTGGTGGATGTCCATTCCACATTGTGTGAGGATTACTAATTGATTTGGTTTCCACTAACACTAAGCCATCCATTAATAGAGTTGGTAAGGACTTGTGGATTGAGATCAATTATGCCCTTTTGACTAATTCCTGATGTTAGGATTGACTAATTGGGATTAATTCCACATAATTACCATGTTTGTGGTCGATAACTAGGATAGGAGTCCCTAATTCCCCAATTCCTACCAAGAGCTCTTTTTTGTCATTTAATTTCCATTTTCGTTACTTTAATTACTTTTCATTTATTTTCTTGCATGTTTGTTTACTTTCTTGCATTTTAATTTCTTGTCAATTGCTATCTCAACCCCCATTTCCTCATAGCCAATAATATGCACATTTCATTGCAACTTCTAGGGAAGATCCGAAACTTCAAACTCCTGGTTATTATGTTTTGATTGTGACAATCTTTTAGAATTAAATTTGACAATCTTCAAACTCCCGGGACTTTGAAATTGTTGTTTGTGAACAAAACTTTTTGGACTTTCCTCTAGATTTTACAGATGACGAGTTGATCCTGAAAATTTAGGAAGTTGATTTTGGATTTAGATTAGATACACACTTATATGAATGCTTTCTCTTGCAGATAATAAATCTAGCGGAAACTTCTGGTGATATAGTTATTGATTATTGGTAAGCTATCAAATGCTTGTTCAGTATAAATTTTTGCATTCCTCTTTCTATCCCTTAACCCATCATTTGAATCTTTTAATATTTCTATTTGCTATATGCTATAGTTATGTGGAATGTACATCAGCCTCTTTGCAGGCATTGGCATCATTTCGGAAATTATATCCCATGCATCGCCCAGAAGAAATAAGCCTCTGTATTAAAAAAGCCACAGCATATATTGAAAGCATTCATGCTTCGGGGATGGTTCATGGTTTGCGATGAGCGGATAATTTATACGCTTTTTGGCATTATTTTTATATAGTTTTTAGTATGTTTTAGTTATTTTTTATTATATTTTTATTAGTTTTTAAATAAAAATCACATTTCTGGACTTTACTATGAGTTTGTGCATTTTTCTATGATTTCAGGTATTTTTCGGCTGAAATTGAGGGACTTGAGCAAAAATCTGATTCAGAGGCTGAAGAAGGACTGCAGATGCTGTTGGATTCTGACCTCCCTGCACTCGAAATGGATTTTCTAGAGCTACAGAAACCCAAATCGTGCGATATCAATTGTGTTGGAAAGTAGACATCTAGCGCTTTCCAGAAATATATAATAGTTCAAACTTTGTCTGAGTTTTGTCGATGCAAACTGGCGTTCAAACGCCAACTCCGTGCCCTATTCTGGAGTTAAACGCCAGAAACAGGTTACAAACTGGAGTTAAACGCCCAAACTGGCACAAAAGCTGGCATTTAACTCCAAGAAGAGTCTCTACACATGAAAGCTCAATGCTCAGCCCAAGGACACACCAAGTGGGCCCGGAAGTGGATTTCTGCACTTATTACTCATTTTCTGTAACCCTAGCTACTAGTTTAGTATAAAAACTACTTTTGTGATTTATTTCACATCGATCTTTGGATTGATCATCTTTGGATCATTTTTGAGACTATCTTTGTATCACTTTTGATCATTGATCACGTTTATGGAGGCTGGCCTCACGGCCATGCCTAGACCTTTTCACTTATGTATTTTCAACAGTGGAGTTTCCACACACCATAGATTAAGGTGTGGAGCTCTGCTGTTCCTCATGAATTAATGCAAAGTACTATTGTTTTGTATTCAATTCAAGCTTATTCCTATTCTAAGGTTATTCGCTTGCACTTCAACATGATGAATGTGATGATTCGTGACACTCATCACTATTCTCAACCTATTAACGCGTGCCTGATAACCACTTCTGTTCTACCTTAGATAAAGTGTATATCTCTTAGCCTCCAGATCAGAGTCTTCGTGGTATAAGCTAGAATTATTGGCGGCCATTCTTGAGATCCGGAAAGTCTAAACCTTGTCTGTGGTATTCCGAGTAGGATCTGGGATGGGATGACTGTGACGAGCTTCAAACTTGCGAGTGTTGGGCGTGTGACAGATACAAAAGGATCAATGGGTCCTATTCCGACATGATCGAGAACTGAAAAATGATTAGCCATGCGGTGACAACGCATTTGGACCATTTTCTCTGAGAGGACGGGAAGTAGCCATTGACAACGGTGATCCCCAACATACAGCTTGCCATGGAAAGGAGTATGAATGATTGGATGAAGGCAATAGGAAAGTAGAGGTTCAGAAGGAACAAAGCAACTCCATACGCTTATCTGAAATTCTCACCAATGAATTACATAAGTATCTCTATCTTATTTTATGTTTTATTTATATTTTAATTATCAAAACCCCATAACCATTTGAATCCGCCTGACTGAGATTTACAAGGATGACCATAGCTTGCTTCAAGCCGACAATCTCCGTGGGATCGACCCTTACTCACGTAAGGTTTATTACTTGGACGACCCAGTGCACTTGCTGGTTAGTTGTGCAGAGTTGTGACAAAGTGTATGAATTACATTCCGAGCACCAAGTTTTTGGCGCCGTTGTTAAGGATCACAATTTCGTGCACCAAGTTTTTGGCGCCGTTGCCAAGGATTGTTCGAGTTTGGACAACTGACGGTTCATCTTGTTGCTCAGATTAGGTAATTTTATTTTATTCTTTTTAAGCTTTTTATTTCTTAATTTCGAAAAAAAAAAGAGAAAATTTTGTTTAATAAAAATAAATTATTCTATGTTCTTCAGAGTTTTTAAGAATGAATTCTAGAGTTTCATGAGATATGTTGAATCCTGGCTGGCTGTTAAGCCATGTCTAATCTTTTGGACCGAGGTTTCAACTATCCTTAGAAGAGCTTCTTTGTCTTTCTCAGCAAATTAGCTGTTGTATGTAATGATCTGCTAAAGCTTGGCTGGCCATTGGCCATGTCTAGTGTTTTGGACCGAAGCTTTCACTGAAAGCTTGGCTGGCTAGTAAACCATGTCTAATTCCCGGACCGGAGTTTTAGACTAACATTGCATGATTCCTAGAATTCTTATTAAAAATTTTGAATTTCCTTATTTTCTTTTTCAAATTAATTTTCGAAAAATCCAAAAAAATTTAATAAAATCATAAAAACAAAAAAAAAATTGTGTTTTTGTTTGAAGTCTTGTGTCAGTTTTTAAGTTTGGTGTCAATTGCATCTTTTTAATTTTCCTTTAATTTTCGAAAAATACATGCATAATGTTCTTCATGATCTTCAAGTTGTTCTTGATGATTTTTCTTGTTTGATTTTTGCATTTTCTTGTTGTGCATCTTTTCTTGTTTTTCATATGCATTTTTGAATTCTTAGTGTCTAAAGTTTAAAAATTTTTAAGTTTGGTGTCCTGCATGTTTTTTCTTTTCTTAAAAATTCTCAAAAATAAGTCTTGATGTTCATCCTGATCTTCAAAGTATTCTTGGTGTTCATCTTGACTTTCAAAGTGTTCTTGCATGCATTACTCATTTTGATCTTAAATTTTTATGTTTTGTTACATTTTTGTTGTTTAATAAGAAAAAGAGAAAAACATCAATTTGATATTTTTTTTTCTCTCTCATCATTAAAAAGTCAAAAATCAAAAATATATCTTTCCTTATTTTACTCATAAATTTCAATTTAAAAATTCTATCTTTTCAAATCTTTTTCAAAATTAAATCTTTTCCATTTTCCTTTTGGTATTTTCGAAATTTTTCTTAAAATATTTCAAAAAATTTTTTTATTTTGCTTTTAAGGTTTTCGAAAAGTTTTAAAAAATTGATTTTCAAAATCTTTTTCTTATTTTGCTTCATAATTTTCGAAATTACTACTAGCATTTAATATTTTGATTCAAAAAATTTTCAAGTTGTTACTTGCCTATTAAGAAAGGTTCAATCTTTAAATTTTGAAAAAATCATATCTTTTAGTTTTTTGTTAGTCAAGTAATCAGCTTTAATTTCAAAATCAAATCTTTTTAATTTCCTTTTTCAAATCTTTTTCAAAATGATTTTCAATCATATCCTTTTCAAAATCTTTTCTAACTTCTTATCTTTTCAAAATTGATTTTCAAATCTTTTTCAATTAACCACTTAACTTTTTGTTTGATTTTTAAAATTCTTATCTTTTTCAAAACTACCTAACTAATTTTTTCTCTCTAATTTTTGAAAACTCTTCACCCTTTTCCAAAATTCTTTTTAATTAACTAATTGTTTCAAATTTTAATTTTTATTTTTATTTCTTCTCTTAATTTTTGAATTCTAACTTTTAATTTAAATAAAAATAAATTTTTTTTATTTTAAACTAATATTCGAATTCTCTCCCTCTCTCATCTCTTCCTATTTATTTATTTAATCACTAACACTTCTCTTCTTCTTAAAATTTGAAACCTCTCTCCCTCTCTGTGTTCGAATTTTTCTCTTCTCCTTATTCTATTCTTCTCTTCTTCTACTCACAAAAGGGAATTTCTATACTGTGACATAGAGGATTCCATATTTTCTTTGTTCTCTTCTTTTTCATATGAGCAGGAACAAGCATAAGAACATTCTTGTTAAAGCAGATCATGAACCTGAAAGGACTCTAAAGAGAAAGCTAAGAAAAGCTAAAGCACAACACTCTGGAAAAGACCTAACAGAAATTTTCGAAAAAGGAGACATGGCCGAACCTAATAACAATGGTGGAGATGCAAGGAAGATGCTTGGTAACTTCATTCCACCCTCTTCTAACTTCTATGGAAGAAGCATCTCACTTCCTGCAATTGGATCAAACAACTTTAAGCTTAAGCCTCAATTAGTTTCTCTAATGCAGCAGAATTGCAAGTTTCATGGACATCCAATGAAAGATCCTTATCAGTTTCTAGCTGAATTCTTGCAAATCTGTGACACTGTTAAGACCAATGGAGTTGATCTCGAGGTCTACAGGCTTATGCTTTTCCCTTTTGCTGTAAGAGACAGAGCTAGAACATGGTTGGATTCACAACCTAAGGAAAGCCTGAACTCTTGGGATAAGCTGGTCAGTGCTTTTCTGGCCAAATTCTTTTCACCTCAAATGATGAGCAAGCTTAGAGTGGAAATTCAAACCTTCAAACAGAAGGAAGGAGAATCCCTCTATGAAGCTTGGGAAAGATATAAGCAACTATCAAAAGGTGTCCTACTGACATGCTTCCAGAATGGAGCATCATATGTATATTCTATGATGGTCTGTCTGAGTTGTCAAAAATGTCATTGGACCATTCTGCAGGAGGATCTCTTCATTTGAAAACCCCTGCAGAAGCTCAGGAACTCATTGAAATGGTTGCAAATAACCAGTTCATGTACACCTCTGAGAGGAATCTTGTAAACAATGGGACGCCTCAGAAAAAGGGAGTTCTTGATATTGATACCCTAAATGCCATATTGGCTCAGAACAAAATATTGACTCAGCAAGTCAATATGATTTCTCAGAGTCTGAATGGATTGCAAGCTGCATCCAACAGTACTAAAGAGGCATCTTCTGAAGAAGAAGCTTATGATCCTGAGAATCCTGCATTGGCAGAGGTGAATTACATGGGAGAACCCTATGGAAACACCTATAATCCTTCATGGAGAAATTACCCAAATTTCTCATAGAAGGACCAATAGAAGCCTCAACAAGGTTTCAACAATAATGGTGGAAGAAATAGGTTTAACAACAGTAAGCCTTTTCCATCATCTTCTCAGCAACAGACAGAGAATTCTGCACAGAGCCATTCTGGCCTGGCAACCATGGTCTCTGATCTATCTAAGACCACACTAAGTTTCATGAATGAAACAAGGTCCTCCATTAGAAGTTTGGAGGCACAGGTGGGTCAGCTGAGTAAGAAGATTACTGAAACTCCTCCCAGTACTCTCCCAAGCAATACAGAAGAAAATCCCAAGAGAGAGTGCAAGGCCATAACCATGACCAACATGGCCAAACCTGGAGAGAGTGAGGAGGATGTGAATCCCAGTGTGAAAAGCCTCATAGGACATCCTCTGGACAGAAAGGAGTTCCCCTTTGAGGAACTAAAGGAATCTGAGGCTCATACAGAGACCACAGAGATTCCATTGAACTTCTTTCTGCCATTCATGAGCTCTGATGAGTATTCATCCTCTGAAGAGGATGAAGACATCATTGAAGAGCAGGTTGCTAAATATATAGGAGCAATCATGAAGTTGAATGCCAGTTTATTTGGTAATGAGACTTGGGAGGATGAACCCCCCTTGTTCACCAATGAACTAAGCACATTAATGAGGCAGACATTACCTCAGAAGAAACCGGATCCTGGAAAATTCTTCATACCTTGTACCATAGGCACCATGACCTTTGAGAAGGCTCTGTGTGATCTGGGGTCAGGGATAAACCTCATGCCCCTCTCTGTAATGGAGAAACTGGGAATCTTTGAAGTACAAGCTGTAAGAATCTCATTAGAGATGGCAGACAAATCAATGAAACAGGCTTATGGACTAGTAGAGGACGTGCTAGTAAAGGTTGAAGGCCTTTACATCCCTGTTGATTTCAGAATCCTAGACACTGGGAAGGATGAGGATGAATCCATCATCCTTGGCAGACCCTTCCTAGCCACAGCAAGAGCTATGATTGATGTTGACAAAGGAGAGTTGGTCCTTCAATTGAATGAGGACTACCTTGTATTCAAGACTCAAGGTTCTCCTTCTGTAACCATGGAGAGAAAGCATTGAAAGCTTCTCTCAGAACAGAGTCAAACAAAACCCCCACATTCAAACTCTAAGTTTGGTGTTGGGAGGCCACAACCAAACTCTAAGTTTGGTGTTGAGAGGCCCCAACATTGCTCTGATTATCTGTGAGTCTCCATGAGAGCTCACTGTCAAGCTATTGACATTAAAGAAGCGCTTGTTGGGAGGCAACCCAAAGTTATTTACTTATATCTATTTATTTCCATTGCTATTTTATGTTTTCTTTAGGTTGATGATCATGTGAAGTCACAAAAACAAATGAAAAATCAAAAACAGAATGAAAAACAGCATTGAAAATAGCTCACCCTGGAGGAAGAGCTAACTGGCATTTAAACGCCAGTAAGAGTAGCAGAATGGGCGTTAAACGCCCAGTCTGGCACCATTCTGGGCGTTTAACGCCAGAAACAGACACCAGACTGGCGTTTAACGCCAGAATAGAGCATGGAATTGGTGTTTAACGCCAAAAATGGGAGAAAAGCTGGCGTTAAACGCCAGAAACAAGCAGTAAGCTGGCGTTTAACGCCAGACATGCATTCTAAGGGCATTTTGCATGCTGGTGCGCGAAATTGTGAACTATACTTTTTCACAACTCTCATAATCCCTGGTACTGGCTCCAAAAACTTGGTGCGCTCAATACCATGGCATTACACAACTTCGCACAACTAACCAGCAAGTGCACTGGGTCGTCCAAGTAATAAACCTTACGGAGTAAGGGTCGATCCCACGGAGATTGTTAGTATTGAAGCAAGCTATGGTCATCTTGTAAATCTTAGTCAGGCAAACTCAGATGTATATGGTGATGAACGAAAATAACATAAAAGATAAAGATAGTGATACTTATGTAATTCATTGGTAGGAACTTCAGATAAGCGCATGAAGATGCCTTCCCTTCCGTCTCTCTGCTTTCCTACTGTCTTCATCCAACCCTTCTTACTCCTTTCCATGGCAAGCTCGTATAGGGTTTCACTGTTGTCAGCAGCTACCTCCCATCCTCGCAGTGAAAGCTAATGCACACACTCTGTCACAGTGCTGCCAATCACCGGTTTGGTTCCCTCCCCTACCGGAATAGAATAACTCTTTTGCGTCTGTCACTAACGCCCAGTAGGTTACAGGTTTGAAGCACGTCACAGTCATTCAGTCATTGAATCCTACTCAGAATACCACAGACAAGGTTAGACCTTCCAGATTCTCTTGAATGCTGCCATCAGGTTCTGCCTATACCACGAAGACTCTGATCTCACGGAATGGTTGGCTCGTTTGTCAGGCGAGCACTCGGTTGTCAGGTGATCAACCATGCATCGTGCAATCAGGAATCCAAGAGATATTCACCAAGCCTCAGATGCTTGTAGAACAAGAATGGTTGTCAGTCACCTTGTTCATGGGTGAGAATGGTGATGGGCGTCAATCATCACCTTCATCATGTTGAAGAACAAGTGATATCTTGGATAAAGAACAAGCGGAATTTGAATGAAAGAACAATAGTAATTGCATTAATACTCGAGGTACAGCAGAGCTCCACACCTTAATCTATGGTGTGTAGAAACTCCACCGTTGAAAATACATAAGCATAAGGTCTAGGCATGGCCGAATGGCCAGCCTCCCAATGATCTAAGAACTAAAATGTCCAAAGATGATCTCCAGATCTAAAAGTGATCAAAAGATTTCTATACAATAGTAAAAGGTCCTACTAATAAGAAACTAGTAGCCTAGGGTGTACAGAAATGGGTAAATGACATAAAAATCCTCTTCCGGGCCCACTTGGTGTGTGCTTGGGCTGAGCAATAAAGCAATTTCGTGTAGAGACTCTTCTTGGAGTTAAACGCCAGCTTTGGTGCCAGTTTGGGCGTTTAACTCCCATTTGGGTGCCAGTTCCAGCGTTTAACGCTGGGATTTCTTGAGGTGACTTTGAACGCCGGTTTGGGCCATCAAATCTTGGGCAAAGTATGGACTATTATATATTGCTGGAAAGCCCAGGATGTCTACTTTCCAACGCCGTTGAGAGCGCGCCAATTGGGCTTCTGTAGCTCCAGAAAATCCACTTCGAGTGCAGGGAGGTCAGAATCCAACAGCATCTGCAGTCCTTTTGAGTCTCAGAATCAGATTTTTGCTCAGGTCCCTCAATTTCAGCCAGAAAATACCTGAAATCACAGAAAAACACACAAACTCATAGTAAAGTCCAGAAAAGTGAATTTTAATTAAAAACTAATAAAAATATACTAAAAACTAACTATATCATATCAAAAACATACTAAAAACAATGCCAAAAAGTATACAAATTATCCGCTCATCACAACACCAAACTTAAATTGTTGCTTGTCCCCAAGCAACTAAAAATCAAATAAGATAAAAAGAAGAGAATATGCTATGAATTCCAAAAACATCTGTGAAGATCAGTATTAATCAGATGAGCGGGACTTTTAACTTTTTGCCTCTGAACAGTTTTGGCATCTCACTCTATCCCTTGTAATTCAGAATGATTGGCTTCTTTAGGAACTTAGAATCCAGATAGTGTTAATGATTCTCTTAGTAAAGTATGATGATTCTTGAACATAGCTATTTATTGAGTCTTGGCTGTGGCCCAAAGCACTCTGTCTTCCAGTATTACCACCGGATACATACATGCCACAGACACATAATTGGGTGAACCTTTTCAGATTGTGACTCAGCTTTGCTAAAGTCCCCAATTAGAGGTGTCCAGGGTTCTTAAGCACACTCTTATTTGCCTTGGATCACAACTTTATTCTTTTTCTTTCTTTTTCTTTCTTTTTCTCTTTCTTTTTTTCGGTTTTTTTTTTTTTTTGAAATGCTTTTTCTTGCTTCAAGAATCATTTTATTGATTTTTCAGATCCTCAGTAACATGTCTCCTTTTTCATCATTCTTTCAAGAGCCAACATTCATGAACCACAAATTCAAAAGACATATGCACTGTTTAAGCATACATTCAGAGAACAAAAAATTGCCACCACATCAAATAATTAAACTATTATAAAATTCAAAATTCATGCAATTCTTTCTTTTATCAATTAGGCACGTTTTTATTTGAAGAAAGGTGATGGACTCATAGGACATTCATAACTTTAAGGCATAGACACTAAGACACTAATGATCATAAGACACAAACATGGATAAACATAAGCATTAAAATTCGAAAAACAGAAGAACAATAACAAGGAAATCAAAGAACGGGTCCACTTTAGTGATGGCGGCTCTTTCTTGCTCTTGAAGATCCTATGGAGTGCTTGAGCTCCTCAATGTCTCTTCCTTGTCTTTGTTGCTCCTCCCTCATGATTCTTTGATCTTCTCTAATTTCATGAAGGATGATGGAGTGTTCTTGATGCTCCACCCTCAGTTGTCCCATGTTGGAACTTAGTTCTCCTAGGGAGGTGTTTAGTTGCTCCCAATAGTTTTGTGGAGGAAAATTCATCCCTTGAGGAATCTCAGGGATCTCATGATGAGTGAGATCTCTTGTGTACTCCATCCTTTTCTTGGTGATGGGCTTGTCCTCATCAATGGGAATGTCTCCCTCTATGTCAACTCCAACTGAATAACAGAGGTGACAAATGAGATGAGGAAAGGCTAACCTTGCCAAGGTGGAGGTCTTGTCCGCCACCTTATAGAGTTCTTGGGCTATAACCTCATGAACCTCTATTTCTTCTCCAATCATGATACTATGGATCATGATGGCCCGGTCTATGGTAACTTCGGACCGGTTGCTAGTGGGGATGATTGAGCGTTGTATGAACTCTAACCATCCTCTAGCCACGGGCTTGAGGTCATGCCTTCTCAATTGGACCGGCTTTCCTCTTGAATCTTGCTTCCATTGTGCGCCCTCTTCACATATGACTGTGAGGACTTGGTCCAACCTTTGATCAAAGTTGACCCTTCTAGTGTAAGGATGCTCATCTCCTTGCATCATAGGCAAGTTGAACGCCACCCTCACACTCTCCGGACTAAAATCCAAGTATTTCCCCCGAACCATAGTGAGATAGTTCTTTGGATTCGGGTTCACACTTTGGTCATGGTTCTTTGTGATCCATGCATTGGCATAGAACTCTTGAACCATCAAGATTCCGACTTGTTGAATGGGGTTGGTAAGAACTTCCCAACCTCTTCTTCGGATCTCATGGCGGATCTCCGGATATTCACCCTTTTTGAGTGAAAAGGGGACCTCGGAGATCACCTTCTTCAAGGCCACAACTTCATAGAAGTGGTCTTGATGCACCCTTGAGAGGAATCTATCCATCTCCCATGACTCGGAGGTGGAAGCTTTGCCTTCCCTTTCCTCTTTTTAGAGGTTTCTCCGGCCTTGGATGCCATAAATGGTTATGGAAAAACGAAAAAAGCAACGCTTTTACCACACCAAACTTAAAATGTTTGCCCGTCCTCGAGCAAAAGAAGAAAGAAGAGAGTAGAAGAAGAAGAAATGAAGAAGAGGGAGATGGTGGTGTATTCGGCCAAGAAGGGGGAAGAAAGGGTGTTTAGGTTGTGTGAAAATGAAGAGTTGAAGAAGGGTATTTATAGGAGAGAGGGGGGTAAAGGTTCGGCCATTATGGGTGGGTTTGGGAGGGAAAGTGGTTTGAATTTGAAGGGTGAGGTTGGTGGGGTTTTATGAAGGATGGATGTGAGTGGTGAAGAGAAAGATGGGATTTGATAGGTGAGGGGTTTTTGGGGAAGAGGTGTTGAGGTGATTGGTGAATGGGGGAAGAAGAGAGAGAGTGATGGTAGGGTCCTGTGGGTCCACAGATCCTGTAGTGTCAAGGAAAAGTCATCCCTGCACCAAATGTTGCTCAAAATCACGTTTTGAGCCATTTCTGGCGTTAAACGCCGGGCTGGTGCCCATTCCTGGCGTTTAACGCCAGGTTTTGCCCTTTACTGGCGTTTAACGCCAGTCTGGTGCCCCTTTCTGGCGTTAAACGCCCAGAATGGTGCCAGACTGGGCGTTAAACGCCCAACAGCTAGCATTACTGGCGTTTGAACGCCAGTTTCTTCTCCTCCAGGGTGTGCTGTTTTTCTTCCTGTTTTTCATTCTGTTTTTGCTTTTTTCATTGTTTTTGTGACTTCTTATGATCATCAACCTACAAAAAAGATAAAATAACAAAAGAAAAATTAATTATAAAACATTGGGTTGCCTCCCAACAAGCGCTTCTTTAATGTCATTAGCTTGACAGAGGGCTCTCATGGAGCCTCAGAAATGCTCAGAACCGTGTTGAAACCTCCCAACACCAAACTTAGAGTTTGAATGTGGGGTTTCAACACCAAACTTAGAGTTTGGTTGTAGCCTCCCAACACCAAACTTAGAGTTTGACTGTGGGGGCTCTGTTTGGCTCTGTTTTGAGAGGAGCTCTTCATGCTTCCTCTCCATGATGATAGAGGGATATCCTTGGGCCTTAAACACCAAGGATTTTTCATTCACTTGAATGATTAATTCTCCTCTGTCAACATCAATCACAGCCTTTGCTGTGGCTAGGAAGGGTCTGCCAAGGATGATGGATTCATCCATGCACTTCCCAGTCTCTAGGACTATGAAATCAGTAGGAATGTACTGGTCTTCAACTTTAACCAGAACATCCTCTACAAGTCCATGAGCTTGTTTTCTTGAATTGTCTGCCATCTCTAATGAGATTCTTGCAGCTTGCACCTCAAAGATCCCTAATTTCTCCATTACAGAGAGGGGCATGAGGTTCACACTTGACCCTAAGTCACACAAGGCCTTTTTGAAGGTCATGGTGCCTATGGTACAAGGTATAGAAAACTTCCCAGGATCCTGCCTCTTTTGAGGCAGTTTCTGCCTAGACAAGTCATCCAGTTCTTTGGTGAGCAAGGGAGGTTCATCCTCCCAAGTCTCATTTCCAAATAACTTGTTATTTAGTTTCATGATTGCTCCAAGGTATTTAGCAACTTGCTCTTCAGTAACATACTCATCCTCTTCAGAGGAAGAATACTCATCAGAGCTCATGAATGGCAGAAGTAAGTCCAATGGAATCTCTATGTCTCATTTTGAGCCTCAGATTCCCAAGGTTCCTCATTGAGGAACTCAGAGGAGAGTGGTGCACGCCCACTGGGGTCTTTCTCAGTGGCGTCTTCTTCCTCTCTTTCCTCTCCATATTCGGCCATGTTGATGGCCTTGCACTCTCCTTTTGGATTTTCTTCTGTATTACTTGGGAGAGTACTAGGAGGGAGTTCAGTAACTTTCTTGCTCAGCTGACCCACTTGTCCTTCCAAATTTCTGATGGAGGACCTTGTTCCATTCATGAAACTTTGAGTGGTCTTTATTAGATCAGAGACCATTGTTGCTAAGTCAGAAGTATTCTGCTTAGAACTCTCTGTCTGTTGCTGAGAAGATGATGGAAAAGGCTTGCCATTGCTAAACCTGTTTCTTCCACCATTATTGTTATTGAAACCTTGTTGAGGTCTCTCTTGATTCTTCCATGAGAGATTTGGGTGATTTCTCCATGAAGAATTGTAGGTATTTCCATAGGGTTCTCCTAGGTAATTCACCTCTTCCATGGAAGGGTTCTCAGGATCATAAGCTTCTTCCTCAGATGAAGCATCCTTAGTACTGTTTGGTGCATTTTGCATTCCAGACAGACTTTGAGAAATCAAATTGACTTGTTGAGTCAATATCTTGTTCTGAGCCAATATGGCATTCAGAGTGTCAATCTCAAGAACTCCTTTCTTCTGACTAGTCCCATTGTTCACAGGATTCCTTTCAGAAGTGTACATGAATTGGTTATTTGCAACCATTTCAATCAATTCTTGAGCTTCTGCAGGCGTCTTCTTCAGATGAAGAGATCCTCCAGCAGAGCTATCCAAGGACATCTTAGATAGTTCAGAGTAACCATCATAGAAAATACCTATGATGCTCCATTCAGAAAGCATGTCTGAAGGACATCTTCTGATTAATTGTTTGTATCTTTCCCAAGCTTCATAGAGGGATTCTCCATCCTTCTGTCTGAAGGTTTGGACTTCCACTCTAAGCTTACTCCATCTTTGTGGTGGAAAGAACTTTGCCAAGAAGGCATTGACTAGCTTTTCCCAAGAGTCCAGGCTTTCTTTAGGTTGAGAATCCAACCATATTCTAGCTCTGTCTCTTACAGCAAAAGGGAATAGCATCAGTCTATAGACCTCAGGGTTAACCCCATTAGTCTTGACTGTGTCACAGATTTGCAAGAATTCAGCTAAAAACTGATGAGGATCTTCCATTGGAAGTCCATGGAACTTGCAATTCTGTTGCATTAGAGAAACTAATTGAGGCTTAAGCTCAAAGTTGTTTGCTCCAATGGCAGGGATAGAGATGCTTCTCCCATAGAAGTCGGGAGTAGGTGCAGTAAAGTCACCCAGCACCTTCCTTGCATTGTTGGCATTGTTGTTGTTTTCGGCTGCCATGTGTTCTTCTTCTTTGAAGAATTCGGTCAGGTGCTCTAAAGAGAGTTGTGCTTTAGCTTCTCTTAGCTTTCGCTTCAAGGTTCTCTCAGGTTCAGGGTCAGCTTCAACAAGAATGCCTTTGTCTCTGCTCCTGCTCATATGAAAGAGAAGAGAAAAAGAAAATGTGGAATCCTCTATGTCACAGTATAGAGATTCCTTGAAATGTCAGAGGAAAAGAAAAATAGAAAGAAGAAGGGGAAGAAGAATTCGAACTTTAATTAGATAAGGTTCGAATTGTGCACTTAGAAGGAGTGGTACTCCATAAATAGAAGGATGTGAGAAGGAGGGAAGAGGATTTTCGAAAATTCAATTAAAAGATTTTGAAAACATTTTGAAAATTTGATTGATAATTTTCGAAAATTGAAAGTGGAAGAGAAATCAAGTGATTTTTGAAAAAGATTTTGAAATTAGAAACTAAAAGATTTGATTGAAAACTAATTTGAAAAGATATGATAAAAAATATGATTGAAAGGTTATTGTCTTAAAAAGATGTGATTGAGAAGATATGATTTGAAAACCATTTTAAAAGATATGTTTTGAAAATTATTTTAAAAGATTTGATTTGGAAAATTAGTGACTTGCCTAACAAGAAAAGATATGATTCAAACATAAAACCTTCCTTAACAGAAAAGGCAAAAAAAATGTTCAATCAAATCATTAATTGTTAGTAAGTATCTTTGAAAGGAAAGAAATTAATTTTGAAAACATTTGAGTGAAAAGATTTGATTTGAAAAAAGATTTGATTTTGAAAAACTTGAAAAAAATTGATTTGAAAACAAAATCTTCCCCCTAGCACCATCCTGGCGTTAAACGCCCAGAATGGTATACATTCTGGCGTTTAACGCCCAAAATGCTACCTTTTGGGCGTTAACGCCCAACCAGGTGCCCTGGCTAGCGTTTAAACGCCAGTCTGCCTTCTTCACTGGGCATTTTTGAATGCTCAGCTTTTTCTGTATAATTCCTCTGCAGTGTGTTCTGAATCTTCAATCCCTTGTATCATTGACTTGAAAAGACACAAATTAAAAATATTTTTGGATTTTTAATAATTAAAATGCAACAAGAATCAAATAACAATGCATGCAAGACACCAAACTTAGCAGTTTGTATACTACTGACACTAATGAACTGAAAATGCATATGAGACACACAAATACTCAAGTCAATAGAATTCAAAGATCAGAGCAAGTGAATCATCAAGAACATCTTGAAGATCACTAAGACATATGAATGCATGCAATTGACACCAAACTTAGGATGAGACACTAGACTCAAACAAGAAATATTTTGAATTTTATGATTTTTTTTTTTTTAATTTTTTTTTGTGTTTTTCGAAAATTAAGTGGAAAAAGAAGGTATCAAAATTCTTAATGAGAATTCCAGGAATCAGTGCAATGCTAGTCTAAGACTCCGGTCCAGGAATTAGACATGGCTTCACAGCCAGCCAAGCTTCCAAAGAAAGCTTCGGTCCAAAACACTAGACATGACCAAAGGTCAGCCAAGCCTTAGCAAATCACTGCTCCAAAAGCAAGATTGATACGAAATCAACAAGCTCTTGTGGTGATAAGTTGAAACCTCGGTCCAATCAGATTAGACATGGCTTCTCAGCCAGCCAGATTTCAACAAATCATCATGAAACTCTAGAATTCATCTTCAAGAATTTCGAAGAAAAATACCTAATCTAAGCAACAAGATGAACCGTCAGTTGTCCAGCCTGAACAATCCCGGGCAATAACACCAAAAATTTGATGTTGTTGCCGGATCTTGGCACTGATGTTACCAAAGGCATGCTCAAAACTAGAACAATCCCCGGCAACGGCGCCAAAAACTTGGTGCGCGAAATTGTGAACTATACTTTTTCACAACTCTCATAATCCCTGGTACTGGCTCCAAAAACTTGGTGCGCTCAATATCATGGCATTACACAACTTCGCACAACTAACCAGCAAGTGCACTGGGTCGTCCAAGTAATAAACCTTACGTGAGTAAGGGTCGATCCCACGGAGATTGTTAGTATTGAAGCAAGCTATGGTCATCTTGTAAATCTTAGTCAGGCAAACTCAGATGTATATGGTGATGAACGAAAATAACATAAAAGATAAAGATAGTGATACTTATGTAATTCATTGGTAGGAACTTCAGATAAGCGCATGAAGATGCCTTCCCTTCCGTCTCTCTGCTTTCCTACTGTCTTCATCCAACCCTTCTTACTCCTTTCCATGGCAAGCTCGTATAGGGTTTCACTGTTGTCAGCAGCTACCTCCCATCCTCGCAGTGAAAGCTAATGCACACACTCTGTCACAGTGCTGCCAATCACCGGTTTGGTTCCCTCCCCTACCGGAATAGAATAACTCTTTTGCGTCTGTCACTAACGCCCAGTAGGTTACAGGTTTGAAGCACGTCACAGTCATTCAGTCATTGAATCCTACTCAGAATACCACAGACAAGGTTAGACCTTCCGGATTCTCTTGAATGCTGCCATCAGGTCCTGCCTATACCACGAAGACTCTGATCTCACGGAATGGTTGGCTCGTTTGTCAGGCGAGCACTCGGTTGTCAGGCGATCAACCATGCATCGTGCAATCAGGAATCCAAGAGATATTCACCAAGCCTCAGATGCTTGTAGAACAAGAATGGTTGTCAGTCACCTTGTTCATGGGTGAGAATGGTGATGGGCGTCAATCATCACCTTCATCATGTTGAAGAACAAGTGATATCTTGGATAAAGAACAAGCGGAATTTGAATGAAAGAACAATAGTAATTGCATTAATACTCGAGGTACAGCAGAGCTCCACACCTTAATCTATGGTGTGTAGAAACTCCACCGTTGAAAATACATAAGCATAAGGTCTAGGCATGGCCGAATGGCCAGCCTCCCAATGATCTAAGAACTAAAATGTCCAAAGATGATCTCCAGATCTAAAAGTGATCAAAAGATTTCTATACAATAGTAAAAGGTCCTACTTATAAGAAACTAGTAGCCTAGGGTGTACAGAAATGGGTAAATGACATAAAAATCCTCTTCCGGGCCCACTTGGTGTGTGCTTGGGCTGAGCAATGAAGCAATTTCGTGTAGAGACTCTTCTTGGAGTTAAACGCCAGCTTTGGTGCCAGTTTGGGCGTTTAACTCCCATTTGGGTGCCAGTTCCAGCGTTTAACGCTGGGATTTCTTGAGGTGACTTTGAACACCGGTTTGGGCCATCAAATCTTGGGCAAAGTATGGGCTATTATATATTGCTGGAAAGCCCAGGATGTCTACTTTCCAACGCCGTTGAGAGCGCGCCAATTGGGCTTCTGTAGCTCCAGAAAATCCACTTCGAGTGCAGGGAGGTCAGAATCCAACAGCATCTGCAGTCCTTTTGAGTCTCAGAATCAGATTTTTGCTCAGGTCCCTCAATTTCAGCCAGAAAATACCTGAAATCACAGAAAAACACACAAACTCATAGTAAAGTCCAGAAAAGTGAATTTTAATTAAAAACTAATAAAAATATACTAAAAACTAACTATATCATATCAAAAACATACTAAAAACAATGCCAAAAAGTATACAAATTATCCGCTCATCACATGCCCAAATAGAGCAGGGATGCTAAGTCCTTGACCCCTCAGAATCTGTGGACGCCACAGGATCCCCACCTACCCCACCTCTACTTCTCTCCTCTTCACACATTTTCATAACATTTTTCCCCAAATACCCTTCACCAATCACCTCCATATCTCTTTCCCAAATACCCTACACCACTCACTTCCATCCTCTCTTTCCCAAAAACCCCACCTACCTCCAAATTCAAAATTCTTTTCCCTCCCAAACCCAACCCTAATGGCCGAAACCTACCCTTCACCCCACCCCTATATAAACCCCTCAAAACTACTTCATTTTCACACATTACAACCACTGCTTCTCCCCCTTGACCGAATACACCCTCTCCCTCCATCTCCTTCATTTTCTTCCTCTTCTACTACTTTCTTTCTTTTTTTGCTCGAGGACGAGCAAACCTTTTAAGTTTAGTGTGGTAAAAGCATTGCTTTTTGTTTTTCCATAACCATCAATGGCACCTAAGGCCAGAGAAACCTCAAGAAAGAGGAAAGGGAAGGCAATTGCTTCCACCTCTGAGTCATGGGAGATGGAGAGATTCATCTCAAAGGTCCATCAAGACCACTTCTATGAAGTTATGGCCAAGAAAAAGTTGATCTCTGAGGTCCCTTTTAAACTCAAAAAGGGGCGAATATCCGGAGATCCGACAAGAGATTAGAATAAGAGGATGGGAAGTTCTCTCCAATCCTATTCAACAAGTCGGAATCTTAATGGTTCAAGAGTTCTATGCAAACGCATGGATCACTAGGAACCATGATCAAAGTATGAACCCAAACCCCAAGAATTGGCTTACAATGGTTAGGGGAAATACTTAGATTTCAGTCCGAAAAATGTAAGGTTGGTGTTCAATTTGCCAATGATGCAAGAAAACGCACGCCCCTACACTAGAAGGGTCAACTTTGATCAAAGGTTGGACCAAGTCCTCATGGACATATGTGTGGAAGGAGTTCAATGGAGAGTTGACTCAAGAGGCAAGCCGGTTCAATTGAGAAGACCGGACCTTAAGCCTGTAGCTAGGGGATGGTTGGAGTTTATCCAAGGCTCTATCATTCCTACTAGCAACCGATCCGAAGTAACTGTGGATCGGGCCATCATGATCCATAGTATCATGATTGGGAAGGAAGTGGAAGTTCATGAGATTATACCTCAAGAACTCTACAAGATGGCTGACAAGTCCTCCACTTTGGCAACGTTAGTCTTTCCTCACCTCATTTGCCACTTCTGCAATTCGGCTGGAATTGACATAGAGGGAGATATCTTCATTGATGAGGACAAGCCCATCACTAAGAAAAGGATGGAGCAAACAAGAGAGCCCACTCATGGACCTCAACAAGAGAATGAGGAAATTCCTCATCATGAAATCCCTGAGATGCCTCAAGGGATGCACTTTCCTCCACAAAACTATTGGGAGCAAATTAACACCTCCCTAAGAGAATTAAGTTCTAATATGGGACAACTAAGGATGGAGCACCAAGAGTACTCCATCATTCTCCATGAAATTAGAGAAGATCAAAGTGCTATGAGGGAGGAGCAACAAAGACAAGGAAGAGACATAGAGGAGCTCAAGAACACCATTGGTTCTTCAAGAGGAAGAAGACGCCACCCTCACTAAGGTGGACCCGTTCCTTAAATCTCCTTGTCTATTTATTTTTTCTGTTTTCGTTCTCTATGCTTTATTTTTATTTATGTTTGTGTCTTATTACATGATCATTGGTGTCTAGTGTCTATGCCTTAAAGCTATGAATGTCCTACGAATCCATCACCCTTCTTAAATGGAAAATGTTCTAAAAACAAAAGAACAAGAAGTACATGGATTTTGAATTCATCCTTGAAGTTAGCTTAATTATTTTGATGTGGTGGCAATACTTTTTGTTTTCTGAATGAATGCTTGAACAGTGCATATTTTTGATATTGTTGTTTATGAATGTTAAACTTGTTGGCTCTTGAAAGAATAATGAAAAAGGAGAAATATTATTGATAATCTGAAAAATCATAAAATTGATTCTTGAAGCAGGAAAAAGCAGTGAAAAATAAAGTTTGCAAAAAAATGTCGAAAAAAATGAAAAAAAGAAAGAAAAAGAGAAAGCAAGCAGAAAAAGCCAAGAGCTCTTCGAACCAAAAGGCAAGAGCAAAAAGCGAATAACCCTTTAAACCAAAAGGCAAGGGTAAAAAGGATCCAAGGCTTTGAGCATCAGTGGATAGGAGGGCCCCAAAGGAATAATCCTGGCCTAAGCGGCTAAACCAAGCTGTCCTTAACCATGTGCTTGTGGCGTGAAAGTGTCAAGTAAAAAGCTTGAGACTGAGCGGTTAAAGTCGTGATCCAAAGCTAAAAGAGTGTGCTTAAGAACCCTGGACACCTCTAATTGGGGACTCTAGCAAAGCTGAGTCACAATCTGAAAGGGTTCACCCAAGTATGTGTCTGCGGCATTTATGTATCCGGTGGTAATACTGGAAAACAAAGTGCTTAGGGCCACGGCCAAGACTCATAAAGTAGCTGTGTTCAAGAATCAACATACTGAACTAGGAGAATCAATAACACTATCTAAATTCTAAGTTCATATAGATGCCAATCATTCTGAACTTCAAAGGATAAAGTGAGATGCCAAAACTGTTCAGAGGGAAAAAGCTACAAGTCTGGCTCATCTGATTGGAGCTAAGTTTCATTGATGTTTTGGAATTTAATAGTATATTCTCTTCTTTTTATCCTATTTGATTTTCAGTTTCTTGGGGACAAGCAACAATTTAAGTTTGATGTTATGATGAGCGGATAATTTATACGTTTTTTGGCATTGTTTTTATATAGTTTTTAGTATGTTTTAGTTACTTTTTATTATATTTTTATTAGTTTTTAAATAAAAATCACATTTCTGGACTTTACTATGAGTTTGTGTGTTTTTCTGTGATTTCAGGTATTTTCTGGCTGAAATTGAGGGACCTGAGCAAAAATCTGATACAGAGGCTGAAGAAGGAGTGCAGATGCTGTTGGATTCTGACCTCCCTGCACTCGAAATGAATTTTCTGGAGCTATAGAAACCTAAATTGCGCAATCTTAATTGCGAGAAAGTAGACATCCAGGACTTTCCAGAAATATATAATAGTCCAAACTTTGTCCGAGTTTTGTCGATGCAAACTGGCGTTCAAACGCCAACTCATTGCCCTATTCTGGAGTTAAACGCGAGAAATAGGTTACAAACTGGAGTTAAACGCCCAAACTGGCACAAAAGCTGGCGTTTAACTCTAAGAAGAGTCTCTACACATGAAAGCTCAATGCTCAGCCCAAGCACACACCAAGTGGGCCCGGAAGTGGATTTCTGCACTTATTACTCATTTTCTGTAACCCTAGCTACTAGTTTAGTATAAAAACTACTTTTAGTGATTTATTTCACATCGATCTTTGGATTGATCATCTTTGGATCATTTTTGAGACTATCTTTGTATCACTTTTGATCATTGATCACGTTTATGGAGGCTGGCCTCACGGCCATGCCTAGACCTTTTCACTTATGTATTTTCACGGTGGAGTTTCTACACACCATAGATTAAGGTGTGGAGCTCTGCTGTTCCTCATGAATTAATGCAAAGTACTATTGTTTTCTATTCAATTCAAGCTTATTCCTATTCTAAGGTTATTCGCTTGCACTTCAACATGATGAATGTGATGATTCGTGACACTCATCACTATTCTCAACCTATTAACGCGTGCCTGACAACCACTTCCGTTCTACCTTAGATAAAGTGTATATCTCTTAGCCTCCAGATCAGAGTCTTCGTGGTATAAGCTAGAATTAATGGCGGCCATTCTTGAGATCCGGAAAGTCTAAACCTTGTCTGTGGTATTCCGAGTAGGATCTGAGATGGAATGACTGTGATGAGCTTCAAACTCACGAGTGTTGGGCATGTGACAGACGCAAAAGGATCAATGGATCCTATTCTGACATGATCGAGAACCGATAGATGATTAGCCGTGCGGTGACAGTGCATTTGGACCATTTTCACTTAGAGGACGGGAAGTAGCCATTGACAACGGTGATGCCCAACATACAACTCGCCATGGAAAGGAGTATGCATGATTGGATGAAGGCAATAGGAAAGCAGAGGTTCAGAAGGAACAAAGCATCTCCATACACTTATCTGAAATTCTCACCAATAAATTAGATAAGTATCTCTATCTTATTTATGTTTTATTTATATTTTAATTATCAAAACCCCATAACCATTTGAATCCACCTGATTGAGATTTACAAGGATGACCATAGCTTGCTTCAAGCCGACAATCTCTGTGGGATCGACCCTTACTCACATAAGGATTATTACTTGGACAATCTAGTACACTTGCTGGTTAGTTGTGCGAAGTTGTGACAAAGTGTGTGAATTACGTTCCAAGGACCAACTTTTTGGTGCCGTTGTTAAGGATCACAATTTCGTGCACCAGTTTGCTACTCCCTTTTTGGAACCACTATTTTCAAGTTTTTTTCTATTGATTTGATAGTTGAGTTATGCATGTTGTGGTTCCGATCTCTTGCTTTAGCATGAATGGAAATGTTAGTTTAGTAGACCTCTAAACCACTCAAATCTTCTTAACAGGTATAGTTCATGGGGAGTTTGCTTCACCTATGACACATGGTTTGGGATAAATGGGTTGATTGCTGCTGGAAAGAGTTACAGTGATTGCCCAGTGATGAGCGGATAATTTATACGCTTTTTGGCATTGTTTTTAGTATGTTTTTAGCATATTTTAGTTAGTTTTTAGTATATTTTTATTAGTTTTTAGTTAAAATTCACTTTTCTGGAATTTACTATGAGTTTGTGCGTTTTTCTGTGATTTCAGGTATTTTCTGGCTGAAATTGAGGGTCCTGAGCAAAAATCTGATTCAGAGGCTGAAAAGGACTGCAGATGCTGTTGGATTCTGACCTCCCTGCACTCGAAGTGAATTTTCTGGAGCTACAGAAGCCCAATTGGCGCGCTCTTAACGGCGTTGGAAATTAGACATCCTGGGCTTTCCAACAATGTTTAATAGTCCATACTTTGCCCGAGATTTGATGGCCTAAACCGGCGTTGCAAATCAGCTTCAAAATTCCCAGCGTTTAACGCTGGAACTGGCATAAAAATTGGAGTTAAACACCCAAACTGGCATAAAAGCTGGCGTTTAACTCCAGAAAAAGTCTCTACACATGAAAGCTTCAATGCTCAGCCCAAGCACACACTAATTGGACCCAGAAGTGGATTTTTACGTCATTTACTCATCTCTGTATACCCTAGGTTACTAGTTCACTATTAATAAGATCTTTTGACATTGTATCTGTACTTCATGACACTTTACACGTTTCTTTGTGTACTTTCTACGGCATGAGTCTCTAAACCCCATGGTTGGGGGTGAGGAGCTCTGCTGTGTCCTGATGGATTAATGCAATTACTACTGTTTTTCATTCAATCACGCTTGCTTCCATTCTAAGATATCACTTGTTTCTCAACTTGATGAATGTGATGATCCGTGACACTCATCATCATTCTCACCTATGAACGTGTGCCTGACAACCACCTCCGTTCTACCTTAGATTGAGTAGATATCTCTTGGATTCCTTAATCAGAATCTTCGTGGTATAAGCTAGAATTGATGGCGGCATTCAAGAGAATCCGAAAGGTCTAAACCTTGTCTGTGGTATTCTGAGTAGGATTCAAGGATTGAATGACTGTGACGAGCTTCAAACTCCTGAAGGCTGGGCATTAGTGACAGACGCAAAAGAATCACTGGATTCTATTCTGACCTGATTGAGGACCGACAGATGATTAGTCGTGCTGTGACAGAGCGCGTTGAACATTTTCACTGAGAGGATGGGAGGTAGCCCTTGACAACGGTGAAACCCTACATACAGCTTGCCATGGAAGGAGCCTTGCGTGCCTGAAGAAGAAGACAGTAGGAAAGCAGAAATCCAGAAGATAGAGCATCTCAAAAACCTCAACCTGTTCTCCATTACTGCAAAATAAGTAATTATTTCATGTTCTTCCACTTTTCACAATTAAACCTGAGAATTATTAATATCATGACTAAGAGTTACAAGATAACCATAGCTTGCTTCAAGCCGACAATCTCCGTGGGATCGACCCTTACTCACGTAAGGTATTACTTGGACGACCCAGTGCACTTGCTGGTTAGTTATGCGGGATTGCAAAAGTGTGATTGCAATTTCGTGCACCAAGTTTTTGGCGCCGTTGCCGGGGATTATTCGAGTTTGGACAACTGACGGCTTATCTTGTTGCTTAGATTAGGACTGTTTTATTTTTGTTGGTTTAGAGTCTTTTATTTGAGTCTAGTTTCATATTCTAAGTTTGGTGTCCTTTTTGTGTTTTACCTTTAAAATTTTCGAAAATTTGTGTTTGATTTTCTAAAAATTTTAAGTTTGGTGTCATTTTGTTGTTTTTCTCTTTCCTAATTTCAAAAATCAAATCTCTTTCAAAATAATTTTCAATCATATCTTTTCTACTGCTAATTCCAAAATCTTTTTAACTAATTAATTGATTTAGTTTTCAATCTGCTTTGATCTTATTTTCTTTTAGTTTTCAAAAATTTATTTTGTTTTCCCTTTTGTTTTATTCTATTTTTCGGTCAATTCAAGAAAAAAAAAGAAAAATATTTTACTTCATTTGTGAATTCATATCATATTCCCTTTCTCCATCATAGACCTAAGTGGAATTGAGCAGTCCAGAAGGACTCTGGGGTCATATGCTAACCCCATTACAGCTGCATATGGGAGTAGCATCTGTATACCTCCCATCAAAGCAAGCAGCTTTGAGCTAAATCCTCAACTCATTATAATGGTGCAGCAAAATTGCCAGTATTCCGGTCTTCCACAGGAAGAACCTACTGAGTTTCTGGCACAGTTCTTACAAATTGCTGACACAGTACGTGATAAAGAGGTGGATTAAGATGTCTACAGACTATTACTGTTTCCATTTGCTGTAAAAGATCAAGCTAAGAGGTGGTTGAATAACCAACCTACAGCAAGCATAAAGACATGAAAACAGTTATCAGACAAATTCCTGAATCAATTTTACCCTCCAAAAAGGATGACACAGCTAAGGCTGGACATCCAAGGCTTTAAAAAAGAGGATAATGAATCCCTTTATAATGCCTGGGAGAGGTATAGAGGTATGCTAAGAAAATGCCCCTTTGAAATGTTTTCAGAGTGGGTACAGTTAGACATCTTCTACTATGGGCTTACAGAAAAAGCTCAGATGTCTTTAGACCACTCAGCTGGTGGATCTATACACATGAGGAAGACAATTGAAGAGGCTCAAGAACTTATAGATACTGTTGCTAGAAATCAATATTTGTACGCTAGCACTGAGCTCTCTACAAAAGAGGAAGCTATGGCAGTAGCCATTGATCCTAATCCTCAAGAACAGATGATTGAGCTTAATCAGCAATTACACCTGATGACAAAATAGTTAGCAGAATTTAAAGAGATGCTTCAAGAAACTAAAATTGCTAACAAGAACATAGAATCTCAGTTGAATCAGGCAAAACAGCAGCTATCTAAACAGATAACAGAAGAATGCCAAGCAGTTCAACTGAGGAGTGGGAAGACATTGAATAACACTGCTCAAAGTAGCAAAAAGCCAAATAAGGAACAATTGACAGAGGATGATCAAACCACTGCCCAAAATCCCTCTGAGGACAGTAAGAGCCAAGAGAGGAATACTTTTGGCGTTCAAACGCCAGAAAAGGGGGGAAAGCTGGCGTTAAATGCCCATTCCCTGCCCAGTTCTGGCGTTCAAACGCCAGAAAAGGGGGAAAAGTTGGCGTTAAACGCCCAATCTTCACCCAATACTGGCGTTCAAACGCCAATGGGGAATCAGACACCTGAGAGTGCTGATAGTAACCCCTCTAAAAAGGCTTCTTCAACCACTTCTGTAAGGAATAAACCTGCAGCAACTAAGGTTGAAGAATATAAAGCCAAGATGCCTTATCCTCAGAAACTCTGCCAAGCGGAGCAGGATAAGTAATTTGCCCGCTTTGCAGACTATCTAAGGACTCTTGAAATAAAGATTCTGTTTGCAGAGGCTCTTGAGCAAATACCTTCTTATGCTAAGTTCATGAAAGAGATCTTAAGTCATAAGAAGGATTAGAGAGAAACGGAAAAAGTATTTCTCACTGAAGAATGCAGTGCAGTCATTTTGAAAAGCTTACCAGAAAAGCTTCAAGATCCAGGAAGCTTTATGATATCATGCACATTAGAAGGTGCTTGCACCAAGACAGCCCTGTGTGATCTTGGAGCAAGCATCAATCTTATACCTGCATCCACTATCAGAAAGCTTGGGTTGACTGAAGAAGTTAAACCAACCCGGATATGCCTCCAACTTGCTGATGGCTCCATTAAATATCCATCAGGCATAATAGAGGACATGATTGTCAAGGTTGGGCCATTCGCCTTTCCAACTGACTTTGTGGTGCTGAAAATGGAGGAGCACAAGAGTGCAACTCTCATCCTAGGAAGACCTTTCCTAGCAACTAGACGAACTCTCATTGATGTACAAAAGGGAGAAGTAACCCTGAGAGTCAATGAGGATGAGTTCAAGTTGAATGCTGTAAAAGCTATGCAGCATCCAGACACACCAAATGACTGCATGGGTGCTGACATTATTGACTCGTTGGTGGAAGAGATCAATATGACTGAAAGTCTAGAATCAGAGCTAGAGGACATCTTCAAAGATGTTCAGCCTGATTTGGAGGAGTCAGAGAGAATAATAGAACCTCTGAAAATCTCTCAAGAAGAAGAGAAGCCTCCCAAGCCCGAGCTCAAACCACTACCACCATCCCAGAAATATGCATTTCTGGGAGAAAGTGATACCTTTCCTGTAATCATAAACTCTGCTTTAAATTCACAGGAAGAGGAAGCACTAATTCAAGTGCTAAGGACACACAAGACAGCTCTTGGGTGGTCCATAAGTGATCTTAAGGGCATTAGCCCAGCTAGATGCATGCACAAGATCCTATTGGAGGATAATGCCAAACCAGTGGTCCAACCACAAAGGAGGCTAAATCCAGCCATGAAGGAGGTGGTGCAGAAAAAGGTCACTAAATTACTAGAGGCTGGGATTATTTATCCTATTTCTGATAGCCCCTGGGTGAGCCCTGTCCAAGTTGTCCCCAAAAAGGGAGGCATGACAGTAGTTCATAATGAAAAAAATGACCTGGTTCCTACAAGAACAGTCACAGGGTGGCGTATGTGTATTGAGGTTACAGCCACCAGAAAGGATCATTTTCCTTTACCATTCATAGACCAAATGCTAGAAAGACTAGCTGGTCATGATTATTACTGCTTTTTGGATGGCTATTCAGGTTACAACCAAATTGCAGTAGATCCTCAAGACCAAGAGAAGACAGCATTTACTTGCCCTTCTGGCGTGTTTGCCTACAGGAGGATGCCTTTTGGTCTGTGTAATGCTCCTGCAACCTTTCAGAGATGCATGCTATCCATCTTCTCTGATATGGTGGAGAAATTCCTGGAAGTCTTCATGGATGACTTCTCAGTATATGGAGACTCATTCAGCTCCTGTCTTAACCACCTAGCATTTGTCTTGAAAAGGTGCCAAGAGACTAACCTGGTTTTAAACTGGGAGAAATGTCACTTTATGGTGACTGAAGGAATTGTCCTTGGACACAAAATTTCAAGCAGGGGAATAGAGGTGGATAAGGCAAAGGTAGAGGTGATTGAAAAATTACCACCACCTGCCAATGTTAAGGCGATCAGAAGCTTTCTGGGGCATGCAGGATTCTACAGAAGGTTTATAAAGGATTTTTCGAAAATTGCAAAACCTCTGAGCAACCTGCTAGCTGCTGACACACCATTTGTGTTTGACACACAGTGTCTGCAGGCATTTGAGACCATGAAAGCTAAGCTGGTCACAGCACCAGTCATCTCTGCAGCAGACTGGACATTGCCATTCGAACTAATATGTGATGCCAGTGACCATGCCATTGGTGCAGTGTTGGGACAGAGGCATAACAAGCTTCTGCACGTCATTTATTATGCCAGCCGTATTCTAAATGATGCACAGAAGAATTACACAACCACGGAAAAAGAGCTACTTGCAGTGGTCTATGCCATTGACAAGTTTAGATCCTATCTAGTGGGATCAAAGGTGATTGTGTACACTGACCATGCTGTTCTTAAATACTTACTCGGCAGCAGGATTCAAAACCCAGGCTTATAAGATGGGTGTTGCTTCTGCAAGAGTTTGATATAGAAATAAGAGACAGAAAAGGGACAGAGAATCAAGTAGCTGATCATCTGTCCCGAATAGAACCAGTAGCTGGGGCTTCCCTCCCTTCTACTGAGATCTCTGAGACTTTCCCAGATGAGCAACTTTTTGCCATTCAGGAAGCTCCATGGTTTGCAGATATTACAAATTATAAAGCTGTGAGGTTCATACCACAGGAGTACAGCAGAGTGCAAAGAAAGAAATTAATTTCAGATGCCAAGTACTACCTATGGGATGAGCCATATCTCTTTAAGAGATGTGCAGACAGAATGATCTGCAGATGTGTACCCAGAGAAGAAGCACAAAGGATCCTGTGGCATTGCCATGGATCACAGTATGGGGGACATTTTGGAAGTGAGCGAACAGCCACTAAGGTCCTCCAATGTGGCTTCTAATGGCCTACTCTCTATAGAGATGCCCGAGAGTTTGTGCGTAACTGTGACAGCTGCCAAAGAGCTGGTAACTTGCCTTACGGATACGCCATGCCTCAACAAGGGATCTTAGAGATTGAGTTGTTTGATGTATGGGGAATTGACTTTATGGGTCCATTCCCACCATCATACTCAAACACCTACATTCTGGTGGCAGTGGACTATGTATCTAAATGGGTAGAAGCAGTTGCTACACCCACTAATGATACTAAAACCGTGCTGAAATTCCTCCAGAAACACATCTTCAGCAGATTTGGTGTTCCCAGAGTCATAATTAGTGATGGGGGGTACTCATTTCTGCAATAAACAGCTTTACTCTGCTATGGTCCGATATGGAATTAGCCACAAAGTGGCAACCCCGTATCATCCACAGACAAATGGGTAAGCTGAAGTCTCTAACAGAGAGCTAAAAAGAATCCTAGAACGGACTGTAATAGCCCGAAGAAAGGATTGGGCAAAGAGCTTGGATGATGCTCTGTGGGCATACAGAACAGCATTCAAGACTCCAATAGGAACCTCACCATACCAACTTGTGTATGGCAAGGCCTGTCATCTGCCTGTGGAACTGGAACATAAAGCCTACTGGGCAACCAGATTCCTAAACCTGGATGCTAAGTTAGCTGGTGAAAAGAGATTACTCCAGCTAAATGAGCTAGATGAATTTAGACTCAATGCTTTTGAAAATGCAAAGATTTATAAGGAAAAGGCAAAGAAGTGGCATGACAAGAAGTTGTCATCCAGAGTCTTTGAGCCAGGTCAAAAAGTTCTGCTCTTCAACTCTAGGCTCAGATTGTTCCCAGGAAGACTTAAATCCCGGTGGAGGGGTCCGTATGTGATTACAGGAGTGTCACCATATGGATATGTTGAGCTTCAGGATACTGATTCTGACAAAAAGTTCATTGTTAATGGACAGAGGATCAAGCATTATCTTGAAAGCAATTTTGAGCAGAAATGCTCAAAACTGAGGCTGGAATGATCCTCAGTGAAGGTCTAGCTAAAGACAATAAAGAAGCGCTTGCTGGGAGGCAACCCAGTCATTAGCAGGTTATATGTTTTGTTTCTACAAGGGCAATTATCAAAATTTAAGGAATTCACAGAGTTACAGAAGGGTTCAGTGCAAAAAGCAGAGAAAAAGAGCTTGCTGGCGAAAAAACGCCAGTAAGGGGTACTTTGGGCGTTAAACGCCAGAATGGGACCATTCTGGGAATTTAACGCCAGGTGTGCAGCATCCTGGGTGTTTAGCAAAACGCCCAGTGATAAAGGAATTTCTGGCGTTTAACGCCAGCCAGGGTACCTGGCTGGGCGTTAAACGCCCAAATTGGCCAACAAATGGGCGTTAAACACCAAAATGGATACCATTCTGGGTGTTCAATGCCAGAAAGGCAGGAGGAGGAGATTTTGTTTCCCAATTCAAATTTTTTCAAACTTTCTTGTTTTGATTCATATTTTTCTGCATAAACACATTACAATCTTTCATCATTCACCTTCCAATTTCAAAAATTAAAATCTTCTTCAAATCTTTTTCAAATCCTTTCCTAGGCTCTTTCAAAACTCAATTATCTCCTCAAATTTTTTTCCATATCTTCTCAAATCTCCCTCAAATTTTTGAAAATCTCCCCTCCTATCCTATTTAAACACGTTCGGCCACCCTATTTCCCCACACCATTCGAATTTGCTCTCCTCTCTCTCCCCTCTTTCCTTTCTTTTGCTTGAGGACAAGCAAACCTCTAAGTTTGGTGTGCTTTTCCGTGATCACTAAGCCAAGATTCATCAAGATCATGGCTCCTAAGGGAAAACAAACCAATTTAAGAGGAAAGAAAGAGAATAATCCAAAGAATCTTTGGAATCAAGAGAAGTTCTTAACCAAAGAACATGAAGACCATTATCACAAAATAATGGGTCTGAGGTCAGTGATCCCGGAAGTCAAATTCGATCTGAAAAAAGATGAATATCCGGGGATCCAAGAGCAAATTCGAAACAGAGGATGGGAAGTTCTAACCAATCCTGAGATAAAGGTTGGAAGAAATATGGTTCAGGAATTCTACTCAAATCTGTGGCTGACAGATAAGCAGAGAATGACTGGAACTGCTTTCCATACTTACAGAACCATGGTCAGAGGGAAAGTTATCTACTTCCATCTGGACAAAATAAGAGAAGTCTTCAAATTGCCTCAACTGCAAGATGATCCTGAATCCTTTAATAGGAGAATAGTGAGAGCAGATAAGGGGTTAGATCAAGTTCTAGAGGACATTTGCCTCCCTGGAACTAAGTGGATAACCAATTCAAAAGGTGTCCCAAACCAACTCAAGAGGGGAGACCTCAAACCAATTGCAAGAGGGTGGCTAGACTTTATTGGGCGTTCCATATTGCCCACTAGCAACCGTTCTGAGGTCACTATCAAGAGAGCAGTGATGATTCATTGCATTATGCTTGGAAAAGAAGTGGAGGTTCATCATCTGATTGCTTATGACACTACAAGAAAAACACCCATTCAGGTACACTTAAAAAGTGTAGCTAAAAGTGAAAAAAAATGATGCCTTAGGCTACGGCTACGCTTTTTGGGCTACAGCTACGCTTTTTGGGGTGATTCCTATTCGGCCGTTGCCTATTCTCAAAGGCTACGCTTTTCTGCACCAAGGGCTATGCTTTTGGCGTTTGGGAATAGGCTACGCTTTTCAAGTGATGCTGTTCAGGACCAAAGGCTACGCTTTTCAGCTTTCATTCTTCCAGAATAGGCTACGCTTTTCAACGCTACTGCATCACTTATAAAGCGTAGCCCCATTGTATACCATAGCTACTTTTTATAAGCGTAGCCTTAGGTCCCTATTTTTTTTTTTTGGTATACTATAGCTACTGTATATAAGTGTAGCCTTAGGTCTCTTTTTTTGTATATATATATATATATATATATATATATAATACAACATAATGTATAATAATTCTGCATTTTTATTTAACTGAGTTGAATATTATACAATAAAAATAAATATATAATTATACTAAATAATTTCTTTAAATAATAAAAATGATCTTTCAACAAAATATATTTCATTATTAAATTTATTAAAATATACTATCACTAAAATTAATTAATACAACATGAAATATTTCATTAAATTCACAAATTCACGAAATGAAATCTTTATAGCCTCTTTCATTAATCAATAATCATTGTACACGTTTACTTTGTAATGCAAATAAAATGAAATCATACTATGAGAAAAGAAAAAAACAATCTTATAACACTTAAACTCTATGGACATTCCATATAAAAAGAAAAAAAGAAAATTGATACACATTACATAAGAAACTTGGTCCTTACACTAATCCTTGATAAATGTATTTATCAACATGTTTTGGTTCATTCCTCATTCAATATCACATACAAATCTATTCTTCTTGCTGCATCACTTCTTCTGCCTTCTCTCTAGTCTCTCCATATCTAATTTAACACAACCAAAGATATTTGTTACTCTACCTTTCTACTTATAACTAATTTTTTCAAACTGAAACTAACCTGTTTAAGAGGCACTTGTGACAAAATTTGATGACACAAGACTTCCTATTTTTACATTCTTGCACATAGTAGCAAAGTGTCTCATCTTTTTTCAGCACTATAAACATTACAAAATTAAGATTAGAAACCAAAAAAATAACAAACAATTCTTTTTCTTACCATAGTGAACATGCAGAAATTTGTCATCAAAACCGAGGATCTACAAAACCTGTTCTCCACTGTCCAGGATCTACAAAACCAAGGTTACATAAATTTTAATGGAAGTCACCATTTTTAGGTTTTGGAGACTTCAATATTTGGCACAAGTTGAATGTGTAATGATGTTAATAGAGTTTAATGATTTGATACTCAGTATATGGTAAATTAATGAAGCACTTGAATAGAGTCCAAACCAGTTGTTCTCCTTCTTTTGCAGTATTTTCTATGATGCAGTTGTGAAGAGGCTCCACATGTTGGCTATCATCGAGTTGAACACCAATAAAATACTGTACTTCTCTCTGTTGAACCGAGTAAAAAAAAAGTGCTTATCCATCCAAAACAAAATTTGTGTGGCAAAATATTAAAAGAGCTAACTTCTTCACTTGATTATGATAAGTTATACCTTCTGGTCACGCATAGGTTGCATATGGAACAAGTTCCAGAATTTTTTACCTGATGAGTTGAGCAGAAAAAGCTTCAATAGCAATAATAGAAATAATAACTGCAGAGATCATTAAACTGACAAAACTGTTTGTACAAAATTAGTCTATCCAATTCAGTAGCCAATATTATAACTATAGAAATAGAGATCATTAACCTGATCAGTACTTTCTTTTACCCAGTTTCAGTTACAATCTCTCTAGTGCATAGCAATACAAGGAGTAAGAAAAAGATGGTCATACCGTCATACCATATTTTGCAATATCTACTCATGCATCCACTCCCAAAAGCTACTAAATAAAAAGACAGTGAAACTATATATATAATGGTAAGTTCTGGTAAAAGTATAAAATCTCTCTTCAAACATAGTTCTTGAATCTTGACTCTCATTTTTGTAGTTCAAGCTACAAGGGCTAACCTCAGTATACAGTTTCTCTAAAATGACAAGGGCATTTCGATGATAGGCTCTCTCAGCATCAACCTATCAAATGGGAGAACAAATGAGAAAGGAAACACAAGGCTCTCTCAATTTTCAACACATAGGCCATAATGGTTAAGCAGCAGAATTAGCTGGAATAAACTTAACGGAAACACTATTAACACAATGGCGTTCATCAGTGGGTTTCCTGAACCCCTCTCCTTTGAAAACATGACCCAAATGGCCACCACATGCTGCACAAGTTATCTCAGTCCTCCTCCTATATGGGTCTGGCTGAAAGTGGTTTATTCAATCAATGTTAGCAAAGGAAAAAAAAGAGAGATGAATATCCAAATATTGAATAAGAAAAAGAACTCACTGAGTGATTGATGGCACCAAGTAAACCCTCAAAGAAAGCAGGCCAACCATAACCAGAGTCAAATTTAGTGGAAGACTTGTAAAGAGGAGTTGCACACCCAGCACAGTTGTAAACTCCTTCTTCATAGAACTTGTTATATTCTCAGTACCCTTCAATTTGCATAAGTTCCCATTGCAGTCACATATTCTTAAATCTCAACTCAACTCACTTTATAACCAATTTCATGTCTTAAAAGGAACTTCTTAGATTGTGTTTAAACCCAGATATATATTTGCCAAAAACTACCAATGATTTTAAGAAATGGCACTAAAATAACTCAAAACAATGAGAACAGACCACTTAGAATTTAGAAACATGTAAGATTACAGCTCTTGAATCAAATTCCTTCCTATCAAGTTCTACAATGATCAGAATTTGAAACTAATCGACACTAACTTCTGAAACTAAAATAACTGTTATAATAGATGCTAGTCTAATAGATATAGTGCAGCAAATTGTCAAAATCTGAAACAAACTAACTTCTGATTTCTATCTAACGTGACAGTTAAAACAAATTAACCAACTCACAAATTCTCCAACCCAAAGCAAACTGAAAGTACCTCCTCATTGTCACCCTCAAGATCTGAATGTGGCTCAGTAACACTACAAGCAATTCCTCTCTTCCCTCTTTATTCCCTCTATGAGTGACTTGTTGAGTCCCTAATAAACAAGAAGACAATCAGAAACTATACATGAATGCAAGTTTTATGAAAGAGTGTGATTAGAATATTTGAGCTGAGACTCCAATGCCAAGTTATAGGAATCTATTCCAAAACAAGAAGCTGGAGCAATAATGATTTCTTCAAAGATATCCAAAGCCTAATGTCTAACAAGAGTGCCATTCAACTCTTGGTCAGTTTAGATAAATAACATGCTTTCCGAAATTTGTCGCATATCATAGAAAATTTAGTGAATGCATAGAACTCTGACAGGACCTAGAAAATCCCAACCATCTAAAAGATGCCAATTAAATATATAAATAAGTTGAAATGCTGCTTTACCGTCACAAGCACTTGATGGATCTCTGTCTAAATCAGCAAGCTTCTAAAAGAAGAAGCTATTGAAAAAGTATATTATTGAAGTTGCAAAAATTACAACACTGGCATACATATTGCTCACTCTTACAAAGATTTGCCCTCCTTCCTTTCCTAGGTAATTGATGAGATACGGAGATAACACATGCATGTACAAATGACAGAGAAAGGGGGAGAAAACCAATTTCTGAATAATACAAGTAGTACATACTCATTAAAATTATAGCAACATTATAACTTCTATTATCATGCTTAATATAAATGTCAATGATAGTACCATTAATGAATGTCTCTGGCTGTAAAAGCTTGACATCTCTCTTACTAATAGAAACAGCATTAGGTTCCCCCTTTGGAAAAATAACTTCATCAAAAGCCTTTTCAAAATTGCAGTGCGTGATATCACAGTAAAAGTCAAGTCATTCCTCTTAAAAATCATCATCTTGCACTGATAACAATAACCATTGCCAAAAAAAGCAAACAAAAATAAATTTAAGTCAAGATTTTAAATCCCAGACCAAGCTTCATGCAGTGATCTGCTAAATCAAGCTTAGAATTCAACCTAAAAGTGTTTAACAATTAATTCATGCTCCATAATGTGCATTAAGAGAAAAATATCATCGAAGCAAGCAATTCTATCAACACAAGCAACATTAATATCCAATTCCAGTGCAATCTCTATTGGATTTATTTTGTGAATTGAAGTCATGTGAGCATATATAGAATTAAAGTGATTGATCATTGATGAGCGGATAATTTATACACTTTTTGGCATTGTTTTTAGTATGTTTTTGGTAGTTTTAGTTGAGTTCTTAGTATATTTTTATTAGTTTTTAGTTAAAATTCACTTTTCTGGACTTTACTATGAGTTTGTGTGTTTTTCTGTGATTTCAGGTATTTTCTGGCTGAAATTGAGGGACCTGAGCAAAAATCTGATTCAGAGACTGAAAAGGACTGCAGATGCTGTTGGATTCTGACCTCCCTGCACTCGAAGTGGATTTTCTGGAGCTACAGAAGCCCAATTGGCGCGCTCTCAACGGCGTTGGAAAGTAGACATCCTGGGCTTTCCAGCAACATATGATAGTCCATACTTTGCCCAAGATTTGATGGCCCAAACCGGCGTTCAAAGTCACCCTCAGGAATTCCAGCGTTAAACGCCGGAACTGGCACCTAAATGGGAGTTAAACGCCCAAACTGGCATAAAAGCTGGCGTTTAACTCCAAGAAGAGTCTCTACACGAAAATGCTTCATTGCTCAGCCCAAGCACACACCAAGTGGGCCTGGAAGTGGATTTTTATGTCATTTACTCATCTCTGTACACCCTAGGCTACTAGTTTCTTATTAATAGGACCTTTTACTATTGTATTTTCATCTTTGGACATCTAGTTCTTAGATCATTGGGAGGCTGGCCTCACGGCCATGCCTAGACCTTATGCTTATGTATTTTCAACGGTGGAGTTTCTACACACCATAGATTAAGGTGTGGAGCTCTGCTATACCTCGAGTATTAATGCAATTACTATTGTTCTTCCATTCAATTCCGCTTGTTCTTTGTCCAAGATATCACTTGTTCTTCAACTTGATGAATGTGATGATCCGTGACACTCATCATCATTCTCACCTATGAACAAGGTGACTGACAACCACTTTTGTTCTACAAGCAATCAAGGCTCTAGTGAATATCTCTTGGATTCCTGATTGCACGATGCATGGTTGATCGCCTGACAACCGAGTGCTCGCCTGACAAACGAGCCAACCATTCCGTGAGATCAGAGTCTTCGTGGTATAGGCAAGAACTGATGGCAGCATTCAAGAGAATCCGAAAGGTCTAACCTTGTCTGTGGTATTCTGAGTAGGATTCAATGACTGAATGACTGTGACGTGCTTCAAACTCCTAGCAGGCGGGGCGTTAGTGACAGACGCAAAAGTATCAATGGATATTATTCCGGCCTGACCGAGAACCGACAGCTGAATTCCGCGTGCCGTGACAGGGCATATACAATCGCTTTCACTGAGAGGATGGGAGGTAGCCATTGACAACGGTGAAACCCTACACGAGCTTGCCATGGAAAGGAGTAGGAAGGATTGGATGAAGACAGTAGGAAAGCAGAGAGACGGAAGGGAAGGCATCTTCATGCGCTTATCTGAAGTTCCTACCAATGAATTACATAAGTATCTCTATCTTTATCTTTTATGTTATTTTCGTTCATCATCATATCCATTTGAGTCTGCCTGACTAAGATTTACAAGATGACCATAGCTTGCTTCATACTAACAATCTCCGTGGGATCGACCCTTACTCACGTAAGGTATTACTTGGACGACCCAGTGCACTTGCTGGTTAGTTGTGCGAAGTTGTGTAATGCCATGGAATTGAACCACCAAGTTTTTGGAGTTCATGACCAGGGATTATGAGAGTTGTGAAAAGTATTGTTCACAATTTCACGCACCAATCATCACCAAAAACAAAACCCATAAGGTCACTATATACCTTCAAAACCTAATTTGCAGTGCCTAAACTTTTGTTCTGGACTTAAAGAACAAGGAGGAAGAAAGTATTGATTCCACTGCACTTTTTAACCTACCCTGATGTCAATCTTTACCGCGACTGAGATTTTAAAACTTGAAAAATATAAGACTATTGGCACTAAAAATAAATCAACGCTCATAAAAAATACCAAAAAGAAAACATAAACACAAGAATCAAAAGAAGACATTAGAAACAAAATATAACCTGCATTACTTTTTACGTCTTTGATCCAGGGATGTTCTTATCAAACAAATAAGTAACAAAACAAAACATTAGAAATCAATTTTCTCAAAATGGTTTCACACAAGAGTATAGTCAATACATAAACCACCGCATTACAAGTAATGTTTCACTATTCAACATATAATCAGGCAAAAAACAAGGGAAGAGGAAAAATAGAAGCTTACCAGAGACGAAGGGAGCCAGAGCAGAAAGCGGCAAGTAAGGTTGCGCTGGCAGAGATGATGAAGTAATAGAATAATAGAATATAGCAAGAGCAGCACCTTGTAATGACCAAATGCCACTTCTTTAGAATAATCCATCATCAATGAAACAGAGTTCCAATAAAAGTCCATCGAATTCAACCACCATAACATAGAACAAACTAATTTCTCATTTGAAACACCACCAGATAAAAAAAATGGAAAAATTAAAATCAAATAAAATAAACTACTCCATAAATCAATTAGTTTTTCACTTGATAATGAAGAATAATTGGGAAACATCAAAACCAAAAATAAATTAAAAATAGAACATGATGCTTCTTAATCAAAAAACAAATAATCGCAGAACCTCCCCTAATCAGAACAAATTCAACACAACAACAACAAGGATCAGTAACAAATTCAACTCAACTCAATTATCCAGCAACAAATTCTACTTCCAGCAACAACCACATTTATGATATGTTCAGCATCAAATTCAACTTACAGCTGACAACAAATTCTACTTCTAGAATTCTAGCAACAAATTCAGCTATGATAACTATGATAACTTTCAGGCAGCAACAAAAACTTAAACTATGATAACTTTCAGGCAGCAACAAAAAACCTTCAATTCTCCAAATATGATTTACAGCAGATTAACATTAGCTAAATCATAATTTCAGCAACAAACTCAACTTTGAGCAATAAATTCAAGATGTACTAATAATTTACAGCAATAAAATTGAAAGAGAAATAACAGGGCTGAAGATGAAACTCACATAGGCAGAGAGATGAAGCAAGCGTTGATGGAAGACCCGAGCCGAAGCTGAAACCCTAAACCCAGACTCAAGGCCGAGGAAGCGTTGATGGCCGAAGCAGGAAGGCGAGCTTACGAACTATGATAGAGCGCGACAGAGCTTGAGCGGCGATGACCTTGAAGCGGCGACGCGAGCTCGAGGCGGCGACGAGCTTGAGGCGGCGACGAGCTTAAGGCGGCTACAGAGCTTGAGGCCGTGACAAGCTTGAGGGGGCGAACAGAGCTTGAGGCGGCGACGAGTTTGAGGGGGCGACCAAAGCTTGAGCGGCGACGAGCTTGAGGGGGCGACCAAAGCTTGAGGAGCCGGCGACGGGCTTGAGGGACAGAGTGGCGAGAGAAGAGAGAGGTGAGATGGGTTCTGATTCAAGGTTAGGGCACCACGCAAAGAGGGTAAGTGAGGGAGAGAGAGTGTAGTATGTGATTTGGTGAAAAGGAAACAAAAAATTACTAAGTGTTTGTGAGTTGTGTTAAATTTTTTTGCACTAGATACATTAGGCATCACTTTTAAAATGCACCCAAAACTTAATAAATAGGCTACCGTCTAAAAGCGTCTCCTTTGATACGAAAAGTGAACCTATAGATATCAACCTACGGCTACGCTTTATAAGTGATTTCTATAATACCTAAGGCTACACTTTTTAAATGATGCCACAATTGTGTATCCTTTTCTCTTATAAAAAGGCAACACGGAGAAAAGCGTAGCCTATTCATAGAATAGGCTACGCTTTTCAAATGTAGCTTAAAAAAAGTGTGGCTGAATGGGTATTTTTCTTGTAGTGTGAGATCTACACAATTGCAAATAAGAATTCCACTGAAGCCAAACTGGCTTACCCAAGCTTGATCTCCTTGCTTTGTAAAGAGGCAGCGGTGAAGATGGGAGTCGATGAATTCATACCCATTGAACATCCAATCACCAAGAAGTCAATGGAAGGACAAATGCAAGACAACTCTATCAAGAAGAGGGCGTAGGAGTTCCTCCCTGAATTCCCTGAAATTGACTACTGGGCCAGCCTAGAAGCATCTATTACCAAGTTGCAAGAAACTATGGAGCAACTTAAGGAAGAACAGCAGAATCAGAACTGCATGCTCTGCAAATTGCTGAAGGAACAAGAGAAGCAGGGGCATGAACTTCAAGAATTGAAACGCCAAAAGCTCTCCTCTCAAGTTGAGGGAGCATCCACTTCTCAAGGTTGTTGAGTCCTAACTCTGTGATAACCTCTATCATTAGGAGCCTATCTAAATTTCTATTTTCTATTCCTACTAGTCTCATCTTATATCTATTTTTTGAGTCTTGTTCTTAATTCATAATTAATAAAAAATTAAAGTTCATGTCTTAAAGCTATGAATGTCCTATGAATCCATCACCTCTCTTAAATGAAAAGTGCTTTAATCAAAAAAGAACAAGAAGTACAGGATTTCAAATTTATCTTTGAAACTAGTTGATTTAGTTTGATGTGGTGACAATACTTTTTGTTTTCTCAATGAATGCTTGAACAGTGCATATGTCTTTTGAATTTGTTGTTTTAAGGATGTTAAAATTGTTGGCTCTTGAAAGAATGAGGAAAAAGAGAACTGTTATTGAGGATCTGAAAAATCATCAAATTGATTCTTGAAGCAAGAAAAAGCAGTGAATCAAAAAAAAATAGAAGAAAAAGAAAGAAATAAAGTTGTGATCCAATGCAAAAAGAGTGTGCTTAAGAACCCTGGACACCTCTAATTGGGGACTCTAGCAAAGCTGAGTCACAATCTGAAAATGTTCACCCAATTATGTGTCTGTGGCATGTATGTGTCCGGTGGTAATACTGGAAGACAGAGTGCTTTGGGCCACAGCCAAGACTCATAAAGTAGCTATGTTCAAGAATCATAATTCTTAACTAGGAGAATCAACAACACTATCTGGGTTCTGAGTTCCTATGGATGCCAATCATTCTAAACTTCAAAGGATAAAGTGAGATGCCGTAACTGTTCAGAAGCAAAAAGTTACTAGTCCCGCTCATCTAATTGGAGCTAAGTTTCTTTGATATTTTGAAATTTATAGTATATTCTCTTCTTTTTATTCTATTTTGATTTTCAGTTGCTTGGGGACAAGCAACAATTTAAGTTTGGTGTTGTGATGAGCGGATAATTTATACGCTTTTTGGCATTGTTTTTAGTATGTTTTTAGCATATTTTAGTTAGTTTTTAGTATATTTTTATTAGTTTTTAGTTAAAATTCACTTTTTTGGAATTCACTATGAGTTTGTGTGTTTTTCTGTGATTTCATGTATTTTCTGGCTGAAATTTAGGCTCCTGAGCAAAAATCTGATTCAGAGGCTGAAAAGGACTGCAGATGCTGTTGGATTCTGACCTCCCTGCACTTGAAGTGGATTTTCTGGAGCTACAGAAGCCCAATTGGCGCGCTCTCAATGGCTTTGGAATGTAGACATCCTGGGCTTTCCAGCAATGTATAATAGTCCATACTTTTCCCGAGATTTGATGGCCCAAACCGGCGTTGCAAATCAGCTTCAAAATTCCCAGCGTTTAACGCTGGAACTGGCATAAAAATTGGAGTTAAACGCCCAAACCGGCATAAAAGCTGGCGTTTAACTCCAGAAAAAGTCTCTACACATGAAAGCTTCAATGCTCAGCCCAAGCACACACTAAGTGGACCCAGAAGTGGATTTTTACGTCATTTACTCATCTCTGTATACCCTAGCTTACTAGTTCACTATTAATAGGATCTTTTGACATTGTATCTGTACTTCATGACACTTTACACGTTTCTTTGTGTACCTTCTATGGCATGAGTCTCTAAACCCCATGGTTGGGTGTGAGGAGCTCTGCTGTGTCCTGATGGATTAATGCAATTACTACTGTTTTTCATTCAATCACGCTTGCTTCCATTCTAAGATATCACTTGTTTCTCAACTTGATGAATGTGATGATCCGTGACACTCATCATCATTCTCACCTATGAATGTGCGCCTGACAACCACCTCCATTCTACCTTAGATTGAGTAGATATCTCTTGGATTCCTTAATCAGAATCTTCGTGGTATAAGCTAGAATTGATGGCAGCATTCAAGAGAATCCGGAAGGTCTAAACCTTGTCTGTGGTATTCTGAGTAGGATTCAAGGATTGAATGACTGTGACGAGCTTCAAACTCCTGAAGGCTGGGCGTTAGTGACCGACGCAAAAGAATCACTGGATTCTATTCCGACCTGATTGAGGACCGACAGATGATTAGCCGTGCTGTGACAGAGCGCGTTGAACATTTTCACTGAGAGGATGGGAGGTAGCCCTTGACAACAGTGAAACCCTACATACAGCTTGCCATGGAAGGAGCCTTGCGTGCCTGAAGAAGAAGACAGTAGGAAAGCAGAAATCCAGAAGATAGAGCATCTCCAAAACCTCAACCTGTTCTCCATTACTGCAAAATAAGTAATTATTTGATGTTCTTCCACTTTTCACAATTAAACCTGAGAATTATTGATATCCTAACTAAGAGTTACAAGATAACCATAGCCTGCTTCAACCCGACAATCTCCGTGGGATCGACCCTTACTCACGTAAGGTATTACTTGGACGACCCAGTGCACTTGCTGGTTAGTTGTGCGGGATTGCAAAAATGTGATTGCAATTTCGTGCACCACCCAGCCATCCGCAAAGCTTGTGAACTTCTGCTATCTAAGTAGCTTAAAATGGTGGATGGGAAAGAGTTATTTGTCTTATCAAAATGATGAGCGGATAATTTATACGCTTTTTGGCATTGTTTTTAGTATGTTTTTAGTATGATTTAGTTAGCTTTTATTATATTTTTATTAGTTTTTAATTAAAAATCACATTTCTGGACTTTACTAGTGTGTTTTTCTGTGATTTCAGGTAATTTCTAGCTGAAATTGAGGGACCTGAGCAAAAATTGGATTCAGAGGCTGACAAAGGACTGCTGATGCTATTGGATTCTGACCTCCCTGCACTTGAAATGGATTTTCCGGAGCTACAGAACTCCAAATGAAGCGCTCTCAATTGCGTTGGAAGGTAGACATTCAGGGCTTTCCAGAAATATATAAGAGTTCATACTTTGCCCGAGTTTAGACGATGCAAACTGGCATTGAACGCCAGCTCTCTGCCCAATTCTGGAGTTAAACGCCAGAACAAGCTGCAAAGCAGAGTTAAACGCCAGAAACAAGTTACAAACTGGCGTTCAACTCCAAGGAAGATCTCTACACGTGAAAGCTTCAATGCTCAGCCCAAGCACACACCAAGTGGGCCCGGAAGTGGATTTCTGCATCATTTACTCATCTCTGTAAACCCTAGTAACTAGTTTAGCATAAATAGAACTTTTTACTATTGTATTTACATCTCTGGAACACGTTATGTAACTTTGACGTTCTGAGACCTCCATGGGAGGCTGGCCACTCGGCCATGTCTACCCTACTTTTACTTATGTATTTTTAACGGTAGAGTTTCTACACACCATAGATTAAGGTGTGGAGCTCTGCTGTACCTCGAGTATTAATGCAATTACAACTATTTTCTATTCAATTTAGTTTATTCTTGTTCTAAGATATTCATTCGCACACAAGAACTTGATGAATGTGATGATTATGTGACGCTCATCATCATTCTCACTTATGAACGCGTGCCTGACAACCACTTCCGTTCTACATGCAAACAAAGCTTGAATGCGTATCTCTTGGATTCCTTAACCAGAATCTTCGTGGTATAAGCTAGAATTATTGGCGGCCATTCTTGAGAATCCGAAAAGTCTAAACCTTGTCTGTGATATTCCGAGTAGGATTCAGGGATTGAATGACTGTGACGAGCTTCAAACTCGCGAGTGCTAGGCGTAGTGACAGACGCAAAAGGATTACTGAATCCTATTCCAGCATGATCGAGAACCGACAGATGATTAACCGTGCTGTGACAGAACATTTGGACTATTTTTACTGAGAGGACGGGATGTAGCCATTGACAACGGTGATGCCCAACATACAGCTTGCCATGGAAAGGAGTAAGAAGGATTAGATGAAGATAGTAGGAAAGCAGAGAGACGGAAGGGACAAAGCATCTCTACACACTTATCTGAAATTCTCACCAATGAATTATATAAGTACCTCTATCCTATTTTATATTTTATTTCTATTTTAATTATCAATTCACCATAAACATTTGAATTCGCCTGACTGAGATTTACAAGATGACCATAGCTTGCTTCATACCAACAATCTCCGTGGGATCGACCCTTACTCACGTAAGGTTTATTACTTGGACGACCCAGTGCACTTGCTGGTTAGTTGTGCGAAGTTGTGACAAAGAATTAAGATTATGAACGCGCATATTGAGTTTCAGCGCCGTTACCAAGGAATGAACGATCACGATTTCATGCACCAAGTTTTTGGCGCCGTTGCCGGAGAATTGAATGTTCGAACTACAATTTCGCATTTGTTTCCGGTAATAATAGTGCCATGTTTTTGGTCCGGCAACAACACCAAGTTTTTGGCGCTGTTGCCGGGGATTGTTCGAGTTTGGACAACTGACGGTTCATCTTGTTGCTCAAATTAGGTAATTTTATTTCAATTTTAAGCTTCTTATTTCTTATTTTCGAAAAATACAAAAAAATTATTTTCTTCTTTTCCGTTTTTCCCAATTAAATTTCGAAAAAACAAAAAAATTGATAAAATCATAAAACCAAAAATAATTTGTGTATCTTGTTTGAGTCTAGAGTCAAGTTTTAAGTTTGGTGTCAATTGTATCTTTTTAATTTTCTAAAAATTATTTTTGAAAATATCATGAATTGCATTCTTCATGATCTTCAAGTTGTTCTTGGCCAGTCTTCTTGTTTGATCTTCATATTTTCTTGTTTTGTGTCTTTTCTAGTTTTTCATATGCATTTTCAATTTGTTAGTGTCTAAAGTTTGAAAATTTCTAAGTTTGGTGTCTTGCATGTTTTCTTTTCTTGAAAATTTTCAAAAATAAGTCTTGATTGTTCATCTTGATCTTCAAAGTGTTCTTGGTGTTCATCTTGACATTCAAAGCATTCTTGCATGCATTGTGTGTTTTGATTCATAATTTTTGTGTTGTGAGTTTTTTATTATTTTTCTCTTTCTTCATTAAAAATTCAAAAATCAAAAATATATCTTTCCTTTATTCTCTCATAAATTTTCGAAAATTTGAGTTGACTTTTTCAAAACTTTTTAAAATTTAGTTGTTTCTTATGAGTCAAATCAAATTTTCAATTTAAAAATTCTATCTTTTTCAAATCTTTTTCAAAAATCAAATCTTTTTCATTTTTCTTTCATATTTTCGAAAATTTCAAAATTTATTTTCAAAATCTTTTTCTTAATTTCATTTCATAATTTCAAAATCTTCACTAACAATTAATGTGATTGATTCAAAAATTTTAAGTTTGTTACTTGCCTAGTAAGAAAGGTTCAATCTTTAAATTTTAAAATCATATCTTTTTGTTTCTTGTTAGTCAAGTAATCAACTTTAGTTTTCAAAATCAAATCTTTTTAAAGTTTCTTTTTCAAATCTTTTTCAAAATAAATTTCAATCACATCTTTTTCAAAATCTTTTCTAACTTCTTATCTTTTTAAAATTGATTTTCAAATCTTTTTCAATTAATCTTTTTGTTTGATTCTTATCTTTTTCAAAACTACCTAACTAATTTTCTCTCAAATTTTCGAAAATCCCTTCCCTCTTTTCAAAATTCAATTTTAATTGACTAATTGTTTTAAATTATAACTTAATTTCAATTTTTAATTTTCGAATTTAACTTTAATTTTATTTTTATTTTATTTATTTTTTGAATTCTTCTCTCTCTCATCGCCTTCTATTTATTTATTCATCTACTAACACTTCTCTTCCACCCAAAATTTGAACCCCATCTTCCTCTTTGTGTTCGAGTTTTTCTCTTCCCCTTCTTATATTCTTCTCTTCTTATACTTGAATAAGGAATCTCTATACTGTGACATAGAGGATTCCATATTTTCTTTTCTGTTCTCTTCTTTTTCATATGACCAGGAACAAGGATAAGAACATTCTTGTTGAAACTGATCCTGAACCTGAAAGGACTCTGAAGAGGAAGCTAAGGAAAGCGAAAACACAACTCTCTGGAGAAAATCTGAGAGAAAATTTTGAAAAAGAAGGAGATATGGCCGAAAATAATAACAGTGCAAGGAAGATGCTTGGTGACTTTACTGCACCAAATTCCAATTTACATGGAAGAAGCATCTCAATCCCTGCCATTGGAGCAAACAATTTTGAGCTTAAACCTCAATTAGTTTCTCTGATGCAACAGAACTGCAAGTTTCATAGACTTCCATCAGAAGATCCTTTTCAGTTCTTAACTGAATTCTTGTAGATCTGTGATACTGTTAAGACCAATGGGGTTGATCCCGAGGTCTACAGGCTTATGCTTTTCCCGTTTGCTGTGAGAGACAGAGCTAGAATATGGTTGGACTCTCAACCTAAAGATAGCCTAAACTCTTGGGATAAGCTGGTCACGGCTTTCTTAGCCAAGTTCTTTCCTTCTCAAAAGCTTAGTAAGCTTAGAGTGGATGTTCAAACCTTTAGACAAAAAGAAGGTGAATCCCTCTATGAAGCTTGGGAGAGATATAAGCAACTGACCAAAGAGTGTCCTTCTGACATGCTTTCAAAATGGACCATCCTGGATATATTCTATGATGGTCTGTCTGAGTTATCAAAGATGTCACTGGACCACTCTGCTGGTGGATCCATTCACCTAAAGAAAATGCCTGCAGAATCTCAGGAACTCATAGACATGGTTGCAAATAACCAGTTTATGTACACTTCTGAAAGGAATCCTGTGAGTAATGGGACGCCTCAGAGGAAGAGAGTTCTTGAAATTGATGCTCTGAATGCCATATTAGCTCAGAACAAATTATTGACTCAGCAAGTCAATATGATTTCTCAGAGTCTGAATGGAATGCAAGCTGCATCCAACAGTACTCAAGAGGCATCTTCTGAAGAAGAGGCTTATGATCCTGAGAACCCTGCAATAGCAAAGGTGAATTACATGGGTGAACCGTATGGAAACACCTATAATCCCTCATGGAGAAATCATCCAAATTTCTCATGGAAGGATCAACAAAAGCCTCAACAAGGCTTTAATAATGGTGGAAGAAACAAGTTTAGCAATAGCAAGCCTTTTCCATAATCCACTTAGCAATAGACAGAGAATTCTGAGAAGAATCCATCTAGCTTAGCTAATATAGTCTCTGATCTATCTAAGGCCACTTTAAGTTTCATGAATGACACAAAGTCCTCCATTAGAAATTTGGAGGCACAAGTGGGCCAGCTGAGTAAAAGAGTCATTGAAACTCCTCCAAGTACTCTCCCAAGCAATACAGAAGAGAATCCAAAAGGAGAGTGCAAGGCCATAACCTTGCATGGTGTGGCCGAATCCAGAGAGGAGGAGGAGGACGTGAATCCTAGTGAGGAAGACCTCCTGGGACGTTCAATGACCAATAAGGAGTTCCCCTTTGAGGAACCAGAGGAATCTGAAGCTCATCTAGAGACCATAGAGATTTCATTGAACCTCCTTTTACCATTCATGAGCTCTGATGAATATTCATCTTCTGAAGAAGATGAAGACATTGTTGAAGAGCAAGTTGCTCAATATTTAGGAGCAATCATAAAGCTGAATGCCAAATTATTTGGTAATGAGACTTGGGAGAATGAACCTCCATTGCTCATCAAGGAACTAAATGCCTTGGTTTAGCAAACTCTACCTCAAAAGAGACAGGATCCTGGTAAATTTCTAATTCCCTGTAACATAGGCACCATGACCTTTGAGAAGGCTCTGTTTGACCTGGGGTCAGGAATAAACTTAATGCCACTCTCTGTAACGGAGAAACTTGGGATCTTTGAGGTACAGACTGCTAGATTCTCATTAGAGATAACGGACAAATCCATGAAACAGGCTTATGGACTAGTAGAGGACGTGTTAGTAAAGGTTAAAGGCTTTTACATCCCTGCTGATTTCATAATCTTAGACACTGGGAAGGATGAGGATGAATCCATCATCCTTGGAAGACCCTTCCTAGCCACAGCAAAAGCTGTGATTGATGTGGACAGAGGAGAGTTGGTCCTTCAACTGAATGAGGACAACCTTGTGTTTAAGACTCAAGGATCTCCTTCTGTAACAAAGGAGAGGAAGCATGAAAAGCTTCTCTCACAGCAGAGTCAACCAAAGCCCCCACAGTCAAACTCTAAGTTTGGTGTTGGGAGGCCAGAGTTTGGTGATTGAACCCCCACATTCAAACTCTAAGTTTGGTGTTGGGAGGTCCCAACCATGCTCTGAACATCTGTGAGGCTCCATGAGAACCCACTGTCAAGCTATTGACATTAAAGAAGCGCTTGTTGGGAGGCAACCCAATGTTATTTAATTATGTTTATTTATTTTCCATTGTTATTTTATGTTTTTTGTAGGTTGATGATCATGTGAAGTCACAAAAATTACTGAAAAATCAAAAACAAAATGAAAAATAGAATGAAAAATAGCACACCCTGGAGGAAGAGCTTACTGGCGTTTAAACGCAAGTAAGGCTAGCAGAATGGGCGTTAAACGCCCAGTCTGGCACCATTTTGGGCGTTTAACGCCAAGAATGGGCAGTAAACTGGCGTTTAACGCCAGAATAGAACATGGAAGTGGCATTTAACGCCAAGAATGGGCAGCAAAGTGGTGTTAAACACCAGAAACAGGCTACCTCTGGGCGTTTAACGCCAAGAATGGGCAGCAAACTGGCGTTAAACGCCAGAAACAAGCTACCTTTGGGCGTCTAACGCCAAAACCAAGCAGCAAGCTGGCGTTTAACGCCAGACATGCATGCTAAGGGCATTTTACACACCTAATTGGAGCAGGGATGTTAAGTCCGTGGCCCCACTGGATCTGTGGACCCCACAGGATCACCTCAGGATCTGTGGATCCCACAGGATCCCCATCTACCTCACCTCTTCTTCTCTCCTTTTCACACCTTTTCATAATCCTCTTCCCCAAATATCCTTCACCAATCACCTCCAAACCTCTTCCCCAAAAATCCTCAACCACTCAAATCCATCCACTCTTCCCCATAAACCCCACCTACCTCCAAAATTCAAATTCTTTTCCCTCCCATACCCAACCCTAATGACCGAACCCAAACCCATCTCCCTCCACTATATAAACCCCTCACTCCTTCTTCATCTTCACACATTACAACCCTCACTTCTCCCCCTTGGCCGAAACCACCTTCTCTCTCCCTCTCCTCTATTTTCTTCTTCTTCTACTATTTCTCGTCTTCTTTTGCTCGGGGACGAGCAAACATTTTAACTTTGGTGTGGTAAAAGCATAGCTTTTTTATTTTTCCATAACTATCAATGGCACCTAAGGCCAGAGAAACCTCAAGAAAGGGGAAAGGGAAGGCAATTGCTTCCACTTCTGAGTCATGGGAGATGGAGAGATTCATCTCAAAGGTCCATCAAGACCACTTCTATGAAGTTGTGGCCAAGAAGAAAGTGATCCCTGAGGTTCCTTTCAAGCTCAAAAAGAATGAGTATCCGGAGATCCAACATGAGATTAGAAGAAGAGGATGGGAAGTTCTCTCTAATCCTATTCAACAAGTCAGAATCTTAATGGTTCAAGAGTTCTATGCAAACGCATGGATCACTAGGAACCATGATCAAAGTATGAACCCAAAACCTAAGAATTGGCTTACAATGGTTAGGGGGAAATACTTAGATTTCAGTCTGGAAAATGTAAGGTTGGCATTCAATTTACCAATGATGCAAGAAAACGCACGCCCCTACACTAGAAAGGTCAACTTTGATCAAAGGTTGGACCAAGTCCTCATGGACATATGTGTTGAAGGAGTTCAATGGAGAGTTGACTCAAGAGGCAAGTCAGTTCAATTGAGAAGACCGGACCTAAAGCCTATAGCTAGGGGATGGTTGGAGTTTATCCAACGCTCTATCATTCCTACTAGCAACCGGTCTGAAGTTACTATAGATCGGGCCATCATGATCCATAGTATCATGATTGGGGAGGAAGTCGAAGTTCATGAGATTATACCTCAAGAACTCTACAAGGTGGCTGACAAGCCTTCCACTTTGGCAAGGTTAGCTTTCCTTCACCTCATTTGCCACCTATGCAATTCGGCTGGGATTGACATAGAGAGAGATATCTTCATTGATGAAGACAAGCCCATCACTAAGAAGAGGATGGATCAAACAAGAGATCATGGACCTCAACAAGAGCATGAGGAAATTCCTCGCCATGAAATCTCTGAGATGCCTCAAGGGATGCACTTTCCTCCACAAAACTATTGGGAGCAAATCAACTCCTCCTAAGGAGAATTAAGTTCTAACATGGGACAACTAAGGATGGAGCACCAAGAGCACTCCATCATCCTCCTTAAGATTAGAGAAGATCAAAGGGCTATGAGGGAGGAACAACAAAGGCAAGGAAGAGACATAGAAGAGCTCAAGAACACCATTGGTTCTTCAAGAAGAGGAAGACGCCACCCTCACTAAGGTGGACTCCTTCCTTAATCTCCTTGTTCTTATTTACCTATTTTTCGTTTACTATGCTTTATGTTTTATTTATGTTTGTGTCTTTATTACATGATCATTAGTGTCTATTATCTATGCCTTAAAGTTATGAATGTCCTATGAATCCATCACCTTTCTTAAATGAAAGATGTTTTCGCTACAAAAGAACAAGAAGTACATAATTTTGAATTCATCCTTGAAATTAGTTTAATTATTTTGATGTGGTGACAATACTTTTTGTTTTTTGATTGAATGCTTGAACAGTGCATATGTCTTTTGAATTTGTTGTTTATGAATGTTAAATATGTTGGCTCTTGAAGAATGATGAAAAAGGAGAAATGTTATTTGATAATCTAAAAAATCATAAAAATTGATTCTTGAAGCAAGAAAAAGCAGTGAAAATAAAAGCTCGGAGAAAAAAAATATATATAAAAGAAAAAAAATGGCAAAAAAAAAGAAAAAAAAAAGGAAAAAGCAAGCAGAAAAAGCCAATAGCCCTTAAAACCAAAAGGCAAGGGAAATAAAAAGGATCCAAGGCTTTGAGCATCAGTGGATAGGAGGGCCTAAAGGAATAAAATCCTGGCCTAAGCGGCTAAACCAAGCTGTCCCTAACCATGTGCTTGTGGCGTGAAGGTGTCAATTGAAAACTTGAGACTGAGCGGTTAAAGTCGTGATCCAAAGCAAAAAGAGTGTGCTTAAGAACCCTGGACACCTCTAATTGGGGACTTTAGGAAAGCTGAGTCACAATCTGAAAAGGTTCACCCAGTTATGTGTCTGTGGCATGTATGTATCCGGTGGTAATACTGGAAAACAGAGTGCTTTGGGCCACGGCCAAGACTCATAAAGTAGATGTGTTCAAGAATCAACATACTGAACTAGGAGAATCAATAACACTATCTAAATTATAAGTTCCTATAGATGCTGTTCCGAGGGTTACCTGAAACGTGTAGCTCGGTCGTCTAGCAAGGCCCGAGGTAGGGGTTCCGTGACCCGAGCTTGGTGTGCTGAGCGGCGGGGGGTTGTACCTGCAATGACACTCCGATGCTTAAGTTAGCATGGGTCCAAGCAGATATTGAGTAGAATTAGAGTATGTCTTATACCTGGGTGTTCCAGTGTATTTATAGTGGTTGGCCGTGATCTTCCCTGGATAAGATATTCTTATCTTATCTTATCTTTTGGGAGTTTTATCTCTATCTTTGCGGAACCGCCTCTTCTAGGCCTATTTCGGCCTTTTAGGTTTTGGGCTGCGTTCCTTTTGATGGGCCTTCCTTGCTATGATGTCCGAGGTCCGACCTTTAGGCGTGGGCCTTTGGATGAGGTCGGACCTTTCGTGGATTGGCCGAGTATGGAGAGCTCGGTCAGGGTATGAACAGTGCCCCTGTCCGAGTTCGTCCTTTTGAGAGGTCGAGCTCGGGCATAGTCGTTTTTTCAAAATTTGAAAATGGCCGTTTCAGCATTTATTGCTTTTTACCGTTTCTCCTCGATTTCCGTTCGGGCTCTGTGCAGGCATTATTTATTTGCCCCTTTCCTCATTTTCTTTGTTTATTCTGTTCCCTTTCCCTTTCTTTGGGTTTTTCGCCACCTCTCTTTCGAGCATCTTCCTTCTGTTTTTCTTCTCCGATTCTTTCTGTGCGTTGTTTTTCGGGGTTTCCTCTGCGCCGCTGTTTTCGTTCTTCTTGCATCGGAGCTCGTCGTCTTCTTCCTTTTTTCCAGGTTTGTTTCTCGTCTTTACTTTCGCCGTGCACATATGCTTTTGTTTCTTTTTCTTCTATGCTGGGGTTGCCCCGAAAAGAGGCGCCGCCATTGCTTTGGTTGTTTGTATGTGGGGGGGGGGCTCTTTTCTCTTGGTTTTTTGTTGTCTGCCTATTTATGTGATTTTTGGCTTGCTGTTGTATTCTTCTTTGTAGGCAAGATTTTTTATGTCTCGAAAGGTGTTTCAAGCAATGTCGACCAAGATTCCGAGTGGTCTTGGTTGGGTAGATCCTGTTCCTCTAAGGGTCCCTTCTGTTGTAGATTCTGAGTATCTAGTTAGGTTCCGTAGGGAGTGTAGTATTTGTGAGAGCAGGGAGTCTGAACGGGATTATGAGCTAGTAGCCCCAGACCCCGAGGAGAGAGTGTGCTTCCCGCCTTTAGAAAGTTCCGAGAAGCTATTCTTTTATGCTTACGATTGTTTTTTCTCTAAGCTGGGTGTACGACTTCCCTTTACCGACTTGGAGTCCGAGGTCCTTTGGTCTTGTAACCTTGCCCCTACGCAACTCCATCCAAATTCTTGGGCGTTTTTAAAGCTGTTTCAACTTTTGTGTCAGTTTTTGGGCGTCTCCCCTTCTGTTTCTCTTTTTTCCTATCTGTTCGCGTTGACGAAGCCGGGGTCGGGTGCTGGGAAGGTGTCTTGGGTCTCTTTTAGGGCTAACCAGGGGAAGAAGTTTTGTACCTTGTATGATGAGTCGTTTCATGATTTCAAGAATTACTATTTCAAGGTCCGGGCTGCTGGAGATGTCCGACCTTTCTTTCTAGATGAGAGTGGGGAGCCTTCTTTCCTCTTTGTTGGCAGGAGAATGTAGTGTCGGTTAAGTATACTTTTGAGAGTCTAGATGAGGTAGAGCAGGCTTTTGCGGGTGTGTTGAGCAGTTTATGGGGTCGGGCACCTCACTTGGACACGAAGAAAATGTTGGGAGATCCAAGCCTTCTCCGTTCCGAGTTAGGTAGTTCCCGACCTCTCCGAGCTTCATCCTTTTAGTATTTTGCCTGTTTTGGTGGAATTCTTGTTTGTGCTAATCCCTTTCTTTTTGTTTCTGCAGAGATGTCTTCTCAGGCGGATTCCATGAAGTTTCTTCGTCGTTCGAAGAAGTCTGCGGCTGCTCGGAATATCGAGGCTGAGGTTTCTGCCCGATCTTCTCCGCAGAAGACTACCGTGGGTGTTCAGACTCGGTCGAAGACCATTCCGACTCCTCAGTTCCGAGCTATAACTCAAGATCCTCCGACCTCCGGACCCGGTCACCTTTCCCCGTCTTCGACCTCGGGTCCTCCCCCCAAGAAGCAGAAGACCTCTCAAGAGCTTGCTGGTTTCAATGATAAGGATTTTGACGCTCTTGGTTGGATTGAGCAGCACATTCTCCCCCAGACCTTTATTTCTACTGATGATGCGTCTATGGAGCATCACTTTCAGTATATGGCGCGGAGCTGTGTTCGGATGGCTAGTCTTCATGCCGCTATTGCTCGGGAGTTCAAGAAAGCTCCCCTTGGGGCGACCAGCTCCCGACTTGAGAAGGCACGGTCTGAGCTTGATAAGATTAGTCAACTGAAGGCTGCCAGGATTACTGAGCTGGAGGCCTCTTTGGAGGAAGAGAAAACTAGGGCCACCGCGGCTGCGGCGGCGGCGAAGACATCTGAGGAGATGGCGAGGGTGGCGACGGAGAACTATACTAAGCTGTATGCCGAGCTTGTGGAGACGAAGGAGAAGTTGCAGTATGCTCGGGATGATTTTTACGAGCTGGAAGATAATGTGGCCAAGGGTATGGATGCTATGTTTGTGAATTTGAGGGATCAGGTCCGGGTTCTTGCTCCCGACCTGGATCTGAGTTTATTCAGTACGGAAAACATTGTTGTGGAGGGAAAGATTGTTCCTGCTCCTGCCGAGGATGAGGTTCCGGTGTCCGACCACAAGGCTCCGGTGTCCGACCCCGAGGTTCCGGTTGTGAACCCGACTTCACCTTTGGCTGAGGATAGATCTGGTGTGGAGGTTTCAAACCGGGATGACGTTGCCGTCGATGCAGTCCCGATATCTATGTTTTAGCCTGCTGTCGATGTAGAGTCCGGAAAGGGTCTCGATCCTCTGTAGTCTTGTACTTCTTGGTGTTTTGCCCGATCTGTGGGCTCTTTTGTTTTTGGATGGTTTCTGTTGAACATTTTGGACACCTTTTGTTTTTTTTAGCTACTTGTAGTAACTTTATTATGCGGTGTTTTTTGTTCGCGCTTGACTTTTTGTTTCCGCTTTTGTGCTTTTTAGTCGTTTTCGGATAACAACTTTTTAGCGTTTTGACTTCTTACTTTCGCTTTTGTGCTTTTTAGTTGTTTTCGGATAACAACTTTTTAGCTTAGCGTTTTGACTTCTTACTTTCGCTTTTGTGCTTTTTAGTTGTTTTCGGATAACAACTTTTAGCTAGCGTTTTGACTTCTTGTCTCCGCTTTCGTGCTTTTTAGTTGTTTTTTGCATAACAACTTTTTAGCTTAGCGTTTTGACTTCTTACTTTCGCTTTTGTGCTTTTTAGTTGTTTTCGGATAACAACTTTTTAGCTAGCGTTTTGACTTCTTACTTTCGCTTTCGTGCTTCTTAGTTGTTTTTCGGATAACAACTTTTTAGCTAGCGTTTTGACTTTATGTCTCCGCTTTCGTGCTTTTTAGTTGTTTTTGCATAACAACTTTTTAGCTAGCGTTTTTCGAAATCCTGGTTCTTGCCGTTTTAAGGCTTCTTTCTCGGGCCGAGCTTTTTCTCAGACATCGGGTGCTCGAGTACCTCCTTTTTGTTAGGTCCGACTTCGTCGTTGGTCGGCCTTTTTAAGTTATTTTTGTAACCTCTTTTTATTTGGCTTTTCGAGCCATTTTCAGGGTTACTTTATAACTTCACATTAATTTGAACCTCGTCGCTTTATCTTTGCCGACCTTGTATGGTCTTTTGGCAAATGATTTTTTGCGTTTTGCCGAGCATAAATTAATGCGCCTTGGTGGGGTACTTTCTAGGATTTGCTTCATCATGAGGAAGAGAAAATAGAGAAATTTGATTAGTATTAAAAAGAAAGAATATTTACAAAGTGTTTACCCTTTAGGTCGGTATCCTGCTTAACCGGTGTCTCATTAAAAACCCTTGTAGGGAAAAAGAGTACCCTCGGGTTAAGTTTTTCTAGCTGTAGTACCGTCTTAGATTACAGGCGTGCCAGGTCCTGGGCAGCTCATTGCCTTCTAGGTCGGATATTTTGTAGTAGCCTGTCCCTAAGACTTCTGTTACCTTGTAGGGCCCTTTCCAATTTGCGGCTAGCTTTCCTTCTCCGACTTTTGTGTTCCGATGTCATTTCGGATTAGAATCAGGTCGTGACTGGAGAAGCTTCGCTTTATTACCTTTTGATTGTATCTGAGGGCCGTTCGCCGTTTTAAGGCTTCTTCTTGAATCCGAGCTCTTTCTCGGACCTCGGGGAGGAGGTCGAGTTCTTCCTTTGTGCCTGCGGGTTATCTTTTTCGTTGTAGAAGATGGTTCTAGGTGACCCTTCCTTTATTTCCATAGGAATATTGCCTCCATCCCGTAAGCTAGCCGGAATGGGATTCTCCCGTTGTAGAGTGCGGGGTTGTCCGATATGCCCATAGTACCTGGGGAGTTCGTCGGCCCACGCCCCTTTGGCCTCTTGGAGTCTCGCTTTAAACCCGGCCAAGATGACTTTATTTGCAGCCTCTGCTTGTCCATTGGCTTGTGGGTGCTCGACCGATGTGAATGGCTGTTTGATTTTTAGTTCGGCCACCAAGTTCTGAAAACTTGTGTCCGTGAACTGTGTTCCATTGTCTGTTGTGATGGAGTAGGGGACTCCGAACCTCGTGACGATGTTTTTGTATAGGAATTTACGGCTTTCTGAGCCGTAATAGTGGCTAAGGGTTCGGCTTCGATCCATTTTGTGAAGTAGTCGACCCCTACTATGAGGTATTTGACTTGCCCCGGTCCTTGTGGAACGGGCCGAGTAGGTCGAGTCCCCATTTTGCGAAGGGCCATGGCGCAGTGATGCTGATAAGGTCTTGGGCGGTGCCTTGTGAAAATGGGCGTGTTTTTGGCAGGGGGGGCATATTTTCACAAACTCTGTCGGTCTCTTTGTAAGGTCGGCCAGTAGAACCCGGCCCTGACTACTTTCTTGGATAGTGCCCGAGCTCCGAGATGGTTCCCACACATGCCTTCGTGGACTTCTTCGAGGACGCCCCTTGTTTCTGAGGTCGGAACGCACCTAAGGAGGGGGTTTGAGAATCCTCTTCTGTATAATACGTCGTGAATTAGCGTATAATTCTGGGCGTCCTTTGCAAGCCTTTTAGCTTCTTTTCTTCTATGGGAGAGTTCCGACTTCAGGTAGTTGAGTATGGGGGTCATCCATCCTTGCTGTTGGTTGGATATATTTAACGTTTCTTCCTCTCTTAGCACGGAGGGAGATTGTAGGGTTTCTTGGAGAAGACTTCTGTTGTTGCCTCCGGGCTTGGTGCTAGCGAGCTTTGAGAGGGCGTCTGCCCGAGCATTTTGTTCCCGAGGTATGTGCTGGATTTGTATTTCCGGGAAGTGTCGTAATTGTGCCTGTGTTTGGTCCAGGTACTTTCATAGTAGGGTCTTTGGCCTGGTAATTTCCATTTACTTGTGATGTGACGACCTGGGAGTCGCTGAAGATCGTGATTCTCTGGGCTCCGACCTCTTCGGCTAGCTTTAGTCCTGCTAGTAGGGCCTCGTATTCGGCTTGGTTGTTTGAAGCCTGGAACTCGAATTTTAAGGATAGCTCTATCCGTGTTCCTTGGTCGCTTTCGAGTATAACACCGGCTCCGCTTCCTGTTTTGTTGAGGACCCGTCGACATACAGATTCCACGAGAGTGGGGTTCCCGGGGTCTCAGTATATTCTGCGATGAAGTCGGCTAGATATTGAGATTTTATGGCAGTCCGGGCTTCATAGTGGAGGTCGAACTGGACAGTTCCACCGCCCATTGTAGGATTCGTCCTGCCATGTCTGTTTTTTGTAGGATGTGTCTCAGGGTTGGTTCGTCCGGACTTTGATGGTGTGGGTTGAAAGTAGGGACGGAGCCTCCGAGCCGTGAATACTAGGGCGTAGGCGAATTTCTATATTTTATAGTTTAATTCGGCCCTTGTAGTGCCTTGCTTACGAAGTATATGGGGTGTTGTCCTTGGTCATTTTTCGTATTAATGCTGAAGCAACTGCCGATGTCCGACCGAGAGGTATAATACGAGCTCTTCCCCTTTTAAGGGCCGGGTTAGGATTGGTGGCTGCCCGAGGAATTCCTTGAATTCTTGGAAGGCTTTTTCGCACTCGGGGTCCATGAGAAGGGTTTCCCTTTCTTTAGGAGTGAGTAGAGAGGTAGTGATTTATCGCTGATCCTGCCAAGAATCTTGATAGGGCGGCTAGCTTCCATTTAGTTGTTGTACTTCTTTGACACACGTCGGGCTCTTCATTTTGAGTATCGTTGGCATTTGTCCGGGTTTGCTTCGATGCCTCTTTGAGTCAGCATGAAGCCTAAGAACTTTCCGGCTTCTGCGGCGAAGGTGCACTTGGTCGGGTTAAGTCTCATGTTGTGTTTCTGAGGGTGCCGAAGACACTTGTGAGGTCGGGAACCAAGTTTCTGTCTTCTTGTGTCTTCACCAGCATATCGTCGACGTACACTTCTAGCTGTAGCCGATGTGCTCTGAGAATACTTTGTTCATTAGCCTTGGTAGGTTGCCCCGGCGTTCTTCAGCCCGAAGGGCATTACTACGTAGCAGTAGTTTGCCCTTGGGGTTATGAACGAGGTCTTCTTGGTCGGGTCCGTACATTGGGATTTGATTGTATCCCGAGTATGCGTCCATGAAGGAGAGATATCTGTAGCCTGAGGCTGCGTCGACTAAGGCGTCGATGTTTGGTAGTGGATATGGTCTTTGGGGCAGGCTTTGTTGAGATCCGTGTAATCGACGCATCCTCCATTTTCCGTTGGGCTTTTTTACCAGGACCACGTTTGCGAGCCATAGGGGATATTTACTTCCCTAATGAATCCTGCATTAGTAGTGCTTGTACCTGTTCTTCTATTGCCTGCATGCGCTCGGGTCCGAGCTTCCGGCGTCTCTGTTGGACGGGTTGGATCCTGGGTATACTGATAGCTTATGGCACGTCAGGTCGGGACTTATGCCTGGCATGTCGGAGGCCTTCCAGGCGAAGAGGTCGGAATTCTCCCTTAAGAGGGTTATGAGTTCCTCCTTTAAGCCTGCTTCGAGGTTTGCTCCAATGTTGTTACTTTTTCAGGTGTGTTCCCGATTTGGATCCTTTCGGTTTCTCCCTCTGGTTGTGGCCGAAGGTCTTCTCGGGTTTGAACTCGCCCGAGTTATTGTGTTGATCTCTTCCCTTTTAGGCTTAGGCTTTCGTTGTAGCATCGCCGTGCTAGCTTTTGGTCGCCCTTTAGGGTAAACGATTCCTTTGTGGTAGGGAAACTTCATACAGAGGTGTGGGGTCGAGACTATAGCTGCCAGTCTGTTTAAGGTTGGTCGCCCAATAAGGGCATTGTACGCTGAAGTGACGTCGACTACAATGTAGTCGATACTTAATGTTTAGATTGCTCGCCTCTTCCAAAGGTAGTGTGTAGCGAGATGTATCCTAAGGGATGGATCGGGGTGTCCCCTAGCCCAAATAGGTCGGTGGGATAGGCTTTTAGCTCTTTTTCCTCAAGTCCGAGTTTGTCGAAGGCCGCTTTGAACAGGATATCTGCTGAGCTTCCCTGGTCAATCAGGGTCCGATGTAAGTTGGCGTTTGCTAGAATAACGGTGATCACCCATTGGATCGTCGTGCCGGGTGTTATCCCTTGAGCATCCTCTGGGTAAATGAGATAGTGGGTAACTCGGGCAGGGAACTGTCTTCTCGGACATGATAGATTTCTTTGAGGTGTCTTTTTCGCGAGGATCTGGATGTTCCTCCGCCTGCGAAACCTCCATTTATCATGTGAACGTGTCTTTCAGGGGTTCGGGACTTGTTCGGCCCGACCTTCACTGTCTCCTCGTCTTCTTCCTGGTATCTTCTCCTTTCTCTGCTATGTATCTGTCGAGCTTTCCTTCTCTGGCTAGCTTTTCTATGACATTCTTTAGGTCGTGGCAGTCGTTGGTAGAATGACCGTAGAGTTTGTGATATTCGCAGTATTCGGACCGATCTCTCCCCGCTCTTTTGTGTTTTAGAGGTCGGGTGGTGGGATCTTTTCGGTGTGGCATACTTCTCTGTAGATGTCTACCAGGGAGACTCGGAGGGGGGTATAGTTGTGGTATTTCCGGGGCTTGTCTGAGTTGGGTTCTTCTTTCTTCTTCTGTTCTCGATCTCGGTCTCGGAGTGGGTAGGTTGATTCCTTCCTAGAAGAGTCTCTTAGCTGGGAGGTTTCCTCCATATTGATATATTTTCTGCCCGCTCCTGCACCTCGTATAGGGAGGTCGGGTATCGTTTGGGAGGGATTGGCTAAACGGTCCTTCCTTTAGGCCGTTTGCCAATCCCATGATAGCTGCTTCAGTGGGCAAGTGTTGTATGTCCAGGCAGGCTTTGTTGAATCGCTCCATGTATTCTCGGAGAGTTCTTGGTTACCTTGTTTGATCCCGAGTAGACTGGGGGCATGTTTTGCCTTGTCCTTTGAATGGAGAACCTTGTTAGGAATTTCTTAGTAGTTAGGTCTTCGAAGCTGGTGATTGATCTCGGTGGCAGGTTGTCGACCACCTCATGGCCGACTTGGTGAGAGTGGTGGGGAAGGCTTTGCACCGAATCGCGTCGGAGGCGTCGACTAGGTACATTCTGCTTCTGAAGTTGCTGAGGTGGTGACTTGGATCGGTGGTGCCGTCGTAGAGATCCATATCGGGTGGTTTGAAGTTTCGCGGTACCTTCTCCTTCATGATCTCTTTGTGAAGGGATCATGATTGCCTTCAGGGGTGGTGTCGCGTTCTGTTCGATCTTTCAGGTTGGCCTCTATTTTCCGTAGTTTTTCTTCTAATTTCTCTGCGCTTGCGAGCCTCCCTTCTCAGATCTTGTTCGGTTTTTTTTGCTTCTTTATGTCCTTTTCAAGTTGTTTCAGTTGGTTTTTGTGTGCCCGGACTGCTTCTAGGATTTCCGAGCTCTTTTCTCTTTCGGGATTCTGTGGATCTTTGTTTGGGAGTGATGTACTTGGGCGATTCTGTTTGTTTCCTCCTGGAGTGCGTGGTGATAGAGGGCTGTCGGTCGTCTCCGGTGTCAATTTCCTCTTGTTCCGAAGCAGCGTGGTCATTGTTGAGAGGATCGTCCCATGGTAAAGGGATGACTTCCAGGTCCCCGGCAACGGCGCCAATGTTCCGAGGGTTACCTGAAACGTGTAGCTCGGTCGTCTAGCAAGGCCCGAGGTAGGGGTTCCGTGACCGAGCTTGGTGTGCTGAGCGGCGGGGGGTTGTACCTGCAATGACACTCCGCTTAAGTTATGGTCCAAGCAGATATTGAGTAGAATTAGAGTATGTCTTATACCTGGGTGTTCCAGTATTTATAGTGGTTGGCCGTGATCTTCCCTGGATAAGATATTCTTATCTTATCTTATCTTTTGGGAGTTTTATCTCTATCTTTGCGGAACCGCCTCTTCTAGGCCTATTTCGGCCTTTTAGGTTTTGGGCTGCGTTCCTTTTGATGGGCCTTCCTTGCTATGATGTCCGAGGTCCGACCTTTAGGCGTGGGCCTTTGGATGAGGTCGGACCTTTCGTGGATTGGCCGAGTATGGAGAGCTCGGTCAGGGTATGAACAGATGCCAATCATTCTTAACTTCAAAGGATAAAGTGAGATGCCAAAACTATTTGTTCATACCCTGACCGAGCTCTCCAAACTCGGTAATGCTGATAGAAGGCCCGACCTCGACCCAAGGCCCACGTTCGAGGTCGGACCTCGGACAAACAGGCCAAAGAAAGGCCCATCAGAAGGAACTAAGCCCAAAACCTAAAGGCCGAAAGGGCCTGGGAAAGGCGGTTCCGCAAAGATAGAGATGAATCTCCCAAAAGATAAGATAAGATAAGAATATCTTATCCAGGGATGATCGCAGCCAACTACTATAAATACACTGGAGCACCCAGGTATAACTCATACTCTAATTCTACTTGATATCTGCTTGGACCCATGCTAACTTAAGCATCGGAGTGTCATTGCAGGTACAACCCCCGCCGTTCAGCACAACCAGCTCGGGTCACAGACCCCCCACCTCGGGCCTTACCAGAAGACCGAGCTACACATTTCAGGTAACCCTCGGAACATTGGCGCCGTTGCCGGGGAACCTGGAAGTCATCCCTTTACCATGGCGGACGACCCTCCCAACAATAACCACGCTACATCAGAACAAGAAGAGGAAGTTGACACCGGAGAACGGCCGGACAGCCCTCTATCACCACGCACTCCAGGAGGAAACAAACAGAATCGCCCAAAGACATCACCCCAGACAAAGATCCACAAAATCCCGAAAGAGAAAAAAGTTCGGAGATTCTGGAAACAGTTCGGGCACAACAAAGCCGGCTGAGACAACTCGAAGAGGACGCAAAGAAGCAGAAGGAAACTGAACAGGATCTGAGAAGGGAAGCTCGCAAACGCAGAGAATTGGAAGAAAAACTGCGGAAGATAGAGGCCAACCTGAAAGATAGGACGGAACACGGCACCACTCCCGAAAGCAACCATGATCCCTTCACACAAGAGATCATGAAAGAGAAGGTACCGCGAAACTTCAAACCACCAGATATGGACCTCTACGACGGCACCACCCATCCAAGTCATCACCTCAGCAATTTCAGAAGCAGAATGTACTTAGTCGACGCCTCCGACGCGATTCGATGCAAAGCCTTCCCCACCACTCTCACTAAGTCAGCCATGAAGTGGTTCGACAACCTGCCACCAGGATCAATCTCCAGCTTGAAGACCTGACCAAAAAATTCTTAACAAGGTTCTCTATTCAAAAGGACAAGGCAAAACATGCCCCCAGCCTACTCGGGATCAAACAAGGCAACCGAGAAACTCTCAGAGAGTACATGGAGCGATTCAACAAGGCCTGCCTGGACATACAACACTTGTCCACGGAAGCAGCCATCATGGGACTAGCAAACGGCCTAAAAGAAGGACCGTTTAGCCAATCCCTATCCAAAAGATACCCGACTTCCTTATACGAAGTACAAGAACGGGCAGGAAAGTATATCAACATGGAAGAAACCTCCCAGCTGAGAGACTCTTCCAGGAAGGAGTCAACCTACCCGCCCGAGATCGAGATCGGGAACAGAAAAAAGAAAGAAGAATCCAACTCGGACAAGCCACGAAAATACCACAGCTACATTCCCCTCCGAGTCTCCCTGGTAGACGTCTACAGAGAAGTATGCCACACCGAGAAGATCCCACCACCCAAACCTCTGAAGCACAAGAGAGCAGGAAGAGATCGGTCCGAGTACTGCGAATATCACAGACTCTACGGCCACTCTACTAACGACTGCCACGACTTAAAGAATGTTATAGAAAAGCTAGCCAGAGAGGGAAAACTCGACAGATACATAGCTGAGAAAGGAGAAGAAACCAGAAAGAGAAGACGGGGAGATAACGAAGATCGGGCCGAGCAAACACGAACCCGCGAACTCCTGAAAGGCACATACACATGATAAACGGAGGTTTCGCAGGGGGAGGGACATCCAAATCCTCACGGAAGAGACACCTCAAGAAGTCTACCATGTCCGAGAAGACAGCCCCTTACCCGAGTTACCTACTATCATTTACCCGAGAAGATGCTCTTGGAATAATACCCGGACACGACGACCCTATGGTGATCACCATCATCCTAGCCAACGCCAATTTACATCGAACCCTGATCGACCAAGGAAGCTCAGCAGATATCCTGTTCAAAGCAGCCTTCGACAAGCTCGGACTCGAAGAAAAAGAGCTAAAAGCCTATCCACTGACCTGTTTGGACTAGGAGATACCCCGATCCGCCCCTTGGGATACATCTCATTACACACTACCTTTGGAAAAGGCGAGCAAACCAAAACACTAAGCATCGACTACATTGTAGTCGACGTCACTTCAGCATACAATGCCCTCATCGGACGACCAACCCTAAACAGACTAGCGGCTATAGTCTCGACCCCACACCTCTGTATGAAGTTCCCTACCGCAAAGGGAATCGCTACCCTAAAAGGCGACCAAAAACTAGCACGACGATGCTACAACGAAAGCCTGAGCCTAAAAGAGGTCAACACAATAGAACTCGGGCGAGTCCAAGCCCGAGAAGATCTTCGGCCACAACCAGAAGGAGAGACCGAAAAGATCCAGATCGGGAACACACCCGAGAAAGTAACAAACATAGGGGCAAACCTCGAGGCAGGCCTAAAGGAGGAACTCACAACCCTCTTAAGGGAGAATTCCGACCTCTTCGCCTGGAAAGCCTCCGATATACCAGGCATAAGCCCCGACCTGATGTGCCATAAGCTATCAGTATACCCGGGATCCCGACCTGTCCAACAAAGACGCAGGAAGCTCGGGCCCGAACGCATGCAAGCAATAGAAGAACAAGTGCAAGCACTACTAGATGCAGGGTTCATTAGGGAAGTAAAGTACCCCCTATGGCTCGCAAACGTGGTCCTAGTGAAGAAGCCCAATGGAAAATGGAGGATGTGCGACTACACGGATCTCAACAAAGCCTGCCCCAAAGATCCATATCCACTACCGAACATCGACGCCTTAGTCGATGCCGCTTCGGGCTACAGATACCTCTCCTTCATGGATGCATACTCGGGATACAATCAAATCCCGATGTAAGGACCCGACCAAGAAAAGACCTCGTTCAACCCCAAGGGCAAACTACTACGTAGTAATGCCCTTCGGGCCGAAGAACGCAGGGGCAACCTACCAGAGGCTAATGAACAAAGTGTTCTCAGAACACATCGGGCTACAGCTAGAGGTGTACGTCGACGACATGCTAGTAAAGACACAAGAAGACAGAAACTTGGTGGCCGACCTCAGCAGTATCTTCGACACCCTCGGAAACACAACATGAGACTTAACCCGACAAAGTGCACCTTCGCCGCAGAAGCCGGGAAGTTCTTAGGCTTCATGCTGACTCAGAGAGGCATCGAAGCAAACCCGGACAAATGCCAAGCAATACTCAATATGAAAAGCCCGACGTGTGTCAAAGAAGTACAACAACTAAATGGGAGACTAGCCGCCCTATCAAGATTCTTGGCAGGATCAGCGATAAGATCACCCTCTCTACTCACTCCTAAAGAAAGGGAAACCCTTCTCTTGGACCCGGAATGCGAAAAGGCCTTCCAAGAATTCAAGGAATTCCTCGGGCAGCCACCAATCTTAACCCGACCTCTAAAAGGGGAAGAGCTCGTACTATACCTGTCGGTCGGACATCGGGCAGTCGCCTCGGCACTAATACGAGAAAATGAGGAGGGGCAACACCCCATATACTTCGTAAGCAAAGCACTACAAGGGGCCGAATTAAACTATCAGAAAATAGAGAAATTCGCCTATGCACTAGTGTTCACAGCTCGGAGACTCCGCCCTACTTTCAAGCCCACACCATCAAAGTCCGGACAAACCAACCCATGAGACACATCCTACAAAAGACAGACATGGCAGGACGAATCCTACAATGGGCGGTGGAATTGTCCGAGTTCGACCTCCACTATGAAGCCCGGACTGCCATAAAATCTCAATACCTAGCCGACTTCGTCGCAGAATACACTGAGACCCCGGGAACCCCACTCTCATGGAATCTGTATGTCGATGGATCTCAAAAAAACAGGAAGCGGGGCCGGTGTTATACTCGAAAGCGATCAAGGAACACGGATTGAGCTATCCCTAAAATTCGAGTTCCAGGCCTCAAATAACCAAGCCGAATACGAAGCCCTACTAGCGGGACTAAAACTAGCCGAAGAGGTCAGAGCAAAGAGGATCACGATCTTCAGCGACTCCCAGGTCGTCACATCACAAGTAAATGGAAGCTACCAGGCCAAAGACCCTACTATGAAAAAATACCTGGACCAAACACAGGCGCAATTACGACACTTCCCGGAAATACAAATCCAGCACATACCCCGGGAGCAAAATGCCCGGGCAGACGCCCTCTCAAAGCTTGCTAGCACCAAGCCCGGAGGGAACAACAGAAGTCTCCTCCAAGAAACTCTACAATCCCCTCCGTGTTAAGGGGAAGAAATACTAAATATATCCGGGCAACAACAAGGATGGATAACCCCCATACTCAACTATCTGAAATCGGGAACTCTCCCGCCGAAAGAAAAGAAGCTAAAAGGCTTACAAAAGACGCCCAGAACTACACGTTAATCCACGACGTATTATACAGAAGAGGATTCTCAAACCCCTCCTTAGGTGCGTCCCGACCTCAGAAACGAAGAGCGTCCTCGAAGAAGTCCACGAAGGCATGTGTGGGAACCATCTCGGAGCTCGGGCACTATCCAAAAAAGTAGTCAGAGCCGGGTCTACTGGCCGACCTTGCAAAGAGACGCAACAGAGTTTGTGAAAATATGCCCCCCTGCCAAAAAACGCCAATTTTCACAAAGCACCGCCCGAAGACCTCATAAGCATCACCGCACCATGGCCCTTCGCAAAGTGGGGACTCGACCTACTCGGCCCATTCCCACAAGGACCGGGGCAAGTCAAGTACCTCATAGTAGGGGTCGACTACTTCACAAAGTGGATCGAGGCTGAACCCTTAGCCACTATTACGGCTCAGAAAAGCCGTAAATTCCTATACAAAAACATTGTCACGAGGTTCGGAGTCCCCTACTCCATCACAACAGACAATGGAACAGTTCACAGACACAAGTTTTCAGAACTTGGTGGCCGAGCTAAAAATCAAACAGCAGTTCACATCGGTCGAACACCCGCAAGCCAATGGACAAGCAGAGGCCGCAAATAAAGTCATCTTGGCCGGGTTAAAACGAAGACTCCAAGAGGCCAAAGGGGCATGGGCCGATGAACTCCCCCAGGTATTATGGGCATATCGGACAACCCCGCACTCTACAACAGGAGAATCCCCATTCCGACTAGCCTACGGAATGGAGGCAATGATTCCCGTCGAAATAGACGAAGGATCACCCAGAACCATCTTCTACAACGAAGGAGGCAACCCTCAGGCACAAAGGGAAGAACTCGACCTCCTACCCGAGGTCCGAGAAAGAGCCCGAATCAAGGAAGAAGTCTTAAAACAACGAACGGCCCTCAGATATAACCGAAAGGTGATAAAACGAAGCTTCTCCACTCACGACCTGATTTTAATCCGAAACGACATCGGAACACAAAAATCGGGAGAAGGAAAGCTAGCCGCAAATTGGAAGGGGCCCTACAAAGTAACAGAAATCTTAGGGACAGGCTACTACAAGATCCGACCTAGAAGGCAATGAGCTGCCAGAACCTGGCACGCCTGTAACCTAAGACGATACTACAGCTAGAATAACTTAACCCGAGGTGTACTCTTTTTCCCCACGAGGGTTTTTTAATGAGACACCCGGTTAAGTAGGACACCCGACCTAGTCAAAAGGGTAAACACTTTGTACATATTCTTCTTAATACTAATCAAATTCTTTATTTTCTCTTTCTCGTTATAAAGCATATCCTAAAAAGTACCCACCAAGGCGCATTAATTTATGCTCGGCAAAACGCAAAAAATCATTTGCCAAAGGCCATACGAGGTCGGCAAAGATGAAGCGACGAGGTTCAAATTAATGTGAGAAGTTATAAAAGTAACTCTGAATGGCTCAAAAAGCCAAATAGAAAAGAAGTTACAAAAATAACTTAAAAAAGGCCGACCAAACAACGAAGTCGGACCTGACCAAAGGGGTACTCAAGGATCCGATGTCCGAGAGTAAACTCGGACCCAAGAAAGAAGCTGGCAAAAGAACCAGGACTTCGAGAAACGCTAGCTAAAAAGTTGTTACCCAAAAACAACTAAAAAGCAAAAAGCGAGAAAGTCAAGGCGCTAGCTAAAAAGTGTTACCCAAAAACAACTAAAAAGCAAAAAGCGAGAAAGTCAAGGCGCTAGCTAAAAAGTTGTTACCAAAAACAACTAAAAAGCAAAAAGCGAGAAAGTCAAGGCGCTAGCTAAAAAGTTGTTACCCAAAAACAACTAAAAAGCAAAAAGCGAGAAAGTCAAGGCGCTAGCTAAAAAGTTGTTACCCAAAAACAACTAAAAAGCAAAAAGCGAGAAGTCAAAGCGCTAGCTAAAAAGTTGTTACCCAAAAACAACTAAAAAAGCAAAAAGCGGGAAGTCAAAACGCTAGCTAAAAAGTTGTTACCCAAAAACAACTAAAAAAGCAAAAAGCGGGAAGTCAAAACGCTAGCTAAAAAGTTGTTATCCGAGAACAACTAAAAAGCATAAAAGCGGAACAAGACAAATCGAAACACAAAGCATGGCATAATAAAGCTACAAGAGTAGCTAAAATAGCAGAACAGGTGTCCAAAATGTTTGCAGAAAACATCCAAAAAACAAAAAGCCCACAGGTCGGGCAAAAGCACAAAAAGTACAAAAAATTACAGAGGATCAAGGCCCTTTCCAGACTCCGCATCAACACCTGGCTGAAACATGGATATCGGGACTGCAGGAACAGCACCATCGCTTGGAACCTCCATACCAACTCTATCCTCGGCCAAAGGTGAAGTCGGGTTCACGACCGGAGCCTCGGGGTCGGACACCGGAGCCTTGGGGTCGGACATCGGAACCTCATCCTCAACAGGGGCAGGAACAATCTTCCCTCCACAACCATGTTATCCGTACTGAACAAACTGAGATCCAATTCGGGAGCAAGAACCCGGACCTGATCCCTCAAATTCACAAACATAGCATCCATACCTTGGCCACATTATCTTCCAGCTCATAAAGTCATCCCGAGCAGATTGCAGCTTCTCCTTCGTCTCCACAAGCTCAGCATACAGCTTGGTATAGTTCTCCGTCGCCCCCTCGCCATCTCCTCAGACGTCTTCGCCACCGCCACAGCCGCGGTAGCCCTAGTCTTCTCTTCCTCCAAAGACTCCTCCAGCTCGGCAATCCTAGCATCCTTCAGCTGACTAACCTTATCAAGCTCGGACCGGGCCTTCTCAAGTCGGGAGCTGGTCGCCCCAAGGGGAGCTTTCTTAAACCCGAGCAATGGCGGCATGAAGGCTAGCCATCCGAACACAACTCCGCGCCATATACTGAAAGTGATGCTCCATGGACGCATCATCAGTAGAAATAAAAGTCTGAGGAAGAATGTGCTGCTCAACCCAACCGAGAGCATCGAAATCCTTGTCATTGAAACCAGCAGGCTCTCGGGAAGTCTTCTGTCTTGGGGGGAGGACCCGAGGTCGAGGTCGGGGAAAGCTGACCGGGTCCGGAGGTCGGAGGATCCTGAGTTATAGCTCGGAACTGAGGGACCGGAATGGTCTTCGACCGAGTCTGAACACCAATTGTAGTCTTCTGCGGAGAAGGTCGGGGAGAAGCTTCAGCCTCGATATTCCGAGATGCCGCAGATTTCTTCGCTCGACGGAGAAACTTCAGAATCAGCCTGAGAAGACATCTCTGCAGAACGAAACAAAGAGGTTATCAAACAGAAAGATCAAAACAAAGTCAAAATATGAAAATGAAATCTCAAAAAGAGGTCGGGAACTACCTAACTCGGAACGGAGAAGGCTTGGATCTCCCAAACATTTCTTCGTATCCAAGTGAGGTGCCCGACCCCATAGACTGCTCAACACACCAACGAAAGCCTGTTCCACCTCATCTAGACTCTCGAAAGTGTACTTAACCGACACCACACTCTCTTGCCAACAAAGAGGAAACGAAGGCTCCCCACTCTCATCTAAGAAAAAAGGTCGGACATCTCCAACAGCCCGGACTTTGAAGTAATAGTTTTTGAAATCGTGAAACGACTCATCATACAAAGTGCAAATTTCCTACCCTGGTTAGCCCTAAACGAAACCCAGGACACCTTCCCAGCACCCGACCCCGGCTTCGTCAGTACAAAACAGATAAGAAAAAGAGAAACAGAAGGGGAGACGCCTAAAATCTGACACAAAAGTTGGAAAAGCTTTAAAAACGCCCAAGAGTTCGGATGGAGCTGTGTAGGGGCAAGGTTACAAGACCAAAGGACCTCGAATTCCAGGTCGGTGAAAGGAAGACGGACACCTAGCTTGGAGAAGAAACAATCATAAGCATAGAAGAAAAGTTTCGGAACTCTCTAACGGCGGAAAACATACCCTCTCCTCGGACTCCGGGGCTGCTAACTCGTAATCCCGCTCATACTCCCTGTTCTCACAAATACTACACTCCCTACGGAACCTAATCAGATACTCAGAATCTACAACAGACGGGACCCTTAAAGGAGCAGGATCTACCCAACCTAGACCACTCGGAATCTTGGTCGACATTGCTTGAAACACCTTTCGAGACATAAAAAAAATCTTGCCTACAAAGAAAGAATACAACAGCAAGACAAAAATCACACAAAGGCAGAAAAACCAAATTCAACAAAAACAAAAGAAAGCAAAGTTCTTTTACAAACAAGAAGGCAGCAACTCGAATAACAAAAATGGATCGGAGAAAAGAGTCCCCCACACACACATACAAAGCAATAGCGGCGCCTCTTTTCGGGGCAACCGGGCATAGAAGATCAGAAAGAAGAAGCGTACGAAGAATAAAAGCGAAAAAAGCAAACCTGGAAAAGAAGAAAAAGCGACGAGCTCCGACGAAAGGAAAAACGGCGGCGCAGAAAAGAACTCTGAAAAAACGCACAAAAAATGGAAGACGAAGAACAGAGAGAAAGAAGAGAAGATGCTCGAAAGAAGATGAATAAACAAAGAAAAATGAAGAAAGGGGCAATAAATAAAGCCTCCACAGAACGCCGCACGGAAATCGAGGAAGAAAACGGTAACAAGCAATAAATGCTGAAACGACCGTTTTCAAATTTTGAAAAACTACTATGCCCGAGCTCGACCTTCCGAAAAAAGACGAACTCGGGCAGGGGCACTGTTCATACCTGACCGAGCTCTCCAAACTCGGTAATGCTGATAGAAGGCCGACCTAGACCCAAGGCCCACGTTCGAGGTCGGACCTCGGACAAACAGGCCAAAGAAAGGCCCATCAGAAGGAACTAAGCCCAAAACCTAAAGGCCGAAAGGGCCTGGGAAAGGCGGTTCCGCAAAGATAGAGATGAATCTCCCAAAAGATAAGATAAGATAAGAATATCTTATCCAGGGATGATCGCAGCCAACTACTATAAATACACTGGAGCACCCAGGTATAACTCATACTCTAATTCTACTTGATATCTGCTTGGACCCATGCTAACTTAAGCATCGGAGTGTCATTGCAGGTACAACCCCCGCCGTTCAGCACAACCAGCTCGGGTCACAGACCCCCCACCTCGGGCCTTACCAGAAGACCGAGCTACACGTTTCAGGTAACCCTCGGAACACTATTCAAGAGGCAAAAAGCTACTAGTCCCGCTCATCTGATTGGAGCTTAGTTTCATTGATAGTTTGGAGTTTATAGTATATTCTCTTCTTTTTATCTAATTTGATTTTCAGTTGCTTGGGGACAAGCAACAATTTAAGTTTGGTGTTGTGATGAGTGGATAATCTATATGCTTTTTGGCATTGTTTTTAGTATGATTTAGTTAGTTTTTATTATATTTTTATTAGTTTTTAATTAAAAATCACATTTCTGGACTTTACTATGAGTTTGTATGTTTTTCTGTGATTTCAGGTCATTTCTGGCTGAAATTGAGGGACCTGAGCAAAAATCTGCTTCAGAGGCTGATAAAGGACTGCTGATGCTGTTGGATTCTGACCTCCCTACACTCGAAATGGATTTTCCGGAGCTACATAACACCAAATGGCGCGCTCTCAATTGCGTTAGAAAGTAGACATCCAGAGCTTTCCAGCAATATATAATAGTTCATACTTTGCTCGCGTTTAGATGACGCAAACTGGCGTTGAACGCCAGCTCTTTGCCCAATTCTGGAGTTAAACGCCAGAAACAAGCTGCAAAGCAGAGTTAAACGCAAGAAACAAGTTACAAACTGGCGTTCAACTCCAAGGAAGACCTCTACACGTGAAAGCTTCAATGCTCAGCCCAAGCACACACCAAGTGGGCCCAGAAGTGGATTTCTGCATCATTTACTCATCTTTGTAAACCCTAGTAACTAGTTTAGCATAAATAAAACTTTTTGCTATTGTATTTACATCTCTAGAACACATCATGTAACTTTGACGTTCTGAGACCTCCATTGGAGGCTGGCCACTCGGCCATGTCTACCCTACTTTTACTTATGTATTTTCAACGGTAGAGTTTCTACACACCATAGATTAAGGTGTGGAGCTCTGCTATACCTCGAGTATTGCAATTACTACTATTTTCTATTCAATTCAGTTTATTCTTGTTCTAAGATATTCATTCACACACAGGAACTTGATGAATGTGATGATTATGTGACGCTTATCATCATTCTCACTTATGAACGCGTGCCTGACAACCACTTTCGTTCTACATGCAAACAAAGCTTGAATGTGTATCTCTTGGATTCCTTAACCAGAATCTTCGTGGTATAAGCTAGAATTATTGGCGGCCATTCTTGAGAATCCGGAAAGTCTAAACCTTGTCTGTGGTATTCCAAGTAGGATTCAGGGATTAAATGACTGTGACGAGCTTCAAACTCGCGAGTGCTGGGCATAGTGACAGATGCAAAAGGATTACTGAATCCTATTCCAGCATGATCAAGAACCGACAGATGATTAGCCGTGCTGTGACAGAGCATTTGGACCATTTTCATTGAGAGGACGGGATGTAGCCATTGACAACGGTGATGCCCAACATACAGCTTGCCATGGAAAGGAGTAAGAAGGATTGGATGAAGATAGTAGGAAAGTAGAGAGACGGAAGGGACAAAGCATCTCTACACGCTTATCTGAAATTCTCACCAATGAATTACATAAGTACCTCTATCCTATTTTATATTTTGTTTCTATTTTAATTATCAATTCACCATAAACATTTGAATCCGCCTGACTGAGATTTACAAGATGACCATAGCTTGCTTCATACCGAAAATCTATGTGGGATCGACCCTTAGTCGCGTAAGGTTTATTACTTGGACGACCCAGTGCACTTGTGATGAGCGGATAATTTATACACTTTTTGGCATTGTTTTTAGTATGTTTTAGTTAGTTTTTATTATATTTTTAGTAGTTTTTAATTAAAAATCACATTTCTGGAATTTACTATGAGTTTGTGTGTTTTTCTGTGATTTCAGGAAATTTCTGGCTTAAATTGAGGGACCTGAGCAAAAATCTGATTCAGAGGCTGACAAAGGACTGCTGATGCTGTTGGATTCTGACCTCCCTGCACTCGAAATGGATTTTCTGGAGCTACAGAACTCCAAATAGCGCGCTCTCAATTGCGTTGAAAGGTAGACATCCAGGGCTTTCCAGCAATATATAATAGTCCATACTTTGCCCGAGTTTAGAAAACATAAACTGGCGTTCAACGCCAGCTCTCTGCCCAATCCTGGAGTCAAACGCCAGAAACACGTTGCAAAGCGGAGTTAAAGCTCAAAACTCAGCCCAAGCACACACCAGGTGGGCCCCAAAAGTGAATTTCTACATCATTTACTTATTTCTGTAACCCTAGTAACTAGTCTGATATAAACAGGACCTTTTACTATTGTATTAGACATCTCTAGACGTTTAGTTCTTAGATCATGGGGGCTGGCCATTCGGCCATGCCTAGACCTTATCACTTATGTATTTTCAACGGTAGAGTTTCTACACACCATAGATTAAGGTGTGGAGCTCTGCTGTACCTCGAGTATTAATGCAATTACTACTATTTTTTATTCAATTCAGCTTATTCCTATTCTAAGATATTCATTCGCACACAAGAACTTGATGAATGTGATGATTATGTGACGCCCATCATCATTCTCACTTATGAACGCGTGCCTGACAACCACTTCCGTTCTACATGCAAACAAGGTTTGAATGTGTATCTCTTAGCCTCCTGGTCGTGAGATCAGAGTCTTCGTGGTATAAGTTAGAACCCATGGACGGCCATTCCCGAGATCCGGAAAGTCTAAACCTTGTCTGTGGTATTCCGAGTAGGATCTGGGAAGGGATGGTTGTGACGAGCTTCAAACTCGCGAGTGCTGGGCGTAGTGACAGACGCAAAAGGATAGTAAATCCTATTCCAGTATGATCGAGAACCGACAGATGAATAGCCATGCCGTGACAGAGCATTTGGACCATTTTCACTGAGAGGATGGAATGTAGCCATTGACAACTGTGATGTCCAACATACAGCTTGCCATGGAAAGGAGTAGGAAGGATTGGATGAAGACAATAAGAAAGCAGAGAGACAGAAGGTACAAAGCATCTCCATACGCTTGTCTGAAATTCTCACCAATGAATTACATAAGTATCTCTATCCTATTTTATATTTTATTTATATTTTATTTATCAATTCACCATAACCAATTGAATCCGCCTGACTCAAACGTACAAGATGACCATAGCTTGCTTCATACCAACTATCTCCGTGGGATCGACCCTTACTCACGTAAGGTTTATTACTTGGACGACGCAGTGCACTTGCTGGTTAGTTGTGCGAAGTTGTGACAAAGAATTAAAATTATAAATGCGCATATTGAGTTTTCAGCGCCGTTCCCAAGAAGATGAACCGTCACAATTTCTGTGCACCATGTTTTTGGCGCCGTTGTCGGGGATTGTTCGAGTTTGAACAACTGACGGTTCATCTTGTTGCTCAGATTAGGTAATTTTATTTTATTTTTAAAGCTTTTTATTTCTTATTTTCGAAAAAAAGTTATGAAATCATAAAATCAAAAATATTTTTATGTTTCTTGTTCGAGTCTTGTGTCAATTTTTAAGTTTGGTGTCTTGCATATTTCTATTTTTTCTTAAGAATTTTCGAAAATTCATGCATGTGTTCTTCATGATCTTCAAGTTGTTCTTGCCCAGTCTTCTTGTTTGATCTTCATATTTTCTTGTTTTGTGTCTTTTCTTGTTCTTCATATGCATTTTTAATTTCTTATTGTCTAAAGCTTGAAAATTTCTAAGTTTGGTGTCTTGCATGTGTGTCTTCTCTTAAAAATTTTCAAAAACATATTCTTGATGTTCATCTTGACATTCAAAGTGTTCTTGGTGTTCATCTTGACATTCATAGTGTTCTTGCATAATTTTCTTGTTTTGATTCATACTTTTTATGTTTTGCATTAATTTGGTGTTTTTCTCTTTCTTCAGTAAAAATTCAAAAATCAAAAAAATATCTTTTCCTTATTTTACTCAAAATTTTCGAAATCTTTGGGTTGACTTAGTCAAAAATTTTTAATATAAGTTGTTTCTTGTTAGTCAAGTCAAGATTTCAATTTTAAAAATCTTATCTTTTTCAAAAATCAAATCTTTTTCATTTTTCTTATTATTTTCGAAAATTTTGAAATTTGATTTTCAAAATCTTTTTTTATTTTGTTCCATATTTTCGAATTGTTTACTAACATTTAATGTTTTGATTCAAAAATTTTCAAGTTGTTACTTGCCTATTAAGAAAGGTTCAATCTTTAAACTTTAATTCATATCTTTTTGTTTCTTGTTAATCAAGTAATCAACTTTAATTTTCAAAATCAAATCTTTTCAAATTTCTTCCTCAAATCTTTTTTTTTTAAAGTAAATTTCAATCATATCTTTTTCAAAATTTGATTTCAAAATCTTTCCTAACTCCTTATCTTTTCAAATTTGATTTTCAAATATTTTTCAATTAATCTTATCTTTTTGTTTGATTCTTATCTTTTTCAAAACTATCTAACTAATTTTCTCTTTCTAATTTTCGAAAATCTCTTCCCTCTTTTTCAAAATTTATTTTTAATTAATTAATTAATTGTTTTAAATTTTAATTTAATTTCAATTTTAATTTTCGAATTTTAACTTTAAACTTTATTTTTATTTTAATTAATTTTCGAATTCTTCTCTTCTTCATCTCCTTCTATTTATTTATTCATCTATTAACACTTCTCTTCACTCAGAATTCGAACCCAATTCTCACCCTTGTGTTTGGATTCTTTTCTTTTCCTTCTTCTATTCTTCTCTTCTACTCACATAAAGAAATCTCTTTACTGTGACATAGAGGATTCCATATTTTCTTTTGGGTTCGATTCTTTTTCATATGAGCAGGAACAAGGATAAGAACATTCTTGTTGAAGCTGATCCTGAACATGAAAGAACTCTGAAAAGGAAGCTGAGGGAAGCCAAAGCACAACTCTCTAGAGAAAATCTGACAGAAATTTTTGAAAAAGAATGAGACATGGCCGAAAATAATAACAATGCAAGGAAGATGCTTGGTGACTTCACTGCACCAAATTCCAATTTACATGGAAGAAGCATCTCAATCCCTGCCATTGGAGCAAACAATTTTGAGCTTAAACCTCAATTAGTCTCTCTGATGCAACAGAACTGCAAGTTTCATGGACTTCCATCAGAAGATCCTTTTCAATTCTTAACTGAATTCTTGCAGATCTGTGATACTGTTAAGACCAATGGGGTTGATCCCGAGGTCTACAGGCTTATGCTTTTCCCGTTTGCTGTAAGAGACAGAGCTAGAATATGGTTGGACTCTCAACCTAAGGATAGCCTGAACTCTTGGGATAAGCTGGTCACGGCTTTCTTAGCCAAGTTCTTTCCTCCTCAAAAGCTTAGTAAGCTTAGAGTGGATGTTCAAACCTTTAGACAAAAAGAAGGTGAATCCCTCTATGAAGCTTGGGAGAGATATAAGCAACTAACCAAAAAGTGTCCTTCTGACATGCTTTCAAAATGGACCATCCTGGATATATTCTATGATGGTCTGTCTGAGTTATCAAAGATGTCACTGGACCATTCTGCAGGTGGATCCATTCACCTAAAGAAAACACCTGCAGAACCTCAGGAACTCATAGACACGGTTGCAAATAACCAGTTTATGTACACTTCTGAAAGGAATCCTATGAATAATGGGACGCCTCAGAGGAAGGGAGTTCTTGAAATTGATGCTCTGAATGCCATATTGGCTCAGAACAAACTATTGACTCAGCAAGTCAATATGATTTCTCAAGAGTCTGAATGGATTGCAAGCTGCATCCAACAGTGCTAAAAAGGCATCTTCTGAAGAAGAAGCTTATGATCCTGAGAACCCTGCACTAGCAGAGGTGAATTACATGGGTGAACCCTATGGAAACACCTATAATCCCTCACGGAGAAATCATCCAAATTTTTCATGGAATGATCAACAAAAGCCTCAACAAGGCTTTAATAATGGTGGAAGAAACAGGCTTAGCAATAGCAAGCCTTTTCCATCATCAACTTAGCAACAGATAGAGAATTCTGAGCAGAATCCATCTAGCTTAGCAAATATAGTCTCTAATCTCTCTAAGGCCACTCTGAGTTTCATGAATGAAACAAGGTCCTCCATTAGAAATTTGGAGGCACAAGTGGGCCAACTGAGTAAAAGAGTCATTGAAGCTACTCCTAGTACTCTCCCAAGCAATATAGAAGAAAATCCAAAAGGAGAGTGCAAGGCCATAACCTTGCTTGGTGTGCCCGAATCCATAGAGGAGGAGGAGAACGTGAATCCTAGTGAGGAAGACCTCCTGGGACGTTCAATGACCAATAAGGAGTTTCCCTTTGAGGAACCAGAGGAATCTAAGGCTCATCTAGAGACCATAGAGATTCCACTGCATCTTCTTTTACCATTCATGAGCTCTGATGATTATTCATCTTCTGAAGAAGATGAAGACAATGTTGAAGAGCTAGTTGCTCAATATTTAGGAGCAATCATGAAGCTGAATGCCAAATTGTTTGGTAATGAGACTTGGGAGGATGAACCTCCATTGCTCATCAAGGAACTAAATGCCTTGGTTCAGCAAACTCTACCTCAAAAGAAACAGGATCCTAGAAAATTCCTAATTCCCTGTAACATAGGCACCATGACCTTTGAGAAGGCTCTGTGTGACCTGGGGTCAGGCATAAACTTAATGCCACTCTCTTTAATGGAGAAACTTGGGATCTTTGAGGTACAGACTGCCAAATTCTCATTCAAGATGGCAGACGAATCCATGAAAAAGGCTTATGGGTTAGTAGAGGACGTGCAAGTAAAGGTTGAAGGCCTTTACATCCCTGCTGATTTCATAATCCTAGACACTGGGAAGGATGAGGATGAATCAATCATCCTTGGAAGACCCTTCCTAGCCACAGCAAAAGCTGTGATTGATGTGGACAGAGGAGAGTTGGTCCTTCAACTGAATGAGGGCAACCTTGTGTTTAAAACTCAAGGATCTCCTTGTGTAACCATGGAGAGGAAGCATGAAAAGCTTCTCTCACAGTCAAACTCTAAGTTTGGTGTTGGAAGGCCATAACCAAACTCTAAGTTTGGTGTTGGGAGGTCCCAACAATGCTCTGAACATCTGTGAGGCTCCATGAGTGCTCACTGTCAAGCTATTGACATTAAAGAAGCGCTTGTTGGGAGGCAACCCAATGTTATTTAATTATGTTTCTTTATTTTCCATTGTTATTTTATGTGTTCTGTATGTTGATGATCATGTGAAGGCACAAAAATTACTGAAAAATCAAAAATAGAATGAAAAACAGAATGAAAAATAGCTCACCCTGGAGGAAGAGCTTACTGGAGTTTAAACGCCAGTAAGGCTAGCAGAATGGGCATTAAACGCCCAGTCTGGCACCATTCTGGGCATTAAACACTAGAAATGGGCACCAGACTGGCGTTTAACACCAGAAATGGGCACCAAACTGGCGTTTAACGCCAGAAACAAGCATGAAAGTGGCGTTTAACGCCAGAAATGCATACATAGGGCATTTTACACGCCTAAAACGTGCAAGGATGTGAAATCCTTGACACCTCAAGATCTGTGGACCCCACAGGATCCCCACCTACCTCAACTCACCTTCTCTCTTCTTCCTCACACAATCCAATAACCCTCTTCCCCAAACACCCATTCACCAATCACCTCAATCTCTCTTCCCCATCACCTCTTCACCACTCACATCCATCCACACTTTCCCATAAACCCCACCTACCTTCAAAATTCAAAATCTCTTTCTAACCCAAACCCACCCTAAATGGCTAAACCCTAAACCCTCTCCCTCCACTACATAAACCCCTCACGACTTCTTCATTTTCACACAACACAACCCTTTCTTCTTACCCTTGACCGAATACACACCTCTCTCCCTCTCCTCCATTCTTCTTCTTCTCCTTCTTTCTCTCTTCTTTTGCTCGAGGACGAGCAAACATTTGAAGTTTGGTGTGGTAAAAGCATAGATTTTTTTGTTTTTCCATAACCATCAATGGCACCTAAGGCCAGAGAAACCTCAAGAAAGAGGAAAGGGAAGGCAATTGCTTCCACCTCTGAGTCATGGGAGATGGAGAGATTCATCTCAAAGGTCCATCAAGACCACTTCTATGAAGTTGTGGCCAAGAAGAAAGTGATCCCTGAGGTTCCTTTCAAGCTCAAAAAGAATGAGTATCCGAAGATCCGACATGAGATTAGAAGAAGAGGATGGGAATTTCTCTCTAATCCTATTCAACAAGTCGGGATCTTAATGGTTCAAGAGTTCTATGCAAACGCATGGATCACTAGTTACCATGATCAAAGTATAAACCCGAATCCAAAGAATTGGCTTACCATGGTTCGGGGGAAATACGTAGATTTCAGTCCGGAAAATGTAAGGTTGGCGTTCAACTTGCCAAGCATGCAAGAAAACACACGCCCCTACACTAGAAGGGTCAACTTTGATCAAAGGTTAGACCAAGTCCTCATGGACATATGTGTGGAAGGAGCTCAATGGAAAGTTGACTCAATAGGCAAACCGGTTCAATTGAGAAGACCGTACCTTAAGCCTGTAGCTAGAGGATGGTTGGAGTTCATCCAACGCTCAATCATTCCTACTAGCAACCGGTCTGAAGTTAATGTAGACCAGGCCATCATGATCCACAGTATCATGATTGGAGAGGAAGTAGAAGTTCATGAGATTATACCTCAAGAACTCTACAAGGTGGCTGACAAGTCCTCCACATTGGCAAGGTTAGCCTTTCCTCACCTCATCAGCCACCTATGCAATTCGGCTGGGATTGACATAAAGGGAGACATCCTCATTGATGAGGATAAGCCCATCACCAAAAAGAAGATGGAGCAAACAAGAGATCATGGGCCTCAACAAGAGCATGAGGAAATTCCTCACCATGAAATCCCTGAGATTCCTTAGGGGATGCACTTCCCTCCACAAAACTATTGGGAGCAAATCAACACCTCCCTAGGAGAATCAAGTTCCAACATGGAACAACTAAGGATGGAGCACCAGGAGCATTCCATCATCCTCCATGAAATTAGAAAAGATCAAAGAATTATGAGGGAGGAACAACAAAGGCAAGGAAGAGACATAGAGGAGCTCAAGAACACCATTGGTTCTTCAAGAGGAAGAAAATGCCACCCTCACTATGGTGGACACGTTCCTTAATCTCCTTGTTCTTATTTTCATGTTTTTCGGTTTTTTTAGCTTTATGCTTTATTTATGTTTGTGTCTTTACTACATGATCACTAGTGTCTAGTAACTATGTCTTAAAGTTATGAATGTCCTATAAATCCATCACCTTTCTTAAATGAAAAATGTTTTAATTACAAAAGAACAAGAAGTACATGATTTCAAATTCATCCTTGAAATTAGTTTAATTATTTTGATGTGGTGACAATACTTTTTGTTTTCTGAATGAATGCCTGAACAGTGCATATGTCTTTTGAAATTGGGGTTGATGAATGTTAAATATGTTGGCTCTTGAAGAATGATGAAAAAGGAGAAATGTTATTTGATAATTTGAAAAATCATAAAATTGATTCTTGAAGCAAGAAAAAGCAGTGAATACAAAAAATATGGCGAAAAAAAAGAAAAGAAAAAGAAAGAAAAAGAAAAAGCAAGCAGAAAAAGCCAATAGCCCTTAAAACCAAAAAAGGCAAGGGTAATAAAAAGGATCCAAGGCTTTGAGCATCAGTGGATAGGAGGGCCTAAAGGAATAAAATCCTGGCCTAAGCGGCTAAACCAAGCTGTCCCTAACCATGTGCTTGTGGCGTGAAGGTGTCAAGTGAAAAGCTTGAGACTGAGCGGTTAAAGTCGTGATCCAAAGCAAAAAGAGTGTGCTTAAGAACCCTGGACACCTCTAATTGGGACTTTAGCAAAGCTGAGTCACAATCTGAAAAGGTTCACCCAATTATGTGTCTGTGGCATGTATGTATCCGGTGGTAATACTGGAAAACAGAGTGCTTTGGGCCACGGCCAAGGCTCATAAAGTAGATGTGTTCAAGAATCAACATACTGAACTAGGACAATCAATAACACTATCTAAATTCTAAGTTCCTATAGAAGCCAATCATTCTGAACCTCAAAGGATAAATTGAGATGCCAAAACTATTCAAGAGGCAAAAAGCTACTAGTCCCGCTCATCTGATTGGAGCTAAGTTTCATTGATATTTTGGAATTTATAGTATATTCTCTTCTTTTTATCCTATTTTATTTTCAGTTGCTTGGGGACAAGAAACAATTTAAGTTTGGTGTTGTGATGAGCGGATAATTTATACGCTTTTTGGCATTGTTTTTAGTATGTTTTAGTTAGTTTTTATTATATTTTTAGTAAATTTTGATTAAAAATCACATTTCTGGACTTTACTATGAGTTTGTGTGTTTTTCTGTGATTTCAGGTAATTTCTGGCTGAAATTGATGGACCTGAGCAAAAATCTGATTCAGAGGCTGACAAAGGACTGCTAATGCTGTTGGATTCTGACCTCCCTACACTCAAAATAGATTTTCTGGAGCTACAGAACTCCAAATGGCGCGCTCTCAATCGCGTTGGAAAGTAGACATCCAGGGATTTTCAGCAATATATAATAGTTCATACTTTGCCCGAGTTTAGAAGATGCAAACTGGCGTTCAACGCCAGCTCTCTGCCCAATCCTGGAGTCAAACGCCAGAAACACATTTCAAAGCGGAGTTAAACGCCCAAACTGGCACCAAAGCTGGCGTTTAACTTCAAGAAATGTCTCTACACGTTTAAAGCTCAAAGCTCAGCCCAAGCACACACCAAGTGGGCCCCAGAAGTGGATTTCTGCATCATTTACTTGTTTCTGTAACCCTAGTAACTAGTCTGATATAAATAGGACCTTTTACTATTGTATTAGACATCTATGGACGTTTAGTTCTTAGATCATGGGAGCTGGCCATTCGGCCATGCCTAGACCTTATCACTTATGTATTTTCAACGGTAGAGTTTCTACACACCATAGATTAAGGTGTGGAGCTCTGCTGTACCTCGAGTATTAATGCAATTACTACTATTTTTCATTCAATTCAGCTTATTCCTATTCTAAGATATTCATTCGCACACAAGAACTTGATGAATGTGATGATTATGTGACGCTCATCATCATTCTCACTTATGAACGCATGCCTGACAACCACTTCCGTTCTACATGCAAACAAGGCTTGAATGTGTATCTCTTAGCCTCCTAATCGTGAGATCAGAGTCTTCGTGGTATAAGTTAGAACCCATGGACGGCCATCCCCAAGTTCCGGAAAGTCTAAACCTTGTCTGTGGTATTCCGAGTAGGATCTGGGAAGGGATGGCTGTGATGAGCTTCAAACTCGTGAGTGCTGGGCATAGTGACAGACGCAAAAGGATAGTAAATCCTATTCCAGTATGATCGAGAACCAACAGATGATTAGCCGTGCCGTGACAGAGCATTTGGACCATTTTTACTGAGAGAACGGGATGTAGCCATTGACAACGGTGATGCCCAACATATAGCTTGCCATGAAAAGGAGTAGGAAGGATTGGATGAAGACAGTAGGAAAGTGATGAGCGGATAATTTTACGCTTTTTGGCATTGTTTTTAGTATGTTTTTAGTAGGATCTAGTTACTTTTAGGGATGTTTTCATTAGTTTTTATGCTAAATTCACATTTCTGGACTTTACTATGAGTTTGTGTGTTTTTCTGTAATTTCAGGTGAATTTTGCCTGAAATTGAGGGACTTGAGCAAAACTCTGAAGAAAGGCTGACAAAGGGACTGCTGATGCTGATGGATTCTGACCTCCCTGCACTCAAAGTGGATTTTTTTTGAGCTACAGAACTCCAAATGGCGCGCTTCTAACGGCGTTGGAAAGTAGACATCCAGGGCTTTCCCGCAATATATAATAGTCTATACTTTGTTCGAGAATTAAAAACGCAAACTGGCGATCAACGCCACTTATACGCTACAGTCTGGAGTTAAACGCCAGAAAAACGTCACGAACCAGAGTTGAACGCCAGAAATAGGTCAAAACCTGGCGTTCAACTCCACAAATGGCCTCTGCACGTGGATAGCTTAAGCTCAGCCCAAGCACACACCAAAGTGGGCCCCGAAAGTGGATTTCTGCACTTAGACTTAATTCTGTAAACCCTAGTAACTAGTTTAGTATAAATAGAAATTTTTACTATTGTATTTGAATCTTTGGTCTCAGTTTTATTCCATTGTTCATCTTAGGAGACTATTGATCACGCCTAGGGGGGCTGGCCTCACGGCCATGCCTGAACCTTTTACTTATGTATTTTCAACGGTAGAGTTTCTACACTCCATAGATTAAGGTGTGGAGCTCTACTGTACCTCGAGTATTAATGCAATTACTATTTTCTTCTTTTCAATTCAACTTGTTCTTATTCCAAGATATTCGTTGCACTACAACTTGATGAATGTGATGATCCGTGACACTCATCATCATTCTCACCTATGAACGCGTGCCTGACAACCACCTCCGTTCTACATTAGACCGGGCGCATATCTCTTGGATTCCTTAATCAGAATCTTCGTGGTATAAGCTAGAATTGATGGCGGCATTCATGAGAATCCGGAAAGTCTAAACCTTGTCTATGGTATTCCGAGTAGGATTCGATGATCGAATGACTGTGACGAGCTTTAAACTCGCGAGTGATGGGCGTTAGTGACAGACGCAAAAGGACGAAGAATCCTATTCCAGTATGATCGAGAACCGAGAGATGATTAGCCGTGCTATGATAGAGCACGTGTGCATAGTTTTCACTGAGAGGATGGGATGTAGCCATCGACAAGGGTGATGCCTCCAGACGATTAGCCATGCAGTGACAGCGCAGAGGACCATTTTCCAGAGAGGATGAAAAGTAGCCATTGACAACGGTGAACCCAACATACAGCTAGCCATGGAAAGGAGTAAGAAGGATTGGGTTGAAGCAGTAGGAAAGCAGGCGTCCTAGAGTCATACAGTATCTCCATACGCTTATCTGAAATTCCTACCAATGAATCTACATAAGTATTTCTATCCTTTTATTATTTAATTAATTATCTATTTATATTTCCAATAACCAATATCCAATTTAATCCGCCTGACTGAGATCTACAAGATGACCATAGCTTGCTTCATACGAACAATCTCCATGGGATCGACCCTTACTCACGTAAGGTTTATTACTTGGACGACCCAGTGCACTTGCTGGTTAGTTGTGCGAAGACGTGAAGTTATGTTTGGACCATGGTTCTGTGCACCTGTTTTTGGCGCCATTACCAGGGAAAGAACGAGCAAATAATTTTACAAATACAAATCTGAGTGATCACGATTTCGCATACCAAGTTTTTGGCGCCGTTGCCGGGGATTGTTCGAGTTTGAATAACTAACGGTTCATCTTGTTGCTCAGATTAGGTAATTTTATTTTATTTTATTTTATTTTACTTATTATTTTCGAAAAAAATTAAAAATACAAAAAAATTTTCTTTTTCGTTTTTCACAAATTAATTTTTGAAAAATTACAAAAAAATTTACAAATTCATAAAATCAAAAATATTTTTGTGTTTCTTGTTTGAGTCCAGTGTCAATTTTTAAGTTTGGTGTCTTGCATGTCTCTCAAAAATTTCCGGAAATTCATCATATGTTCTTCATGATCTTCAAGTTGTTCTTGGCCAGTCTTCTTGTTTGATCTTTATGTTTTCTTGTTTTGTGTCTTATGTTGTTTTTCATATGCATTTTTGCATTCATATTTTCTAAGCATTGCAAATTTTTAAGTTTGGTGTCTAGCATGTTTTCTTTGCATTAAAAATTTTTCAAAAATATGTTCTTGATATTCATCATGATCTTCAAAGTGTTCTTGGTGTTCATCTTGACATTCATAGCATTCTTGCATGCATTCATTGTTTTGATCCAAAATTTTCATGCATTGCATCATTTTCATGTTTTTCTCTTTCATCATTAAAAATTCAAAAATCAAAAAAATATCTTTTCCTTTTCTCTCTCCAATTTTCGAAATTTTGAGTTGACTTTTTCAAAATTTTTTAAAATTAGTTGTTTCTTATGAGTCAAATCAAAATTTCAATTTTAAAAATCTTATCTTTTTCAAAACTTTTTCAAAAATCAAATCTTTTTTCAATTTTTATTTTTATTTATTTTCAAAAATCTTAAAATATTTTTCAAAAATCTTTTTCGTAATATTACATAATTTTTGAAAATCATCATCAATTAATGCTTTGATTCAAAAATTTCAAATTTGTTACTTGCTTGTTAAGAAAGATTCAAACTTTAAGCTCTAGAATCATATCTTGTGATTTCTTGTGAATCAAGTCACTAATTGTGATTTTAAAAAAAAATCAAATCTTTTTTCAAAACTAATTTCAATCATATCTTTTTCAAAATGTCTTTTCAAAAATATCTTTTTCAAAATTTTATCTTTTTCAAAATTGATTTTAAAATATCTTTTCTAACTTCTTATCTTCTTATCTTTTCAAATTTGATTTTCAAAATCTTTTTCAATCAACTAACTAACTTTTTGTTTGTTTCTTATCTTTTTCAAAACTATCTAACTAACTTTCTCTCTCTAATTTCCGAAAATATCTCCCTCTTTTTCAAAACTCAATTAAAATTAAAACAATTAGTTAATTATTTTCGTTTAATTAAATCTTTTAATTTTAATTTAATTTAAAATTTTTATTTTTTAAATTTATTTTTAAAATTTTAATTTTATTTTCGAAAATTAATTTTAATTTTTAATTTATTATTTTTATTTTCGAAATTCCCCCTCTCTCTCTTCTCATTCTATTTATTCATTCATCTACTAACACTTCTCCTCACCTCAAATTCAAACCCCCTCTTCCCCTCTGAGTTCGAATTCTTCTCCTCTTCATTCTTATTCTTCCTTTCTTCTACTAACACAAGGGAATCTCTATACTGTGGTAAAGAGGATCCCTATTATTATTTTCTGTTCCCTCCTTTTTCATATGAGCAGGAGCAAGGACAAGGACATCCTTGTTGAAGCAGATCCAGAACCTGAAAGGACGCTGAAAAAAGAAATTAAGAAAATCCAAATTACAACAAACCAGCGAGCACCTGACAAGAATTTTCTATACCAAAGAGAAGGAGATGGCAGCTGAAAATAATAATAATAATGCAAGGAGGATGCTTGGTGATTATTCTACACCCACTTCCAAATTTGACGGAAGGAGCATCTCCATCACTACCATTGGGGCAAACAATTTTGAGCTGAAACCTCAGCTAGTTGCTCTAATGCAACAAAACTGCAAGTTCCATGGACTTCCATCAGAAGATCCCTATCAGTTCTTAACTGAATTCTTGCAGATTTGTGAGACTGTAAAGACGAATGGAATAAATTCTGAAGTCTAAAGGCTCATGCTTTTCCCTTTTGCTGTAAGAGACAGAGCTAGAATATGGTTGGACTCTCAACCTAAGGATAGCCTGGACTCCTGGGATAAGCTGGTCACGGCCTTCTTGGCTAAGTTCTTTCAACCTCAAAAGCTGAGCAAGCTTAGAGTAGATGTTCAGACCTTCAAACAAAAAGATGGTGAATCCCTCTATGAAGCTTGGGAAAGATACAAACAGATGACCAAAAGGTGTCCTTCTGACATGCTTTCAGAATGGACCATTCTGGATATATTCTATTATGGTCTGTCTGAATTCTCTAAGATGTCACTGGACCATTCTGCAGGTGGATCCATTCACCTAAAGAAAATGCCTGCAGAAGCTCAAGAACTTATTGACATGGTTGCAAATAATCAATTCATGTACACTTCTGAGAGGAATTTTGTGAATAATGGAACACCTCAGAAGAAGGGAGTTCTTGAGATTGATGCTCCGAACGCCATATTGGCTCAAAACAAATTGCTTACTCAACAAGTCAACATGATCTCCCAAAGTCTGAATGGATGGCAAAATGCATCCAACAGTACTAAAGAGGCATCTTCTGAAGAAGAAGCTTATGATCCTGAGAACCCTGCAATGGCAGAGATAAATTACACGGGTGAACCTTATGGAAACACCTATAATACATCATGGAGAAATCATCCAAATTTCTCATGGAAGGATCAACAAAAGCCTCAATAAGGCTTTAACAATGGTGGAAGAAACAGGCCAAGCAAGCCTTTTCCATTATCTTCTCAGCAACAGACAGAGAATTATGAACAAAATGCTTCTAATTTAGCAAATCTAGTCTCTGATCTGTCAAAGGCCACTTTAAGTTTCATGAGTGAAACAAGGTCCTCCATAAGAAATCTGGTAATACTGAAGAGAACCCAAAAGGAGAGTGCAAGGCCATTGATGTAACCAACATGGCCGAACCTATATAGGAGGAAGAGGACGTGAATCCCAGTGAGGAAGACCTCCTGGGACGTCCAGTGATCAATAAGGAAGATCCCTCTGAGGAACCAAAGGAATCTGAGGCTCATCTAGAGACCGTAGAGATTCTATTAAACCTCCTTATGCCATTCATGAGCTCTGATGAGTATTCCTCTTCTGAAGAGAATGAGGATGTTACTAAGGAGCAAGTTACCAAGTACCTTGGTGCAATCATGAAGCTGAATGCCAAATTATTTGGCATTGAAACTTGGGAAGATGAACCTCCCTTGTTCACCAATGAACTAAGTGATCTGGATCAACTGACATTGCCTCAGAAGAAACAGGATCCTGGAAAGTTCTTAATACCTTGTACCATAGGCACCATGACCTTTGAAAAGCTCTGTGTGACCTTGGGTCAGGGATAAACCTCATGCCACTCTCTGTATTGAAGAGGCTAAGAACTCTTGAGGTACAGGAGGCCAACTTCTCATTAGAGATGGCGGACAGATCCATGAGAATAGCTTATGGAAAGGTAGAGGACATGTTGGTAAAGGTTGATGGCCTTTACATCCCTGCTGATTTCATAATCCTAGATACTGGAAAGGATGAGGATGAGTCCATCATCCTAGGAAGACCTTTCCTAGCCACAGCAAGAGCAGTGATTGATATGGACAGAGGAGAATTAACCCTCCAAGTAAATGAGGACAACCTTGTGTTCACAACTCAAGGATCCCTCTCTGTACCCATAGAGAGGAAGCATAAAAAGCTTCTCTCAAAGCAGAGTCAACCAAAGCCCTCACAGTCAAACTCTAAGTTTGGTGTTGGGAGGCCCCAACCAAACTCTAAGTTTGGTGTCCAACCCCCATATCCAAACTCTAAGTTTGGTGTTGGGAGGTCTCAACAAAGCTCTGCAAATCTATGAGGCTCCATGAGAGCCCACTGTCAAGCTATTGACGTTAAAGAAGCGCTTATTGGGAGGCAACCCAATGTTTATTTATCTAATTTTATTTTTATTTTATTATTTTTTATGTTTTATTAGGTTCATGATCATGTGGAGTCACGAAAAAATAGAAAAATTTAAAAATAGAATCAAAAACAGCAGAAGAAAAATCACACCCTGGAGGAGGACCTTACTGGCGTTTAAACGCTAGTAAGAAGCATGTTTTGGGCGTTCAACGCCAGAACAGAGCATGGTTCTGGCGCTGAACGCCAGAAATGGGCAGCATCTGGGCGTTTGAACGCCAGAAATGCACCCTGGAGAAGAGCTGGCGCTGAACGCCCAGAACAAGCATGGTTCTGGCGTTCAACGCCAGAAATGGGCAACAAATGGGCGTTCAACGCCCAGAACAAGCACCAATCTGGCGCTGAACGCCCAGAGTTGTGTGCAAGGGCATTTTGCATGCCTAATTTGGTGCAAGGTTGTAAATCCTTGAACACCTCAGGATCTGTGGACCCCACAGGATCACCTCAGGATCTGTGGACCCCACAGGATCCCCACCTACCTCCACTCACTTCTTCTCACCCCTCTTTCACACAATCCCATAAACACTCTTCCCCAAAACCCTTCACCAATCACCTCAATCTCTCTTCCCCATCACCTCTTCACCACTCACATCCATCCACTCTTCCCCATAAACCCGACCCACCTTCAAAATTTAAAAACAATTTCCCTCCCATCCCACCCTAAATGGCCGAACCAAACCCCCCCCCCCTCTCTTCCCTATATATACCTCTCCATTCTACTCCATTTTCACACAACACAACCCCCTCTTCTATACCTTGGCCGAATCCACCTCTCTCCCTCTCTTCCATACTTTCTTCTTATTCTTCTTCTATTCTTTCTTTCCTTGCTCGAGGACAAGCAATTTTCTAAGTTTGGTGTGGTAAAAAGCATAGCTTTTTGTTTTTTCCATTACCATTGATGGCACCTAAGACCGGAGAAAGCTCTAGAAAAGGGAAGGGGAAGACAAAAGCTTCCACCTCCGAGTCATGGGAGATGGAAAGATTCATCTCCAAAGCCCATCAAGACCACTTCTATGATGTTGTGGCCAATAAGAAGGTGATCCCCGAGGTCCCTTTCAAACTCAAGAAAAATGAGTATCCGGAGATCTGACATGAGATACAAAGAAGAGGTTGGGAAGTTCTAACCAACCTCATTCAACAAGTCGGCATCCTTATGATTCAAGAGTTCTATGCCAATGCATGGATCACTAGGAACCATGATCAAAGTAAGAACCCGAACCCAAAGAATTAAACTACAATGGTTCGGGGGAAATACTTAGATTTTAGTCCGGAAAATGTGAGGTTAGCATTCAACTTGCCAAACATGGAAGAGAACGCACGCCCCTACACAAGGAGAGTCAACTTTGATCAAAGGTTGGACCAAGTCCTCATGGACATATGTGTAGAAGGAGCTCAATGGAAGATTGACTCCAAAGGCAAGCCGGTTCAACTAAGAAGATTGGACCTCAAGCCCGTGGCTAGAGGATGGTTGGAGTTCATCCAATTCCATCATCCCCACTAGCAACCGGTCTAAAGTTACTGTAGACCGAGCCATCATGATCCATAGCATCATGATTGGTGAGGAAGTAGAAGTTCATGAAGTCATCTCCCGTGAATTCTACAAAATAGCCGATAAGTCCTCTCCCATGGCAAGGCTAGCTTTCCCTCATCTTATTTGCCATCTATGTTACTCAGCTGGAGCTTTCATAGAAGGAGACATTCCCATTGAGGAAGAGAAGCCCATCACTTAAAGAAAGATGGAGCAAACAAGAGAGCCAACTCATGAAGCCCAAGGGACGCATGAGGAAGCTCACCATTATCAAGAAATCCTTGAGATACCTCAAGGGATGCACTTTCCTCCAAATAACTATTGGGAACAACTCAACACTTCTCTTGAAGATTTGAGTCACAACATGGATCAACTAAGGGTGGAACATCAAGAGCACTCTATCATTCTCCATGAAATTAGAGAAGATCAAAAAGCAATGAGGGAGGAGCAACAAAGACAAGGAAGAGACATAGAAGAGCTCAAGGACATCATTGGTTCCTCAAGAAGGAAACGCCACTATCACTAAGGTGGACTCATTCCTTGTTCTTAATTTCTCTGTTTTTCGTTTCTTTATGTTAAATGTTTATTTATATTTTGTGTCTCTACTCCATGATCATTAGTATTTAGTAAGCTATGTCTTAAGGCTATGAATAATTCCATGAATCCTTCACCTCTCTTAAATAAAAATATTTTAATTCAAAAGAACAAGAAGTACATGAGTTTCGAATTTATCTTTGAATTTAATTTAATTATATTGATGTGGTGATAAATGCTTTTTGTTTTTCTGAATGAATGCTTGAACAGTGCATATGTCTTTTGAATTTGTTGTTTATGAATGTTAAATATGTTGGCTCTTCGAAGAATGATGAACAAAGAGAACTGTTATTGATGATCAGAAAAATCATGAAAATTGATTCTTGAAGCAAGAAAAAGCAGTGAAAAAAAAAAGCATAAAGAGCCAATAGCCCTTAAAACCAAAAGACAAGGGTAATAAAAAGGATCCAAGGCTTTGAGCATCAGTGGATAGGAGGGCCTAAAGGAATATAATCCTGGCCTAAGCGGCTAAACCAAGCTGTCCCTAACCATGTGCTTGTGGCGTGAAGGTGTCAAGTAAAAAGCTTGAGACTGAGCGGTTAAAGTCGTGATCCAAAGCAAAAAGAGTGTGCTTAAGAACCCAAGACACCTCTAATTGGGGACTCTAGCAAAGCTGAGTCACAATCTGAAAAGGTTCACCCAGTTATGTGTCTGTGGCATGGATGTATCCGGTGGTAATACTGGAAAACAGAGTGCTTTGGGCCACGGCCAAGACTCAAAAGTAACTGTGTTCAAGAATCAACATACTTAACTAGGAGAATCAATAACACTATCTGAAATTCTAAGTTCCTATAGATGCCAATCATTCTGAACATCAAGGGATAAAGTGAGATGCCAAAACTGTTCAGAGGCAAAAAGCTACAAGTCCCGCTCATCTAATTATAATTAATATTCATTGATAGTTTGGAATTTATAGTATATTCTCTTCTTTTTATCCTAATTGATTTTCAGTTGCTTGGGGACAAGCAACAATTTAAGTTTGGTGTTGTGATGAGCGGATAATTTATACGCTTTTTGACATTGTTTTTAGTATGTTTTTAGTAGGATCTAGTTACTTTTAGGGATGTTTTCATTGGTTTTTATGCTAAATTCGCATTTCTAGACTTTACTATGAGTTTGTATGTTTTTCTGTAATTTCAGGTGAATTTTGCCTGAAATTGAAGGACTTGAGCGAAACTCTGAAGAAAGGCTGACAAAGGGACTGCTGATGTTGATGGATTCTGACCTCCCTGGATTCAAAGAGGATTTTCTGGAGCTACAGAACTCCAAATGGCGTGCTTTGAATGGCGTTGGAAAGTAGACATCCCGGGATTTCCAGCAATATATAATAGTTCATACTTTGTTCGAGAATTAATGACGCAAACTGGCGCTCAACGCCACTTATACGCTGCAGTCTGGAGTTAAACGCCAGAAAAACATCACGAACCAGAGTTGAACGCCAGAAATGTGTCAAAACCTAGCGTTCAACTCCACAAATGGCCTCTGCACGTGGATAGCTTAAGCTCAGCCCAAGCGCACACCAAAGTGGGCCCCGGAAGTGGATTTCTGCACTTAGACTTAATTCTGTAAACCCTAGTAACTAGTTTAATATAAATAGAACTTTTTACTATTGTATTTGAATCTTTGGTCTCAGTTTTATTCCATTGTTCATCTTAGGAGACTATTGATCACGCTTAGGGGGGCTGGCCTCACGACCTTGCCTGAACCTTTTACTTATGTATTTTCAACGGTAGAGTTTCTACACTCCATAGATTAAGGTGTGGAGCTCTAGTGTACCTCGAGTATTAATGCAATTACTATTTTCTTCTTTTCAATTCAACTTGTTCTTATTCCAAGATATTCGTTGCACTACAACTTGATGAATGTGATGATCCGTGACACTCATCATCATTCTCACCTATGAACGCGTGCCTGAAATTAGCATTAATACCATGGTTCTGTTCACCTATTTTTGGCGACATTACCAGGGAAAGAACGAGCAAATAATTTTACAAATACAAATCTGAGTGATCACGATTTCGCATACCAGAAAGCAGAGAGATAGAAGGGACAAAGCATCTCCATACGCTTGTCTGAAATTCTCACCAATGAATTACATAAGTATCTCTATCCTATTTTATATTTTATTTATATTTTATTTATCAATTCACCATAACCAATTGAATCCGCCTGACTGAGATGTACAAGATGACCATAGCTTGCTTCATACCAACAATCTCCGTGGGATCGACCCTTACTCACGTAAGGTTTATTACTTGGATGACCCAGTGCACTTGCTGGTTTGTTGTGCGAAGTTGTGACAAAGAATTAAGATTATAAACGCGCATATTGAGTTTTCAGCGCCATTCCCAAGAAGATGAACCGTCACGATTTTCGTTCACCAACTTGCTGGTTAGTTGTGCGAAGTTGTGACAAAGAATTAAGATTATAAACACGCATATTGAGTTTTTAGTGCCGTTACCAAGGAATGAACGATCACAATTTCGTGCACCACAAAACAAGGTTAATTTTACTGTTTCTAAATGCTAATATCATTTATTTTTCTTCTTAGAATTTAGAAATCCCTAAAACTACGAAGCATTTGCTTGTGGGAAAGTCATTTCCGAGTAGTACATGCATAAACATGATAAAGATGTTGCTGAGATTATAACTTTCTGGGAAGTGTGTAGGAAGGAAAGGAGAGAGTATAAGATGATGAATTTTATGAAATTGATACAATTTTCATATAACGTATTGCATTTTATTTATAAGTAACATTCAGTTAGAATACTTTATTACTTTCAGGAATCTAAAGGCTGAGATTCTAGTTATTTTTCTCCCGATGTCTATTATTCAGGTGTATTTGATAAACCACTATTTTATGGTTTATATTGTGTTTAATTGAGTGGTTTTTATCAAGCATTTACCCACTTATTCATATGATTTGCATGGTTTTACATTTTCCTTCCTAATTTTGTTTTATAATTGGAAACATGCTTCCCAAGCCTTTAAATTACCAATTATTAATTCTCCTTTTATACCATTTGATGCCTTTATATGTGTGTTAAGTGATTTTAGAGATTACAGGGCAGGAATGGCTTGGAGGATGGAAAGGAACATGCAAAAGTGGAAGGAATACAAGAAACTGAAGGAACTGCTAAAGCTGTCTAGCCTGACCTCTTGGTACTAATTCGATCATAACTTGAGCTACAGAGGTCTAAATGAGGTGGTTTTAGTTGCGTTCGAAAGATAACATCTGGAGCTTCGCAACGATATATAATTTGCCATAGGTTCCCCGAAGATAGGTGACGCGCACGTGTGGATCACATGCACGCGTGACCTGGCAAAAACTCAATCCGCGCAAACGCATAGACGACGCTCACGCGTGACTTTGCCGCGTGCTGAACGTACTAGAAATCACTGGGGGCGATTTCTGGGCTGTTTTTGACCCAGTTTTTGGCCCAGAAAACACATATTAGAGGCTATAAAGTGGGGGAATCCATTCATTCATCAATACAACATTCATATACATAATTTTAGGTTTAGATGTAGTTTTAGAGAGAGAGGTTCTCTCCTCTCTCTTAGGATTTAGGATTTCTATTATGATTAGGATTGCTTCTCAATTTCAGGTTCAATGTTCTTTTAATTTATTTTCTACTTTTATTTATTCTATTACTTTAATTGTTATTTATCTTTCCAAATTGGCTTACGAACTTTTCATGTTAGATCTGAATTTTCTATTTAATGAATTTTTGAGGTACTTCAGACTTATGATTGCTTTCTTTAATTTATTGATGCTTCTAATTAATCCAAATTATTTTCATTCAAATAGATTTTCTTTCCTTTTTGCTTTGGTTGATTAATTGGTGACACTTGAGTTATCAAACTCAGCAGTAGATTGAGATTTGGGAATTGCTGATTGATTTGGATCGCTCTAAAGCTAGTCTTTCCACGGGAGTTGACTAGGACTTGAGGATCAAATTAATTAGTCCACTTGACTTTCCTTTATTTAGTAAGGGTTAACTAAGTGGGAGCAATAAATAATTCTCATCACACCTGATAAGGATAACTAGGATGGGATTTTCAGTTCTCATACCTTGCCAAGAGATTTTCTAATTATTAATTTATTTTCCTCGTCATTTAAATTACATGTTCCTTATTTCAAAAACCCAAAATAAACCTTTTTCCATAACCAATAATAAATACACCTCCCTGCAATTCCTTGAGAAAATGACCCGAGGTTTAAATACTTCGGTTTATTATTTTTACTGGGTTTGCTTAAGTGACAACCAAAACTTTTGTACGAAAGGATTCTCTGTTGGTTTAGAAACTATACTTACAACGCGATCATATTTGTGGATTTCTTTACCGATAGAAATTCGATCGTCAGTATTCAAAATCTTGAAAACAATAGGGCTCATCTCGTAAACACATTGTGGGCCTTGCTGGCTCTCATTGCTGCTTGACAGGTATATACAGCAAAAAATTTGCTACTTTTGTGCTGCTACCATGGTTTTGAACTGATTAGTTTATTATTGCACCAAATCCGTTTGATGTTGAGTTTAACACAAGGTTTAGAAAATCGGACCGGTCATCAAACCGCTCTAGTCACTGGTTCACTGGTTCACTGGTCTAACCGGTCCAACCTGTGGTTCAACCGGAAAAACCGTTTTAGAATAGAAATAATAAATAAATTATAAATACACATCCTATAGATATAATTATAGTCTAATATAAATCTTAAAGTATCTTCGAAATTTAAAATACTACATAAAATATCATCAACCAAATACATATAATCTTATCAAAATCCAAACTCAAAAGTTAAATAGTAATAAAAGCATATCTAAATATTAAACAACTAAAGACTAAATAGTAATAAAAGCATTACTTGGTCATTTCAGTATAGAGTTCACATTCTAATTTTTAAACAACTAAAGACATTGTAACATAATATTCCTATGATATCTATACACCAACCTCTACTTTACAAGGCAGAGACAGGTCCAGTTCCATCATTTGTGCTCTGTATTCTAACTTTAACAAAATATAGATGACCTATGGCCACAATTCTGGCACACCATCTGTAAGTCTAGAATTAGCCATCTTTTTGGTAATCAGATTTTTCAACTCTATTTCTCCGGGAAACCTTCCTTCTTTCAGTTTGGAGAACACCTTCAAAAGAAACAGAGATTTAGAATAGGTTATGAAGAATTAAAAAGCATTGAAGATGACACATGTTACCATCCAAAAGGATACATAGAAAGGCAAAGTTTGACCAAGAAGAACTTTTCTAATTGATGAGAATACATCCTTGTTTTCATAATTAATTTACCATTGTCCCATTTGTTAGGGGTTATATAAGTAAACCCTATAAGAACTTAACAGCAAAACCAGCACAACCAGCAACTACAAATCAAAGCCATTAGTAAATTTGAACAAAAAAATTAGGAGCCATCAGCAAAACCAGCAATTAGAAAACAAAGCCAGCAATTACAAAACACTAAACCTTCACCCAGCAATTACAAACAAAGCTAGCAAAACCAACACAACCAGCAACTATAACACAATGAAAACAGAGTAGCATTCAGCAACAACCATTACAAAATAGCAGCATAACTGCATAATAACAACAGTGATATAACAAAACAGCAGCATAACAAGTTAACAACAACAGCACCTTAACAAGTCACTAATCAGAAATTCCAAATTTAATTAGCAATCCTATTCTTGTTTCTTGCATTTAATTAGTCATAAACAAAACTCAACTCCACCTGAATTGTTAATTTAACCTTGGTCTTATGAAATTATAAATAGGAATACATTACATTGCTCTTTCTCCTAAAATTCAAGCAACAACACATGATTTCACAGTTTAAAACCTTATTCACCAGCTTCTATTCTGATGCTGTGACTGGGAAGCAACAAATTCAGCAACAAGCAACAAATTTAACAAATCCTAGTAAAGTCCCGATTTACAACAAAAAGGCAAATTTATTGATTACCGATTCAGCAACATGCAGAAATACAGGAGAAGGGAAATCTGCAAATTTATTGATTACCAATTCAGCAACAGAGGTAGCAGCACTGGCGGCAGTCTTCGAGCTCAAACACGGCGGAAGCAGCAAAGGCTTCACCCTTCGCGTGCCTCCTCCCGCGACCTCCACCCCTTCTTTCCCCTTCGCAGCACGACGCGGTGGCAGAGGAGAGTGGAGCATATGCGACGCGACGGCAGAGACGAGCTGCGACGACGCTGAAACAGTAGGGACGACGGTTGGACCAGATTCAACGGCAGAGGTGACACAGCTTGAAGAGGAGAGTGATCGAGGCTAGGGTTTGAGCAGACGAAGACCAGCGAGGCAGCGAATGACAGCGAGCTCGAGGAAGACACACCAATTTACGAATGTGGGAGAAGCGCGGACGATCGGACGAAAACACGGTGGTGCTTGAGAGCAACGAACGGCGGCGCTGAGCCTTGTGGCGGTGGGGGACATGTAATCTAGGGTTGTGTTTTGGGGAGAAAGATTGAAGAATGGGAATGGCTCGAGGGGTTGAGGGCATGGAGACCTGGCCATTTCATTTTATAATAGAACGGAAAACGACGCCGTTTTTCAAAACCGGCCGGGTCTCGGTTCGGTCCGACCGACCGGTTCTCAGCCGGTTCAGCGGTTTAAGAACGGTTTTGATTTTAGCGGTTTTTTATGTTAAACCAAACCGTTTAAGTAATCGGTTCGCGGTTAAACCGGTCAGACTGGCCGGTCCGGTCCGATTTTCAGAACCTTGGTTTAACATACCTGTGGCCAATTCTCCACCTGGTTGGTTTCTAAGCTATTGAATATCCTTCATGATATTGGTATCTATGGCTACCACCGCTTTGATTTACACTATTGATTGTTATTATTATTACCTTTATTATTTAAGCTTTTTGTACTTATTATTTTCGACTCCTTTGTCGCTCTGTTTTGGACTCACTCATCACTATCATTGTTAGACAATTTCTGAAACTGAGAAGCAGATCTTTGATGCTATCTTGGAAGGGAAATTAGATCTAGAAAGCGTACCATAGCCTTCTATTTCAGCTGCTGCAAAAGATTTGACCAGGAAAATGTTAGCCTATGAACCTAAGAAACGTATCACAGCTTTTGCTGCCCTTGGTAAATTTCATTCATTCTAGTATGAAGCTAGCTATGTATCATAATGGTTACTAAGGTTATTCACATTATGAATATGAATTAGAACACCCTTGGATGAAGGAAGGGGGGAAGCATCTGACAAGCCTATAGACAATGCGGTTTTAAGTAGGATGAAACAATTCAGAGCAATGAACAAGATGAAGAAATTTGCTTCAAAGGTGCCTTTACAATTCCATTCTAAATGTGAAAAATCACTTGATTATAGTATATTATTTCTTGTGTGTGATATGACAAATACTTTATCTTTGGACATGGAAGATGATAGCACACAATCTTTCGGAAGAAGAAATCAAGTGCCTGAAACAAATGTTCAACAATATGGATACGGATCGCAGTGGCACAATCACTTTCGAAGAACTGAAATCTGGTTTGTCCCAAATAAGTATGGTTAACTTTTACAAGGATGTTTGGTTATCAATGATGACTTCATTCTTTTTGTTGAACGATCATACTTTGTTGTTGATGACCTGCAGATACACCTCAAAAATGTTATTAGCTGCTATTGATGAAAAGCACAAGGGTGCCTATGATTTTTTCTATCTACCAATCGACTTTAAGGTAGAGAACGCCTTTCCTATAGTCTCCATTTAAACCAATGAAGCTTAATTAATCCTTTTTGCCTTTTGATTTCAGAATAAATGCAATGTGGGATACGCATTTATCAACAAGTTGTCGGCATCACACATTATTCCATTCTATGAGGTTATTAGTTTTCGGTGCATATTTCTCATTGTAACTAATGTTTTTTATTATAACTAATGTATTTGATTTTGCAGACATTTAATGGGAAGAAGTGGGAGAAGTTTAATAGTGAAAAAGTTGCTTCCTGTCATATGCACGAATCCAAGGAAAGGCTACACTGGTGAACCACTTCCAGAATTCAATTTCTGCACGCTGCCAATGAGCTGTGGAACTTTGAAAAGTAGAATCTTCTTTTGTTTTTGATGTAGTATAGTTGAACAATACAGTGAATTTATATTTTGAATCATAGTTGATGTATTAATACACTTTGTTGATGTATGGTTGTTACTTATTATTATAGTTGATGTATTAATATACTTTGTTTATGTTTTGAATTATATTGACTTGCTTATTTATAGTACTTTTCTTTTAATTTGATAATACAATGAACTTGTTTAAATTTATATTTATTTTGTATGAAAACAGGTTTATTTTGCAATGAAAAAATCTAAAACAAATTCTATTTTATCTTACTGACAGATTTACAGACGAATTTTTTGTCTGTATTCAGAGTTTGGGATGGTATTCCAAGGCTCAAATTACCGACGGAAAATCTGTTGGAAATCTATCTCTAATTACCAATAGAAAATCCGTCGGAAAGTTCGACATTTAAGGGAAATGGAGGGGAGAATTTACCGAGGAAAAATCTGTCGGTAACTGGTAAAAATCCCTCAGTAATTTTTAGACGTAAAAAAATCCGTCGGTAAATAATTTCCAATGAGTCTTTTACAGAGGGACAAAATCTGTCGATAATTTTGTCGGTAACCAAAAATCCGTCTGTAATATAGACCAGATCTGTCTGTAAATCTGTCTGTATTAAGCCATTTTCTAGTTATGATTTTAGATACAGAAAACCAAAACCATACCTTGGCCGATTCCCTGCTCAACCCGGAACACTCTCCAATTCAACTTTTAAGGTCTCAAAGCTTCCAAGATCAGATTTTCAACTTGTATATCAACTCAAGTTCTCAAAATCTCCATCAAACTTCATTCCATTCACATATATACCTTGCCTAACACACATAATATACATCCATCCATACAAACTCAATATCTAATCACAACAACTCAAGCATTTCACTTAGGTTTGAGATACTTACCAAGCCCAACGATCAAAAGAGGCAAGACTAAGCCTTCCCTTCAAGTTAATTGGGTCCTATAACATCAAAACTCAAAAATCTTAACACTTTACCCACCAAATTTTCGAAATTAAGGGCTGAGAAAACTGTATTGAAATCTTGGCTTACCTCAAGAACAATTGTGTGAGTTTTGTAGAGCTCGACGCCGCGGTCACATAGCCACAAACGATGCGTCAATCGGAGTTTCGGATCAAAAGTTATGATCAATGGAAGTTGGAGGTGATTGAGAGCAAGGGTTTCATGTTCCTTCTCCCCATTTCAGCGTGTTTGACATTATGGTGGGGAAGGAAGGGTTGTGCCCTTCATTTAGTTGGGTATTGGGTTGGGCTAAGGGCCCAATACGGGTTTGGTTTGGTCCGTTCGGCCTAATTTTGGGTCGATTTTTTTAAAATTGGTGTCAAAATTCTCATTTTAATTTTCTCTATCATATTAAACCATAAAAATCTCATTTCTTATTTTCTAGAATATATTTTAATTTATAAGTTAATTAGTCATTAATTAACCGGATTTTACAATAAGCTAATCGGTGAGGTAAAAAAAGTATCAAAACATTGACAAAAGAGAAAGAAAAAAAATGGCAGGGAAGAAAAATATGAAAGTAAAGTGATTTCACCAGAAAAAATCAACTTACCATCCTCAAGGAGGATACCATAGCTCTGATACCATGTTAGAAATGGGAGAGGGAGCAATAGAAAAAAAGTTTGTAAGTATTCAAGTTGTGTAAAATAATACAATATAAAAGGGTATTTATAGGAGATGAGAGAATCGAAATAATAAAAGACGTAATATCCTATAATAAATATTCAGATATGTTGAATAATGCTAATTGATTTTGTTGATCCTAATTATACTCTAACATTATAATCAACTAATTGATATACATAATATTAAATTGTATGATACTTAAATATCTAATCAAATTAATTAGTTGATATAATTAATCCATCGTAATGAATTGTATTTAATAAGTTAAAAAAATAAATCAAAAAATACTCTCAAAAGCATGTTACGTTAGTTTTATCGTTAAGTGCAAAAATCCGACTTTTATATAATAGAATAGATAGAATAGATTTAAATATTTAATAATTTTATACTTTAAAAATTAAATATTAATTTTTAATTTTTTTAATAAATTCAACAAATATTTTTAGACACCATGACAATTACCTAACCAAAATATTCAACCATGTTTTTTAGACACCATAACAATCAGGCCAATATTCAACCACGTTCAAAAGTTACATGATGCGGCCAAAATTGAAAAGTCCATTCTCAATTGCATGATCTATTAAAAATATAAAATATAGCCCGTATTTGTATTAATTCAAAAATTAATATTACAATGATATAACTTAATTGCAGTGCCATTGCTTTCAAATAAACATCTTTCCTTGGAACGTAAAACATGTAAACTAAATAATTAATATCATAAAACAGCAAAATTTTCCCCATTTTCACCATATACGGAGGAATAGAGACGGGGAATGCTAACTAAGACATCTGCGATTTATTTTATTTTAAACCTTTTTGGTTTGTGCATGTGCTTGTGCTTGTTCTTGTGCTTTAGTTTTGGAGGAGCATTATCAACATTATCATCTTCCCTGGCAGAAGGTTCATCCTCATCAGAACTTAGTACCAAGTCCTCCACAACATCATCATCGATCGCTCTCTCTTTCCGCTGTTGCTTTATCTTCTTCCCTTTTGTTTCTTTGGGGTCATTGATCCTGAAAAAGAAAAATTCGCTAAGAAAAATGTACAAGTAACTCTGCCAATACACATGCATGAATTTGTCAGTCGGGTAAAAAAAAGACCAGAAAGAGAGTTTGTCATACTTAGAGTCATTTCCAGTTCCAAGTAACCATGATGAACTAAAGATGGCAGCTCCCTCCTCGTTCTTTTTAGCATCCTCTTCATCGCTATCTGATATTTCTTTCCCAAAAACAGAGGCTTCCTCTCCCACAAGAACACTGGAAATTTTTATGTTACGTTAGAATCTCTATCATGAGTCATGACCATGATTGAATGAGGGATAACAAACTCTGCAATATTTCAAACCTGGATTCCATTAATGAAGTATTCTTTTGCTCTGCTCTCTAGCGGAGTGTTACAACATACTTTGACAGTGCACTTGAGGCTGACTTCTTTTCATCCTAACAAAATTTGATTAACCTTTTTAATTCTCAAGGACAAATACATGCTTGAATGTGGTAGGATAATCTAGAAAAAAACACGAGGGAGAAAAAGAAAAAGGAAAGGAAAGGAAAATCATCCTCATAATCATAAATGAAACGTCAGTCCATCATAGCAGTAGCGAGTGTTAAGTGTAATAATGGCTTAGAAACACCCAGTTTATGTGCAGGTAAGGGAAAATGGGGAGAAAACTGAAACACTTATTCCATAAAGGTAAAAACATATTATAAACAAACCTCAATAAAAGATGACGCAGCCAGATCACTAGGCAAAAAGGAAACTGACATGCGCCTTTCATTCACGAAGTCACAGTTGGCCTCAATCTGGACGAGGAAAGAAGAAATATATAAAGAGAAAAAAACCACTGCAGAGAAATGGGTAAGTACAAGAAAATCCAATTTTCACCATCACAATTTAATACCTGGCGTATAAGCTGCTTCATTTCCTTCCGAAACCTATCAACTTTGGTCGATTTACAAAAGCTACGCAACCTCACAAGTGGAATAAAAGACAACTCCATGAATGCAACGGAATAACTCCACTGTGCCAAGTGCTCAGCAAGCTCTTCAACCACATAAAAAATGCATGCCTCTTGAAATGCTCTAGTCTTTAGTGTTGGCTTGCTAACCTAATACAGAATAACGGTTCCTCTTAAGTTAGACGATATAAAAAAAGAACGCTGACATTGATTCAAGTGATAAGTACCTTCAATATACTGCGTAAGTCAACAGCTTTACCAACACCTCCTGTAGGGGGCTTATTCAGCTCTTTCATCTCCAGCATGTCCAAAAGGAGCATAGATACTGGTACAAAAGAGTGAGTAGAAGCTGCAATCTGGTTCAGCATTCTGACACATCTCAACCTAAGGGGGAAATATTTAGCCGTGCGGGCTACCCCAGAAATTATTTGGGTCAGAGGATATGCAAGTTGTTTAAAGTCCGATGTTGAACTGTAGGCACAGATGGCACCAGTCCAAAGTTCAAGACAGTTCATGTATTTCCATTTGCAAACCTTACGGAAAGATTCCTAAAGAATATATCCAAGTAGAGATTAAAAGACACATTAAGTCATGTCCAAATAAGCAGTGTCTAAAGCACAAACAATTACTTTCAACATGGGAAAGGAATACATCAGCAGGCAATAATAGAAAATTATGCAAGTAGTATGAAAGGACTTTAATTAAAACACAAATACGATCAGTTTGGCAGAACATTTCCATAAATTCAAAATATGATGAAGTACTTCATACGATACCTAAGAATAAAAGAAAATTTACAAGGTTAATAAAGCACCTTAGTTTTTGTGTTAAGTGCGTCTCTTAAAATCATAGCCAAACTGCCGGATGAAAATAAATGCATGTTGATACGCAGTCTGAAGATTCACGCCAACAAGTTCAATGATACAATGGCCAAGGAATTGGATATGTTGAAGTTTCACCGCATTTACAAAGTGGCAATTCAAAACATAGGCTTTATATATTCCTTTGAAGCATTCATCAATGCAGAGAGATCCAATGCGTACGCATAAATCTCTGATGAATAGAAATGAGAAAACTGGAAGGGCACCTCCCCCAATACCCCAGAAATGAAGGACCACCTGATAAATTCAGCAATATTAGTTTGCTAAATCAATGGACAAGACATATTAAGCCACATTGCCAGAATGTTAGAAAGGCCCAAACCACAGTCTCAACGAATTGTTCTATATTGCCATTTTCCATTTTGTAAGAAAGCAATAGAAAGTTAATTTTGAAAGAAATTACCTTTAATCATGTTTATTCACAGGAACAATCTATCATCAAATTCAAGATTCTTGAAGTTTTTACTTGATTGTTGTTTATCCATCAATTATAGAATTATAAAATATGAGGAAGGATATCCCAACCAATTACCAAGGGCAGACATATGCAATATAGACTCCAAGATACTACTGTAGTCAATGAACAATTGCTTATTCATACCTTAATATACTTCCTTAGGAGTGACGGAAAAGCAGCCAGAAACAGTGAAGAGTATTTAATCCGACGTAAAGTAAATGATATCATATCAGAGTCAGTCATTTGGTTCAAAACATGAAGAGAATTTCCAAGGTATGACTTCACTAAATGGCTATAACTCTTCCATTGCATCGTGGTCATCAAATTCTTTATGGTCTCATGATTTCCACCAGAAGCCGGGAGCTTCAAATATTTTCTTAGTATTCCATCCATTTCATTTAGTACAGACAACATTATTTTGTTGAAAGCAGCACTTGACATTACACTAAACTTTGTTGTAGACTCATTCCCCCCATCATCGCCATAGTGGCATGCTGTCCTAAAATCCTTCATCAGAGAATGGACTGCATTTACACTCCCTTTTTCATGAATGGATTTGCACCATGATTCAACCATAGAGGTAGTTATAACTTTCTTAGACAATTGTTTTTCCTTCTCTTGAATCTCTTGGTCACTAGTCTCCTCATCTGGCTGTACATCTCCATCTTCCATGTCAGAACCCACATTTTCCTGGACAAACAAAGAAGCAAGTTTAGATAGTTTCTAATACTGAGAGAGCAACATAATAGTAGCAAATCAGTAACCACACCTAAGCATATAGCACACTCACATCAATATCCTCATCACTGAACTGAAGCAACTCCTGGTCATGCTTTTTCAAGAACTCGTGAAATTCTGGGTCCTGAGATGGAAAAGTTGTTAACACAACAAGTAGAATAATTCCGAATAGATAAAGAAGAAGGAATAATAAGATAGTCCATCCATCAAGCATCATCCAATTTAAATTCCGAACCTGCATACCTTTACATCAATGGATTACTTTATCAAAACCTTCCATTGTTCTCTCTCTTTAATATTTGAGCATCTACATTCATTTTCAAGACAATGAATACAGATGTACAATACCATTCAGTTAAACCGCAGGAAACCTTTGAAATAAGAACCAGTAATGTCATGGACTTTAATCCCAACAAAGATCACCATTTAAATATAGATACAAGCTAACCACGGATTTATAATGGTAAAAAGGTACTCAGAAAACACCAACGCAACAAGCAATAAAGCATTTAACCTTCTGTTTAAATTTCTCTAATTGCTCTTTATGTTCTCTTGCTCCACTCTCAGCCATGGCTTTTTTCCTGCTCTTTCTTCTTACATGACCATCTCCGCCCAAACTCATCTCTGCCATTACCAATAATAAAAATAAAAAATGAATATAAATAATTGCGACGATTTAGAGAGAGAGGGGGGATCAAAGAAAAATGAACAACAATGTTCAAAGTACCTGAATCATTGGCAGTCTCCATGCTCATTGAAACAAAAGCCTGTTAAAATTTACGGCCAAAGTCGAAATTCTAATATGTAAGGAATGACAAGGAATTAACAGCGGAAAGAATCGACTACAACGGATCAGAGGACAGAGGACCTACCGGAACTAAGGCAGCGGCAGAAGAAAACCACAGCATAAGCAACGAGACGAGAGCAAGTGTAACATCCGCCCCTCACCTTTTCTAGAAAATTCAACTTTTTCAATTTGGGAAAGTACGAGGAGCCAATAGAATATTTGTACAATGCGCACAATGGAGGTTTAGGAAGTATTAGAGATTTTCATCAGCCTAAATGAATGATATCATGACTGAAAGGTCAAGAGTTTGATCCTTGGTGAACCCAGCTTAAGTTTTTGGAATGAGTAGTTTTATAATATAAAATGTTTATTATTCCTGCTACTCGGATGGTTATTCTGAATATTACGGGTGATGTTCATTTTGTAACTCATGTAATTCATTGTACATATTATACAAATAAGCTATTGCTCTAGTGGGACTCTTTTATTATTATTTTTACTATCTATGCTTGTTATCATGTTTGTGTGTCTTATGGTATTATTCATCTTTTTCCTTTTCTTTACCCACATACATTATGTTTGTCATCAAAGTTTTTTCCATAGATAAATCCATCGTTATTTAAAACCTTTTGATCAAGAGTACATGCATATTTGTGTGGTTTCGTGATGAATGTTATTCCTGTAACTCTTAATACTATAAGTCAAGAGTACATGTCGTTTTATAAATTTTATTCAATTATTTAATTTGTCCTATTTTTATTGTGTGCATTAAAAAAATATCCTTTAATTTATGCCATTACATTATTCATATCCCTTTAAGTCGAGAGTACATACTTTTTTATAATAAACTTTGCTTCATCATTTAATATGCCCTATTTTCATTATGTGCATCAATATAATCCTTTAATTGATGTCATTAAGTTGTTAATATATGTTTGATTAGGAAGTACATGTCTATTTTGTACCATTATCATCATTATGGTATTATTACTTTACATGTCCTTTTATCATTATATCTTCTTGAATGATCATTTTCTTATGTATGCTTAAATAACATTCTCTGTAAATTGAACAGAGAGAATGATCCTTCGGTAAGGAAAGTGATCCCAAAAACAAGATAATTGAGATAATCATTCGATAAGGGAAGGTGATCGAATCGAGATGATCTTTCGGCAAGGAAAGGTGATCGACAAACTTATGGGAACCTTCGGTAAGGGAAGGGGACTCCTACCTTTTATACCGGTTTGAGCTCAATACCTTCCATAAAAGTTACAAGTTAAGAAAAGAAAAGTATAAAGGAAAGTTTGATTTCGATTATTATTTCTAAGGTTATTTCTCTGGTGAAAACTCAGGTGCAGTTGACTTCAGGTAAAGTTGATAGTTAAGAGCTGTTAGATGAAAATTTAGTCAAATCAGTTAAATCATCTAATGGCTCTCAGTTATCAATTTCACGTGAAGTCAACTGCACCTGAGTTTCCACCTATTTCTCTTAAGTTATGATGATGTTGATTTCTCATAAGTTATTATCTTTTCTATGTCAATGTTACATGCTTTCTTTTATGCCTATTATGTTTTACATATTACAAGAAAAGTTCATGATACATGCTATGCCATATAATTTTTAGAATCCCATGGGTGAGCTGGGGATATATATGTAGGTGTTACATAGCATTCCTACTGAGATCTTTTAAGTTCTCACCCCTTTTTCTTTCCCATACTATCTCCAGAAAAGCATGGCACAGTGGGTAGAGACGACGTAGCGTCCTCCGAAGGTGACTTTTGAGTATGATCCGCCAAAGCACGCATGGGCAGTTACGACCACTACTACCGTGCTCTAAACCACGTACTTAGGTCGAGATTTCGTAGGAGAAGACCCCCAACTGCCTGTCATAACCTTCCTAGATACGAATATTTCAGCACCCAAGAAATGGACACCCGAGATGGTTTACCTTAAATCGGATTCTGAGATAGAGGAAGAGGAGTCCAGCAGCCCTAGCCAGGAGAAGGACCCAATGGAGGAGGACCCAGAAGAGAATTTGTCCTTTTGCGGGAATCCAAAAGTGGAATACGTACCCCAATTCATGGGAGACTGAAGGGTCTCAATAAAAGATAGGATATGATATAAGGATGAGGATTTCTTCGACAAAATTAGTTAGGACACGTCAGGTCTTTCGTCACAGTTATTTTTAGGCATTTTATTTTGATTAGAAAATTGTACTCACGGGAATTTGGTTGTTATTTTATTTGCTCAAACTTGCTAGTGTGTGTTGAATTCCATCTCTTAGATCGTTTATTGACTTTTCCCAAAACTTCATGCGTATTCCCCTCCTTTCTTACCTAATGATTGAGTTAATTTGCTTCCCAAGAGAATGACACCCTATCTAAATGCCTTCAAGGATGGGATTTCGCTTAGAATGTTACATTTTAGTATCAGAGCAAAGTCAACCCTAGGACACTAATATGAGGAGTATGACTAATAAGATTTTTCCCTATGGCTATCCACAAATAGGACAAGTATAGCAAGCCATGGACGTCCACGTGGATCAAGCTTGAGCTCCTCAAATCTAGCAAAATACATGAAAAATATGACAAGAGCAATGAAAAAACAGACTGAAGCCACCGCTCTAATAGCCCAACAATTATCCAATGCAAATCGGGATTCCGAAACTCACCACTCTAATTTCCGATTTTTTATTGAACCGGTTGATTGGCCCAATTTTTAGAAAAATACTTAGAATTTGGGAATTACGAATTAGGATAACTTAGTCAAAAGTTATTGACAAAAAAATTTGACAAATGAGTTTGCATGATGGTAAAAATCAATAGTTAATAATTAAGATTTATTAAATAATTTAATATATTTAATTAAATTATTATATAACTATTAATTTTATATAAACTTCATTGTATCTGAATTTTTATTTTTTATGATTTATTACAAATAAATTTCACCTAAATTTAACTATATGTCCTTATCATTGTCACAGGAACGAAGAGAAACATTCATTTCAAGGGATTTAGCGCTTGTTTTTTGGTAATTAGAGAGACTACATTTAACAAATTAAATTTTGCCATCTCATATAACACTTATCCTTCTACCATGTCACACTTTAATAAATTAATGTACTAGCTAAGTACGTCAAAACGGAGATTACCTCACCTCAAAGACAAATGTAAGTCATAATTAAATATTTAAAAATTGGATTGAGTAAATTAAAATTTGAACATCTAAATTGCGACAGAATACTAATTTTAGAAGGCCAAAATAAAGAGTTAATATTTAATTTGGTCCTTTAACTTATACGTGAACTTCAATTTAGTTTCTAAAGTTTTAATTGCCTTTTTTTTAGTCTCCAAATTTTATAAACGTGACTCACAATAGCCCCTGAAACAATCTTCGGCACAAAAATATTAATAAAACGTTGACTTAGATAACCAAATGCCATGTTAAAATTTGTAAAATGACGTCATTTTAGTTTTGGCGCTCAAATAACTCAAAAACGACGCCGGATCACTTGCTTTAGGAGGAAAAATTTCAATAAATACGACTTACAATGCTTTTTTTGGGCTATTTAAGTGCTAAAACAAGAACAACGTCATTTTATAGAATTCAACATGACATTCGGTTGTCTACGTCAGCGTTCCGTTAACGTTTGTGCATTGAAAATTATGCCAGGGACTAACTGTTTTTCTCAAATTTTGTTAATGTTTAAAAAAAAATATGGGTATCTCAATGTCACAATTGTATCGTCAATAAAAATTAAAAGGAATAAAATTAGCAAATAAACAAAGAAATGCAAGGTGCTTGAGGCAAAGTAAATTGCAGAAATTAAAACAAATAAGAAATTAAAGAAAGGATAAAGAAGGAAACATAAACGTAAAAGAGAGAAACGCATAAATGTAAAAAAATTTTATTAATAAAAACTGACAAAAAGCAAATTATAAGTGTTTGAGTTCAGAGCATAGTTGTCAGAACCAGTGATCAAACCGGTCAAGCTACCTGGTTCACTGATTTATTAGTTTAATCGATAAATTACTGGTTGAACCAGTAAAACCGGTCTCACGTAAATAAAAAATATAAAATAATCAAAAACTTAAAATTAAAATTTGAAATCCATATATTCCCTAACATTTTATGAAGAATCAAGTTTCAAATTCTAAAAATAACTAAAAAAAACATAAAATTTGTCAGTACTACTACAATTAATTCACAAAGCCCTATTATCTAACTATAATATCAGTAGATTTTAACACTAGCATCAAAATAAATAACCTTAATCACAATATTAGCATTGAAATAGATCAAGCAAATTAATAAATTTTTAGTGAAATTTATATTTATATTAATAATGGTACATAATTAAAGTATAATTAATTTGAAAAATAGAGAATATTAAATTAAATTAGATATCTATAAAATTATATAATTAAATATATACTATATAATTACTATTTGTCATTTAAAATAATAAGTAGCATGATGGCTAAATGGAAAAGGGAGGAAGAGGCTGCAATGCTAAGGTTCTTTGTTCGAACCTTAGCTAGAGCATTTTGAAAGTTTTTCAAAATAGACCAGTTTGCACTAGTTCTCACCAATTTTTTTCAATTTTTACCGGTTCACACCAGTTCTCTTCTTCGAACGGTTCAAAGAGTAAATCAAACCAACTTAAGATCCGGTTCATTAGTTTTTCAATCGAACCGACTAATCCAGTTGGGTTTTTATAACTATGGTTCAGAGGAATTACTTAAAATTTCCAATTTTTATTTTGTGATATCAAAGGGTTAAGAGCGTTTTGAGTTTCTAAATGTTTTCTAAAAGAACTCACACACCATTTTCGGCCAATTTGAATTGCCTCTTGTGTAGTTGTTCATGCACTCTTGGCTTAATGTCAATTGAAAAATCAAAACATAACTAAACCGTCAAATGATTAATTTAACTAAAATAAATATCAATATCGTGTACGAAAATATCAACATATAATTAATTATTTCTTTACATATTTTTTTTATAATAATAATATTTTTGCCTAACATAATGTCCCCAAAATTTTTCATTTGAAGTCGTACAGTAATTGAAAGTGAGAAAGCTTTGTTGTTTATAATAGTAAAAGAAATATATACAAATACATATATTTATTTTTTAAAATTTATTATTATTATTGTTGTCATTATTATATATATATATATAATAAATTTTCTATTAAGTATTATTAGACATCTTCTTGGGCACGATACCACTTGTACATGATGTGCCACCTGAACTGGCTGAATCGCTTGTAAAGTCATCATATTCTGACTGTGAATATAATGCCGTCTTCGAACATAATAAATTTTTTTATTTTTAGTACTTTCTTTAATATTTTTAATTATTTTATGATTTTAATATTTTGTAACAACTTTTTAATTCTAATTATTTTTTTGTTTATCCTTTTTATTTCTGCTGTTAACTCTGAATATTCAGTAGATATTTCTCTTATTTTCAGTGACAAAGGTATCCTTCTTATTTTCATATTTATGAAATATCATCATAACATAGAATATAAAAAAATAAGGTAGTAATAAAGAAATAAGGTAGTAGACTTACAGAAATAATTCTAACATTGGTATTTGGATGCTTGTTACAAATGATTGACTTGGAATTCGAATTACAAAATATTTTTTGAAGTGTAAGAGAGTATGAGAGTAGAGAGGATTTTAGAGCTTTCGAGTCTTTTATTTCCTGAACCAAATGAGACCCTCCGTATTTATAGGCCTCAAGTGATCACTATTTTGCTAGCTTTTTATTATTTGCCGACAGTACTATTTACTTTTATTGTTCTGCCGACTTTTACTATTTGTCGATAGTACTATTTGCTTTTACTATTTTGCCAACTTTTACTGTTTTGTCGACATTTACTGTTTGTTGATATATTTTTTTTCAGAAATCATTTTTCTCTTTGTTTGGGCCTTTTACATTGATTTTATATACTAATCTTATTACTACTCTATTATATTTCAAATGGATCTTGAGAGCCTTGAAAGTAATGGGCTGGACAAGATTGGACTTCTTCATCATCTCCAAGAGGTATAGCCTATATAGCTTGTAAAGAGTTGATATCTTCTTCTGATGTTGCTCCTGTTAAGGCGGCTATAATCTGTTGTTTCTGTGCTAAGAATAGAGATTCTTTCTTATATCCTCTAATATTACTGCTTGTAGCCGATATGCCAGGATGTTTTGGTGAAGTCGTTAACCACTTATCAATGGCTGCTTTTCTTAATAAGTTTAAACTATACTTGTTCCACCATTTATTTTTATTACTCTTACTAAATATTGTATGCTGGGATGTGCTTCAAACGCCACTGAGTCATATTCCCAAGTTAGGATCCATGCTGATTCCCATGACTGCTATAAATGATATGAATTTATATTCGAGTAGAAATGAAAATTTATTTTTGAAATATTCATAAGCCAGACTGACTTTTTTTTGGGAAAAATTCTTGTAGTGGTCCAAAATTTTGGAATCATGATTGGAACCATTTTGAAAACCGTAATGATATTCCTTTTCCAAACCAGATAAACCAAGAGTGAGAGGTTGGTGCCACATATAATATGTGATTCCATTCTTCTTGATAATCATGATAAGTATAATTTTGGGGTTCAAATCTTAATGAAAAACTCTTAGATTGATATGGAGGTAGTTTTCAATCTTGTAAGGATAATATTTTAATAATTTTTATTTTTGGGTAGATGGGTTTTTTGGTATTAGAATCCTTGAAATGTGTTAGTTTAATGGATCCTATATCTACCAATGTGAATTCATAAATATTTTTAGTTTTTTGTGGCTTTATAGATATGTAATGGAAAGTATTTGAAAAAATGATTTTTTTATAGGATTTTTCTGTCTTTTTTAAACCATTCTTTTTCAATGGTTAATATTCTGATGGGATTTGATTTTTCATAGTATGAAAACTGTTTTTTTAATGGTTGAGTTTTGTACAAATCTGATAGTTGTAGAAATATATTTATTCATGGTAATAATTTTAGAGCTTTTAAATGGTAATGATGATGATGAAGATGCTTTTACAAATATGGTCATAGGTCTTAATGATAATGGTTGTGCTGGTAAAAGAGTAATTGGTAATTGTTTCTCTTGTTTTTTGTTAAAAGGTTAACTATAATCTTTACTGAAAGCTATTTTTTTATTCATTTTTTTCCTGCAAAAATTCTCGAGTAAGAAAGTCAAGAAGCGAATTTAATTCACCTTTTATGTGTTCAATTGTAAAGTCGAAACATGATAGAATAGCTTGTCATCTTGCAAATATTTGTTTTGAAACTAAATTTTTAACATCATTTTTTAAAATGCTAAGAGCTGCTTTACAATCTATTCTTATTATAAATATTTTGTTAAATAAATCTTATTGGAATTTTGTAATACATAATATAATAGCTAATATTTCTTTTTTTACTATTGCATAATTTTTCTGTTCCTTATTCCATACACCTGAATAATATTTTACAATTTATTCTTTTGAACTATTAGGAGGTACTTGTTTAAGGATTTTTTTCATATCCTAATTCAGAGGCATCTATTTCCACTATCAGAAAGGCTAATGAGTCTAATATGCTTGTACATGGGATTTCTTTCACTAAATTTTTTATCTTTATTATAGAAGTAATTTCATATAAAGAGGTTTAGATGTGACTCTTATTTTTTGTAAGAATTCTGTTACATAATTCAGGCATCCTAAGAACCTTTATTATTGTTTTTTATCAGTTATTTCATTGGGAAACTTATCTACAAACTCAATGACTCTTTTAATAGGGACTATAATTCCTTGATAAATCTCGTATCCTAAAAATCTTACTTTAGTTATAAAAATTTTCATTTTCTTTTCTGATAACACTAGTCCTTGTTCCCTTATAATATTCATAAACTTTTCTAGATGTTGTATATGCTGATTTATTCCTTTTGAATATACTAATACACCATCAAGATATGCTATAGTAAATTCTATATGAGGATAAAATATGTTATTCATTATTTTTTGGAATTCACTAGGAGCATTTTTTAACCCTTACATTCCACTCATAATGTCTAAAGTGTAACGACCCAACTTCCAGTACATCATGATCGTACCAAAAGTAAGGCGTTATTAACATGTTTTCTTTATTAACTATTTAATATTGAGTCTTTAGTTCGATATCGCGTTTCAGTTTTTAATAAAAAGCTAGAAAATTTTGTTTTTGTTTATTAAAATCATGTCAAAGATCAACAAGCAAGAATAAGCACATAGTTATTAATAATAATAAATATTATACAAAAGAATTCAAATGAAACTCAGGTACAACTCCTATCCCTCTGTATAAAATAAAAACTAAAGTAACAAGGGCGAAGGAACTCTATGAAAACAACTTAAAGGGTGGAAGATTTTGGGGTGAGAACAAACCACACGTTCTTAGTAGGGAATGTGAACGCCGTAAAAATAATGATTATCATGCAAATAATTAGCATACTCAAGGAAACTATATTTTTATCAAACCTTTTTGAAAATACTCTTGGTTTTACTTTAGCTAATTAATTACCTCTTTCAAAATCTCTAAACTCAAAACAAATTCTAAATATAAAACGGGTCACATTAACCATCTCTCTGCCACAAAATTAATTCTCAATCAAAACGTCAATTCTTAATCAATTTAATACATTAACAAACTAATAGTACAAACAAGAGATTCAGTTTAACATACCAGCAAGTCACAACAAGACAAATAACACAAGCACAGAGAAGCAATACAAGCAAACACAACCAAATGCAAATGCACAAACAACATGATGCATGTCTATCCTAAGTAGGCCATGAGCTCACGTGTCGATTTATACCCTGCAGCCCGACATTACCTAGGAACAAGTCCCAGATATGGCTTCCCTTTGTGTCTTTAGTGCATACGTGTCGGTGGTAAGAATACCACTCCTTCGTGACTTGCCGGCAGCCGGCGCAAAGCTTGACCCCATAATATACACACAAGGGGAAACCGTGATCCTTAGTTCGTGGGCGTCCCCGAAATCAACACACAAACAAAACATAGATCCTCAATTCGTGAGTTTTCCCGAGATCAATGATCATTCAGTTCGTGGGTACTTCCCAAATTTAACCAATTATCAGTTTCACACTCTTGTTCAGTAACTCTTTTTCAAGTTTGCTAACTTCCCAAAGACTCGAAAATCATCTTTCTCTTTACTATTCCAACTCAAATGTTATAAGCTCACCAATCTCCTAAAAAGTAATCCTTTATCTCAATCCCAAACCATAACTCTTTTCATCTTCAAATCAACTTTATAACAAAATCCTTTTTCTTAAATAAATCAAAATCGAAATATAATTTATTCTGTTCTTAATTTAACAATCGATTTATGATCTCTTTACAATTCACAAGTTCAAACCTAGCTTATCAAAAATTAATTCAACATCCAATGTACTGCCAACAAGCAAAATCAAAATCTCCAGCAAATGTTCACCAAGCAATCCTCAATTCATATATTACTATAATCAAAGCATAAACATAACGTACTCAGAGCTAGCCCAACTAATCAGGATTAAGTAAAATAATAAAACCACTGATCATTATCATAACAACCACAAAAGTAGTCACAGTTCACAGCCACAACCAGAATCAATAAATCATGACACAGAAAATTAGTCCAGCCATTACAGAATTATTTATATACTCTTAAAGTTACTATATTATTTCAGAAAATCAGGTTCTCAAGACAGTTTAATCCTTTAAGTTCCAATCCTTCAATAACCACCAAAACGAATTTCAGCTGGTCACAAGTCAATTTCACCGCCATTCCGATACATCAGATAACTAAAACCAACAGGAAGCACTTATTCTCAATAATCAAGATACAGCCACAACTCAACCAATTTAGCATAATCACATAAAATCAGAATTTTCAACAATTCCATCAAAATCAGAAAACAAATATCAGTCACAGCCGCAAACCAAAATTAATCTTATCAATTAATCACTCACAACAACAAAACACAATAACATTCACAGCCATAACCTAAACTCAATAAACTAATTGAAACACTAAAACATCATCTTAATACCAAACTTAATCCAAATTTCACAACCTCAAACTAAGTTCATTTCAATCAATTAATCACACAAAATATTTATAAATTATTCGCAATTATTCATTAAACTTCATTGGCATTCATAAATTAAAAACGGTTCATTTCAAATAAAATCCCCTACCTCAATGTCGAAACTCACGAAAATCGCCAAACACAACAGCTCTGATACGAGTTCCAACACTCGTTTTGTTTCCTGGGTAGCAACCAAAGTGGTTCTGGGCAGCTCCAATATTGGTTTCTGGTGGCAGAGGGCTCCGGTAACTACGAAACCAGAAGCAGAGGCTGAATAGAGCAGCACAGAGTAGTATAGAATAAGAGCGGCAACAGTTTCTTCTGTCAATAGCTCCTTCCCCGGCGAGCTTCAATGATGACAAGGGCAGCGCCCTCCTCCAAACTTGATGGTGGCGGAACAGCGACTCTGATGGCAGTAGGAGTCACACACGATCCTGACAGCGGCGGAGATCCTTTCTCCCTCTCCTCTGCGTGTATTTTGCGATGTGTATTCTGCGATGGTGACAGCTTGGACAGTAGCGGCGGCATCAACCCAGCAGCAGCGACGGCCTAGCAGTTCGGCGCTGATGGAAGCACGGCAGTGACGGCTTGGTAAGACATGGCAGCGGCGGAGCATGACGACAGTGGCGATGGCTTCATGGTGGCGTTGCCCTTCGCGTGCGCTCTCTCCTCTTCGTGGTTCTTCTCAGGCGACGGAACGGGCTTGATGCCGGCAGAACGATGATGACGAACCTGACAGCAGCAAGGCGCGACGGCGACTGCGACGGCAGCAAGGCGCGACTGCGACGGCAGCAAGGCACGACGGCGACTGCGACGGCAACGAGCCCTAGCCGTAGCGCTGTCCCTTCCTCTCCGATTCCCTCTTCTCTTCTCTGATTCCCATCTTCCCCTGTTTCCATTTCCCCCTTTTTCTTCTTGCTGTGAGGTTTTCGTGGGTGAGGGATGGGGTCTCTAGGGTTAGGGTTTCTCACTTAATTTGGGAATTAGGTTTCTGATTTGGAAATTTATGATTAGGAATTAGGGATTTTATAAAACAAAAACGATAGATATGAATAAATATTTTGATAAAATTAGAGAATAGAGTAATTTTAAAACCAAATATACACTGTTAAAAATATTTAAGAATATTATTTATCAACGTATTACTAAGTTCAATTAATTATTTCTAATTTAAAATATAAAATAAATATATTAATCATATTTTTATAAAATATAGTTTAAATTTAATATTAATTATTCAAATTAGATGACAAAATTTTTTATTATTTTTCTATTATCAGAACTTAATTTCAAATTATATAAAATATTTAATTGTAATAAGATTACGCAAAAATATTCATAAAATTAAACTCAAAGTATTTAAAAATCAATTTAATCATTTTTAAAAGATTATTTTCTATAAATAAGGAATTTAAATTAAATTAAAATTTATTTAAATTTAATTGTACAATTCTTTCTTATTTTTCAATTACTAAAATTATAATTTCAGTTATACCAAACATCCAATAAAGATTATATAAAAATTTTAATAAATTTAAACTCCAATTATTATAAATATTACATATAACTCCTAATTATTTTTAAATTCAAAGTATTATGGAGTTTTATTTAATTACTTTCAGTAAAATAATTTTTTAAAATAAAATCGTAAAACAAATATAATAAATTTAATTATCCAAAAACTTGAGATGTTACATAAAGGGTATTATAAAAACCATCTTACACCTATCTTTCTCTTTCACTGCTATTTGGTAGTATCCTGATTTTAGATCAAATTTTAAAAAGATATTTATTTTATTTTATGTTTTAATTAAATCATTTTTGTTTGGTAGGGGATATCTAATCCATTTTAATACTTTATTAAGGGGTTTATAGTTAATGACTGATTTTGGAGCACCTTTTTCTATTTCAAATGCTTTCATCACATGGAAACCTATACAGCTCCATGTTGACCTTGAAAGTCTTATTAATCCTTTATTTAAATAATCTTGTATTTCTTTTTTATAATATTCTAGATATTCTTTGTTCATATGTATGGATTTTGCTTTTGTTGGTATATCTTTTTCATTGAATCCATCTTCATATGGTAAAAATATTTCATGTAATTTCTTATAATGAAAAGTTTTAGGGTTCAGACTACATAATTTTTTTAATTTTTTATTTTGTTTTGTATTTCAGAAATTTATAATCGTTCTTCTATTCTTTCATATGTAATCTCTTGATTTAAATAATTAATCTGTTTTTTTCTTTTGATAGTATTAACTTGGGTAGACAAATTTTGTAATATATTGAGTTTGTGCTGCTTTAGTTTGCTAATAAATTCAAAATAAACCAGGTGGTTTGAAATACGTACGCAAGTTATTCCATCAATATCAACTAAAAAGGGGTATAATAATAGTGTAAAAAGATTTTTTAATATAACCTGATGAGATATTTCTTTGCTAATGTAGTAGAAAAATATACATTATTTTTATAAATTTTTGCTTTGAATAATTTATAATCATTCAGTCATTTTCGGTTTTGTAGACTTTTTCGGTAGTCTTCTCATAATATTTTGTAGATATTAATCCTTCCTGTATGCAACTAATATCAACCTCTGAATCTACCATGGCTACAAAATTAAATTTTTTCACCAATCATTATGGTTACATTAGTATATCATTTTTTGTTTACTAATAGAGTTAGTATATTTATGTAATTTTCTGGACTCATGTTAAGATAATTTTTTGAAATTATTATATTACTAGTTCTTCTATATTACTAGTATCATTTTGCATAATTTTTTCTTAGATTTTTATCAAATTTTCTACTATTTTTAACAATCTATAATCCATATTAATATTTTGTTGTTTTAATTCTAAAATTTCTCTTTTTAATCTTTTTATTTCTTCTTGGAGTGAATTAAGAAAAATTTCTTCTTGTGAATTTTTAAAACGATTATAATTTTTTTTTTGTTTCTACCAAACTTATTTCATGCTTACTTTTTTTTTAAACTAATTTTATTAGTTGATTTATGGACTCATCTCTTAGAGGTGTATCTTTTAATTTGTCAATTATTTTTATTAAGGTAGAAGACTATTCTTTAGTTAAAATATTTACAGTTTTTTCATAATTTCTACAATTACATAATCCTATGCCTAAGCAATTATTCTGCTCATCCTTTTCATTGTTTTATGAGATTTCTTCTTCCGATGACATAAGGTTTGTATAAAGTAATCCTTAGATTCAGAAGAGTTTTCATAAAGTGATTCTTCTTCTAATTCTGAATTGATTAGTAAAGCTACTAAAGCTTGTTTAATTTTTTTATTTTTTATTTTATTTATCTTTTGCTCTTTTGTACATTTATTAGCATAATGGCCTTATTTTTTACCTTCCAAGTAGTTACTTGTTTTTTTTATTAAAAGGCTTGGATTTTCCTTTATGATTTTTATAAGATTTTTTATAATATTTTTTTCATAATAAGGAGGTTTTTCTATATTATATTTATTTTGTCTCTTATAAAATGTTTTCTTTTTAATTTTGTTTTGGCTACTAGGTACTTTTTCTGGAATTATTCCATATTAACAACAGAACGTTTCTAGTTCTTTTTTTTTGTAATAGTTTCTTATTTTATTTTTTTTTGTTGCATTTTAGTATCTGTACATACTTCTATACCCGTTTGTACTATTATATAATATAATTGACCAAAAGTTAATGAATTATAAGGAATTTAGGTTTTAAAATGTGTTTGTAATTTTTGTATAATCTTTTCAGAGAATAATTTTGGTAAAAATGCTACAAATCTTTCTTTTCAAAAAGATGCAGAAACATCATTTCTAATAATTATTTTGCCATAAAAACATCTTTATACCATCTATAATCAGACATAGTTGGACGTCTTAAGTTCATTAATTGAGTTCCTATCTTGTCTTTAAAAGTACTTGGGTCTCCTACAAAGTTTTTAATGATTGAATATATTAATGTGGACGTAGCATCTTGTGAATAATCTTCTTTTTTTAACTATGTTAATTATTATTTTTTCTGGATACTGAGAAAGTTATCCCACCATCCTTTTAATTGGCCTGTAAACCCTTGTGTTAACATAATTGTGCATCTTTATCTTATGCTTTTCTCATTTTATAAGCAGTTGCTGTCATAGTCATGCTACACATTTGATCTAGAATTGCTTGTTCACTTAATCCATCTATGTTCCATTCTACTAAATCTGATCTAAAAAAGCTATTTTGTATTAATTGTGTTCTTTCATCTAGGCCTACATCTACAAGTGATGGTGTGGAATAATAATTTTTAGTTTTGGAATAATTTGTTTTATGAGTCATTTTATTTATTTCCAATCCTTCTACTTTCAATGTATTAATTGTCATTTTTTCTAAGCTAATACTTCTAAGTTTTTCTTTTAATTCATCCTCTTCTACTTCTACTTTCGACTTTAGACTGATATTATCCAAACTTTGTAATTTATATGTTAGTTTTTCTATCTTAACTGGTTTTTTCATATTTTTCATTCTTCCTAATTGGTTTTTCATTATATCTAATATAGTATTGGTAAAGTTCATTTGTTGATGTAATTTTTTAATATCTTTTTTTTTCTATGTTTCCTTGTGTTATTATCTTTATAGGGAGTTGCTTCTACTTCTAGATCTTTTTCAACTGATATTTTAATAGTTTTTTTAGGAGAGTATTCAAATTATATTACTGACTCTGAACTGGTTTTTCACATAAACAGTTATTTTTATTAATGGACATAATTTCTTATTATTTTTAGAATAATAATTAATGTGCCAATCAAAGAAATATAGATTAATTCTATTTTCTTTTATATAACCATAAAATAATTCTCTAAATCTAATAGCCTCATTTTTAGAATAATTTGTGAAATACCAATCTTTTAATGGTTTATTATAATCAACATTAAAATCTTGCTTTATCCATTCTTTATCAATTTCGAATGGTTCTTCCTTAATAATTACTCCTAATACATGTGATTCAGTTGGATTGTAATCTGAATCTGTCTCATATACAAGATCGGCTATAAGAGGCCTTATGTTATTAATTTTTATCAATGTTCTGAAAATCGGACCGGACCGGCCGGTTCAACCCGGTTAACCAGAAACCGATCACCTAACCGGTCGGTGCACCTCTAAAATTGCCCTGCAAAAAATTGGCGAAAAAACCGGTCAAACCGGTGGTTAACCGGCAAACCGGGCGAACCGGCCCGTTTTTTTAGGTGCCGATTTTTTCCACTGCTAGCAAAACGGCGTCGTTTGTTATAAAAAAAAAAGAAAGATAAGATGAAGAATGCGTGACTTGCAGGCTGCCACTCCCAAAAGCCAAAACTGAAAATCTAAAATCCCTAATCTCTATTCTCCAAAATATTCGAAGCAGGAAGAAGTGAAGACTGAAGACTGAAGAGTGAAGAAACCTCCACTGCCACTCCCAACCATCAGCTCCACTCCCAATCTATTCTCCACTCTCCAAAATTGAAGTAGCTTCTGCATACAACGGATCTTAGGATGCCGTGAAGAACACCCGACGTTCGGCCACGTTCGCGCACCGTCGCCGACGTTCGCGCACCGTCGCCGACGCTCACGCACCTGGGTTTCTGGGTTTTCCATTTCTGGCTTCTGGGTTTCTCCATTTCTGGCTTCTGGATTTCTGGGTTTCTCCGTTTCTGGCTTCTTGGTTTCTGGGTTTCTGGGTTTGTGGCTTCTGTTCGTGCTGTGTTGTTTTCTGGCTTTTCTTCGTTCTTCTCTTGAGGTAAGATCTAGGTTTCTGGCATCTGTTCAGTGTATACTACTATACTATTTCAATTTTTTTCTGGCTTTTGTTCTTCTATTTTTTTTTATATCATTAATCAAATGTGGAATGAATTTGTTGTATACTTGTATGTTGGATTTGAGAATAAAATTGATGCATGTTGAAATTGAAAATTATGTTCTGCTCTATTCTTCAATTTTTATTTTTTTTGAATCTTTTCAAGTCTGCTCTGTTTTGTTTTTTTATTTTGTCGATTCTGCTCTATTGAATGCATATAAAATTATAAATTGTATGAACTATGAACTATGAATTGATATATTGGTCTGGATTCTGGATTGCTGGCATTTTGAATTTAGATGGAACAGTCACAAAATGATCATCAACAACAACAACAACATATTTCGCTCTATATTTAATTAAACCGGTTCAACTACGGTTCAACCACGGTTGAACCATTGAACCATTGAACCAGTCACTTGACCGGTTCGATGACCGGTTCGGTTCTCGCAACCTTGATTTTTATAATATTATTCATATTTTCTGTCGATGAATTATCTATAGAATTTCTATGACTAATAGTTTCACTAGTATCAGAAATTCTTAGGGATTATGATCCATTCATCCTAATTCTAATATATGTTCCTTCTTTTATTATTTCTCTCAATTTAGTATTTTCTATTTGTGGTTCTTCAATAATATCAAATATTACCCAATCTTCAGGCATATTTCTTAATAATTCTTCGTGTCTTAGTTTCTTTGGTGTTTGCATATTAGATCTTTTGAGATTTGCAAGCATAATTATCGTTTCTTCTTTTGAAGACTGTGTTAAAGCTCTAAAGTTACAATTAACCTTAGTAATTTTTTAGTATATCCTATAAATTATTTCAAATGGATCATATTTCTTATTTATGATTTTTTTTGTCAAACTTAACATGCAGTTTTAAAACTTGTGAAGTATATTCATTTCTTAAATTCATACCATAATTGGAATAACAGTTAAAGAAAATGGGTCCATTATGACAATTACTTTCTAATACTCCTATTAACGAGTTATTAAATTGTGAAAATCTTGAATCTCTTCACATTAATAATATTGGAATATTTATTCTGACCCTACAGTTAGGTTTTATTGCTACTTGTATTAATCCTATATGAATAAAATTATATCCTTGATCGCTGTGTGCCTTTAAACTATCTTCTTGTAAGATAGTAATGAATTTATTATTACTTGTTCTAGAACAACTATATTTTAGCATGTGAACTTTATAATCTTTGTCTTCCTAGAAAGATCTCATTTTATATACTTGATTTTTATCTATTATAGGTATACTCCAGTTATGAAAATTTTTTTCTAACTTGGCTATTTCTAATTCATTTTTAGTTTCAGAGGTTGATGCCTCATTATTATCTGTTTTTAAAATTAAAGAATTATTCTTACCTAAATTTAGATTTCTCATCATTCTTATAAATCTAACCATTTTATAGTTAAAACTTTGCGAATTACAGGACCACCCTCACTGACCAACGGATTCACTACCTAACTAGGGCTTACAATCGGGACCACGATCTGGACTGACCAACGTATTAACAGCTCTCATTACTACTTCAAAGTTTTAGCCATAAAATTTTAATATTAACAAGAAGTTTAGTAATATAAATCTTCATAAAATAAATTCTCTATTAAGTATTATCAAACACCTTCTCCTTGTGCAGGCTCTGATACCACTTGCACATGATGTGGCACCTAAACTGGTTGAATCGCTTGTTAAAGCCATCATATTCTACAGTCACCGAACATAATAAATTTTTTCACTTTTAGTACTTTCTTTAACATTTTTATTGACTTTATGGTTTTAATATTTCGTAACAACTTTCTAACTCTAATTTGAAAGATGGTCCTAGGAAGACTTGGCATGATATCCACTTTCGCCTCGAATAACCTATTGCAGGGATGTTCTGTTTAACATCTAGCAGAAATGGAGGAAGCAAGGTGGAAAGGATTTGCTTATTCCACTAAGAGAGCTCAAAGATGTCATCATCTCGCCATCACCAATAACATTTCATTAGCAGAAGATCGTGAGACATGAAATGTTCAATCATTCTGATCAATTGATGGTGGAGTTGCTTTTGGCTTCCCATAGACTCCTAAAGATGCTGCCAGAGCTGGCCTTGTTAATAGAAAAGATAACATCATAGACGGTAGAATCTAATATGCTTATATCCATACAATTAGGCACGCAAAAATTTTTATCTATATCGAGAATCAGTATTTCCTGGGAAGCTGTTTGGGATGGAGCCTTGATGACATTAAGTCTAAGGACAAGTGGTATCAGAGCCTGTTTAAGGAAAAAGTGTCTGATAATACTTAATAGAAAATTTATTTTATTAAGATTTATAGTACTAACCTTCTTGTTAATCTAAAAATATTATAGCTAAAACTTTGAAGTAGCTGTGAGAGCTGTTACTACGTTGGTCATCCCAGATCGTGGTCTCGGTTGTAAGCTCGAGTTAGGAAGGGAATCCGTTGGTTAGCGAGGGTGGTTCCGTAACTCGCAAAGTTTTAACCGTAAAATGGCTAAATTTATAAGAACGATGAGTAATCTAAATCTAGTAGGAATAATTCTTTAATTTTAAAAATAGATAACAATGAGGCATCAACCTCTAGAACTAAAAATGAATTAGAAATAACTATGTTAGAAGAAAGTTTTCATAATTATAGTATACCTATAATAGATAAAAATGAAGTATATAAAATGAGATCTTTCTGGAAAGGCAAAGATTATGAAGGTCACATGCTAGAATATAGTTATTCTGGAATAAGTAAAAATAAAATCATTACTATTTTAGAAGAAGATAGATTAAAGGCACATAGTGATCAATGATATAGTTTTATTCATATAGGATTAATACAAGTAGTAGTAAAAACTAACTTTTGGGTCAGAATAAATATTCCAATATTATTAATGTCAAGAGATAAAGTATTTTCACAGTTTAATAACTCTTTAATAGGAGTATTAGAAAGTAATTATCATGATAGACCCGTTTTTTTAACTGTTATCCCAATTATGCTATGAATTTAAGAAATACATATACTTGGCAAGCATTAAAACTGCATGTTACGTCTAACAAAAAAAAATTAAAAATGAAAAATATGATCCACTTGAAATAATTTATAAGATATACTATAAAATTTCTAAGGTTAATTATACCTTTAGAGCCTTAAGATAGTCTTCAAAAGAAGAAACGATAATTATGCATGCAAATCTCAAAAGCTCTAATATACAAATACTGAAGAAACTAAGACATGAAGAATTATTAAGAAACATGCCTGAAGATTGGGTAATATCTAATATTATTGAAGAACTACAAATAGAAAACACTAAATTGAAAGAAATAATAAAAGAAGGAACGGATATTAGAATTAGGATGACTAGATCACAATCCCTAAGAATTCCTAATACAAGTGAAACTATTAGTCATAGAAATTTTATAGATAATTCATAGAAAAAAAATATGGACAATATTATAGGAATTAATAATATTAAGCCTCATATAACCGTTCCTGTATATGAAATAAATTCAGATTACAATCCAACTAAATCACAAGTATTAGGAGTAATTATTAAGGAAGACCTATTTGAAATTGATAAAGAATGGATAAGACAATATTTTAATGCTGATTATAATAAACCATTAAGAGATTGGTATTTCACAAATTATTTTGAAAATAAGGGTATTAGGCTTAGAGAATTATTTTGTGATTATATGAAAGGAAGTAGAATTAATTTTTATTTCTTCGATTAGTATACATTAATTATTATTCTGAAAATAATAAGAAATTATGTCCATTAACAAAAACAACTATTATATAAAAAACCAGTTTAAGATCAGTAATAGAATCTGATACTGTCCAAAAGAAACTATTAAAATACCGCTTGAAAAAAATTTAGAAGTGGAAGCAATACTCCCTATTAAGTTAACAACGCAGAAGGAAACATAGAAAAAAGAGATATTAAAAAATTATATCAACAACTAAACTTTACCAATATTATGTTAGATATAACGAAAAACCAATTAGGAAGAATGAAAAATATGGAAAAATCAGTTAAGATAGAAAAACCAATATATAAATTACAAAGTGTAGAAAAACATTAATGAAGCGTTAAATTGGACAACCAAATGCCATGCTAGAATTTATAAAATGACGCCATTATAGTTTTGGAACTCAAATAACCCAAAATTGATATTGTCTAAACTTTATAATTTATATATTAGTTTTTCTATCTTAACTGATTTTTTTCATATTTTTCATTCTTCCTAATTGGTTTTTAACTATATCTAACATAAGATTCATAAAGTTTAGTTGTTGATGTAATTTTTTAATATCTATTTTTTCTATGTTCTTTTAGTTGTTATCTTTACAAGGTGTTGCTTCCATTTCTAGATCTTTTCCAACCGGTATTTTAATAGTTTCTTTAGGAGTCTGTTCAGATTCTATTATTAATCCTGAACTAGTTTTCCATATAACAGTTATTTTTATTAATGGACATAATTTCTTATTATTTCCAGAATAATATTATGTACCAATCGAAGAAATATAGATTAATTCTATTTTCTTTCGTATAATCATAAAATAATTCTCTAAGCCTAATAACCTCATTTTCAGTTTAATTTGTGAAATACAAATCTCTTAATGGTTTATTATAATCAACATTAAAATCTTGCCTTATCTATTTTTTTTATCAATTTCAAATAGTTCTTCCTTAATAATTACTCCTAATACTTGTGATTTAGTTGAATTGTAATCTGAATCTGTTTCTTATACAGGAACAGCTATATGAGGCATTATATTATTAATTCTTATAATATTATCCATATTTTCTATCGACAAATTATATAAAGAATTTCAATGGCTAATAGTTTTACTAGTATCAGGAATTCTTAGGAATTGTGATCTATTCATCTTAATTCAAATATATGTTCCTCCTTTTATTATCTCTCTCATTTTAGTATTTTCTATTTGTGATTCTTTAATAATATCAGATAGGGATAAGTATTGTTTTGGTCCCTAACGTTGAGGGTTAGAATCGAAATTGTCCCCACCGTAATTTTGGATTTAAAATCATCCTTAACATTTTTTTCGTATTAAAATCGTCTTTTTTAATAAAATTTTTAATTTTATTCCTAAACTACCCTTATTTTAATAAAAAATATAAAATTTAAAAAAATAAGAAACAGAATGCATTTTTGTTGGGTGGGGCTGGAGGTGGGGGGGAAGGAAACGCGAAGGAGGGAGGGGAGGAGGCCATCGCCTTCACCGCGGGTCTCCGCCTTCACCGCGGGTATCCAACGTCGCTTCTTGCTATCGCCGCCACCTTTGGGTCCTTCGCCACCGAGCACGAGCAGCGAGAGAGGAGATCTGAGAAAGAGAGAGGGAGCACCGGTGGAGGGGAGGAGGCCGCTGCCATAGCCGCCACCACCATCCGACACCTGCATCGTCGCCAGTCCGCCCACGAGCCGCCGCCAGAACCGCGAACAGAGGAAGACATTGCCAGCGTTCATGCATGCTTCTGCCGCCGCCGTAGAGTGTGTCACCGGGAAGGGGAGCCTGAGCTGCCGATCTACCTAGCTGTGGAGTGCATTGTCGCCGTTCATGCATGTTTCTGCCACCGCCGTACTATCCAACCGCCGTCGCTCCGTCGCCCACGAGCTGCTGGTGGTCCTACTTCGGCTTCTGCATCTGCTTCTTCTTCTTCTGCATTTGCTTCTTCTACATCTGCTTCTGCTTGTGTTGATTTTTTTCTACTTTCTGCTTCTGCTTGTATTGATTTAGTTATTGAATTTGTGTTGAATTGTTGAATTTCTACTTCTGCATCTGTTTTTGCTTTGTGCTTGATGTTGTTATTCTTAGTGGTGGTGGTGGTGGTGGAGGTAAAGGTGCCGGTAGTGGTAGAGGATTTTTTTCATGGTTCTGAAAATCAGACCGGACCGGCTGGTTCAACCGGAAAAACTGGGAACCGGTTACCTAGCCGGTCCGAATAATGTTAAAAACCGTCTGGCAAAAAACCGGTAGAAAAACCGGTCGAACCGATAGTTAACCGGCGAACCGGAAGAACCGTCCGATTTTTTTGCGGTTTAGTGGTTTGCAACTTCAGACACCAAACGACGTCGTTTTGGCATTTTTAAAAAAAAAAAAAGGAGAAAGGCATTCGCCAAAGTCTCCTAAGCCACTAACCCTAATCTGAGTTATCCCCCCTTTCTTCCCCTTTCTTCCCCTTTCCCCTAACCTAATTGAGCATTCGGCGGCAGCCTCCGTTCACCCACCAACCATCGACAGCAACAGCGACCACCACCGGCCGAGCCCGCCTCCTCGTCGCCACCCACAACCATCGACAGCAACAGCGACCACCACCGGCCGAGCCCGCCTCCTCGTCGCCACCCACAACCATCCACAGAAGCTGCGACCACCACCGGCCGAGCCCGCCTCCTTCTGAATTCGGTAAGACTCTGTTCTTTCACCTATGGTTCTTGATTTTGATTTTTCGAGGTTCTGATCTTGTTATGTGAGCTCGCCACTGTCACCTCCAACAAATGCCTGATCGAAGCTTCACCGTCGCAGGTGAGGGATCTTTGGGTCGTCGTCGGCCGTCTAGTCATCGTCGGGCATCTGGTCGTCGGCTTGTCATCCTTGTCATCGGCATCGTCTGGTCGTCGTCAGGCATCTGGTCGTCGTCGTCTCGCTGTGCTCTTCCGTGGTGAGTATTCTAAGTCTCTAACATAACATCTTTGTTTTTCAATGAATTTTGTTTATTTGGTTTGGGTTGCTGACTTGTTGACTTGCTGACTTTTGTTTCTCTATATGAACTGGGTTGTTGACTTGCTGATGTTATTGAGTTCATGGATTTTTTGGTTTTTTTTTTCAATTGATTTTTTTATTCAGTGGGGAATTTAGGGCAGATTTTAGTTTAGAGCTTCAGATGTCAGATGCAGAGTTTTTCAGTTTTTCTTTTAAGTTCTTGTTCTGCTTTTCAATTTTTTTTGTTAATTATATGGATTAAAGGTTCTGTAATTTTGAATAAATTTGATGTAAATTCAATTTTAAAATTTTGAACTTTGCTATATAAGTTCAATTCTGTTGTATTAAATTTTGCTATATTGAGTTTGGTGAATTAACTGATGAATTGATGAATTTAATTATGTTGAATACTGTATGAATTGTATGAATTGATGTATTTGTCTGCACCAGCCCTTTTAGTTCTTCTTCCAAGAGCATGGGTTAGCCGGATAATCGTTCTTATTTCATAGGAGGAGTTCTTTTAACTTTCACAAGAGCGTATTCTAGGGACCTTGCTTTCACCTCTGTGAAAAGCTTGAGCAGTCGAGTTTCTTCCCTTTGTTCTCCAGGTTCTCTCTTTCTCTGCTAAGTTTCTTGATGAGGCTGTGGGCATCTTCAAAGCTATAAATTATGGAATTAGCCCTCTCTTTCCCTTTGTTAATTGTTGATTTAATTGTCTAATTGTTTGGATTATAACTTCTGAATTTATTTTCTGAACTTTTGATGTCGAATGTAATTGATAATTTTCGGTTTTAAACTTTTGGTGCTGCATGTATTGTTTGCTTTTTGATGTGATTAGAAATTCTGTAAATCTATTCAACTATCAATATTTAGTTATTGGCTGTAACTGAATTTAATTTGTGTAAATTTGTGTTTGTAACTTGTAGTTATTACTAATTAGAAATTTTTATTTTTGAAGATAGAACAACTAGATAGTGATCAAGCATTACATACATTAATTTTTATTTAATGTTTAATTAAACCGGTTGAACCCCGGTTGAACCCCGGTCGGACCATTGAACCAGTGAACCAGTTGCCTTACCAGTTCATTGACCGGTCCGGTTCTCGCAACCTTTGTATTTTTGTCCAAAAAAATTAAAAGAATGATTTTAATACAAAAAAAACTTTAAGGATGATACTAAATCCAAAATTACGATGGGGACGGTTTCGATTCTAACCCTCAACGTTAGGGACCAAAACAATACTTATCCCTGTCAGATATTATCCATTCTTCAGGCATGTTTTTTAATAATTCTTCATGTCTTAGTTTTCTCGATGTTTGTATATTAGATCTTTTGAAATTTGCCTGCATAATTATTGTTTCTTCTTTTGAAGACTGTCTTAAAGTTTTAAAGTTATAAATTAACCTTATTAATTTTATAGTATATCCTATAAATTATTTCAAATGGATCATATTTCTTATTTATGATTTTTTCATCAGACTTAACATGTAGTTTTAAAACTTGCTAAGTATATTCATTTCTTAAATTCATAGCATAACTGAGATAACAGTTAAAGAAAACGGGTCCATCATAGAAATTACTTTTTAAAACTCCTATTAACGAGTTATTAAATTATGGAAATCTTATATCTCTTTAACATTAATAATATTGAAACATTTATTCCAAACCTAAAGATAGGTTTTACTACTACTTGTAGTATTCCAATATGAATAAATTATATCCTTGATCATTATGTGTCTTTAATCTATCTTCTTTTAAAATAGTAATCGTTTTATTGTTACTTGTTCCAGAATAACTATATTCTAGTATGTGAACTTCATAATCTTTGTCTTCCCAGAAGATCTTTTTTTATATACTTCATTTTTATCTATTGTAAGTATATTCGAATGATGAAAATTTTCTTCTAACTCAAATATTTCTAATTCATTTTTAGTTTCGAAGGATGATACCTCATTGTTATTTGTTTTTACAGGTAAAGAATTATTACCACCTAGATTTAGATTACTCATCGTTCCTATAAATTTGGTCATTTACAGTAAAAATTTTGCAAGTTACGTGACTACTCTCGCTGACCAACGGATTCACTGCCTAATTAGGGCTTACAACTGGGACCACGATCTAGACTATCTAATGTATTAACAACACTCACTACTACTTCAAAGTTTTAACTATAAAATTTTTAGATTAACAAGAAGATTAGTAATATAAATCTTGATAAAATAATATCTTTAAGTATTATCAGACACCGTTACGTTGGGCAGGCTCTGATACCACTTGTACAAGATGTGCCACCTGAACTGGCTGAATCACTTCTAAAGCCATCATATTCTATTTATAAATATGATGCAGTCTTCGAACATAATAAATATATTTTAGTACTTTCTTTAATATTTTTTAACGATTTTATGATTTTAATGTTTTGTAATAACTTTCTAATTTTAATTATGAAAGGTGGTCCAAAGGAGCCTTAGCAAGGCATCCACTCTCTTCTCGAAGGGCCTATTGCATGCGATGCTCTATTAAACTTCGAGCAGAGATAGAGAAAGCAAGTTGGAAGGGACTTGCTCATTCCGCTGAGAAAGCTTGAAGATGTCATCATCCCACCATACCCAGTAGCATTCGCGGAAGATCACAAGACATGAAATGTTCATTATTCAGATCAATTGATGATAGAGCTGCTTTAGGCTTTCCAGAGACTCCTGAAGATGCTGCTAGAGCTGGCCTTGTTAGTGGAAAGGATAACATCATAGACGATAGCATCCAAGATGCTTATATTATATCCATGCAATTAGGCGTGCAAAGAATTTCATCTATATCGAGAATCAATAATTCCTGAAAATTTGTTTGGGATGGAGTCCTGATGACATTAAGCCTGAGGACAAGTGGAATCAGCGCCTACTCAAGGGAAATGTGTTTGATAATACTTAATAGAAAATTTATTTTATCAAGATTTATATTACTAATCTTCTTGTTAATAAAAAAATTTTATGGATAAAACTTTGAAGTAGTAGTGAGAGCTATTAATATGTTGGTTAACTCAGATCGTGGTCCCAGTTGTAAGCCCTAGTTTGGCAGTAAATCTGTTGGTCAGCGAGGATGAACTTGTAACTCGCAAAATTTAATCATAAAATGGCTAGATTTATACGAACGATGAGTAATCAAAATCTAGGTACAAATAATTCTTTACTTTTAAAAATAGATAATTGTGAGGCATCAACCTCCAGAAAAAAAAAGATGAATTAGCGATAGCAAAATTAAAAGAAAGTTTTCATAATTAAAGTATACCTATAATAGATAAAAATGAAGTATATAAAAGGAGATCTTTCTCGAAAGACAAAGATTATGAAGTTCACATGCTAGAATATAGTTATCCTAGAACAAGTAACAATAAAATCATTACTATTTTAGAAGAAGATAGATTAAAGGCACATAGTGATCAAGGATATAATTTATTCATATAGGATTAATAAAAGTAGCAGGGTCAGAATAAATATTCCAATATTATTAATGTTAAGAGATACAAGATTTCCACAATTTAATAACTTGTTAACAGGAGTATTTAAAAGTAATTGCCATAACGGACCCGTTTTCTTTAACTGTTATTCCAATTATGCTATGAATTTAAGAAATGAGTATACTTGGCAAGTTTTAAAGTGCATGTTAAGTCCGACAAAAAAAATCATAAATGAGAAATATGATCCAGTTGAAATAATTTATAGGATATACTATAAAATTAGCAAGGTTAATTATAATTTTAGAGCCTTAAGATAGTCTTCAAAAGAAGAAAAATTAATTATGCATGCAAATCTGAAAAGATCTATTATACAAAAAAAGAAGAAACTAATACATGAAGAATTATTAAGAAACAAGCCTGAATATTGGATAATATCTAATATTTTTGAAGAACCACAAATAGAAAATACTAAATTGAGAGAAATAATAAAAGCAGAAACATATATTAGAATCAGGATGAATAGATCAAAATTCTTAAGAATTCTTGATACTAGTGAAACTATTAGTCATAAAAATTCTATAGATAATTTGTCGATAGAAAATATGTATAATATTATAGGAATTAATAATATACGGCCTCATATAGCCGTTCCTGTATATGAAACAGATTCAGATTACAATCCAACTAAATTACAAGTATTGGGAGTAATTATTAAGAAAGAACCATTTGAAATTGATAAAGAATGGATAAGGCAAGATTTTAATGCTGATTATAATTAGGACCACGATCTGGGCTAACCAGCGTATTCATAACTCTCACTGTTACTTCAAAGTTTTAGCTATAAAATTTTTAAATTAACAAGAAGATTAGTAATATAAATCTTGATAAAATAAATTCTCTATTAAGTATTATCAGACACCTTCTCCTTGGGCAGGCTCTGATACCACTTGTCTATTATGTGCCACCTGAACTGCCTGAATCACTTGTAGAGCCATCATATTCTGTCTATGAATATGATGTAGTCTTCGAACATAATAAATTCTTTTGTTTTTAGTATTTTTTTGTATTTTTTAACAATTTTATGGTATAATGTTTTGTAACAAGTTTCTAAGTCTGATTATGAAAGGTGGTACTAGGGAGGCTTAGCATGACATCCACTCTCGCCTCGAAGGGCCTATTGCCGGGATGTTCTATCCAACTTCGAGCTGCGATGGAGGAAGCAAGGTGGAAAGGACTTGCTCCTTCCGCTAAGAGAGTTTGAAGATGTCATTATCCCACCACCCCCGGTAACATTCGCCGAAGATCACGAGATATGAAAAGTTCAATTATTCAGATCAATCGATGATAGAGCTGCTTTTGGCATCCCAGAGACTCATGAAGATGTTGCCAGAGCTGGCCTTGTTAGTGCAAATGATAACATCATATACCGTAGCATCCAAGATGCTTATATCCATGCAATTAGGCGTGCAAAGAATTTCATTTATATCGAGAATCAGTATTTCCTGGGAAGCTATTTTGGATGGAGCCCTAATGTTATTGAGCCTGAGGACAAGTGGTATCAGAGCCTGCCCAAAAGGAAGGTGTCTGATAATATTCAAAAGAGAATTTATTTTATAAAGATTTATATTACTAATCTTCTTCTTAATAAAAATTTTTATGGCTAAAACTTTGAAGTAGCAGTGAGAGATGTTATTACGTTGGTTAACCCAGATTGTGATCCCAGTTGCAAGCTGTAGTTAGGCAGTAAATCTGTTGGTTAGCAAGGGTGAACCTGTAACTCGCAAAATTTTAACCATAAAATGGCTAGATTTATAGGAACGATGAGTAATCAAAATTTAGGTACGAATAATTCTTTACTTGTAAAAATAGATAATTGTGAGGCATCAACCTCCAGAAAAAAAAAGATGAATTAGCGATAGCAAAATTAAAAGAAAGTTTTCATAATTGGAGTATACCTATAATAGATAAAAATGAAGTATATAAAAGATCTTTCTCGAAAGACAAAGATTATGAAGTTCACATGCTAGAATATAATTATCCTAGAACAAGTAACAATAAAATCATTACTATTTTAGAAGAAGATAGATTAAAGGCACATAATGATCAAGGATATAATTTATTCATATAGGATTAATAAAAGTAGCAGGGTCGGAATAAATATTCCAATATTATTAATGTTAAGAGATACAAGATTTCCACAATTTAATAACTTGTTAATAGGAGTATTTGAAAGTAATTGCCATGACGGACCCGTTTTCTTTAACTATTATTCCAATTATGCTATGAATTTAAGAAATGAGTATACTTGGCAAGTTTTAAAAGTGCATGTTAAGTCCGACAAAAAAAAATCATAAATGAGAAATATGATCCAGTTGAAATAATTTATAGGATATACTATAAAATTACCAAGGTTAATTATAATTTTAGAGCCTTAAAACAGTCTTCAAAAGAAGAAAAATTAATTATGCATGCAAATATGAAAAGATCTAATATACAAAAAAAGAAGAAACTAATACATGAAGAATTATTAAGAAACAAGCCTGAATATTGGATAGTATCTAATATTATTGAAGAACCACAAATAGAAAATACTAAATTGAGAGAAATAATAAAAGCAGAAACATATATTAGAATCAGGATGAATAGATCACAATTCTTAAGAATTCTTGATACTAGTGAAACTATTAGTCATAAAAATTTTATAGATAATTCGTCGATAGAAAATATGTATAATATTATAGGAATTAATAATATATGGCCTCATATAGCCGTTCCTGTATATGGAACAGATTCAAATTACAATCCAACTAAATTACAAGTATTGGGAGTAATTATTAAGGAAGAACCATTTGAAATTGATAAAGAATGGATAAGGCAAGATTTTAATGCTAATTATGACTAGGACCACGATCTGGGCTGACCAGCGTATTAATAACTCTCACTGCTACTTTAAAGTTTTAGCTATAAAATTTTTAGATTAACAAGAAGATTAGTAATATAAATCTTGATAAAATAAATTCTCTATTAAGTATTATCAGACACCTTCTCCTTGGGCAGGCTCTGATACCACTTGTGCATTATGTGCCACCTGAACTGCCTGAATCACTTGTAGAGCCATCATATTTTGTCTATGAATATGATGTAGTCTTCGAACATAATAAATTCTTTTGTTTTTAGTACTTTTTTTGCATTTTTTAACAATTTTATGGTTTTAATGTTTTGTAACAAGTTTCTAACTCTAATTATGAAAGGTGGTACTAGCGAGGCTTAGCATGACATCCACTCTCGCCTCGAAGGGCCTATTGCCGGGATGTTCTATTCAATTTCGAACTGCGATGGAGGAAGCAAGGTGGAAAGGACTTGCTCCTTCCGCTGAGAGAGTTTGAAGATGTCATTATCCCACCATCCCCGGTAACATTCGCCGAAGATCGCGAGATATGGAATGTTCAATTATTCAGATCAATCGATGATGGAACTGCTTTTGGCATCCCTGAAAGTCATGAAGATATTGGCAAAGCTGGCCTTGTTAGTGGAAACGAAAACATCATATACCGTAGCATCCAAGATGCTTATATCCATGCAATTAAGCATGCAAAGAATTTCATTTATATCGAGAATCAGTATTTCCTGGGAAGCTATTTTAGATGGAGCCCTAATGTTATTGAGCCTGAGGACAAGTGGTATCAAAGCCTGCCCAAGAGGAAGGTGTCTGATAATATTCAAAAGAGAATTTATTTTATAAAGATTTATATTACTAATCTTCTTCTTAATAAAAAATTTTATGGCTAAAACTTTGAAGTAGCAGTGAGAGATGTTATTACGTTGATTAACCCAGATTGTGGTCCCAGTTGCAAGCCGTAGTTAGGCAGTAAATCTGTTGGTCAGCGAGGGTGAACCTGTAACTCGCAAAATTTTAACCATAAAATGGCTAGATTTATAGGAACGATGAGTAATCAAAATTTAGGTACGAATAATTTTTTACTTGTAAAAATAGATAACTATAAGGCATCAACCTTCAGAACAAAAGACGAATTAGAAATAGCAAAGTTAAAAGAAAGTTTTCATAATTAGAGTATACCTATAATAGATAAAAATGATGTATATAAAAGGAGATCTTTCTGGAAAAGCAAAGATTATGAAGTTCACATGCTAGAATATAATTATCCTAGAACAAATAATAATAAAACCATTACTATTTAAGAAGAAGATAGATTAACGGCACATAGTGATCAATGATATAATTTATTCATATAGGATTAATACAAGTAACAGTGAAACATAACTTTAGGGTCGGAATAAATGTTCTAACATTATTAATGTTAAGAGATACAAGATTTCCACAATTTAATAACTTGTTGATAAGGGTATTAGAAAGTAATTGCCATGATAGACCCATTTTCTTTAACTGTTATTCCAATTATGCTATGAATTTAAGAAATGAGTATACTTGGCATGCTTTGCATGTTAAGTCCGATAAAAAAATCATAAATGAGAAATATGATCCAGTTGAAATAAATTATAGGATATACTATAAAATTACCAAGGTTAAATATAATTTTAGAGCCTTAAGACAGTCTTCAAAAGAAGAAACAATAATTATGCATGCAAATCTGAAAAGATCTAATATACAAAAAAAGAAGAAAATAATACATGAAGAATTATTAAAAAACATGCTTGAAAATTGGATAATATCTAACATTATTGAAGAAACACAAATAGAAAATACTAAATTGAGAGAAATAATAAAAGCAGAAACATATATTAGAATCAGGATGAATAGATCACGACTCTTAAGAATTCCTGATACTAGAAAAACTATTAGTCATAAAAATTCTATAGATAATTCATCAATAGAAAATATGGATAATATTATAGAAAATAATAATATAAGGCTTCATATAGCCGTTCTTGTATATGAAACAGATTCAGATTACTATCCAACTAAATTATAAGTATTAGGAGTAATTATTAAGAAAGAACCATTTAAAATTGATAAAGAATGGATAATGCAAGATTTTAATGCTGGTTATAACTAGGACCACGATCTGAGCTGACTAGCATATTAATAACTCTCACTACTACTTCAATGTTTTAGCTATAAAATTTTTAGATTAACAAGAAGATTAGTAATATAAATCTTGATAAAATAAATTCTCTATTAAGTATTATCAGACACCATCTTCTTGGGTAGGCTCTGATACCACTTGTGCATTATGTGCCACCTGAACTACCTGAATCACTTGTAGAGCCATCATATTCTGTCTATGAATATGATGCAGTCTTCGAACATAATAAATACTTTTGTTTTTAGCATATTTTTTTTTGCATTTTTTAACGATTTTATAGTTTTAATGTTTTGTAACAACTTTTTAACTCAAATTATGAAAGGTGGTACTAGGGAGCCTTAGCATGACATCCACTATCGCCTCGAAGGGCCTATTGCCGGGATATTCTGTCCAACTTCAAGCAGTGATGGAGGAAGCAAGGTGGAAAGGACTTAATCCTTTCGCCGAGGGAGTTTGAAGATGTCATTATCCCACCATCCCAGAAACATTCGCAGAAGATCACGAGACATGGAATGTTCAATTATTCAGATGAATTGATGATAGAGCTGCTTTTGACATCGCAGAGACTCTTGAAGATGCTGCCATAGCTGGCCTTATTAGTGGAAAGGATAACATCATATACCGTAGCATCCAAGATGCTTATATCTATGCAATTAGGCGTAGTGCAAAGAATTTCATTTATATCGAGAATCAGTATTTCTTGAAAAGCTATTTTGGATGGAGCCCTATTGTTATTAAGCCTGAGGACAAGTGGTATCAGAGCCTGCCCAAGAGGAAGGTATCTAATAATACTTAATGGAGAATTTATTTTATCACGATTTATATTACTAATCTTCTTCTTAATAAAAAATTTTATGGCTAAAACTTTGAAGTAGCAGTGAGAGCTGTTAATACGTTGGTTAACCCAGATTGTGGTCCCAGTTGCAAGCTGTAGTTAGGCAGTAAATCCGTTGGTCAGCGAGGGTGAACATGTAACTCGCAAAATTTAATCATAAAATGGCTATTAGATTTATAGGACGATGAGTAATCAAAATTTAGGTACGAATAATTCTTTACTTGTAAAAATAGATAATTGTGAGGCATCAACCTCCAGAAAAAAAAGATGAATTAGCGATAGCAAAATTAAAAGAAAGTTTTCATAATTGGAGTATACCTATAATAGATAAAAATGAAGTATATAAAAGGAGATCTTTCTCGAAAGACAAAGATTATGAAGTTCACATGCTAGAATATAATTATCCTAGAACAAGTAACAATAAAATCATTACTATTTTAGAAGAAGATAGATTAAAGGCACATAGTGATCAAGGATATAATTTATTCATATAGGATTAATAAAAGTAGCAGGGTCGGAATAAATATTCCAATATTATTAATGTTAAGAGATACAATATTTTCACAATTTAATAACTTGTTAATAGGAGTATTTGAAAGTAATTGCCATGACGGACCCGTTTTCTTTAACTATTATTCCAATTATGCTATGAATTTAAGAAATGAGTATACTTGGCAAGTTTTAAAAGTGCATGTTAAGTCCGACAAAAAAAATCATAAATGAGAAATATGATCAAGTTGAAATAATTTATAGGATATACTATAAAATTACCAAGGTTAATTATAATTTTAGAGTCTTAAAACAGTCTTCAAAAGAAGAAAAATTAATTATGCATGCAAATATGAAAAGATCTAATATACAAAAAAAGAAGAAACTAATACATGAAGAATTATTAAGAAACAAGCCTGAATATTGGATAGTATCTAATATTATTGAAGAACCACAAATAGAAAATACTAAATTGAGAGAAATAATAAAAGCAGAAACATATATTAGAATCAGGATGAATAGATCACAATTCTTAAGAATTCTTGATACTAGTGAAACTATTAGTCATAAAAATTCTATAGATAATTCGTCGATAGAAAATATGTATAATATTATAGGAATTAATAATATATGGCCTCATATAGCCGTTCCTGTATATGGAACAGATTCAGATTACAATCCAACTAAATTACAAGTATTGGGAGTAATTATTAAGGAAGAACCATTTGAAATTGATAAAGAATGGATAAGGCAAGATTTTAATGCTAATTATGACTAGGACCACGATCTGGGCTGACCAGCGTATTAATAACTCTCACTGCTACTTTAAAGTTTTAGCTATAAAATTTTTAGATTAACAAGAAGATTAGTAATATAAATCTTGATAAAATAAATTCTCTATTAAGTATTATCAGACACCTTCTCCTTGGGCAGGCTCTGATACCACTTGTGCATTATGTGCCACCTGAACTGCCTGAATCACTTGTAGAGCCATCATATTTTGTCTATGAATATGATGTAGACTTCGAACATAATAAATTCTTTTGTTTTTAGTACTTTTTTTTTGCATTTTTTAACAATTTTATGGTTTTAATGTTTTGTAACAAGTTTCTAACTCTAATTATGAAAGGTGGTACTAGCGAGGCTTAGCATGACATCCACTCTCGCCTCGAAGGGCCTATTGCCGGGATGTTCTATTCAACTTCGTGCTGCGATGGAGGAAGCAAGGTGGAAAGGACTTGCTCCTTCCGCTGAGAGAGTTTGAAGATGTCATTATCCCACCATCCCCGGTAACATTCGCCGAAGATCGCGAGATATGGAATGTTCAATTATTCAGATCAATCGATGATGGAGCTGCTTTTGGCATCCCTGAGAGTCATGAAGATGTTGGCAAAGCTGGCCTTGTTAGTGGAAACGATAACATCATATACCGTAGCATCCAAGATGCTTATATCCATGCAATTAGGCGTGCAAAGAATTTCATTTATATCGAGAATCAGTATTTCCTGGGAAGCTATTTTGGATGGAGCCCTAATGTTATTGAGCCTGAGGACAAGTGGTATCAGAGCCTGCCCAAGAGGAAGGTGTCTGATAATATTCAAAAGAGAATTTATTTTATAAAGATTTATATTACTAATCTTCTTCTTAATAAAAAATTTTATGGCTAAAACTTTGAAGTAGCAGTGAGAGATGTTATTACGTTGATTAACCAAGATTGTGGTCCCAGTTGCAAGCCGTAGTTAGGCAGTAAATCTGTTGGTCAGCGAGGGTGAACCTGTAACTCGCAAAATTTTAACCATAAAATGGCTAGATTTATAGGAACGATGAGTAATCAAAATTTAGGTACGAATAATTTTTTACTTGTAAAAATAGATAACTATAAGGCATCAACCTTCAGAACAAAAGACGAATTAGAAATAGCAAAGTTAAAAGAAAGTTTTCATAATTAGAGTATACCTATAATAGATAAAAATGATGTATATAAAAGGAGATCTTTCTGGAAAAGCAAAGATTATGAAGTTCACATGCTAGAATATAATTATCCTAGAACAAATAACAATAAAACCATTACTATTTAAGAAGAAGATAGATTAACGGCACATAGTGATCAATGATATAATTTATTCATATAGGATTAATACAAGTAACAGTGAAACATAACTTTAGGGTCGGAATAAATGTTCTAACATTATTAATGTTAAGAGATACAAGATTTTCACAATTTAATAACTTGTTGATAAGGGTATTAGAAAGTAATTGCCATGATAGACCCATTTTCTTTAACTGTTATTCCAATTATGCTATGAATTTAAGAAATGAGTATACTTGGCATGCTTTGCATGTTAAGTCTGATAAAAAAATCATAAATGATAAATATGATCCAGTTGAATAATTTATAGGATATACTATAAAATTACCAAGGTTAAATATAATTTTAGAGCCTTAAGACAGTCTTCAAAAGAAGAAACAATAATTATGCATGCAAATCTGAAAAGATCTAATATACAAAAAAAGAAGAAAATAATACATGAAGAATTATTAAAAAACATGCTTGAAAATTGGATAATATCTAACATTATTGAAGAAACACAAATAGAAAATACTAAATTGAGAGAAATAATAAAAGCAGAAACATATATTAGAATCAGGATGAATAGATCACGACTCTTAAGAATTCCTGATACTAGAAAAACTATTAGTCATAAAAATTCTATAGATAATTCATCAATAGAAAATACGGATAATATTATAGAAAATAATAATATAAGGCTTCATATAGCCGTTCTTGTATATGAAACAGATTCTGATTACTATCCAACTAAATTATAAGTATTAGGAGTAATTATTAAGAAAGAACCATTTGAAATTGATAAAGAATGGATAAGGCAAGATTTTAATGCTGGTTATAACTAGGTCCACGATCTGAGCTGACTAGCATATTAATAACTCTCACTACTACTTCATTGTTTTAGCTATAAAATTTTTAGATTAACAAGAAGATTAGTAATATAAATCTTGATAAAATAAATTCTCTATTAAGTATTATCAGACACCATCTTCTTGGGTAGGCTCTGATACCACTTGTGCATTATGTGCCACCTGAACTACCTGAATCACTTGTAGAGCCATCATATTCTGTCTATGAATATGATGCAGTCTTCGAACATAATAAATTCTTTTGTTTTTAGCATATTTTATTGCATTTTTTAACGATTTTATGGTTTTAATGTTTTGTAACAACTTTTTAACTCTAATTATGAAAGGTGGCACTAGGGAGCCTTAGCATGACATCCACTCTCGCCTAGAAGGGCCTATTGCCGGGATGTTCTGTCCAACTTCGAGCAGTGATGGAGGAAGCAAGGTGGAAAGGACTTGATCCTTTCGCCGAGGGAGTTTGAAGATGTCATTATCTCACCATCGCCAATAACATTCGCAGAAGATCGCGAGACATGGAATGTTCAATTATTCAGATGAATTGATGATAGAGCTGCTTTTGACATCGCAGAGACTCCTGAAGATGCTGCCAGAGCTGGCCTTATTAGTGGAAAGGATAACATCATATACCGTAGCATCCAAGATGCTTATATCCATGCAATTAGGCGTAGTGCAAAGAATTTCATTTATATCGAGAATCAGTATTTCTTGGAAAGCTATTTTGGATGGAGCCCTGTTGTTATTAAGCCTGAGGACAAGTGGTATCAGAGCCTGCCCAACAGGAAGGTGTCTAATAATACTTAATAGAGAATTTATTTTATCAAGATTTATATTACTAATCTTCTTCTTAATAAAAATTTTTTTGGCTAAAACTTTGAAGAAGCAGTGAGAGCTGTTAATACGTTGGTTAACCCAGATTGTGGTCCCAGTTGCAAGCCGTAGTTAGGCAGTAAATCCGTTGGTCAGCGAGGGTGAACATGTAACTCGCAAAATTTAATCATAAAATGGCTAGATTTATAGGAACGATGAGTAATCAAAATTTAGGTACGAATAATTCTTTACTTTAAATAGATAATTGTGAGGCATCAACCTCCAGAAAAAAAGATGAATTAGCGATAGCAAAATTAAAAGAAAGTTTTCATAATTGGAGTATACCTATAATAGATAAAAATGAAGTATATAAAAGGAGATCTTTCTCGAAAGACAAAGATTATGAAGTTCACATGCTAGAATATAATTATCCTAGAACAAGTAACAATAAAATCATTACTATTTTAAAAGAAGATAGATTAAAGGCACATAGTGATCAAGGATATAATTTATTCATATAGGATTAATAAAAGTAGCAGGGTCGGAATAAATATTCCAATATTATTAATGTTAAGAGATACAAGATTTCCACAATTTAATAACTTGTTAATAGGAGTATTTGAAAGTAATTGCCATGACGGACCCGTTTTCTTTAACTATTATTCCAATTATGCTATGAATTTAAGAAATGAGTATACTTGGCAAGTTTTAAAAGTGCATGTTAAGTCCGACAAAAAAAAATCATAAATGAGAAATATGATCCAGTTGAAATAATTTATAGGATATACTATAAAATTACCATGGTTAATTATAATTTTAGAGCCTTAAAACAGTCTTCAAAAGAAGAAAAATTAATTATGCATGCAAATATGAAAAGATCTAATATACAAAAAAAGAAGAAACTAATACATGAAGAATTATTAAGAAACAAGCCTGAATATTGGATAGTGATGAGATATTATTTTGGTGGAAAAATGAATCTCTCCCAAAACAACACCAATTTAACCGGCAAGTGCACCGGGTCGCATCAAGTAATAAAACTCACGGGAGTGAGGTCGATCCCACAGGGATTGAAGGATTGAGCAATTTTAGTTTAGTGGTTGAATTAGTCAAGCGAATCAAGATTTGGTTGATTGATTGGTGATTTGCAGAATTTAAATTGCATTGAAAGTAAATAGAACAAGAACTAAATTGCTGAATCTTAAAGAACAAGAAATTAAATGGCAGAAACTTAAAGAGCAAGAAATGTAAATTGCAAGAATCTTAAATGACAAGAAATGTAAATGGCTTGAAATGTAAAGGGGATTGGGACTTGGATTTGCAGGAATTAAACAAAGAGAAGTTAAAGTGCATCAAACAGAAGAGTAAATGGGAATTGGGGTTGGTTCGAATTTAAACAAACAAGTAAAGTGAACAAATAAAGCAAGAACAGAAAATTTAAATGGTAAAATGAGATCTCAGGACCCAGAGACTAGAAAACCAAGTCTAGATCTCAATGCCTTCCTAGATCCAACAAGAACAATAGCAAGGGAATTGTAAATTGCAAAAAGAGTAGAAGAAGAACAATTAACAGGAAGCTAAATTCAATTGAGCAGTAAAGAAAAAGAGAGATCCAAGGATGAGATTGAAACAGAATTCCTTCAATTCTCCAACCCAAGATCCAAGACAATTGTAATTGAAATTGAAAGCAATAAACTAAGAGGAAGAGAATGGAATTCTCCTTCCCCCAAACTAAGAAACTAAATATCACCCAGTAACTAAAACTCTCTGAAAATTTCAAAGGAAAGCTCAAAAAGGGAACTCCCCGAATAACTTGAATTCTAGCCTATTTATACACTTTCTTCAATTGATCTTCAAGCTTTGAGTTGGGCCCTTACTCTTGGTGGAATTGGGTTGAAAGAGGCCTTGGTTAATTGCTCTTGAAGTTTGGAGAGAAACCCAAGTGAACCATGTGAACCGGATTTGATTTTTGCAAAGTTGGATTCAAAGTTTGAGTTGAAGTTAGGGGGCTAACTTTAAGGCCAACTTTTCATATCAGCAAATCAATTTTTCTGATGCCAAAGTTGGTGCCAAAGTTAGGGGGCTAACTTCAGCGCCAACTTTGGCCCTTCCTTATGCATATATGGCGCCAACGTTAGCCTCAAAGTTTGGGGGCTAACGTTGGCGCAAACTTTGGCCAGCCACTGGGAGAAATTAACATGCCAACGTTAGCCTCCATGTTTGGGGGCTAACGTTGGCGCAAACTTTGGCTACCCTGGGTGAGAATTGTCATGCCAACGTTAGCCTCCAAGTCTGGGGGCTAACGTTGGCGCAAACTTTGAGTGGCCCAGGGAAGAAAATTCAACTTCTCAAGTTAGCCTTCAAGTTAGGGGGCTAACTTTGAGGCTAACTTTGCACCAAAAGTTTGTGCCAAAGTTTGAGGGCTAACTTCAACTCCAACTTTATATTTCCTGGTTCAATTTCACTTGTTTCATTGTTCCCTCTTTGCTTCTAGCTATTCCTTCTTGCTTCAACCCTTTTCCAAGCTTTCTTCACCTATCATAAATCAACCAAACACATCAAAGCTATGCTCAAAATCATGGGATGTTCATTCTATTCTAATATGCACCAATTATGTCATCAAACCTCATGAATTTGCATTAATTCACATATGGTTGATTCAATCAAAGGAAGCATGAAAATCTACCCAATTGGCTTGCTTATGGCTCAAGAAAGTGCATAATTCAAGTGAAAACAAAAGAAAAAGACTAGTGAAACTAGGCTAAGATGACTTGTCATCAGATAGTATCTAATATTATTGAAGAACCACAAATAGAAAATACTAAATTGAGAGAAATAATAAAAGCAGAAACATATATTAGAATCAGGATGAATAGATCACAATTCTTAAGAATTCTTGATACTAGTGAAACTATTAGTCATAAAAATTCTATAGATAATTCGTCGATAGAAAATATGTATAATATTATAGGAATTAATAATATATGGCCTCATATAGCCGTTCCTGTATATGGAACAGATTCAGATTACAATCCAACTAAATTACAAGTATTGGGAGTAATTATTAAGGAAGAACCATTTGAAATTGATAAAGAATGGATAAGGCAAGATTTTAATGCTAATTATGACTAGGACCACGATCTGGGCTGACCAGCGTATTAATAACTCTTATTGCTACTTTAAAGTTTTAGCTATAAAATTTTTAGATTAACAAGAAGATTAGTAATATAAATCTTGATAAAATAAATTCTCTATTAAGTATTATCAGACACCTTCTCCTTGGACAGGCTCTGATACCACTTGTGCATTATGTGCCACCTGAACTGCCTGAATCACATGTAGAGCCATCATATTTTGTCTATGAATATGATGTAGTCTTCGAACATAATAAATTCTTTTGTTTTTAGTACTTTTTTTTGCATTTTTTAACAATTTTATGGTTTTAATGTTTTGTAACAAGTTTCTAACTCTAATTATGAAAGGTGGTACTAGCGAGGCTTAGCATGACATCCACTCTCACCTCGAAGGGCCTATTGCCGGGATGTTCTATTCAACTTCGAGCTGCGATGGAGGAAGCAAGGTGGAAAGGACTTGCTCCTTCCGCTGAGAGAGTTTGAAGATGTCATTATCCCACCATTCCCGGTAACATTCACCGAAGATCGCGAGATATGGAATGTTCAATTATTCAGATCAATCGATGATGGAGCTGCTTTTGGCATCCCAAAGAGTCATGAAGATGTTGGCAAAGCTGGTCTTGTTAGTGGAAACGATAACATCATATACCGTAGCATCCAAGATGCTTATATCCATGCAATTAGGCGTGCAAAGAATTTCATTTTTATCGAGAATCAGTATTTCCTGGGAAGCTATTTTGGATGGAGCCCTAATGTTATTGAGCCTGAGGACAAGTGGTATCAGAGCCTGCCCAAGAGGAAGGTGTCTGATAATATTTAAAAGAGAATTTATTTTATAAAGATTTATATTACTAATCTTCTTCTTAATAAAAAATTTTATGGCTAAAACTTTGAAGTAGCAGTGAGAGATGTTATTACGTTGATTAACCAAGATTGTGGTCCCAGTTGCAAGTCGTAGTTAGGCAGTAAATCTGTTGGTCAGCGAGGGTGAACCTGTAACTCGTAAAATTTTAACCATAAAATGGCTAGATTTATAGGAACGATGAGTAACCAAAATCTAGGTACGAATAATTTTTTACTTGTAAAAATAGATAACTATAAGGCATCAACCTTCAGAACAAAAGACGAATTAGAAATAGCAAAGTTAAAAGAAAGTTTTCATAATTAGAGTATACCTATAATAGATAAAAATGAAGTATATAAAAGGAGATCTTTCTCGAAAAGCAAAGATTATGAAGTTCACATGCTAGAATATAATTATCCTAGAACAAATAACAATAAAACCATTACTATTTAAGAAGAAGATAGATTAACGGCACATAGTGATCAATGATATAATTTATTCATATAGGATTAATACAAGTAACAGTGAAACATAACTTTAGGGTCAGAATAAATGTTCTAATATTATTAATGTTAAGAGATACAAGATTTTCACAATTTAATAACTTGTTGATAAGGGTATTAGAAAGTAATTGCCATGATAGACCCATTTGCTTTAACTGTTATTCCAAATATGCTATGAATTTAAGAAATGAGTATACTTGGCATGCTTTGCATGTTAAGTCCGATAAAAAAATCATAAATGAGAAATATGATTCAGTTGAAATAATTTATAGGATATACTATAAAATTACCAAGGTTAAATATAATTTTAGAGCCTTAAGACAGTCTTCAAAAGAAGAAACAATAATTATGCATGCAAATCTGAAAAGATCTAATATACAAAAAAAGAAGAAAATAATACATGAAGAATTATTAAGAAACATGCTTAAAAATTGGATAATATCTAACATTATTGAAGAAACACAAATAGAAAATACTAAATTGAGAGAAATAACAAAAGCAGAAACATATATTAGAATCAGGATGAATAGATCACGACTCTTAAGAATTCCTGATACTAGGAAAACTATTAGTCATAAAAATTCTATAGATAATTCATCAATAGAAAATATGGATAATATTATAGAAAATAATAATATAAGGCTTCATATAGCCGTTCTTGTATATGAAACAGATTCAAATTACTATCCAACTAAATTATAAGTATTAGGAGTAATTATTAAGAAAGAACCATTTGAAATTGATAAAGAATGGATAAGGCAAGATTTTAATGCTGGTTATAACTAGGACCACGATCTGAGCTGACTAGCATATTAATAACTCTCACTACTACTTCAATGTTTTAGCTATAAAATTTTTAGATTAACAAGAAGATTAGTAACATAAATCTTGATAAAATAAATTTTCTATTAAGTATTATCAAACACCATCTTCTTGGGTAGGCTCTGATACCACTTGTGCATTATGTGCTACCTGAACTACCTAAATCACTTGTAGAGCCATCATATTCTGTCTATGAATATGATGCAGTCTTCGAACATAATAAATTCTTTTGTTTTTAGTATATTTTTTTGCATTTTTTAACGATTTTATGGTTTTAATGTTTTGTAACAACTTTTTAACTCAAGTTATGAAAGGTGGTACTAGGGAGCCTTAGCATGACATCCACTCTCGCCTCGAAGGGCCTATTGCCGGGATGTTCTGTCCAACTTCGAGTAGTGATGGAGGAAGCAAGGTGAAAAGGACCTGATCCTTCCGCCGAGGGAGTTTGAAGATGTCATTATCCCACCATCGCCAGTCACATTCGCAGAAGATCACGAGACATGGAATGTTCAATTATTCAGATCAATTGATGATAGAGCTGCTTTTGACCTTGCAGAGACTTCTGAAGATGCTACCAGAGCTGGCCTTATTAGTGGAAAGGATAACATCATATACGGTAGCACCAAGATGCTTATATCCATGCAATTAGGCGTAGTGCAAAGAATTTCATTTATATCGAGAATCAGTATTTCTTGGGAAGCTATTTTGGATGGAGTCCTGTTGTTATTAAGCCTGAGGACAAGTGGTATCAGAGCTGCCCAAGAGGAAGGTGTCTGATAATACTTAATAGAGAATTTATTTTATCAAGATTTATATTACTAATCTTCTTCTTAATAAAAAATTTTATGGCTAAAACTTTGAAGTAGCAGTGAGAGCTGTTAATACGTTGGTTAACCCAGATTGTGGTCCTAGTTGCAAGCCGTAGTTAGGCAGTAAATCCGTTGGTCAGCGAGGGTGAAGCTGTAACTCGCAAAATTTTAACCATAAAATGGCTAGATTTATAGGAACGATGAGTAATCAAAATCTAGGTATGAATAATTTTTTACTTGTAAAAATAGATAACTGGAAGGCATCAACCTGCAGAACAAAAGATGAATTAGAAATTGCAAAGTTAAAAGAAAGTTTTGATAAATAAAATATACCTATAATAGATAAAAATGAAGTATATAAAAGGAGATCTTTCTGGAAAGACAATGATTATGAAGTTCACATGCTAGAATATAATTTTCTTAGAATTTGTAAAATAACGCCATTTTAGTTTTGGCCCTCAAATAATCCAAAATTGATATTATCTAAACTTTGTAATTTATATATTGGTTTTTCTATCTTAACTGCTTTTTCCATATTTTCCATTTTTCCTACTTGATTTTTCTTTATATTTAACATAGTATTCGTAAAGTTCAGTTGTTGATGTAATTTTTTAATATTTCTTTTTTTTATATTTTCTTTTGAGTTGTTATCTTTATAAGGAGTTGCTTTCACTTCTAGATCTTTTTCAACCGGTATTTTAATAAGTTTTTTAGGAGATTCACTTTTTATTACTAATTCTGGATTGGTTTTTCATATAACAGTTATTTTTCTTAATTGACATAATTTCTTATTATTTTCAGAATAATAATTAATGTACCAATCGAAGAAATATAGATTAATTCTATTTTCTTTCATATAATCATAAAATAATTCTCTAAGCCTAATAATCTTATTTTCATATTAATTTGTAAAATACAAATCTCTTAATGGTTTATTATAATCAGCATTAAAATCTTGTCTTATCCATTCTTTGTCAATTTTAAATGGTTCTTCTTTAATAATTACTCCTAATACTTATGATTTAATTAGATTGTAATCTGAATCTGTTTCATATACAGGAATGACTATATGAGGTATTATATTATCAATTCTTATAATATTATCCATATTTTCTATCGACGAATTATCTATAGAATTTCTATGACTAATAGTTTCACTAGTATCAGGAGTTCTTAGGGATTGTGATCTATTCATCCTGATTCTAATATTTGTTCCTTCTTTTGTTATTTCTCTCAATTTAGGGTTTTCTATTTGTGGTTCTTCAATAATATTAGATATTACCCATTCTTCAAGCATGTTTCTTAATAATTCTTCATGTCTTAGTTTCCTCGATATTTGTATATTAGATATTTTAAAATTTCCATGCATAATTATCGTATCTTCTTTTGAAGATTGTCTTAAGCCTTTAAAGTTATTAACCTTAGTAATTTTATATATATCCTATAAATTATTTCAAATGGATCATATTTTTTGTTTATGATTTTTTCTTAACATACAGTTTTAAAACTTGCCAAGTATATTCATTTCTTAAATTCATAGTATAATTGGGATAACAGTTAAAGAAAACGGGTCTATCATGACAATTACTTTCTAATACTCCCATTAACGAGTTATTAAATTGTGAAAATTTTGTGTCTCTTAATATTAATAATATTGGAACATTTATTCCAACCCTTAAAGTTAGGTTTTACTGTTACTTGTATTAATCCTATATGAATAAAATTATATCCTTGATCACTATGTGCCTTTATTCTATCTTCTTCTAAAATAGTAACGGTTTTATTGTGGCTTGTTCCAGGATAACTATATTCTAGCATGTGAACTTCATAATCTTTGTCTTCCCAGAAAGATCTCTTTTTATATACTTCATTTTTATCTATTATATGTATACTCCAGCTATGAAAACTTTCTTTTAACTTAGCTATTTCTAATTCATTTTTAGTTCCGAAGGTTGATGCCTCACTATTATCTGTTTTTACAATTAAAGAATTATTCCTACCTAGATTTAGATTACTTGTCGTTCTTATAAATCTAGCCATTTTATGGTTAAAACTTGGCAAGTTATGGGGCCACTCTCGCTGACCAACAGAGTCACTACCTAACTAAGGCTTACAACTGGAACCACGATATGAGCTCACCAACGTATTAATAACTCTCACTGCTACTTTAAAGTTTTAGCTATAAAGTTTTTAGATTAACAAGAAGATTAGTAATATAAATCTTGACAAAATAAATTCTCTATTAAGTATTTTCAGACACCTTCTCCTTAGGCAGGCTCTAATACCACTTGTGCATTATGTGCCACCTGAACTGCCTGAATCACTTGTAGAGCCATCATATTCTGTCTATGAATATGATGTAGTCTTTGAACATAATAAATTCTTTTGATTTTAGTACCTTTTTTTTTTGCATTTTTTAACATTTTATAGTTTTAATGTTTTGTAACAACTTTCTAACTCTAATTATGAAAGGTGGCACTAGGGAGCCTTAGCATGACATTCATTCTCGTCTCGAAGGGCCTATTGCATAGGATGTTCTGTTCAACTTCGAGCAGCGATGGATGAAGCAAGTTGGAAAGGACTTGCTCCGTCTGCTGAGAGAGTTTGAAGATGTCATTATCCCGCCATCCCCAGTAACATTCGTGGAAGATCACGAGACATGGAATGTTCAATTTTTCAGACAATTGATGATGGAGCTGCTTTTGGCATCCAGAGACTTTTGAAGATGCTGCCAGAGCTGGCCTTGTTAGTGGAAAGGATAACATCATAACATCATAGACCGTAGCATCCAAGATGCTTATATCCATGAAATTAGGCGTGCAAAGAATTTTATTTATATCAAGAATCAGTATTTCCTGGGAAGCTATTTTGGATGGAGCCCTGATGTCATTAAGCCTGAGGACAAGTGGTATCAGAGCTTGCCCAAGAGGAAGGTGTCTCATAATACTTAATAGAGAATTTATTTTATCAATATTTATATTACTAATCTTCTTGTTATCAAAAAATTTTATAGCTAAAACTTTTGAAATAGCAATGAGAACTGTTAATCCGTTAGGGTGTGTTTGTCTGAGGTGAAAATGGGAGGAAGAAAAAGGAAAGGAAAGAAATTGGAAGGAAAATAGTTATTTTTCCTTGTTTAGTTGAGGAGCAAGGTTGCGAGAACCGGACCGGTCAATAAACCGGTGAGGTCACTGGTTCAATGGTTCACTAGTTCGACCGGGGTTCAACCGGAGTTCAACTGGTTTAATTAAATATTAAATAAAATTATTAAAAAACCTAGCAAGCGGTTAATGTGATATAAATAATTTGGTCAAAGAAAAATTGTTAGCAAGAAAATTTTAAAAGAATGAGCATGGTATAAGAGGATTATAAAGGATAAAAGAAAACAAATGTAGATTTATTTGAATAATGATATTATACTGTATTTTACCATTCACCAACCTGCCTATAGAATGATATAAAGTGCTTGGCAAGCTCAATAGCAAAGTTCTCAACAGAAAGTAGTTCAGAGCACTCCTTGGCTTTTGCATATACCTAGCAATATTTTCATAAAAAATATCAAAATTGAACAAATGTGATGATGGAGGATGAAAGACAAATAGCATATGCAAGCAAATTCCTTGTTCTTTAAGTTTGTAGACAGTAATATATACCCAACCTATAGCATGAATTCAGGGTTGTAAACATTTTATGTGATATGAGTTTAAATACTGGTATTATATTATAAGCATCTAAGACAGAAATACTTGCAGTTCTTGTATTTCCTAGAAGTGTAAGCAGAAAATATCGGTCTCTAATCAATATCTCTTTGTATTTCTGTCTATTTCTTTCTAGAGATAGGATCAAATCAAAACAAACCTAACATCATATCTATTTAGCCACTTCTTGAAAAAATACAATTGAAACCAACAGAAGGTACAAAGCAGCATATGAGATTCAGACATAATTGTTTTGTTAAAATGAGTAGATCAGACGACAACAACAGTTTATAACATTTACAATAGATCTTTTAATAGACTAAAATATTGAACTAGTAAAGTTCAGAAAAGCAAATAATTGATTTTAAATCCCATCAGAAAGCAAACAGATTCGCACTCCAAATATCAACATACAAACAGATAGATATCAGAGCTTAAAATGTTAACTTTGGATAGTGGTACAAATCACGCAGAAAATTACTAACACAGAAGAAGAGAGGAAGAAGAAGGTTACAGTGTTCTTCATGGTGTCAGTGGCAATGATATCGGAGTTATCATCACGGAGATAAGAGTTGACACAATTAGAGAGGAGGCTGATGCTGACTCGCCACTCCACAACGTAGTGTTTTTCTTCCTTCGTCTTCCACACGCGAGCCACCCTTACCCTCTTTTTCCCATGCCTTTGCTCGAAGTTGAATTCCTCTACTCTTTCTGCCATGGGAAACAAAATCATGAACAGATAACAAATAAATCAAAATCGCAAACAAATAAATCATATAATCAAGCACAGAAAATCAGAAGGCAGCGAGGAGGACTAAGTGAATAACCGAACAAGAACAGAGTCTTACCGGCGGCGAGTAATGGTGAGGAAAGAGGAGGCGAGCTCGGCGATGACGAAGGAGGAAGCGAGCTCGGCGACGGCCAACGAGGAGGCGAGCTCGACGACGAAACAGGACGCGGTGGTGGTTGCGGCTCTCAACGCCATCGCTGCTGTCGCTGCAGGATGCGGTGGCAATGGCGGTGCTGAACTGCTGATCCCAAATCCCTCTTCTGGCTTGTGGAGTTGTAGGTGATTTCTGCTGAAATGATTAGGGCTTCGTTCAGGCAATTAGGCGTTTAGCCTTTATTTCCTTTTTTTTTAAAGGAAAAACGACGTTGTTAGCACTTTTGCTTTCTTAACCAAAAACCGTTAAAAAACTGGACGGTTCACCCGGTTCACCGGTTAACCTCCGATTCGACTGGTTTTTTCACCGGTTTTTTGCCAAACGGTTTCTGACCTTACTCGGACCGGCTAGGTGACCGATTTCCGGTTAATTCGATTGAACCAGCCGGTCCGGTTCGGTTTTCAGAACCATGTTGAGGAGAGAAATGGGAGAGGAAGAAAAATTGATGAAAAAATATTGGTGGGACCCACCAATTTTTTTCCTCCAACAATGGAAAGAAAATGGAGAGAAAACTAATTCTCTCTCTACTTCTAATATTACCCCTTTACTTTTTTAATGTATTTTGTAATATAAGGGTAAAATTGTCTTTTTATAACATTTCTTTCCTTCTTATTTTCCTTTCATCCAAACACATCTAAGAAAAATAAAAATTCACTCAATTTTTTTCCTTTTCTTTCTTTTCTTTCTATTTTCTTTCTCTCTATTTCTTTTCTTCCAACCAAACATAGCCTTAGTAAGCCCAGATTGTGGTCCCAATTATAAGCTCTAGTTCGGCAGTAAATTCGTTGGTTAGCGAGGGTGGTCCCGTAACTCACAAAATTTTAACCATAAAATGGCTAGATTTATAAGGGCGATGAGTAATCAAAATCTAGCCAGGAATAATTCTTTAATTAGAAAAACAGATAACAATGAGGCATCAACCCCCAGAACTAAAAATGAATTAGAAATAACTAAGTTAAAAGAAAGTTTTCATAATTGGAGTATACCTATAATAGATAAAAATGAAGTATATAAAAAGATATCTTTTTGAGAAGGCAAAAATTATGAAGTTAATATGCTAGAATATAGTTATCCTGGAACAAGTAACAATAAAACCATTACTATTTTAAAAGAAGATAGATTAAAGGCACATAGTGATCAAGGATATATTTTATTCATATAAGATTAATACAAGTAGCAGTAAAACCTAATTTTAGGGTTGGAATAAATGTTCTAATATTATTAATGTTAAAAGATACAAGATTTTAATAATTTAATAACTCGTTAATAGGAGTATTAGAAAGTAATGGCCATGATGGACCCATTTTTTTTATTGTTATCCCAGTTATGCTATGAATTTAAAAAATGAATATCCTTGGCAAACTTTAAAACTGCATGTTAAGTCCGACAAAAAAAAAAAAATCATAAATGAGAAATATGATCCATTTTAAATATTTTATAGGATATACTATAAAATTGCTATGGTTAATTATAACTTTAGAGCCTTAAGACAGTCTTCAAAAGAAGAAACGATAATTATACATATAAATCTCAAAAGATTTAATATACAAACACAGAAGAAACTAAGACATGAAGAATTATTAAGAAATATGCCTGAAAATTGGGTAATATCTAATATTATTGACGAACTACAAATAGAAAACACAAAATTGAGAGAAATAATAAAAGAAGGAACATATATTAGAATTAGGATGAATAGATCACAATCTCTAAAAATTTCTGATACTAGTGAAACTATTAGTCATAGAAATTCTACGGATAATTCGTCGATAGAAAATATGGATAATATTATAAGAATTAATAATATAAGGCCTTATATAGCCGTTCCTGTATATGAAACAGATTCAGAGTACTATTCAACTAAATCACAAGTATTAGGAATAATTATTAAGGAAGAACCATTTGAAATTGATAAAGAATAGATAAAGTAAAATTTTAATGTTGATTATAATAAATTTTAAGAGATTGGTATTTCATAAATTATTTTGAAAATGGGATTATTAGGTTTAGAGAATTATTTTATAATTATATGAAAGAAAATAGAATTAATTTATTTTTCTTCGATTGGTACATTAATTATTATTCTGAAAATAATAAGAAATTATGTCCATTAACAAAAACAACTGTTATATGAAAAACTAGTTCAGGATCATAAACTATAGATACCTTCACACACAAATAAACATATAAGTATATACTGAATGTGTTAAAAATGAAAAAAAAACTTAAATATAATCATATTTTGTGTCAGAATATTTTATATAAGTTATTATTAAAAAATATGAAATGCAATGCTAAATTTCACTCTATTATGAATTCATGATAACTTTTGGTTTTGGCAAAAAGTTAACTTAAAAAAAAAAGTTTAAAATGACATTTATATTATGGTATTTTATGATGTTGTCATAATTATTTTTTTTTTGTTTTTATAGAAAATGACCTTTTTGGTGATTTTGGCGGTTTTAAACCGCTATTATCAAAACCCATCATTTGAAAAAAATGGCCCAAATAAAACCCTTCCCCAACAATGGAAAATCTAACCCGAAAACCCATTATTCCTGAAACTAACGTGCACAGCCAGCAAACCCAAAAACGAAGACCCTGTGCTCTGCTCCGGCGACGATCTGCTCCGGCGGCTGCTCCGGCGACGATCTTTCTATCGACGTTATCCACCGACGAGATTGTATGCTCTCTCCTGTGATGATCTCCTCTAGCAGGTTAATCTTCTCTCTCTCTCTCAACTTTTTACTGTTGTAAAAAATACCTAAAAATTTGAAATGGAAAATCAAGTTGCAGAAACTTTATAAAACTATGAGATCTATTCCGCAAGTGTTTGCTCCGACGATCTTCTTCAGCGGCGATCTCCTCCATCAACACAGAAGTTTCCTATGGCATCGAGTTGTGTTCTGCGATTTCTCCATCTCCATCGAGCTTCATTGAGCATCTAGGTTAGTGTACAAATTTGCATTATCTTCTTCTGTTTACTCATGATTAGTAAATATGGCATGTTCTATGCTAACAATTACTGCGTCTTTTTCTTTAATTCTAGGTTTTTTATTTTCTTCCCTGTCAGAAGAAATTGGAGGTGAGGCATTCACTAAAATTTTTTCTAATTTTATTTGTATATATGTTAGATGATTATGGATTATGATGATATCATGTTTGAGCTCCCTCCTCTGTTCTATTCTTCTTTCCTCTGTTCTATTATGATGATATCTTGTAATTTGTATATTTGTTAGTTTTAATAATGTTGATTTCTGACTTTTGTAATTGATCAAATGTATAGGTACTTCTATTACTGAATTATTTTATTTCATTCTATGTAATTTTCCACCATATCTCCCAAAATCTGCTAGTATTGCGAGAACAATTGAGCATTATAGAAAATGAAGATGTTCATACAATGCATGATGCTGTGTATAAGAAGTACACAATGTTCAAGTAAGTGCCAAAGTATCTCAATTAAAAGTGTTTATTATGACTAATTTCTTTCTTTTTGTGATATACTTGTTTATTTAAATTCTGAAATTTGCTCCTTGAGGACTGATGTTAATGAAGAGAAAAAAGAAGAAAAAAGTATAACGATTAATTAATTAATTGATGGATCTTCTTTCTTTTGTAATGATGTGTCAAATTTAAGTTTGTGAAACTGACAGAAATAACTCAAGTAGCACTATGGCTTGATTCTGAAATATATTTTTAATGCTTTGACAGCTTTTTGAGCACTGGAAGAAATAACTTGGTACCAGGCATGAATTAGATGGAGGATTTACACGGTCTCTCATTCATAGAACAGAAGTCAACTCAAAGGCATCTAGTAGGGGAATGATTAGTATAATAATATCAGGTAGTAAAATATACATATACTTTTGAGTCTGTGAATTTAGAAATGTATCTCCTTGCTGAACTTATTCAACTAAATAGACTAGTAGTAGTATTCTTTAATTTTCAGCTTGAGTATTAGCGGCAAGTGATAATCTTATTAGTCAAGTATGCTTTGAGTCTTGGTTTTATAATTCTATATATTGATTTAGATTTGACATTTTCTCATTGCAAAGGGAACTAGCGGACAAGGTAGCAGCAGCTGGATTCTTGGTTGTAGTTCCTGATCTTCTATATGGTGACTGCTTTAGTTATGATCCTCAATTTGATAGAGAAGGATGGTTGAAGAAACATGGAGAGGTTAGTTGTAACTTTTACCATTAGAAACATGTTTATTATGTAAAGCAAAATCCAAAAGTTGAATTTTCTGACCATGCTTTTGATATATTTGTACTTTTAGGCTAAGGGATGTGAAGACACCAAACCTATTATTTGCTTTTTATTGGTTTGCTGCTGCTGCTTATTTTCTTGATGTACCCTGACACATGATAAAGTTATCCATGTCTTCCTAGAAAAGAGATGCAACATTTAAATTCTCAATGAATTTGTTCTGCATTTACTGAAGTAAATTATTTAAAATTTTCAATTGCTAGCAACCTTTAACTTGTTAGCTAAACCCAAAATTGAGTTCTAAAGTAATTGATTACTAGCTAGGAATGTGAATGGATGCTGAATTTTTACGTGTCATCATAGATTAAAAACATAATTGAAATCTATTGTTAAGGAGGCGGGGGGGGGGGGGGGGGGGGGTGGGAATGAAGATTTAGAAAAGGAAATTGAGGAGGTTACGTGTGAATTACAAAATGGTGCCATTTCATCTGCATCTATAAAATCTCTGAATTGGCAAGACAAGGCAATGTTGGAAGCTGAGCTTCATAAGCAAGCCCTTCGGGTGGAAGAAGGAACATTAAGATGTTGGAAGGGAAAGGTATGGTGAAAGAAACTGACATGCTGTTGAAGATGCAAATCCAGGCCATGGCATGTGCTTCTAAGGCCCTTGACCTTTATGATGTTCATGATTGCATCTCTATTGCTGCTCACATCAAGAAGGTAATTAATTAATCATTAATGTACTTTAGTATTTTTGTATGTTGATCTAATCAATAATCATGATTCATGAAGTAGATTTTTTGATCTGCAGGAATTTGATAAGGTGTGTGGAATGGGATGGCAATGTGTGGTGGGTTTCAATTTTGGGTGCTTCTTCACCCATTCACCTGGCACTTTCATCTATTTTGCTCTTGAGACCCTTAATTTCCTTATATACAAGGGAACCTCCTTTGATCTCTCTTCTCTTTCTGTAACATAGCATAGGTTTTCTTTATCATCTCAAGCGTATCAATCAAACCATAATTAATTAAAATGTATGTTCTCCTTGCTTTATTCATTCTTATTTCCTGTCTTTAAGAGAATATATTCATTTCCTCCTTTTAACACAAAGGCATTTGTTCTGCATTTATTGAAGTAAATTATTTAAAATTTTCAATTGCTAGCAACCTTTAACTTGTTAGCTAAACCCAAAATTGAGTTCTACAGTAATTGATTACTAGCTAGGAATGTGAATGGATGCTGAAAGTTAAATTTTTGTGTGCAGAGGAATGTGATTATTTTAGTGGGGACTGGGTCCCCAATCCTTTTGGACCATTGTATACCAATGAAACCTACAGCCACATTGAACCTCATCAGAATTGTTTGAAGAATGGAAGGCCTGATAGAGAATTTCTGTATTGGAGATGGGTTCTAAGAGGCTGTGAGTTACCCCTGTTTGATGCAGGGAAGTTTCTCAACATGATGCATGGCAAAGTGTGGGCGTTGATTGATGATTCCATATCCCGCAATCATGTGCAGTTGTTGATACGCATTCTTTGAACGGTATGTGTTTTATTTTGCACTGGCAAATAGCATATTAGCTTTTCACATATGGATTTTACTCTATCAATCCAGGATTGTCTTATTTGCTTGGTTAAGAGAATAAGAGTTTGTATCTATTCTTTTGGTGTCCATTGGTTTTTACAATATTTATGATTTCCCTTGATGTTTTTTTCAATGATTAAGGGAATCAATTATAACCTGCACTTTAGAATTTTGTTATTTTCCATGATCAGAATCCTTATCTTAATGCGACCCCCACTTTTAACTGTTTAAGTAAGGTTTACTTATGTTGATAATCCTGGTTTATATTTTTTAAAAATATAAAAAAAGGTGTAATTATTAAACTTTATTAAAAATATATTTTTTAAAAAAAGGTTTTAATAACATATTTTAATGGAATTATTGTTCTTTACAACTTTTTCTCAACAGAAATTAAGTACTTCTATCCATACCTTTGATTAAAAGCAAAACGAAACAAACGACAAATAATAATCATACATTTCCCATTATTAAAAACATTTGAAGTGTTTCAATTAAAGAAATAAATGAAAGGTGTACATTTCCCATTATTAATTATTGCAACGTTTGTTATTGGTTTATTACCTTTGCTTAAGCAAGTTTAATTTTGTTGGTGTGGCGATGATGATGTATGATTGCAATAGATAAAAGGCGTAATATGCGCACTGAGCATAACTTTTTGGATATGATGGTGATGGAATTTTCAGGTATGAGGAGGATACTTTGAAAGTGGGTAGACAGAAAACCAACATAATGTTCATAGGAGATGGAAGGAGCAAAACGGTCATCACAGGAAAGAAAAGTGTTGCTGATAAAAGGCAAAATGGAAGGGGCATGACCACATTCTGCACAGCCAACAAATTATGCTGGTTTATATTTTCCTTTTCATAAAACATAAATATCGTACATCAGTTTAATTATCAATAATTAGAATATATTTCTGTATACGAATTAAGAACTAAGAAGACCAGCCAATAAAATATGTTATAAAAATTGAAAACTGCTATCAATAAAAATTATAAATAGGAGCAGTTAAAAATTCTAAATTGGTCAATTAATTCAACTATCAGAGTGAATAACTACTATTATTTGCACTTTTCATTTTAAGCATATGGCAAAATTTTGGTGGAAGATATTTTGAAATTGGATAGCCAAAAAGAAGATACACAGGATGAAACATGATCATGATATTATGTTATTTTTTTTACTTTCAAGGTATCAGCCAAGCTAGTTATCTCGTTTTATGTATGAGATGTATGTGAAACTGCTAAAAATTAGAGCCAATCTAAGTGAAGATATTTAAAACTAAAAATTCATGTTATATTTGATATTTTATTTGGATTGGAGTTATTATTTTTTATTTTCAATATTAAAAATTATATATTATGTTTAATATTTTATTTATGAATTACATATTTCTTGTTATTGTGAAATTTTAAACAAAAAATTATGTTTAACACGGTAAAAACGACGGTTAAAACTACATTTCTAAACGATAAAAAATGTCACTTTTACCCGGTAAAAACGGTGGATTGTAACTGTCATTTTAAACATGAAACGTCATTTTAACACGGTAAAAATGGCGGTTTCAAACGTCGTTCTAACTAATAAAAATGCTACTGTAAAGGTAAAAATGGCAGTTCAAAATGTTTTAACCAACCAAAAATGCCATTTTTACCATGGAAATAACGGCGGTTTGTACCATCGTTTTAACCAATCAAGAAAATGCTGTTTTATTTGAAAATAATGGCGGTTTGAACCGTCGTTTTAACCTATCCAAAAACTGCCGTTTTAATTCAAAAAATTGTGGCAGTTTTTAAAAAACCGCCGTAATAACCAGAATGACGTCCAGAATTACGTTGCTTTTTAAAATTGCCGTTCTTGATAATAATGACGGTTCAAAGCGTCGTAAATACCTAAAAAACTGTCGTTTTAACCAAATTTTTTTGTAGTGTTATGCTCTCTGGCTTTTTTCAATAAAAAATATTTCACAACATCTTTAATTTTTTTTTTTGGCATGGACTCTAGACATCTTTAATTTGTTTACTTTTCCTCCTCCCTTTTATCTTCCTTTTCTATAGAAAGTGATATGTCCTAAATTTTCTAGTTATTTGTGCTTCTATTATTTCTTTATAGCAGCTAGTATTAGTGAACCATTTCAATTTTGAAAAGCTATTTTTTTTATTTTCTTTCATATCACAGAAGGTATTAAGCCAATCTCAATGTTTAATTTCTTCCAAAATTTTTCATATAATTTTTAGTTTTAATAATAAAGTATCATTTTTGTTCCCAACGTTTGGGGTAATAAGTCTCAAAGTTGTTTCTAACGTTTAAATTGTCCTATTTAAGTCCCTAACGTTTCAAAATTGACTCAATATTGTCCTGCCATTAAGAATCTGTTAACAGAATTAACAGCGAGACAAAATTGAGATGATTTTAAAACATTATGGACTTAAATAGGATAAAAACGTTGGGGACAAAAATAATAAATAAAAATAAATTTTAATTTTATCCTTCAATAATATCAATTTTTTACAGTACATAGTTATTTAATTATTTTTTATTACATCTAAATAAATTACACTTAATCACATTACTTTTATTCTAAATAAATTTATTTTTTTTATAATTTTATTCTTAAAAATTTTTACTCAACATAAAATATTTATAGAATAACTAATACATAAACTTGTAAAAAAAAAAATAATAATACATATATAATAAAATAATATTATTCTAATCATTCTACAAATTTATTAGCTAAATTAATATACTATATAGTTCTTCACCTATATTATGTGCCCTTGCCATAACATTAGGTATGTATAATCATTACTACAAAAACTACTTTTTTCCACGACAGTTAAGTTTCATCAAGCCAGTTAAATTAGTCCAACTCCAAATTAACTTCGTTCTAGTGATTAGCTCACTAGTTCTCTTAAATAAGTGTTAGAAGTTTCAATTCTGTTTTATATATACAGCAATCCATTAATTAGCAATAAATTCTTAAACAGAATTTAAATTTATGACGGATTAGTCTTTAACTTGCCAAACTAGGGATACAGTGAAAAACTAAAAAAAAAAAAGAGTAAATACCAAATGAGTTTTTAAGATTTTTAAAACTAGACACTTTAGTCTTCTAGATTTCAAAATATACAAAATAGTCTCCAATATTTATTTCCGTTAGACAATACAGTCCTCCTCCTTTAATTACTAACGGTAATTGCTAACGTAGAACGTTGATTCGCATACGTGACCGTTAAATGTCCACGTGTGCAATGTGGACAAATCAGTCCCAAAAATGAAATACAAAACAGTCCCAAAAAATAAAAATAAAATCTCAAAACAGTCCATAAATCACACATGTGGACACTTAATGATCACATGTGGACACTTAATAGCGTTTTTTCAAATCTTTGTCAAATGAACGAGTTCTCAAATTTTTGTTAGAGGAAAAACGCATGGGATCGGATATGGGATTGGAGAAATACAATTCGTGATCAGTTCTTAGGAGATTGTTGCATCGACGAGGGGCACCCAACGAACCACATGGGAACAAAGGTTTTATTTAGATCGAGAAACTGGATTCTAAGTAAAGAACACATTGTAGTGGAACACAAATTAAAGATTATAGATAATTTATGTGGAAGCAACTGTGCCTTCAAGAAGCTCGATTAGTTGAGGATTATGCAATTATATGTATAAGAAGTAAGAACAAACGAAAATGACATCAATTAACTAAGATGGGCCAGTTTGGTGAGAAAAGCCGCTGATGAGTTTTCTGACCTTTGATTTTTTTTTGTGTGTAAATTTCCATCTCGACCTTTGACAAAAATAGTCTTTAAAAATATGAACACAAATTTAGTTATATTTATTTATAGGCACGATATACTAAAATAAGAAAATAGAAATATAAAATCGTATTTAATAAATGAGATTTTCTGATAAAAAAGATACAAAAATTTTAATAAAAGACAATTTATTTTTAATTTTCTTTTAATATACTTGTTAAGTTTTCATAATTATATTTTTATTATTATAATATTTTTTTATTTTTTAAATAAAAAAATGAGAATAAATTAGATTTTTATAATTTATTCTAATTTATCACTAAATAAAATACAAAACACTAAATTTTATGTCTCTATCTTTTGTATTTTGTTCTCAGTGTCTTAACTTGTTCTGTTCTCAAAACCAGGCGCAACCAAATATACTGTTGAATGATTTGAAAATGAAAAAAAACTTTTGGTCTGAATTTTTATAAGCGACAAGAAAAAGATTTTTGTATTTAACAAATAACTTATACCTTTGCTCCGAATTTTTGTAGTGATATTTGAATAACTATTTAAAAAGTATATACAAGAAATCAAAACAAAATTTGATCTCTAGATTTTTGTTTTAAAAAACATTAATCATTTACAATTTTTTTTTAATAAAATTTACTTTGCATAAAATTATTAAATTTTAGGAATGAACTTTTTTAATAATACTTGCAAATTATATTAAAATCTTATCTCTAAAATATTTTTTTAAATATATATTTAATATATCTATTTATTTTTATCAGTAATATGAACATTTCAATAAAACAACCGTATTTTTTATATCTCAAAAGTTAAATTGTGATAACCTTCAAAAATATATATAATACAAGTTACTAACCATAAACGTTTTTTTTTTCTTAGCAAAAATGTTATTTGGATTCTTGAAGGCAATTATTCTTTATTTGTGTGGTTGAAGAAAGGGGTCAAAGGCCCAAAAGAAGAAGAAACTAATTAATGCTCAAGTCTACAAATTAAAGACTGGATATCACGAGTCTCTCTATCAATGACATGCCTTCCACGACCAAATAAAAAAAAAAAAACAACATGCATTCCAAGACCAAGAGATAGTTCATGGCTCTTACGAGTTACGAGCAAGGGAATCAACAAGTCAACAACTCTATTTGCTTTACGATATATTTTTCCCATTGAATGAAATAGAATATGTTAGCCTGGTTTTTTATATTACAGTAATACTAGGTAATCAACCTTTTTCAACCAAAATCAATTAAATTTTTTAAAATTATTTTATTTATTTTAAATTTTAAATCTTAAATAGTAAATCTTTAATTTTTAATAATAAAATTATAAAAAATAAGAAAAGAAAAGATAAATAATTTTTTATCGTATATTATTGTTATATTATGAGAAAACAATGCTACCTATTTATATTAAATTGATTTTAAATTTTGAAATAAATTAAAATTATTTTATTAAAAAAATAAAAATAACTAACTTAAACAAAACTAAGCATAATAAATTTTTAAAAAACAATAAAAATAACAAATAACTATGCCAGGCTGCTAAGGTGTTTTGAGTTGATGTCGGGGTTAAGTATCAACTTTGACAAGTCAAGTCTAATCCCAATCAATTGTGATCAGCAGTGGACCTACAACATGTGCAACTCATTGGGATGTAAGGAGGCAAACCTTCCAGTTAGGTATCTTGGCATCTCGTTAGGAGCAAATCCAAGGCTGGTTAGCACTTGAAAACCTATTATTGATAAAGTTAAGGAGAAACTTAGCTTATGGAAGGCAAAAATACTTAATAAAGCGGGTAAGCTAGTCCTTATTAAATCTGTGTTGAATAGCTTGCCGGTGTACTATTTGAGCCTGTACAAGATGCCGAAAACAGTGGCAGAAAGGTTGATTTCATTGCAGCGACAATTCCTATGGAGTAAGGAGGACGGTCAAAATGGTGTACCGATGGTTAAGTGGGAAATGGTTCAGGTTCCTAAAAAGTTGGATGGATTGGGAGTAGGTGACGCCGTGGTCAGGAACACAGCCCTCCTGTTCAAGTGGTGGTGGTGTTTTTCAAAAGAGGAGTGTCCATTATGGAAGAAAGTTATATGCTCTTGTTATAACTTGAACCCCAATGTGATGTTATCTGCTCAGCCATTGCCTAGTAGAGGGGGTCCATGGAAAAATATCTGTTAGCTACAATTCAAGGATAGTACTGTGAGAGATAAGATGATTACTGGGTTGTCCATGGAGGTGGGTGATGGAAGGAGGACTCGCTTCTGGGAAGATGTTTGGCTACAGAGCGGTTCACTAATGATGAGTTTCTCGAGACTTTTCTCTATTTCAAACAAAAAAAGATCTGTCATAGGTGATTGTGGGTTTTGGGATGAGTTAGAGTGGATTTGGAACTTCCAGTGGAGGCGAGAGTTATATCAATTGGAGTTGGAATTAGTGGATCAACTGCATGAGACTTTACGACCTCTAAAGTTAGCTTATGATACGTAAGATAGAATTGTCTGGAAGTTTGACAAAGAAGGCAGTTTTTCAACTAACTCTTTTGTGCAGGTGATGCATTCAGAAACAACTCCAGAGAATATTACCAACTATAATTTCACAAGAACCATATGGCAAGGTTTGGTTCCACCGCGAGTGGAGTTATTTATTTGATTTGCGTTGATAGGAAGAGTTAATATGAAAGAAAGATTGCGTAGGCTGGGTATTATTAGCCATGGTGATGACATGTGCGTACTGTATAAAAAAGAGGTTAAACATATTTACCATTTGTTCCTTGGTTGTGAGTTTACTTAGCGGGTGTGGTATGACTGGTTATCAGACTTTCGGAGACTCTGGTCTATTCCGGACTCAATGAAAGAGCACTTTGAGAGTTGAATAGGTGTCTCTAACAGGAAAGAGGAGCGCAAAAAGTGGCTCATTTGCTTCTTTGCTGTTATTTAGAACATTTGGTTAGAGAGAAACATGCGGATCTTTAATAACAAGGAAGCAGGTGTAGAAGAGGTGTTTCATAATTCTTTGACCAGCTTTAGAGAGTAGAGTAGGTTGGATCCGTTGATGGCTATACCATAGATAACACAAGGAATACTTTTCTATTTATTTATTTTTTGTGGATGTTAAGTTTTGACTTGGCTCTTTTTTTTGTGTTGAGCTAAAAAAAAAAAGAAATAACAAATAACAAATAAGACAAAAAAAGTATAAGAAACAACCATGCATCAAAATCGGTTCAAAGATTTAAAGATTTAAGATTTAGAATCCTAACACCTTCCTGTCTTCCAATTCTAATTCAATTCCATGTTGATTCATTGGTATCTCCGACGTTAGAGAGAAAAACAAAGAAAGAGACAGAATTCAATTCTTTTGAGAAAAAACAAAAAAGTCTTCCTTTTCGGTTTTAGTTAGAATGGGATTGATAGTTGAAGTTGATAACGTAGACGAGGACGCCGCCGTTTTGGTCCCGCCGCCAAATTTCTCAATGGTGGAGGACTGCATTTTCCGATCCAGTTTCCCGACTCCTTCCAATTTCTCTCTTCTCCAATCTCTAAACCTTCGATCCGTCATATACTTGTGTCCAGAGCTCTATCCAGAAGAAAATCTGGAGTTTCTTCGATCGCAGAACATTCGACTCTTTCAATTTGGAATTGAGGGGAAGACGGAGGTTTCTTTACCTATTCTTAGGGATTCTATTATGGAGACTCCGAAAGTTTTAATTGATGTGAGAAATCACCCAGTTTTGATTCATTGCAAACGAGGAAAGCATAGAACAGGTTGCCTTGTTAGCAAAATTGGTGCCTATCTTCTGTGTTTGAGGAGTACCAACGATTTGCGGGTGCTAAATCGAGGAACGGTGATTTAACCTTTATAGATAGGTTTGACATTGTAAGCATGACGTAGTGCCTTTACAGTATCATCTACCAGTATCAAGGATATAGTTCGAAGAAGCGACAATTGCTGTATACAGACGAGAACTTGCAGAAGCCCCGACTGGCATCATTTTAGTTGTTTGCCGGGATTTAAACCCTTTTCCTTTGTCTATAAAATGGTAGATTTCTTAGTGGTGTCATGGTTCATTTTAACATGCTCCAACTCAAAGTTTTAGGTTTTTAAGAGTACTGCTAAAATAACGGTCTTTTTTCTTCTTATCTTTTCTTCTTTCTTTTTCTTTTTATTTTGGTTGTGTTGTTGTCAATGTTCCTTCCATTTTTATCTTCTCAGAAACACACACATAGAATACAAGAATGCAGCCAATTTTTTTCAGAAAAGAGGCTTCTCGCGCCACACATTTCTTGAACTTGAACCAACAAGATTTAAGTGTGTCTTTGTATTGTGTTAATATGATTTATGTTTGGCAATTCTATACTAAAATTAATTTTAATAAAATAAATATTATTTGAATAATATTAGTTAAAATCACTTTTAGATAAATAATTACTAAAAAAGACATGACATTAAATTATAATATTATTTTTTATGTATATTTAATTTTTTTTGATACTTCATTTTGATATATTTTTTTGTATAGTATATTTTTAGTAATTTTAGTATTTTTTTAGTATGTTATAATTTTTTACTATTATTATTTATGGTTAATTTTGTTATTTAATTTATTTTACCTAATACTGCAGTGGTGGAGCTTGAAAAAATTTTTGGAAGGACCACAAATTTTAATAAAAATTATATAATAGTATTTATATTAAAATAAAATTTATAAATATAATTATTTTATTTTTAAATTTATTATTAATATGTAAGATTAGATATGATTAAGATTAACAAAAAAATAATTCTGATTTTGATTAGTAAAAAATTTCATTTTGGTTAATAAGCCAATTGATTTTAAATAAAAAATTAATTTTAAAAAAGAATCAGTTTTTACACGAAAAAAAAATTAGTTTTTACACATAAAAACCTATTTTTATTTAGAAAACCAATTTTTTTTTATCAAAAAATGATTTTTCTTTTCAAAAAACTAATTTTTTTATTTAAATTATATAAAATCAATTATAACTTATAAATTATTTTTTAATATTTTAAAAGATTAATTTTATCTTTGATATCTTTAAAAAATCTTAAGATTAATTATTTTTGTTATTATTTTTATTACAAATCAAATAATATAATACAACAAAACAAATTCTTAAATTTTTAATAAAATAAAATATCAAAATTTATTAATGTAAACAGTGTTGATACTATAATTTTATTAAATTTGTAAAGTTAATTTAAAAATAAAATAATTACTTTTTATTAATAACTGATATTACTACTAATTATATTATAATTTTTATTATTTTAAAAATAAAATAATACATAAAAATATATGAAAAGCCAAATATAATTTAGTGTTAATTCTATAATGATATTTAATTTGTAACGTTGATTTAAAGATATGCCACTTCTTGTTGATTTAAAGTATATTAATTTAACCAAACAAGCTAACTTTATTTTTTTTAAAGTAGAACTACTAATATTTTTACAAAAATTTTGGAGGGATCATGGCCCCATTGCCCTCACAAAGTTCTGCCATTGCCTAATGGGATCAATAAATTATATCATAAAAAGATAATAATGAATATCACAATTATAAAAGTATATAACGTAAAAAAAAAGGTTAATAAAAAATAAAAATGATAAATAATAGACGAAAGATATTATATAACGAAAAATAATAAAAATTTTATAAATAATACAATAACATATATAAACGATATAATTAATAAAAAGAATATAAATATTGAGTATAATTAACTAAAAGTTCGTTAATAAAACGTAAAAATTAAAAATTATTGCTTCTTTTAAACGTGTTGAATACACCCTATTTCATTCATAAGAATTAAATTGCAGTAATTTTATTCACAAGAGTAAACAATGTAGTTTGCACATTTGGTAGCATGTTTCAAGGCAATGAATGATGATTCAGTGGTTGAAAGTTAGTTCAAACTTATTGAAAGATATACAAATACTTATTAAAAAAAAATTATTGTTATATGATGTTGTTATATCTGATGTAGAAAATAATGTTATATATTTATATTAAACTGATTTTGAATTTTAAAATAAGCTAAAATAACTATTTTATTAAAAAAATAAGCATATAATTAATTTAAATAAAGATAAACATAATAAATTTTATTTTAAAAAAAATAAAATAAAATAACAATAAAAAAGATAAGAATTTAATATTTAATTTTAAATTATAAATTATAAATCTAAATACTAAAATTAGCTAATGTTAACAAACTAAAAAATTAGTTTCTATCATTTCTTTTTATTTCAGCAACAAGAAGATAACATGGGTGAGGATTTGCACATCCATCTTTAATGAAGTTAATGGCTATCGAGAAATCTGACTCCATTATTTTTTGAATTCTATTTGCAGAGCAAGTTTAATACCCTTCGAATCATACCATTGCGTGCTGTGAGATATATTTTTAAAATATGTGAAAAGCTATTTTGAAGAATTACATCTTTTCATAGAGTTGTGACTTAATCAAAAGTTATGCCTGTTAAAAGGTTGTAACTATTTGAATAGTTATGTCTGTTGAAAGGTTGTAACTATTTGAAAAGTTGTGTCTGTTGAATACGTAGCTGCATGTACTACGTCCCTATAAATTTTCCTCATTTTATTATTGCTAGTGAATCCATCTCAACACTTTCTTTATGCGCAAAAGAAAGAATAGAGAATATTATTCTGTAAATTATCATTTAGTGTAAGGCTTGACTGTGTGAGTGCATAAACAAGTCAAGTGTTCTTCATTGTATCCTACATAAAATTTGCCAGTAACCCATTTTGTACACCATTGTATATTGGTGGGGGCGAATTAAGCCTAAAGAAAAGTGTGTAACACACGCCTTGAAGAATTGCGCTATTTGATTCACTATCCTCTTCTCTCTTAACTCACAATCTTTAGGCTTAATTCTTCACCAGTAAAACAAAAATGGTCACCACATCAATTAAGGAGACGACGTCGGATTTTGTCAAGTTATAAAGATTTGATAGTGAACATTTTATACGATGGCAAAAGAAGATGCACTTCCTTCTCACAACACTAAAAGTGGCATATGTTCTTACCATACCAAGACCACCAGAAGTTGAAGGGGAGGCCATTGCAGAAACACGAGCCAGGAAAAAATGGGACAACGATGACTATATATGCACCGAACACATACTCAATGGCATGGCTGATGCACTATTTGATGTCTACCAAAATGTTGCGAGTGCAAAAGAATTATGGGACAAATTAGAGGCAAAATATATGGCCGAAGACGCAACAAGTAAGAAATTTTTTGTCACTCGCTTTAATAATTATAAGATGGTTGATGGTAGATCTGTCATGGAATAACTGCATGAAATTGAGCGTATTTTAAATAATTTTAAGCAACATAACATGCACATGGATGATACCATTATTGTATCTTCAATTATTGACAAACGCCTTCCATCATGGAAAGAATTCAAAAGAACTATGAAACATAGAAAGGATGATGTTTCTCTTAAGCAACTAAGTAATCACATTCGTCTTGAAGAAGAATATCGTAAACAAGACGATACTAAAGAACAAAGTGCTCATACTAATCTTCACGTAATGGAAGATGGAAAATCCAACAAGTCCAATAAGAAGAGATACCGAGATTTTAATAAATCTCAAAGTAACAATGGTGATTTCAGAAAAAATAAAAAGAAAGGAAATTATTTTCATCGTGGAAAATTAGGACATTTTAAGAAAGAATGTCATTTCTTAAGAAAAAAGAAAGAAAAGAATGACACAGCAATAAAAGATAATCTTATTGCTGTAATTTCTGAGATCAACATGATTGAAGACATTGGATCATGGTGGATAGATTCTGGTGCAACTCGACATGTATGCGAGAATAGAGATTTTTTCAAGATATTTAAAGAAGAGAATGGAACTATTCTGTATATGGGAAATGCATCAACTATTCAAGTAATGGGCAAAGGAACGGTGGAACTTGAATTCACTTCTGGAAGAGTACTGACTCTTACTGATGTATATTATGTACCCGAAGTCAGAAAAAATTTAGTTTCTGTTCCTCTACTTAACAAGTATGGGTTTAAGTCCGTATTTGAAGGAGACAAATTTATTCTGTCTAAGGGTGGAGTGTTTATGGGTAAAGGATATCTATGTGAGAATATGTTAAATTAAATATTGTAAATACTATTAATAATAATAATGTTTATGTTTATATTGCTGAGTCCTTTGATTATGGCAAAATCGCTTAGGACATGTTAATTTTCATAAATTAAATGATATGATAAAATATGATCTTATTCCAAAATTAATTTAAAATTCAGATGTATGTACAACTTGTATGTTAACCAAGATAACAAGACTTTTTTTTCAAAGAGTACAAAGAAATTCAAAGTTATTAGAATTAATACATTCTGATGTATGTGATTTGCATGATTGGCCTACTATAGGTGGAAAGAAATATTTTGTAATTTTTATTAATGATTTCAGTAGATATTGTTACATATATTTGATGCATTCTAAAGATGAAGTCTTGGATAAATTTAAGATTTTTAAAACTGAAGTTGAATTACAACATGAAACCTTTATTAAGTGTTTAAGGTCTGACCGTGGAGGAGAATATTATAATCCTAGTTATTTTGAGTCCACTGGTATTATTCATCAAACTACTGCACCATATTCTCCACAACAGAATGGTATTGCTGAAAGAAAAAAATAGGGTGCTGGAAGAAATGGTTAATGCTATACTATTTTATTCTGGTCTAGCAAAAGGTTATTGGGGTGAGGCTATGTTAACTGCCTGTTATATTTTAAATAGAATTCCTAATAAAAGGAATAAAATAACTCTATATGAACTTTGGAAGAATAAAAAGCCTAATCTTAAATATCTTAAAGTTTAGGGCTGTAGAGCAATAGTAAAAGTTCCTGAACCTAAAAGAAAGAAATTAGGAGAAAGAGGTATAAAATGTATTTTCTTAGGATATGCTGAGAACAGTAAAGCTTATAGGTTTGTAATTATTGAATCTAATGAATCATACTCTGCTAATACAGTTATTGAATCAAGAGATGCAAATTTCTTAGAGAATATATTTAATTCAACTCTAAGACCTGAAAGTAAAATTCTCACTTAGAAATAGAAGAAAATGTAAAAAATAAGTCCGTTGAAAATATTGAACCTAGAAAAAGTAAAAGAATAAGAAAAGCAAAGACTTATGGACCAGATTGCTTTATGTTCCTTGTGGAAGGGACAAGAGAATCGATAGATAGCATTGCACCTATATGCCTTCATATGAAAGGTGATCCTGAGACCTATGAAGAGGCTATAAGGTCTCGAGATTCAGATTTTTGGAAAGAAGCAATACAAGATGAGATGGACTCAATAATGAGAAATAACACTTGGAAATTAGTGGATCTTCCTCGTGGGTCAAAAGCCATTGGTTCTAAATGGATTTTCAAAAAGAAAATGAAAGTAGATGGAACTGTTGATAAGTTCAAAGCACGGTTAGTTGCTAAGGGGTCTGCACAAAAAGAAGGAATTGATTACTTTGATACATATGCACCAGTAACAAGAATTGCTACAATTAGAGTGCTTATAGCACTTGCTTCAATCTTTAATTTTGTCATTCACCAAATGGATGTTAAAACAGCTTTCTTAAATGGTGAACTAGACGAAGAGGTGTATATGAAGCAACCCGAAGGATTTATAGTTGCTGGTCAAGAAAATAAAGTATGAAAATTAGTTAAGTCTTTATATGGACTGAAACAAGCCCCTAAGCAATGGCATAAAAAATTTTATGAAACTGTTCGTGCTAATGGATATAAAATAAATGAATATGATAAATGTGTGTATAGTAAAGTTAAAAATGGTAAAGGTGTTATGATTTGTTTATATGCTGATGATATGCTTATTTTTTGTACTGATTTAGAAGAGGTAGAAAAAACTAAACATTTTTTGTCTAATAATTTTGATATAAAAGATATGGGAGCTGCAGATATAATTTTAGGAATTAAAATTATTAGAGATGGTAATAATTTAGGATTATCTCAATCTCATTATATAGAAAAAATATTAAAAAGGTTTGATGAGTTTGAAGGATATTCGGTGAGTACTCCTTTTGATCCAAGTATTAAATTAGTACCCAATACAGGTTCGTCTGTTTCACAAATTGAGTATGCAAAAATAATTGGATGCTTAATGTATGCTATGACTTGTACTAGACCAGATATAGCATATGCTGTAGGTCGCTTAAGTCGGTATACAAGCAATTCAAGTAAAGACCATTGGCATGCTGTCCGAAGAATATTAAAATATTTGAAAGGAACAATAAACTATACTTTGTTGTATAGTGGTGAACCTTCTGTTTTAGAAGAATATACAGATGCCAGTTGGATAAGCTATACAGAAGATCATGCATCAATAAGTGGTTGGATCTTTATTCTTGGTGGGGGTGCTGTTTCTTGGGGATCCAAGAAACAAACTTGCATAACGGACTCTATCATGGCTGCAGAATTTGTTGCTTTGGTAGCAGCAAGCAAGAAAGCTGAATGGCTTAGAGATTTATTACATGAAATTCAAGTTTGGCCAAAACCAATGGCACCAATCTCTATACATTGTGATAGCCAAACAACATTATCAAAAGCTTATAGACAAGTCTATAATGAAAAATCTAGGCACATTGGAGTAAGACATAGCTATATTAAAAACCTTATTGGTAATGTAGTTATATCTATAAATTTTATAAGGTCAGAACAAAATCTTGCAGATCCTTTGACGAAAGGATTGACAAGGGATTTAGTGTTTAAAACATCAAAAGGGATGTGACTAAAATCTGTATTTTAAATAATTACCAATGGTGGAAACCCAACTCACACTTGAGTAACATCAATTCTTGAGTTCAATGCAGTAAAGTACACTATTAGAGTAATTGCAAGTACTCATAATAATTTCTTTAATCTCAAGGTAAAATGTACTTGGAACCATAATGGTATAAAGAAACAGGATGAGTTTTACTCTTAATAAACCTATAGCAACTATATTATTGCTAAAGTATTTAATTATGGGATACTTTGATAGAGTCTACCTATATGAGTGTAAACTGAGGCCGGTTCTTAGAGTTAAAGATTTTACTCTTAAAACAGTCACGAAAAGATACAAGACACAAGGCCTACTAAATGTGTCATATTAAATATAACATTTAAATGATATCGAAATTTTATGTGTCATCAGTGCACCCTTGTTCATATGAGTTAAATGGTTCAAAACTTGTCTACCATTTTAAATTTGGATGAGTGAATACCATTGGTTACTAGGTAAAGGTTCAAATCGCAAGATACCTCTACCGAAAGCATACAACTTCCAGAATAATAGGATTGAAAAGAAATTTTGAAAATGGTGGGGGATTGTGAGATATATTTTCAAAATATGTGAAAAGCTATTTTGAAGAGTTACATCTCTTCATAGAGTTGTGACTTAATCAAAAGTTATGCCTGTTAAAAGGTTGCAACTATTTAAAAAGTTATGTCCGTTGAAAGGTTGTAACTATTTGAAAAGTTGTGTCTGTTGAATACGTAGCTGCATGTACTCCGTCTCTATAAATTTCCCTCATTTCATTATTGCTAGTGAATCCATCTCAACACTTTCTTTATGCGCAAAAGAAAGAATAGAGAATATTATTCTGTAAATTATCATTTAGTGTAAGGCTTGACTGTGTGAGTGCATAAACAAGTCAAGTGTCCTTCATTGTATCCTACCGGAAATTCGCCAGTAACCCATTTTGCACACCATTGTATATTGATGGGACGAATTAAGCCTAAAAAAAAGTGTGTGTAACACACGCCTTAAAGAATTGCGCTATTTGATTCACTATTCTCATCTCTCTTAACTCACACGTGCATGCTACATAATTTAGATGAGTGATAACTGATAACAGATTCATTCACATTCAGACTCATATGACCTTTTGAAGGGTGATTCCATCAATCTCTCTGTCTATCAACAATAACTTTGTAGTTGAGGGATTTGGTTTTGTTGTGGAGTACCATAATAATCTCCTCCGTTCAAAAACGAATTTGATGGATCATACTATTTGGATTCCCAATTTTTCCTTCGAATAAAAATTTATTGCAATAATACCACAAGGCTAAAATGGAAACTCTAAAATGTAAACTCAATCTATACGTATACAGTGACTGTTGATCTATACAGTTATTATTCACAAATACAGTTTTTTTTATCAAATTTATTTTTCTATTGTTGAGGTTAATTTCCAGTGAAAAATAGAATCGGTATTTTTGATGCACATAGTTTAGACCCTATTTTCTAATATTTTTTTGTAAGTCCCTTAATACCTCCATCAATGTTTTTGCAAATCCAATCATGATGCTTCAATCCAAAAAAAAAAAAAAAATCAATTCTAGCTTGTCTTGGAATCAATCAAAGCCAAATAGTTTTAGCTTTGGCAAGATCCTAAAGAACATGGATAGCTGTCTCTAAAATAACACCATCATCTTGGGAAAGAAGCATTCGTAGTCAGATATCTATGTTCTCTATCTGTGTTGGTTAGAATTGCATTACGCATGATGAGCTAGTGAAAATAATGAATTTTTTTTGTTCCTTCCACTTATAAATCAATTTGAAGTCACAAGTGGTGGAAAGGTTATGTTTTGATATTTTTGCATGTATTGATTTGATGCTAAAATCTTCATTTAGGGGGTAAGCTTCTAAGCTACACTATTATGTTACTTCTAAAGAGGAAAAAATAATCTAGATATCTGATTGACAATATTCATTAAGAGCCATTCCTATAATTTACCAATATTCCATATCCCTAAAACAGTAATAAAAAAATTCGCAAAATTCATGTCAATTTCAGAATCACTTACATCTTGAATGGCTTGGTTGAGGGAGCATCCTATATTTGGAATCCTATATTAAAATGCAATCATTGAAAGTTAAACTTTTTATAGTTGATATGGATCTTATTTGTATTTAAAAAAACTGTAAAGAGCATAGAATTTATATTTAGAGCTATTTGATGACTCATCACTTGGAAAAAAAATATATGATTGTTATCTATATATTTTTATAGTTTTTTTTTTTAAATTTTAACTATTTATCTTTTCAATTTATATATTCTCTTTTCCTTCAAATATTCATGACATATAATATAGAGAAAATATAATAATATGATTAAATTAAGATTCGATTGTGCCGAAAAAAAAAATGATTTCGAGTTAATCTTATAACTATTAATGTAAATTTTTTTATTACAATATCTAATTATACTTTTATATAGAAAAAACATTATTTTTAAATAAAATATAAAAATTAAATATTTTTATTTGTATAATAAACCTAACATATAATTAAATATAAAAATATGCATATTAAACTCTCTTATTTTTTAGATGATGAAGGTTAAAATAAATTATTAGAAAAATAAAACTAAAAGACTTATCATTAGAATTTCTTTTCTTAGTCTATGGACAACACGTCCGATCTTCGTAGTTGAGGTAATTTTTTTCCACAATCCTTTTGTAAAGTGGCTATTTGTCCTTTTTTTTTATTGTAATCCACGAAGTTAGGACGAAGTCAATATAATTTCAAAAAATATTATAACTTTCATAATATTATTACGCACAAAAATACTAATTGAGTCTTTAATTACATCTCTAAATGCTATGTTTCTACTAAAGGATCTAGGAAAGTTCAATTACTTCCTAGGTCTTGAAGTTACTTACCTACAAGGAGGCAGCATAATGCTATTCCAAGAAAAATATGCAACCGAATTGCCAAAGAGATCTGGAATATTGACAACAAATGCTATGTCAAACTCAATGATCTCTTTTACTAAGTTTCACAATGTAGACTCAGAACTTTGTGAAGATCCTAAATTATATACATTTATTGTTGGCATTCTACAATACTACTTAACAACAACAACAAAACATTATATGTCCTATGTAATAAATATTAGAATCTTTCAATTGATGCATAATCCAATAGAGCTGCAATGGAAAGCTGTTAACAGGATACTAAGATTCTTCAAAGGTGCGTTGAGTCAAGGGTTAGCATTTAATAAGTGTAGTTATTATAGAATTATTGCCTTTACAAACTCAGACAAGAATGGAAATGTTGATAACCAGAAGAGAAAGTATGGAAAACAATGCTAATTGTAATTAATATGAACAATGAATTAAAAAATGAAGGTAAAATTAAAAATTAGATCATTAATTAATTATTTAATTTTAAATTTTAAAATTTAAAAAATTAGGATTAACATTTAAACTTATTTACACTATCTAGGATTATTCCTAATCTCACCATAACCTCCAATAAACGTCCAAAAATCGCCGTCATCTTCTCTGGACCTCACCTCGCACCGCTGCACTCCCCGCCGGCCATACTGACGCCACCGCAGCCTTCCGCTGACGTCGACTCCACTTCTGTCGGTCAAACCAACACGCCTCGCCCTCCGGCGCTCAATCTAACACTGTTGCCGCTGTTTTCGCGCCACTCTCCCTGAACGCGTTGTTGCTGCATCATGCTGGTTTGTCGTTCTGAGGCACTGTAATTCCTGGTAAAAGCCGTTGGAGAGTGAACTATCAATAGAGTCATCAATCCGTTCATCCTGTTATAAAACCCGAAAAATTAATAAATAATTAGTTAATAAATTAACTATTATTTAAAGAAATCAGAAACTTAAATTTTATAATTTTAAAAAATATAAATAATTAAAATAAGAATTTGACACTAATTTTAAAGAATTTGGCCCAAAATTAGATCGAACGAGCCGAACCGAACGAATCGGGCCCAAAGGCCCAACCAACCCATTTATACAACATGAACTTCAGCTCATTTCTCCCTTAAACACATTGAAAACACGTTGGAAGGGGGAGAAGCTTGGGGAAGGAACTCAAACCCTTGTCTTCTATTCAAATTGCCATAACTTTCTACTCCAATCTCCGATCACTGCACCGTTTGCGCCCATGCGACTGTAGTGTCGAATTCTACAAAGCCCAGTACTTAATTAGGTAAAGAAGTTACTTTTCAGTTTTGATTTTCTCCTTTCCCAATGTTGAAAATTCTATGGTTTGGGGTGTTGAGATTTTGTTATTTTTGATGTTTAGGATCAAGTTAACTTAGTGGGTGATGAGTGGATAATTTATACGCTTTTTGGCATTATTTTTAGGTAGTTTTTAGTAGGATCTAGTTACTTTTAGGGATGTTTTTATTAGTTTTTATGCTAAATTCACATTTCTGGACTTTACTACGAGTTTGTGTATTTTTCTGTGATTTCAGGTAATTTCTGGCTGAAATCGAAGGACCTGAGCAAAACTCTGATAAAAGGCTAACAAAGGACTGCTGATGCTGTTGGATTCTGACCTCCCTGAACTCGAAATGGATTTTCTGGAGCTACAGAACTTCAAATGGCGTGCTCTCAACGGCGTTGGAAATTAGACATCCAGAGCTTTCCAGCAATATATAATAGTCCATACTTTATTTGAGATTAGACGACGCAAACTGACGCTCAACGGCAGTTCTACGCTGCATTCTGGAGTCAAACGCCAGAAGCACGTCACGAACCAGAGTTGAACGCCAAAAACACGTTACAACTTGGCGTTCAACTCCAAAAGAAGCCTCTGCATGTGTAAAGTTCAAGCTCAGCCCAAGCACACGCCAAGTGGGCCCCGAAAGTGGATTTCTGCATCAATTACTTACTTCTGTAAACCCTAGTAGCTAGTCTAGTATATATAGGACATTTTACTGTTGTATTAGGCGTCTTTTGACCAGATCCTGGATTGTATCTTTGATCCGGTGATCACGTTTTGGGGGCTGGCCATTCGGCCATGCCTGAACCTTCATAACTTATGTATTCTCAACGGTGGAGTTTCTACACACCATAGATTAAGGGTGTGGAGCTCTGCTGTACCTTGAGTTTCAATGCAATTACTACTATTTTCTATTCAATTCAACTTATTCTTATTCTAAGATATTTGTTGCACTTCAACATGATGAATGTGATGATCCGTGACACTCATCATCATTCTCACCTATGAACGCGTGATTGACAACCACTTCCGTTCTACCTTAGGCCGGGCGCATATCTCTTGGATTCCTTAATCAGAATCTTCGTGGTATAAGCTAGAATTGATGGCGGCATTCACGTGAATACGGAAGGTCTAAACCTTGTCTGTGGTATTCCGAGTAGGATTCAGGGATTGAATGACTGTGACGAGCTTCAAACTCGCGATTGTTGGGCGTGATGACAAACGCAAAAGAATCAAGGGATTCTATTCCGACATGATCGAGAACCAACAGATGATTAGCCATGCTGTGACAGAGCATTTGGACCATTTTCATTGAGAGGATGGGATGTAGCCATTGACAACGGTGATGCCCTACATACAGCTTGCCATGGAAAGGAGTAAGAAGGATTGGATGAAAGCAGTAGGAAAGCAGACGTTCTAGAGCCATACAGCACCTCCAGACGCTTATCTGAAATTTCCACCAATGAATTTACATAAGTATTTTTATCCTTATTTTCTGTTTATTTACTATTATTATTCGAAAACTCCATAACCACTTATTATCCGCCTAACTGAGATTTACAAGATGACCATAGCTTGCTTCATACCAACAATCTCCGTGGGATCGACCCTTACTCACGTAAGGTATTACTTGGACGACCCAGTGCACTTGCTGGTTAGTTGTGCGAAGTTGTGAAGTTATGTTTGGACCATGGTATTGTGCACTAAGTTTTTGGCGCCATTGCCAGGGAGAGAACGAACAACAAATTTTACATTTGAATAACAATTTTGCCTACCAAGTTTTTGGCGCCGTTGCCGGGGATTGTTTGAGTTTGGACAACTGACGGTTCATCTTGTTGCTCAGGTTAGGTAATTTTCTTTTTGTTTTATTTTAAAAAAAAAATTTTTTCAAAAAAAAAATCTTTCAAAAATTATTCCTTTTGTTTTCGAAAATCATTCTAAATTTTTAAGAATGAATTCTAAAGTTTCAAAATGGTATGCTGAAGCTTGGCTGGCCATCAAGTTTTAGACTAACCTGGTATGATTCCTGGAATCTTGATTGAGGACTTTGAATTCATTACTTCCTTTTCCCTATATGTTTTTGAAAAAAAATATACAAAAATCCAAAAAAATAATAAAATCATAAAAATAAAAAATATTTTGTGTTTCTTGTTTGAGTCTTGAGTCAATTTTTTTAGTTTGGTGTCAATTGCATTTTTCTAAAAATTTATGTATTTTTCGAAAATTCATGTATTCATAGTGTTCTTCATGATCTTCAAGTTGTTCTTGGTAAGTATTCTTGTTTGATCTTGATGTTTTCTTGTTTTGTATCTTTTATTGTTTTTCATGTGCATTTTTGCATTCATGGTGTCTAAGCATTAAAGATTTCTAAGTTTGGTGTCTTGCATATTTTTTTTGCGTAAAAAATTTTTCAAAAATATGTTCTTGATGTTCATCATAATCTTCAAAGTGTTCTTGGTGTTCATCTTGACATTCATAGTGTTCTTACATGCATCATTGGTTTTGATCCAAAATTTTCATGTTTTGGGTCATAATTGTGTTTTTCTCTCTCATAAAAAAAAATCAAAAATAAAAAATATATCTTTTCCTTTTTTCTCTCAAAATTTCAATTTAAAAAATCATTTCTTTTTCAAAACTTTTTCAAAAATCAAATATTTTTCATTTTTTTTATGATTTTCGAAAATTTCAAAAATTATTTTCAAAATCTTTTTCTTAATTTTATTTCAAAATTTTCGAAAATTATGCTAATAAGTAATATGATTGATTCAAAAATTTGAAGTTCATTACTTTCTTGTTAAGAAAGGTTGAATCTTTGAATTCTAGAATCATATCTTTTAGTTTCTTGTTAGTCAAGTAACCAATTTTAATTTTAAAAATTAATTTTTTTTAATTATATCTTTTTATCATATCTTTTATATCATATCTTTTTCAAAATTTTATCTTTTTTCAAAAATTTGATTTTAAAATATCTCTTCTAACTTCTTATCTTCTTATCTCTTCAAAATTGATTTTCAAATCTTTTTCAACTAACTACTTGACTTTTTGTTTGTTTCTTATCTTTTTCAAAACCACCTAACTACTCTTCCCTCTCTAATTTTCGAAAATACCTCCCTCTTTTTCAAAAATTCTTTTTAATTAGTTAATTGTTTTAAATTTTAATTTTAATTTTATTTCCCCTTTAATTTTCGAAAATCATCAACTCCTTTTCAAAAATTATTTTCGAAAACTTCTCTCTCTCATCTTCTTCTATTTATTTAATTACTTACTAACACTTCTCTTCATCTCATATCTCTGCTCCTATCCTCACCCTTGTGTTTGGATTATCCATTCTTCTTCACTCTTATTCCCTTTCTTCTTCTACTAACAATAAGGAACCTCTTTACTGTAACATAGAGGATTCCTCTTCTTTTCTTGTTCTCTTCTCTTTCATATGAGCAGGAACAGGGAAAAAGGCATTCTTGTTGAAGCTGATCCAGAACCTGAAAGGACTCTGAAGAGGAAACTAAGAGAAGCTAAATTACAACAATCCAGAGACAACCTTACTGAAATTTTCGAACAAAAAAAGGAGATGGCAGCCAAACCTAACAACAATAATGCAAGGAGGATGCTTGGTGATTATACTACACCTACTTTCAAGTTTGATGGAAGAAGCATCTCAATCCCTACCATTGGAGCAAACAATTTTGAGCTGAAACCTCAATTAGTTGCTCTAATGCAACAGAACTGCAAATTCCATGGACTTCCATCAGAAGACCCCTATCAGTTTTTAACTGAGTTCTTACAGATCTGTGAGACTGTTAAGACTAATGGAGTAGATCCTGAAGTCTACAGGCTCATGCTTTTCCCTTTTGCTGTAAGAGACAGAGCTAAAACATGGTTGGACTCACAACCTAAGGATAGCCTGGACTCCTGGGATAAGCTGGTCACAGCCTTCTTGGCTAAGTTCTTTCCTCCTCAAAAGCTGAGCAAGCTTAGAGTGGATGTTCAGACCTTCAAGCAAAAATATGGTAAATCCCTCTATGAAGCTTGGGAAAGATACAAGCAGATGACCAAAAGGTGTCCTCCTGACATGCTTTCAGAATGGACCATCCTGGATATATTCTATTATGGTCTGTCTGAGTTCTCTAAGATGTCATAGGACCATTCTGCAGATGGATTCATTCACCTAAAGAAAACGCCTGCAGAAGCTCAAGAACTTATTGACATGGTTGCAAATAACCATTTCATGTACACTTCTGAGAGAAATTCTGTGAATAACGGGATGCCTCAGAGGAAGGGAGTTCTTGAAATTGATGCTCTGAATGCCATAGTGGCTTAGAACAAAGTGTTGACTCAGCAAGTCAACATGATTTCCCAAAATCTGAATGGATAGCAAAATGCATCCAACAGTACTAAAGAGGCATCTTCTGAAGAAGAAGCTTATGATCCTGATAACCCTGCAATAGCAGAGGTAAATTACATGGGTGAACCTTATGGAAACACCTATAATTCATCATGGAGAAATCATCCAATTTTCTCATGGAAGGATCAACAAAAGCCTCAACAAGGCTTTAATAATGGTGGAAGAAATAGGCTCAGCAATAGCAAGCCTTTTCCATCATCTTAGCAACAGACAGAGAATTCTGAACAAAATACCTCTAATTTAGCAAACTTAGTCTCTAATCTGTCCGAGGCCACTTTAAGTTTCATGAGTGAAACAAGGTCCTCCATAAGAAATTTGGAGGCACAAATGAGCCAGCTGAGCAAGAAAGTCACTGAAACCCCTCCTAGTACTCTCCCAAGCAATACTGAAGAGAATCCAAAAAAAGAGTGCAAGGCCATTGACATAGTCAACATGGCCGAAGCTAGAGAGGAAGGAGAGGACGTGAACCCCACTGAGGATGACCTCATGGGACGTCTCTCAAGCAAGAAGGAGTTTCCTATTAAGGACCCAAAGGAATCTGAGGCTCATATAGAGACCATAGAGATTCCACTAAACCTCCTTCTGCCATTCATGAGCTCTGAAGACTATTCTTCCTCTGAAGAGGATGAAGATGTAACTGGAGGGCAAGTTGCTCAGTATCTAGGAGCTATCATGAAGCTGAATGCCAAGTTGTTTGGTAATGAGACTTGGGAAGGTGAACCTCCCTTGCTCATTAGTGAACTAAATACATGGGTTCAGCAAACTTTACCTCAAAAGAAACAAGATCCTGACAAATTTATAATACCCTGCACCATTGGCACCATGACCTTTGAGAAGGCTCTGTGTGACCTAGGGTCAGGCATAAATCTTATGCCACTCTCTGTAATGGAGAAGCTGGGGATCATTGAGGTACAGCCTGCCTTATTCTCATTACAATTGACAGACAAGTCAGTAAAATAAGCTTATGGATTAGTAGAGGACGTGTTAGTGAAGGTTGAAGGCCTTTACATCCCTGCTGATTTCATAATCTTAGACACTAGGAAGGAGGAGGATGAATGCATCATCCTTGGAAGACCTTTCCTAGCCACAGCAGGAGGTGTGATAGATGTTAACAGAGGAGAATTAGTCCTTCAATTGAATGGGGACTACCTTGTGTTTAAGGCCCAAGGCTATCCTTCTGTAACAATGGAGAGGAAGCATGAAAAGCTTCTCTCAGTACAGAGTCAAACAAAGCCCCCACAATCAAACTCTAAGTTTGGTGTTGGGAGGCCTCAGCCAAACTCTGAGTTTGGTGTTGAATCCCCACATCTAAACTCTAAGTTTGGTGTTGGGAGTCTACAACATTGACCTGATCACCTGTGTGGCTCTGTGAGAGCCCACTGTCAAGCTATTGACATTAAAGAAGCGCTTATTGGGAGGCAACCCAATTTTTATTTATCTAATTTTATTTTTCTTTTATTGTTCTTTTATGCTTTATTAGGTTCATGATCATGTGGAGTCACGAAAAAAATACTAAAATTAAAAAGAGAATAAAAAATAGCAGAAGAAAAATTACACCCTGAGAGGAAGGACTTGCTGGCGTTTAAATGCCAATAAGGAGCATCTGGCTGGCGTTCAACGCCAGAACAGAGCATGGATCTGGCGTTGAATGCCAGAAACAAGCAACATCCTGGCGTTCAAATGCCAGGAATACACCCTGAGAAGAGCTGGCGCTGAACGCCAGAAACAAGCATGGAACTGGCGTTCAACACCAGAAACATGCTGCACATGGGCGTTGAACGCCCAGAACAAGCATCACTTTGGCGTTTAAGCGCCAGAATTGCATGCAAAGGAATTTTACATGCCTAATTGGTGCAGGGATGTAAATCCTTGACACCTCAGGATTTGTGGACCCCACAGGATCATCGCAGGACCTGTGGACCCCACAGGATCCCCACCTACCTCCACTCATATTCTCCCCTCTTCTCAACATTCATCCTCTCTTTCCAATAAACACCCTTCCCCAAAACCCTTCACCAATCACCTCAATCTCTCTTCCCTATTACCCCTTCACCACTCACATCCATCCATTCTTCCCCATAAACCCCACCTACCTTCAAAATTCAAATTATCTTCCCCACCCAACCCACCCAAAATAGCCGAACATACTCCCTCTCCCCTCACTATATAAACCCCTCCATCCTTCTTCATTTTCACACAACACAACCCTATCTTCTATACCTTGGCCGAATACACCTCCCCCTCACTTTCCTCCATATTTTCTCTTCTTCTTCTTCTTTTCTTTCTTTTCTTGCTCGAGGGGGAGCAATATTCTAAGTTTGGGGTGGTAAAAGTATAGCTTTTTGTTTTTCCATTACCATTGATGGCACCTAAGACCGGAGAAACCTCTAGAAAAGGGAAATAGAAGACAAAAGCTTCCACCTCCGAGTCATGGGAGATGGAAAGATTCATCTCCAAAGCCCATCAAGACTACTTCTATGATGTTGTGGCCAAGAAGAAGGTGATCCCCGAGGTCCCTTTCAAATTCAAGAAAAATGAGTATCCGGAGATCCGACATGAAATCCAAAGAAGAGGTTGGGAAGTTCTAACCAACCCCATTCAACAAGTCGGAATCCTAATGGTTCAAGAGTTCTATGCCAATGCATGGATCACTAGGAACCATGATCAAAGTAAGAACCTGAATCCAAAGAATTATCTTACAATGGTTCGGGGGAAATACTTAGACTTTAGTCCGGAGAATGTGAGGTTGGCGTTCAACTTGCCCATGATGCAAGGAGATGCACGCCCCTACACTAGAAGGGTCAACTTTAATCAAAGGTTGGACCAAGTACTTATGGACATATGTGTGGAAGGAGCTCAATAGAAAAGAGACTCCAAAGGCAAACCAGTTCAATTGAGAAGACTGGACCTCAAGCCTGTAGCTAGTGGATGGTTGGAGTTTATCCAACGCTCCATCATCCCCACTAGCAACCGATCTGAAGTTACTGTGGATCGAGCCATCATGATTCATAGCATCATGATTGGAGAAGAAGTAGAAGTTCATGAAGTTATCTCCCTTGAATTCTACAAAATAGCCGAAAAGCCCTCTACCTTAGCAAGGCTAGCTTTTCCTCATCTTATTTGCCATCTATGTTACTCAGCTAGAGTTTTCATAGAAGGAGACATCCCCATTGAGGAGGACAAGCCCATCACTAAGAAAAGGATGGAGCAAACAAGAGAGCCCACTCATGGAGCCCAAGTGACGCATGAGGAAGCTCATCACCAAGAAATCCCAGAGATACCTCAAGGGATGCACTTTTCTCCCAAGAACTATTGGGAACAACTCAACACTTTTCTAGAAGATTTGAGTTACAACATGAATCAATTAAGGGTGGAACATCAAGAGCACTCCATCATTCTCCATGAAATTAGAGAAGATCAAAGAGCAATGAGGGAGGAGCAACAAAGACAAGGAAGAGACATAGAAGAACTCAAGGACATCATTGGTTCTTTAAGAATAAAACGCCATCATCACTAAGGTGGACTCATTCCTTGTTCTTAAATTTTCTGTTTTTCATTTTTTTTATGTTAAATGTTTATCTATGTTTGTGTCTTCATTACATGATCGTTAGTATTAAGTAACTATGTCTTAAGGCTATGAATAATTCCATAAATTCGTCACCTCTCTTAAATGAAAAATGCTTTTAATTCAAAAGAATAAGAAGTACATGAGTTTCGAATTTATCCCTGAATTTAGTTTAATTATATTGATGTGGTGACAATACTTTTTATTTTCTGAATGAATGCTTGAATAGTGCATATTTTGATCTTGTTGTTTATGAATGTTAAAATTGTTGGCTCTTGAAAGAATGATGAACAAAGAGAAACGTTGGTGACAATCTGAAAAAATCATAAATTTGATTCTTGAAGCAAGAAAAAGCAGTGAAAAAGCAAAAGCTTGCGAAAAAAAATAGAAAGAAAAAGAAAAGTAAGCAGAAAAAGCCAATAGCCCTTAAAACCAAAAGGCAACGGTAAAAAGGATCTAAGGCTTTGAGCATCAATGGATAGGAGGGCCCAAGGAAATAAAAATCCAGGCCTAAGCGGCTAAATCAAGCTGTCCCTAACCATGTGCTTGTGGCATGCAGGTCCAAGTGAAAAGCTTGAGACTGAGTGGTTAAAGTCGTGATCCAAAGCAAAAGAGTGTGCTTAAGAGCTCTAGACACCTCTAACTGGGGACTTTAGCAAAGCTGAGTCACAATCTGAAAAGGTTCACCCAGTCATGTGTCTGTGGCATTTATGTATCCAGTGGTAATACGGGAAAACAAAGTGCTTAGGGCCACGGCCAAGACTCAAAAGTAACTGTGTTCAAGAATCAACATACTTAACTAAGAGAATCAATAACACTATCTGAAATTCTAAGTTCCTATAGATGCCAATCATTCTAAACTTCAAAGGATAAAGTGAGATGCCAAAACTGTTCAGAAGCAAAAAGCTACAAGTCCCGCTCATCTAATTAGAATTAATATTTATTGATATTTTAGAATTTATAGTATATTCTCTTCTTTTTATCCTATTTGATTTTCAGTTGCTTGTAGACAAGCAACAATTTAAGTTTGGTGTTGTGATGAGCGGATAATTTATACGCTTTTTGGCATTGTTTTTAGGTAGTTTTTAGTAGGATCTAGTTACTTTTAGGGATGTTTTTATTAGTTTTTATGCTAAATTCACATTTCTGGACTTTACTATGAGTTTGTGTATTTTTCTATGATTTCAGGTAATTTCTGGCTGAAATCGAAGGACCTGAGCAAAACACTGATAAAAGGCTGACAAAGGACTGCTGATGCTGTTGGATTCTGACCTCTCTGCACTTGAAATGGATTTTCTAGAGCTACAGAACTTCAAATGGCGCGCTCTCAACAGCGTTATAAAGTAGACATCCAGAGCTTTCCAGCAATATATAATAGTTCATACTTTGTTCGAGATTAGATGACGCAAACTGGCGCTCAACGCCAGTTCTATGCTGCATTCTGGAGTCAAACGCCAGAAACACGTCACGAACCAGAGTTGAACGCCAAAAACACGTTACAACTTGGCGTTCAACTCCAAAAGAAGCCTCTGCACGTGTAAAGTTCAAGCTCAGCCTAAGCACACACCAAGTGGGCCTCGGAAGTGGATTTCTGCATCAATTACTTACTTCTGTAAACCCTAGTAGCTAGTCTAGTATATATAGGACATTTTACTATTGTATTACGCGTCTTTTGACCAGATCCTGGATTGTATTTTTGATCCTGTGATCACGTTTTGGGGGCTGGCCATTCGGCCATGCCTGAACCTTCATAACTTATGTATTCTCAACGGTGGAGTTTCCACACACCATAGATTAAGGGTGTGGAGCTCTGCTGTACCTCGAGTTTCAATGCAATTACTGCTATTTTCTATTCAATTCAGCTTATTCTTATTCTAAGATATTCGTTGCACTTCAACATGATGAATGTGATGATCCGTGACATTCATCATCATTCTCACCTATGAACGCGTGATTGACAACCACTTCCGTTCTACCTTAGGCCGGGCGCATATCTCTTAGATTCCTTAATCAGAATCTTCGTGGTATAAGCTAGAATTGATGGTGGCATTCATGAGAATCCAGAAAGTCTAAACCTTGTCTGTGGTATTCCGAGTAGGATTCAGTGATTGAATGATTGTGACGAGCTTCAAACTCGCGATTGTTGGGCGTGATGACAAACGCAAAAGAATCAAGGGATTCTATTCTGACATGATCGAGAATCGACAAATGATTAGCCGTGCTGTGACAGAGCATTTGGACCATTTTCACTGAGAGGATGGGATGTAGCCATTGACAACGGTGATGTCCTACATACAGCTTGCCATGGAAAGGAGTAAGAAGGATTGGATGAAAGCAGTAGGAAAGCAGACGTTCTAGAGCCATACAGCACCTCCAGACGCTTATCTGAAATTTCCACCAATGAATTTACATAAGTATTTTTATCCTTATTTTCTGTTTATTTACTATTATTATTTGAAAACTCCATAACCAATTATTATCCGCCTAACTGAGATTTACAAGATGACCATAGCTTGCTTCATACCAACAATCTCCGTGGGATCGACCCTTACTCACGTAAGGTATTACTTGGAAGACCCAGTGCACTTGCTGGTTAGTTGTGCGAAGTTGTGAAGTTATGTTTGGACCATGGTATTGTGCACCAAGTTTTTCGCGCCATTGCCAGGGAGAGAACAAACAACAAATTTTACATTTGAATAAAAATTTCGCCTACCAGTGGGCGTGCTGGATTTTGGCTCAATTCTTCCATTGGTAAGGTGAGGAACGTTTAATCCTTATCAAGTTATCTAATTAGTGAACTCTATGGTAATTTTAGTGTTATTTTGTGAAATTAGTTTGGATTGTATATTTTGGAAACAAATTGGCGATGTTGGAGACTTGGTATTGGACTCTGGGAAGGCGAAGACCCGTTTGGTGTGACTTTGGAAACTTGGGTGTTATGGAATGGTGACAAATTGTGATGTTCTGGGTTTTACGAGAAATCAGCCAAGGTAGGATTAAAAATGCGAGATCTTAAAATATATCTCTCCGTGGCACCAGTGGTAAGTACTCTATGGTTTGGAGCTTTAGTGGGTCTATTGATCGAAATCAATCATTTTTTTTTCAGATGCATTGATATTCCCCTTTTTTTAATTATAGTTACCGTTGTAGGAAGCGGTGAAGAGGATTTAAAATCGAAAAAAATATAAAAAATTCCTTCTTTTAGAATTCGAATTGAATAGAATAAGTTAGAAAAGTGAAAGAATAAAAGAAAAGTTGGATTTGTCTTTTGCGAAACTCGAAATCTGGTACATGCTTCAATGGAATTGAATGAATTCAATTCTTAATATTAAGAGAGTAAGACCGGAAATAGAAAAAGAATAGTTACATTGGGGGGTTGGTGTACGAATCCCCACACCTTCGTACGGTTGTACCAGCAAGTGCACTGGGTCATCCAAGTAATACCTGAGCGAGTCAGGGTCGATCCCACGAGGATTATGGTTTGAAGCAAGCCATGGTTATCTTGTAGGTCTTAGTCAGGTGAAATCAAGAAGTCATTGGTTTGAAGTTGGTTGAATGCTTAAGAGGAATATTGTATAAATTACTCTTTATATTTGAATGGAATCAGTAATAGGAATATGGTTAAGGATTGGAATTGCTTTGTCTTTCTGAATTAACTTTGGTATTACTGTCTCCTTTGCTTGTGAGTGATTTCTTCTATGGCAGGCTGTATGTGATCAACGCCATTGGCCGTGGTCATCAAACTCCTCTGCTTCAAATCAAACGCCGTATGGCTGTGATCATCCAATCTGAACGAGGGTGAAGCTCTAGCAGTTCATTCTCTTGGCAATCCTACTCAAAATGCCACAGACAATGTCGAATCTTCCGGATCAGAGAATGCTACTTCTTTGAGTTCTAGTCTCTGCCATAGAGACCCTAATCTCCCCGAAAATTGGTTGAACTGGTGTCTCGAGAAGTCCCCAACGAATTCATGGATTAGCTGTCTAAGAGATGTATAATTAAGCTAGTGGTTCGCGCTTTCCAGTCACGTATTCACAAGAACCCAAGTAGACATGGGTGGTTGTCAAGTACGTGATCCTAGTATGATGAACAGAGCTAATTGTCACTGATCATCCTATTCACCATGTTGAAGAACGAGTATACATCTTAGAATTAAATCTAACACAGATCGAAGAGAAACAGTAATACTTTTATTAATTCATAGGACTCAGCAGGGCTCCTCCCCTCAATCTAGGAGGTTTAGAAACTCATACTGAAAGGAAATACAATGGTAAAAAAAATTATGGTGTAAAATTTAGATGATGTCTAAGTCTGTTCGAGTGATATAAATCTAATCCCTTAAATACTAAACAAATGACTAGTAAGGGTAAAATAGTCTTTTTAGTGTTAAGATCCACTTTTGGGGCCCACTTGGTAAGTGTTTGGGCTGAGTTTTGATGAAATCCATGTGCTATGAGGCCTCCAGGGCATTGAATGCTGGCTAGGGGGTCCTCTTTGGGAGTTTGGACGCTGGTCTCTACTCCTTGGACGTTGGACGCCTGAAAAGGGGCAGGAGGCTGGCGTTGAATGCCAGTTTTGGGCCTTCTAATCTGAAGTAAAGTATGAACTATTATACATTGCTGGAAAGTTATGGAAGTCAGCTTTCCATAGTCATTGAGAACGCTCCATTTGGACTTCTGTAGCTCTAGAAAAGCTCTTCCGAGTGCAAAGAGGTCAGATTTGGACAGCATTTGCAGTGCTTTCTTTGTCTCTGAATCGGACTTTTGCTCCAGCTCCTCAATTTCAGCCAGAAATTACCTGAAATTGCACAAAAAGACACACTCAAAGTAGAATCCAAAAATGTGAATTTAACACTAAAACTTATAAAAAATTAATAAAAACTAAACAAAACATACTAAAAACTATATGAAAATGATGCCAAAAAGCGTATAAAATATCCGCTCATCACAACACCAAACTTAAACTGTTGCTTGTCCCCAAGCAACTAAAAACACAATAGGATAAAAAGAATATTAAGACACATTAAATCTCAGAGTTTTTAATGAAGCTCAGTTTCAATTAGATGAGCGAGACTTAATAGCTTTTTTCTTCTGAATAGTTTTGGCATCTCACTATCCATTGTAACTCAGAAATGTTGGTCTCTTTAGGAACATAGAATCCAGATGATATTATTGACTCTTCTAGTTCATTTCTTTTTTATTATTGAACACAGCTTTCAGAGTCTTGGCCATGACTCTAAGCACTTTGTTTTCCAGTATTACCACCGGATACATAAATGCTACATACACTTTACCTGGGTGAATCTTTTTCAGATTGTGATTCAGCTTTGCTAGAATCCCCAGATAGAGGTGTCCAAAGTTCTTAAGCACACTCTTTTTGCTTTGGACTAGGACTTTAACCGCTCATTCTCAAGCTTTTCACTTGACACCTTCATGCCACAAGCACATGGTTAGGGACAACTTGGTTGAGCCGCTTAGGCTAGGATTTTATTCCTTTTGGGCCCTCCTATCCACTGATGCTCAAAGCCTTAGATTCTTTTACCCTTGCCTTTGGTTTAAAGGGTTACTGGCTTTTTGCTCTTGCCTTTTGGTTTGCAGAGCTATTGGCTTTTTCTGCTTGTTTTTTCTCTTTTTTTATTTATTTTTTCGCCACTTTTTTTTCGCATGCAAGCTTTTTCTTTTTTTTTTTGCTGCTTTTTCTTACTTCAAGAATCAATTTATTTAGATTTTTCAGACTATCAATAATATTTTTCCTTTTTCATTATTCTTTCAAGAGCCAACATTCTAAAATTTCAACTTCAAATATGCACTGTTTAATCATACATTCAGAAAACAAAAGCAATGCCACCACATCAAAATAATTGAACTATTCTTATTATAAACTTGAAATTCATATATCTTTCAATTCTTTTCAATTAAAGTTTTCTTTTTAAGCAAGGTGAGAGATATATGGGACATTTTACATCTTTAAGACATCAATGCAAATGATCATGCAACAAGAAAAAGAGAACAGATAACACAACATAACAGAAAATAGAGAAATAACAAGAAAAAGAGATAAAGAGAACGAATCCACCTTTAATGGTGGCGGCTAGTACTCCTCCTTGAGGTTCCAATGTGGTGCTTGATCTCTTCAATATCACTCTTTTGCCTTTGTTGTTCTTCCCTCAAAGCTCTTTGTTATTCCCTTATGGCTCTTTGATATTCTCTTATTTCATTGAGGTTGGTGGAATGCTCTTGATGCTCCACCCTCAATTGCTCCATATTATTGCTTAGTTCCCCAAGAGAAGTCTGCCATTGATCTCAATAGCTTTGAGGAGGAAAATATATCCCTTGAGGCATCTCAGGGATCTTATGCTGAGGCGGCTGCACAGACTCATGTGCATTCTCTTTGGTTTGCTCCATCCTCTTCTTAGTGATAGGCTTGTCCTCCCCAATGGAGATATCTCCTTCTATGACAATTCCAACTGAATTGCATAGATGACAAATGAGGTGTGAGAATGCCAACCTTGCATTGGTGGCAGGCTTCTCAGCTATCTTGTACATCTCTTGAAGAATCACCTCATGCACTTTCACCTCACTTTCAATCATGATGCAATGGATCATGATGGCTCTGTCAACAGTCACTTCTGACTGGTTGCCAGTGGGGATGATGGAACGTTGGATGAATTCCAACCATCCTCTAGCTATGGGCTTGAGGTCAAGCCTTCTTAGTTGAACGGACTTGCCTTAGGAATCCCTTTTCCACTGTGCTCCTTCCACACTGATGTCTGAGAGAACTTGATCCAATCTCTGATCAAAGTTGACTCTCCTAGTGTAAGGATATGGGTCCCCTTGCATCAGAGGCAAGTTGAACGCTAATCTCACACTTTCCGGGCTGAAATCTAAGATTCTCCCTCGGACCATGGTACTCCCATTCTTTGGATTTGGGTTCACACTAGCGTCATGGTTTTTAGTAACCCATGCATTAGCATAGAATTCTTGCACCATTAGAATCCCAACATCTTGAATGGGATTGGTTAGGACTTCCCAACCTCTTCTTTGGATCTCTCTTCTTGAGCTTGAAAGGGACTTCAGGGATCACTTTCTTCTCTGCCACTACTTCATAGAAGTGGTCTTGGTGGGCTCTGGTGATGAATGTCTCCATCTTCCAAGATTCAGAGGAGGCGGCTACTGCCTTTCCTTTCCTCTTTCTAGAGGATTCTCCAACCTTAAGTGCCATGAATGGGAATGGAAAGAAAAAGAGCTAGGCTTTTCCAACACCAAATTTAAAACTTTGCTCGTCCTCGAGCAAAAATAAAGAAAAGAGAAGAATGGAGTATAAGAAGAAGAAAATAGAAGAAGATAGAGGGAGAAAGAGGGCTCGACCGTGGGGCTTATGAGTGTACATGAGAGGTGTGTGTATGAAGGGTTATGAAGAGGGGTATTTATAGGAAGTGGGATAGGTTAGGGTCGGCCATGGGTTGGGTTTTGGGTGGGAAATTTAATTTTGAAGTGGGTGGGGGTTGGTGGGAGTTATGATGGTTTTGGGAAAGTGATATGGATGTGATTGGGCTAGGGTTTATAGGGAAGTGTGTATAGGGAAGTGTGAAAGTAAGTGGGGTAGGTGAAGATGCTGTGGGACCCACTGATCCTGAGAGGCTAGGAAATTCAAATTTCCTGCTCTTTGCACTGGCGTTTGAATGCCTAGGGTCTGCTCCCTGGCTGGCGTTCAACACCAGCAATGCTGCTCATTTGGGAGGTTGAACGCCCAGCCAGAGCTCCCTGGCTGGCGTTCAACTTTTAATAACACTCCATCCAGAGTGTTCTGTTTTCACTGCTGAATAATTCTGTCTCTATTCTAACTGATGCATATGATCATGAACCTAAAAATAACTGAAAGAAAAATAAAATAAAAGAAAATAAAAATAATTAATTAAGGTTGGGTTGCCTCCTAACAAGCGCTTCTTTAACGTCATTAGCTTGATGGTTAGCTCCTTATGGAGGTGAGTATGGGCTTAGATTTTTGCCCCTTACAGTGAACTTTCTTCCTGTCTTCTCATGAATGAGCTCCACATGCTCTAGAGACAAGATACGACTCACTGTATGTGGTAGGACTTGTTTCTTGGTGAAGACAACTCTCATACCAGGTGAGAGGCCTTCAGTTGGGACTTTCTTGTCCTTCCAGCCTTTAGGTACTTTCTTCTTAGTACCTTTATGCTTAAAGCTTGTTGATGGCTGCCCAACACCAAACTTAGAATTGATGTTTGGGGGCTCTGTAAAGCTCTACACAAAAAGAGAGGGTTGGAACACTAAGTGTTGCACAGTTATCTCTCTTTTATCGGAGGGCGAATTGGGATGAGGCATCTTGAACAAGATGTGATCCTCCCCTTGTTGTAGAGTCAGTTCTCCCTTAGCCACATTAATGATAGCATTGACAGTGGCTAGGAAAGGTCTTCCAAGGAGGATAGAGTCATCCTCATCGTCTCCAATATCCAAGACTATGAAGTTTACAGGGATGTAGTGGTCTTTAACCTTCACCAGAACATCCTCAACTAAGCCATATGGCTTCTTCATTGTCTTTTCTGCCATCTCTAGTGAGATGTTTGTAGCCTGTACCTCAAAGATACCCAGCTTCTCCATTACAGAGAGTGGCATGAGGTTTATACTTGATCCTAGATCACACAGAGCTTTATCAAAGGTCATGGTGCCTATGGTGCAAGGAATCAGAAAGCGTCCAGGATTTGGAAGCTTCTGAGGTAACCTCTGCTGAACCAAACCATTTAGTTCTTTGGTAAGCAATGGAGGTTCTTCCTTCAGAGGTTTTGTACCAAATAACTTGGCATTCAGCTTCATGAGAGCTCCTAAGTACCGAGCAACTTGCTCTTCCCTAGTGTCTTCATCCTCATCAGAGGATGAGTATTCATCAGAACTTATGCACAGTAGAAGTTCATGCAAAGGAACCACTATGGTCTTTATATGAGCCTTGGCTTCCTTTGGTTTTGGGATATGGATTTCTTGAGTGGGAATTGAGCACTCAGAGGGTGTGCTTTTACTAGCGTTCAACGTCAACTCTGTTAGCTCTTTGGGTGTTGAACGCCCATGCTGTGCACCCTTACTGGTGTTAAACACCAGTTCTTCTATCTTTTGGGCGTTGAACGTCTAGCAGGGGGTATCTTTGCTGGTGTTCAGCGCCAGAATGCCTGCCTGGTTGGGCGTTGAACATCCTGTGAGGGGTTCTTCACTGGCGTTCAGTGCCAGGCTTGCTGCCAGATTGGGCATTGAACGCCCAGTGATATGTTCTTCACTGGTGTTCAACGCCACCCCGTTCTCTCCAGATTTGGCCTCAACATCAGAGGTGATGGTCTTGTACTCTTCTCTTGGGTTCACCTCAGTACTGCTTGGAAGAGTGCCAGGAGGAGTCTCAGGGATCCTCTTGCTCAGTTAACCAACTTGTACCTCCAAGTTTCTAATGGAGGACATTGTTTCATTTATGAAACTATGAGTGGTCTTGGAGAAGCTGGAAACCAGAGTTACTAAGTCAGAAAGGCTCTGCTTAGAGGTTTCAATATTCCCTTGAGAAGATGGGAATAGTGTCCTGTTATTGAACCTATTCTGGTTCGTTCCACCTTGATTATTGTTGAAGCCTTGCTGAGGCTTTTGTTGATCCTTCCATGAAAGGTTAGGATGATTCCTCCATGAAGAATTGTAGGTGTTTCTATAGGGTTCTCCCATGTAATTCACCTCCTCTATGGTGCGTTGATTAGGTTTATAAGCATCTACATCAGGAGATACTTCTTGGGTACTGCCAGCTGTAGTTGGCAGTCCAGTCAGATGCTGAGAAATCATATTGACCTGTTGGGTAAAGATCTTGTTCTGAGCCAATATGGCATTCAGAGTATCAACTTCAAGAACTCCTTTCTTCTGAGAGGTCCCATGGTTTACAGGATTTCTTTCAGAAGTGTACATGAATTGGTTATTTGCAACCATCTCAATGAGTTCTCTTGCTTTTGCAGATGTTTACTTCAAGTGGAGTAATCCACCTACAGAGCTGTCCAATGATATTTTGGACATCTCAGACAGACCATCATAGAATACGCCTATGATAGACCACTCTGAGAGCTTGTCAGGAGGACATCTCTTAATCAGTTGCTTGTATCTTTCCCAAGCTTCATAGAGGGATTCACCTTTTCTTTGTCTGAAGGTTTGAACTTCCACTCTAATTTTGCTCATCCTTTGAGGGGGAAAGAATTTAGCCAAAAAAGCATTAACCAGCTTTTTCCAAGAGTCTGAACTCTCTTTTGGTTTGGAATCCAACGGTATCTTAGCTCTGTCTCTTACAGTAAAGGGAGAGAGCATAAGCTTATAGACTTCAAGATTTACTCTATTAGTCTTTATAGTATCACAGATCTGCAAGAATTTAGCCAAGAACTGATGTGGATCTTCCATTGGAAGTCCATAGAACTTGCAATTTTGTTGCAGAAGAGAGACTAACTGAGGCTTAAGCTCAAAATTGTTAGCTCCAATGGCAGCTATAGAGATGCTTTTGCCATAAAAGTCAGAGGTAGGCATGATGAAGTCACCAAGAACCTTTCTGGCATCACCTTCAGGTTCAACCATGTCCTCTATTTCTTGTTTAAGATTTTCTAAAAGGTTTCTTCTGGTTTGTTGTGCTCTAGCTTGTTGTAAACTTTTCTTCAAAGTCTTTTTAGGTTCAGGATCAAGATCAAAGAGGGGTTCTTTATCCCTGTTCTTGGTCATAAATAAGAAAAGAAGAAAAGAAAGAAAGGAAGCTTCTATGTCTGATTTGAGTATAGAAGGCTTCCAGTGAGATGTGAAGAAAGAAGAGGAAGATAGAAAAGTGAAGATGGAAGATGGGGGAGAAGAATACTTTGAAAATAGGAGAAGAGGAGTTCGAATAAATAGAAGTAGAAAAGAGAAGAATTAAAAATAGAAGAGATAAATAAGAATTAAAATATTTTTGTTTTTATTTTATTTGTTAGTTAATTTCAAAAATAAAGTTAATAAATGAAAAAGAATTGAAAATTAGTTAGTGAATTTTCGAAAATAGAAGAGAGAGAAGAAGAAGAGAATTTTCAAAAATTAAGAGAGAAGAGTTAGTTAGGAGGTTTTGAAAAAGAAGTGAGAGAAGATAGGTAATTAATTAAGAAAGATTTGAAAGTAAAATAAGATAAGAGATAAGACAAGAAAGGATTTGAATTTAAAAATTTGAAATTTAAAAAGATAAGAAAAGATAAGATAAGAAATTAAAAAGATTTTGAAAAAGATTTAATTTTAAAATTTGAAATTAGAAGAGATTAGATAAGAAACTGAAAAGATTTGAAAAAGATAAAATTTGAAATTTGATTTTGAAAAAGATTTGATTTTAAAGTTTGACTTTTGAAATTTGAAATATGAGATTTGAATTTGAAATTTTAAAAAGATAAGATAAGATTTTTGAATTTTGAAGAAAGATAAGATAAGATTTTGAAAAAAATATGATTTTTGAAAAAGGATATGATTTTGAAAAGATTTGATTTTTGAAATTTAAAGTTAAGATAAGATAAGATAAAAATTTTGAAATTAAAATCTGATTTTTTAATTAAAATTTCGAAAATAATTTGTAAATAAAGATAGAAAAGATATTTTTTTTATTTTTGTATTTAATGAGGAAAGAGAAAAACAAGTAAAAGACACAAAACTTAAAATTTTTAGATCTAGGACCCCAAGTTTTCGAAAATTTGAAGGAAAAACACAAAGGGACACCAAATTCAAAAGTTTTAAGATCAAAACACAAGGAAAATACAAGAACACTTTGAAGATTAAAAAGAACACTAAGAACAAGATTCCAGAAATCAAGTACACAAGAACATGTAAAAGACACCAAATTTAAAATTTTTAGAAAACCATACATAAATTTTCGAAAAATTAAAAGAAAAACACAAGAAGACACCAAACTTAAAGATTTGAGACAAGATTTAACCAAAGAAAATAGTTTTGAAAAATTTTAGAAAGAAAGACTCAAAGAAATCGAAAATTACCAAAAACAAAAACAAAAAGACTCAAACCAAGAACAAAGATTAAACAAAGAAAAGAAAAATTTTTGAAAAATATTATTTTGATTTTTTCGAAAATAGAGAAGAAGAAAATAAAAATAAAAGACTCAAATAAAAAAATTACCTGATCTAGGGAACAAGATAATCCGTCAGTTGTCCAAACTTGAATAATCCCCGACAAAGGTGCCAAAAACTTGGTGCATGAATCCCCACACCTTTGTACAACTGTACCAGCAAGTGCACTGGGTCGTCCAAGTAATACCTGAGCGAGTCAGGGTCGATTCTACGAGGATTGTGGTTTGAAGCAAGCTATGGTTATCTTGTAGGTTTTAGTCAGGCGAAATCAAGAAGTCATTGGTTTGAAGTTGGTTGAAAGCTTAAGAGGAATATTGTATAAATTACTTTTTATATTTGAATGGAATTAGTAATAGGAATATGGTTAAGGATTGGAGTTTCTTTGTATTTCTGAATTAACTTTGGTATTACTGTTTCCTTTGTTTGTGAGTGATTTCTTCTATGGCAGGCAGTATGTGATCAATGCCATTGGCCATGGTCATCTATCTCCTCTGCTTCAGATCAAACGCTGTATGGCCGCGGTCATCCAATCTGAACGAGGGTGAAGCTCTAGCAGTTCATTCTCTTGGCGATCCTACTCAAAATGCCATAGACAAGGTCGAATCTTCTAGATCAGATAATGCTACTTCTTTGGGTTCTAGCCTCTGACACAGAGACCCTAATCTCCCCAGAAATCGGCTGAACTAGCATCTTGAGAAGTCCCCAATGAAGTCGTGGATTTGCTGTTTAAGAGATGTATAATCAAGCTGGCCGTTCGCGCTTTCCAGACACGTATTCACACGAACCCAAGTAGACACAGGTGGTTGTCAGGCACGCAGTCCTAGTATGGTTGTAACAACCCCGTTTTTCAAGTATGCGAGATCCATTCTGAAGACACATATTTCTCTGGAAGTTCAATAAAGGGAACACCTCTGTTGTATCATTAGGAATCTTAATCCTCATTGTCATTATGCCATCTTTAAGCTAGAATCTCTTTTGAGGCAAGCTCGACGATGCAGTCATGAAGAACCTAGTTTTTGAACCGTATCGGTTAGGAGTTTTGATTTTGATTTTCGTAAATAGTCTCAGTTTGATGAATGATGAGCGGATAATTTATACACTTTTTGGCATTGTTTTTAGTATGTTTTTGGTATGATCTAGTTAGTTTTTAGTATATTTTTATTAGTTTTTAGCTAAAATTCACTTTTCTGGACTTTACTATGAGTTTGTGTGTTTTTCTGTGATTTCAGGTATTTTTTGGCTGAAATTGAGGGACCTGAGCAAAAATCTGATTCAGAGACTGAAAAGGACTGCAGATGCTGTTGGATTCTGACCTCCCTGCACTCGAAGTGGATTTTCTGGAGCTACAGAAGCCCAATTGGCGCGCTCTCAACGGCGTTGGAAAGTAGACATCCTGGGCTTTCCAGCAATATATGATAGTCCATACTTTGCCCAAGATTTGATGGCCCAAACCGGCGTTCAAAGTCACCTCAAGAAATCCCAGCGTTAAACGCTGGAACTGGCACCCAAATGGGAGTTAAACGCCCAAACTGGCATAAAAGCTGGCGTTTAACTCCAAGAAGAGTCTCTACACGAAAATGCTTCATTGCTCAGCCCAAGCACACACCAAGTGGGTCCGGAAGTGGATTTTTATGTCATTTACTCATTTCTGTAAACCTTAGGCCACTAGTTCTCTATAAGTAGGACCTTTTTCTATTGTATTAGAGGACTTTGGTAGCTATCTTCATTTTTATGCTATCTTAGATCATTGGGAGGCTGGCCTCACGGCCATGCCTAGACCTTGTTCTTATGTATTTTCAACGGTGGAGTTTCTACACACCATAGATTAAGGTGTGGAGCTCTGTTGTACCTCGAGTATTGATGCAATTACTATTGTTCTTCCATTCAATTCCGCTTGTTCTTTGTCCAAGATATCACTTGTTCTTCAACTTGATGAATGTGATGATCCGTGACACTCATCATCATTCTCACCTATGAACAAGGTGACTGACAACCACTTTTGTTCTACAAGCAATCAAGGCTCTAGTGAATATCTCTTGGATTCCTGATTGCACGATGCATGGTTGATCGCCTGACAACCGAGTGCTCGCCTGACAAACGAGCCAACCATTCCGTGAGATCAGAGTCTTCGTGGTATAGGCAAGAACTGATGGCAGCATTCAAGAGAATCCGGAAGGTGTAACCTTGTCTGTGGTATTCTGAGTAGGATTCAATGACTGAATGACTGTGACGTGCTTCAAACTCCTAGCAGGCGGGGCGTTAGTGACAGACGCAAAAGTATCAATGGATATTATTCCGGCCTGACCGAGAACCGACAGCTGAATTCCGCGTGCCGTGACAGGGCATATGCAATCGCTTTCACTGAGAGGATGGGAGGTAGCCATTGACAACGGTGAAACCCTACACGAGCTTGCCATGGAAAGGAGTAGGAAGGATTGGATGAAGACAGTAGGAAAGCAGAGAGACGGAAGGGAAGGCATCTTCATGCGCTTATCTGAAGTTCCTACCAATGAATTACATAAGTATCTCTATCTTTATCTTTTATGTTATTTTCGTTCATCATCATATCCATTTGAGTCTGCCTGACTAAGATTTACAAGATGACCATAGCTTGCTTCATACTAACAATCTCCGTGGGATCGACCCTTACTCACATAAGGTATTACTTGGATGACCCAGTGCACTTGCTGGTTAGTTGTGCGAAGTTGTGTAATGCCATGGAATTGAACCACCAAGTTTTTGGAGTTCATGACCAGGGATTATGAGAGTTGTGAAAAGTATTGTTCACAATTTCGCGCACCAAGTTTTTGGCGCCGTTGCCGGGGATTGTTTGTGTATGGACAACTGACGGTTCATCTTGTTGCTTAGATTAGGTATTTATTTTCTTCAGAGTTCTTAAGAATGAATTCTAGTGTTTCAAGGTGATGTTCTTATCATCACCAAAGCTGATTGATCCTCATCAATTTAGCTCTTGAATGCAATGTCCTGCTGAAGCTTGGCTAGCTATGTCTAATTCCTTTAGACTAAAGCTTTAGACTAACATTGCATGATTCCTGGGATTCTCATTAAGAATTTTGATATCTTTATTTCCTTTTCACTTAATTTTCGAAAAACCCAAAAAAAAAATTACAAAATCATAAAATCCAAAAATATTTTTTGTTTGAGTCTCGAGTCTCATCTTAAGTTTAGTGTCAATTGCATGTTTCTGTTCTTATTGCATTCATGCATGTGTCCTCATTGATCTTCAAGTTGTTCTTGATGATTTCCTTGTTTTGATCTTTGAATTCTATTGACTTGAGTGTTACATTCTCATTTTGTTAGTGTCAATGGTATACAAACTGCTAAGTTTGGTGTCTTGCATGCATTATTATTTGATTTTAGTTGCATTTTGATTATTCCTTATTATTAAAAATCCAAAAATATTTTTAATTTGTGTCTTTTCAAGTCAATAATACAGAGAATTGAAGATTCAGAACATACTGCAGAGGAATCACACAGAAAAAGCTGGGCATTCAAAAATGCCCAGTGAAGAAGACGGACTGGCGTTTAAACGCCAGCCAGGGTGCCTGGCTGGGCGTTTAACGCCCAAAAGGGTAGTAGTTTGGGCGTTAAACGCCAGAATGTGCACCATTCTGGGCGTTTAACGCCAGGATGGCACAAGGGGGAGAATTTTGTTTTCAAATCAATTTTTTTTCAAGTTTTCAAAGTTTTTCAAAATCAAATCTTTTTCAAATCAAATCTTTTCAATCAAATGTTTTCAAAATCAATTTCTTTCCTTTTTCAAAGATATTTGCTATCAATTAATGATTTGATTCAACATTTCAAGTATGTTGCCTTTTCTGTTGAGAAAGGTTTAATGTTTGAATCATATCTTTTCTTGTTAGGCAAGTCATTAATTTTTAAAATCAAATTTTTTTTAAAAATTGTTTTCAAATCATATCTTTTTAAAAGCATAACTTTTCAATCAAATCTTTTTTATCACATCTTTTTCAAAATAGTTTTCAATCAAATCTTTTTGATTTCTAATTTCAAAATCTTTTTCAAAAAACATTTGATTTCTTTTCCACTTTCATTTTCGAAAATCAAGTAGTGTTTTTCAAAAATATTTTCAAAATCCTTTAATTAATTTTCGAAAATTACTTCCCTTCTTCTCACATCCTTCTATTTATGGACTAACAGTATTCCTTAATGCAAAATTCGAACTCCATCTTCTTTGATAAGTTCGAATTTTCTACTTCTGTCTTCTACTTTTCTTTTCCTCTGACACCTCAAGGAATCTCTATACTGTGACATAGAGGATTCCACATTTTCTTGTTCTCTTCTCTTTCTTATGAGCAGGAGCAAAGACAAAGGTATTCTTGTTGAGGCAGATCCTAAACCTGAAAGGACCTTGAAGAGAAAGCTAAGAGAAGCCAAAGCACAACTCTCTTTAGAGGACCTGACCGAATTCTTCAAAGAAGAAGAACACATGGCAGCCGAAAACAACAACAATGCCAACAATGCAAGGAAGGTGCTGGGTGACTTTACTGCACCTACTCCCGACTTCTATGGGAGAAGCATCTCTATCCCTGCCATTAGAGCAAACAACTTTGAGCTTAAGCCTCAATTAGTTTCTCTAATGCAACAGAATTGCAAGTTCCATGGACTTCCATTGGAAGATCCTCATCAGTTCTTAGCTGAGTTCTTGCATATCTGTGACACAGTCAAGACTAATGGGGTTGACCCTGAGGTCTACAGACTTATGCTATTCCCTTTTGCTGTAAGAGACAGAGCTAGAACATGGTTGGACTCTTAACCTAAAGAAAGCCTGGACTCTTGGGAAAAGCTAGTCAATGCCTTCTTGGCAAAGTTCTTTCCACCTCAAAAATTGAGTAAGCTTAGAGTGGAAGTCCAAACCTTCAGACAAAAGGATGGAGAATCCCTCTATGAAGCTTGGGAAAGATACAAACAATTAATTAGAAAATGTCCCTCTGACAGGCTTTCTGAATGGAGCATCATAGGTATTTTCTATGATGGTCTCTCTGAACTATCCAAGATGTCTTTGGATAGCTCTGCTGGAGGATCCCTTCATTTGAAGAAGACGCCTACTGAAGCTCAAGAACTGATTGAAATGGTTGCAAATAACCAATTCATGTATACTTCTGAAAGAAATCCTGTGAACAATGGGACTAGTCAGAAGAAAGGAGTTCTTGAGATTGATGCTCTGAATGCCATTCTGGCTCAGAACAAGATATTGACTCAACAAGTCAATTTGATCTCTCAAAGTCTGTCTGGAATGCAAAATGCACCAAGCAGTACTAAGGAAGCTTCATCTGAAGAAGAAGCCTATGATCCTGAGAACCCTTCAATGGAAGAGGTGAATTACCTAGGAGAACCCTATGGAAACACCTATAATTCTTCATGGAGAAATCACCCAAATTTCTCATGGAAGAATCAAGAGAGACCTCAACAAGGTTTCAATAACAATAATGGTGGAAGAAATAGGTTTAGCAATGGCAAGCCTTTTCCATCATCTTCTCAGCAACAGACAGAGAATTCTAAGCAGAACCCCTCTGACTTAGCAACCATGGTCTCTGATCTGATCAAAACCACTCAAAGTTTCATGACTGAAACAAGATCCTCCATTAGGAATTTGGAGGCACAAGTGGGACAACTAAGCAAGAAAGTTACTGAACTCCCTCCTAGTACTCTCCCAAGCAACACAGAAGAAAATCCAAAAGGAGAGTGCAAGGCCATCAACATGGCCGAATTTGGAGAGGAAGGAAAGGAAGTGAACGCCACTGAAGAAGACCTCAGTGGGCGTGCACTGACCTCCAATGAGTTCCCTAATGAGGAACCATGGGAATCTGAGGCTCAAAATGAGACCATAGAGATTCCACTGGACTTACTTCTGCCTTTCATGAGCTCTGATGAGTATTCTTCCTCTGAAGAGGATGAGTATGTCATGGAAGAGCAAGTGGCCAAATACCTTGGAGCAATCATGAAGCTAAATGACAAGTTATTTGGAAATGAGACTTGGGAGGGTGAACCTCCTTTGCTCACCAAAGAACTGGATGACTTGTCTAGGCAGAAATTACCTCAAAAGAGACAAGATCCTGGGAAGTTTTCAATACCTTGTACCATAGGCACCATGACCTTCAAGAAGGCTCTGTGTGACTTAGGGTCAAGTGTAAACCTCATGACTCTCTCTGTAATAGAGAAGCTAGGGATCTTTGAGGTGCAAGCTGCAAGAATCTCATTAGAGATGGCAGACAACTCAAGAAAACAAGCTCATGGACTTGTAGAGGATGTTTTGGTGAAGATTGAAAACCATTACATCCCTGCTGATTTCATAGTCCTAGAGACTGGGAAGTGCATGGATGAAACCATCATCCTTGGCAGACCCTTCCTAGCCACAGCAAAGGCTGTGATTGATGTTGATAGAGGCGAATTGATCATTCAAGTGAATGAAGAATCCTTTGTGTTTAAGGCTCAAGGATATCCCTCTGTCACCATGGAGAGGAAGCATGAAGAGCTTCTCTCAAATCAGAGCCAAACAGAGCCCCCACAGTCAAACTCTAAGTTTGGTGTTGGGAGGCCACAACCAAACTCTAAGTTTGGTGTTGAACCCCCACATTCAAACTCTAAGTTTGGTGTTGGGAGGTTCCAACATTGCTCTGATCATTTGTGAGGCTCCATGAGAGCCCTCTGTCAAGCTACTGACATTAAAGAAGCGCTTGTTGGGAGGCAACCCAATGTTATATTTTATCCATTTTCTTTTGTTATTTTATGTTTTTTGTAGGTTGATGATCATGAGAAGTCACAAAATCAATTGAAAAAGCAAAAACAGAATAAAAAACAGGAAGAAAAATAGCACACCCTGGAGGAAGAACCCACTGGCGTTTAAACGCCAGTGAGGCTAGCAGTTGGGCGTTTAACGCCCAGTCTGGCACCATTCTGGGCGTTTAATGCCAGAAAGGGGCACCAGACTGGCGTTAAACGCCAGGAAAGGGCAAGAACCTGGCGTTAAACGCCAGAAATGGGCACCAGCCCGGCGTTTAACGCCAGAATTGGCTCAAAACGTGATTTTGAATGCCATTTGGTGCAGGGATGACTTTTCCTTGACACCTAAGGATCTGTGGACCCCACAGGATCCCCACCAACCCCACCACTCTCTCTTTTCTTCACCCATTCACCACTCACCTCCATCCTTCATAAAACCCCACCTACCTCACCATTCAAATTCAAACCACTTTCCCACCCAAACCCACCCATAATGGCCGAAACACAAAGCCATTCCCTTCTTCCTCATTTCTTCTTCTTCTACTCTCTTCTTTCTTCTTTTGCTCGAGGACGAGCAAACCTTTTAAGTTTGGTGTGGTAAAAGCATTGCTTTTTGTTTTTCCATAACCATTTATGGCATCCATGGCCGGAGAAACCTCTAGAAAGAGGAAAGGGAAGGCAAAAGCCTCCTCCTCCGAGTCATGGGAGATGGAGAGATTCATCTCAAGGGTGCATCAAGACCACTTCTATGAAGTTGTGGCCATGAAGAAGGGTCAACTTTGATCAAAGGTTGGACCAAGTCCTCATAGATATTTATGAAGAGGGCGCTCAATGAAAGAGAGATTCAAGAGGGAAGCCAGTTCAACTGAGAAGGCATGACCTCAAGCCTATCACTAAGAAAAGGATGGAGCAAACAAGAGACCCCTCTCATCATGAGATCCCTGAGATGCCTCAAGGGATTCACTTTCCTCCACAAGACTATTGGGAGCAACTAAACACCTCCCTAGGAGAATTGAGTTCCAACATGGGACAACTAAGGGTGGAGCACCAAGAACATTCCATCCTCCTCCATGAAATTAGAGAAGATCAAAGAATCATGAGAGAGGAGCAACAAAGGCAAGGAAGAAACATTGAGGAGCTCAAGCACTCCATAGGACCTTCAAGAGGAAGAACAAGCCGCCATCACTAAGGTGGACCCGTTCTTTAATCTCCTTGTTCTTTATTTTCCTATTTTTCGAAATTTCATGCTTATGTTTGTCTATGTTTGTGTCTTATGATCATTAGTGTCTTAGTGTCTATGCCTTAAAGTTATGAATGTCCTATGAATCCATCACCTTTCTTAAATGAAAACTGTTTTTATCACAAAAGAACAAGAAGTACAGGATTTCGAATTCATCTTTAAAACTAGCTTAATTAGTTTGATGTGGTGGCAATGCTTTTGTTCTCTGAATGTATGCTTAAACAGTGCATATGTCTTTTGAATTTGTTGTTCATGAATGTTAAAATTGTTGGCTCTTGAAAGAATGATGAAAAAGGAGACATGTTACTGAGGATCTGAAAAATCATAAAAATGATTCTTGAAGCAAGAAAAAGTAGTGAATACAAAAAAAAAAAAAGAAGGAGAAAAACGAAAAAAAAGGGGAGAAAGAAAAAGAAAAGAAAAAGAAAGAAATAAAGTTGTGATCCAAGGCAAAAAGAGTGTGCTTAAGAACCCTGGACACCTCTAATTGGGGACTCTAGCAAAGCTAAGTCACAATCTGAAAAGGTTCACCCAATTATGTGTCTGTGGCATGTATGTATCCGGTGGTAATACTGGAAGACAGAGTGCTTTGGGCCACGGCCAAGACTCAATAAGTAGCTGTGTTCAAGAATCATCATACTTAACTAAGAGAATCAATAACACTATCTGGATTCTGAGTTCCTAAAGATGCCAATCGTTCTGAATTTCAAAGGATAAAGTGAGATGCCAAAACTGTTCGGAGGCAAAAAGCTACTAGTCCCGCTCATCTAATTTGGAGCTTAGTTTCATTGATAATTTGGAGTCTATAGTATATTCTCTTCTTTTTATCTTATTTTCAGTTGCTTGAGGATAAGCAACAATTTAAGTTTGGTGTTGTGATGAGCGGATAATTTATACACTTTTTGGCATTGTTTTTAGTATGTTTTTGGTATGATCTAGTTAGTTTTTAGTATATTTTTATTAGTTTTTAGCTAAAATTCACTTTTCTGGACTTTACTATGAGTTTGTGTGTTTTTCTGTGATTTCAGGTATTTTCTGGCTGAAATTGAGGGACCTGAGCAAAAATCTGATTCAGAGACTGAAAAGGACTGCAGATGCTGTTGGATTCTGACCTCCCTGCACTCGAAGTGGATTTTCTGGAGCTACAGAAGCCCAATTGGCGCGCTCTCAACGGCGTTGGAAAGTAGACATCCTGGGCTTTCCAGCAATATATGATAGTCCATACTTTGCCCAAGATTTGATGGCCCAAACCGGCGTTCAAAGTCACCTCAAGAAATCCCAGCGTTAAACGCTGGAACTGGCACCCAAATGGGAGTCAAACGCCCAAACTGGCATAAAAGCTGGCGTTTAACTCCAAGAAGAGTCTCTACACGAAAATGCTTCATTGCTCAGCCCAAGCACACACCAAGTGGGCCCGGAAATGGATTTTTATGTCATTTACTCATTTCTGTAAACCTTAGGCCACTAGTTCTCTATAAGTAGGACCTTTTTCTATTGTATTAGAGGACTTTGGTAGCTATCTTCATTTTTATGCTATCTTAGATCATTGGGAGGCTGGCCTCACGGCCATGTCTAGACCTTGTTCTTATGTATTTTCAACGGTGGAGTTTCTACACACCATAGATTAAGGTGTGGAGCTCTGTTGTACCTCGAGTATTAATGCAATTACTATTGTTCTTCCATTCAATTCCGCTTGTTCTTTGTCCAAGATATCACTTGTTCTTCAACTTGATGAATGTGATGATCCGTGACACTCATCATCATTCTCACCTATGAACAAGGTGACTGACAACCACTTTTGTTCTACAAGCAATCAAGGCTCTAGTGAATATCTCTTGGATTCCTGATTGCACGATGCATGGTTGATCGCCTGACAACTGAGTGCTCGCCTGACAAACGAGCCAACCATTCCGTGAGATCAGAGTCTTCGTGGTATAGGCAAGAACTGATGGCAGCATTCAAGAGAATCCGGAAGGTCTAACCTTGTCTGTGGTATTCTGAGTAGGATTCAATGACTGAATGACTGTGACGTGCTTCAAACTCCTAGCAGGCGGGGCGTTAGTGACAGACGCAAAAGTATCAATGGATATTATTCCGGCCTGACCGAGAACCGACAGCTGAATTCCGCGTGTCGTGACAGGGCATATGCAATCGCTTTCACTGAGAGGATGGGAGGTAGCCATTGACAACGGTGAAACCCTACACGAGCTTGCCATGGAAAGGAGTAGGAAGGATTGGATGAAGACAGTAGGAAAGCAGAGAGACGGAAGGGAAGGCATCTTCATGCGCTTATCTGAAGTTCCTACCAATGAATTACATAAGTATCTCTATCTTTATCTTTTATGTTATTTTCGTTCATCATCATATCCATTTGAGTCTGCCTGACTAAGATTTACAAGATGACCATAGCTTGCTTCATACTAACAATCTCCGTGGGATCGACCCTTACTCACGTAAGGTATTACTTGGACGACCCAGTGCACTTGCTGGTTAGTTGTGCGAAGTTGTGTAATGCCATGGAATTGAACCACCAAGTTTTTGGAGTTCATGACCAGGGATTATGAGAGTTGTGAAAAGTATTGTTCACAATTTCGCGCACCAATGAACCAGACTCGATTCATGAGAGAAGAATGATAATAGTATAATATTATCATTATATTAGTATTAGAAGATGCTTCAATGATATTATAAGGTTACCTTGTCTATTTTAGTTAAAAATAGGAAATCGGTTTAACCGGGTTTACAGTTTACTGGTGCACCTTAGCAACAGCACTCTCTGATGACTTTAGCAATGCTAAGGCCTCATCATACATGTTCTATTCTCATATTAAATATGTTACAAGTGTCATTTATGCTAGTAGCTCAGAAAAGAATTTTTAGAGATGTTTTTACGAGTGTTCCGATACATCTAGTTTTAGTAGTTATACACCTAAGATATTTTAATATTATTTTAACCCACCTCCAAGCCAACCAATCACAACTCACCTTACACTCCCAATACCTACAAGGCTGCCTCATTTGCTCTTTGCGGCAGAAAATCATCAAGAGAAAAAGGAGAGAAAGTTCTTGGTTGAAAAATCTTCAAAGCTTGATTTTTTCTGAACTAAAACTCAAATCAAAACTCCGATTACACCAAAATGATCCTCTCTTCTTCCTCTACATAACCATATAACTTATCAAGGCTGGAAATATGGTGATATGGCTGTTCCTTTCCCCTTTGAATACGGATTTCAAGGAAACATGCATGAACATGTGTTTTCTTGATGTTTTTCCTTAGATCTCTTGCTTAGCTTGACTTGTGAGCTAGGAATCTTCAATTCCCAGCACGTATAAGGTGAGGAATCTCTTCCTAACATGTTGATTAAGGCTTGGTCTGTTGAGGTTTTATGGATTCAAAGTTGTTCTTGATGTGTTTTAGGAGGAAAAAAGTGCTTTAAGAACACTTCAAAGAGTAACCGGATTTGGAGCAGCAAATCGAGGTAGGGTTTGGTAAAATTAATCTTGATTAATTGTGTTTGAGTTGTGTGATTATGAAATGGTTTGTTTATGCTTGAAATTTATTGTTTATATGAGTGATTCTTGTTGAAATTTTGCTGAAAATTTGATGATATTCAACTTTGAATTTGTGTTCTTCATGGCTGCTGGAAAAACGAAAACCTAACCCTTAAATTGGGGTTTACTTTGTTTTAAAATCAAGTAGAAAAGATGGAGCTTTGGTGGCTGCAATTTTATTTTGAATTATGGTAAAAATCGGTTGCTGAAAGGATTGAAAAACTGGTAAAAACAGAGAAAGAATCTGAAAAATTTACGAAGAACACGAAGAACAATTTGAGTGTGATGAAGAACATTGAAGAACACCTTTTAGATCTTAAAAAGGGCAATGAAGTAATTATTTTGGTGTTTGGGGGGATATTTTGTAATTTCCAAAAGTTAGGGTGGTTAAAGTAGAAATATTAAAAGTTACGGGTGGTAAAAAGTGAATTTTAAAGTTAAAAGTAAAAGGTAAGTTAATTTTCGAAAATTTAATGATAAAATAATAAATAATAATAAAATATTAAATAATAATATTTAATTAAAAATAATATTTTAATAAAAATAATTAAATAATGCGAAAAAGGCAGTTTTTCGTAAAAGCTTTAGAAAGACAACTTTAAGCGTAGAAACTCATAGTTACCTTCATAAAACACTTAGGGAATGGTAATAACATATTAGTGAGTCAAAGATAAAGGAAAGATAAAAGGTTGAAGACAAGATAAAAATAAAAAAAAAAGTCTGTAAGGTTTTAATGATAAAAACAAACAGAGATTAATGAACAAACTAGGAGTAACATAGTTAGTTCTTGAGTTGCACCTAAGGTTAGGTATAATATGAAAAGTTAAACTGTTTCAGTATAGAATTAATGAACCTATACTTGGGACAGGCTAACTATTCATACCGAAATTTACATAAGCTTTAAATACATACGTTAAGCAGAAAATCAGAGCAGAGTAGAGAGACACAGAGAGCAGAGTAATCAGAGTAGAATAAAGAGACAAAGAAAAAAGAGTAATATAACTAAGAAAATAGAGGGAAAGAGTATAAAAATAAAGAGTTAAGCCTTGTGGCATGATATTCTGTTGTATGTTCATTTGTTACTTTTCCGTTGGCCCTAGAGGTCCTGTAGGCCCAAGTTCACCTACAGTAAGTTGTTATTCCCATAGGCTGAAGTTCACCTACAGAGAGTTGTGATTCCTGTATTCCTGTAAGCTGAAGTTCACTTACAGGGGCGCCATTTCTGAAAGCCAAAGTTCACTTACAGGTGAGTCATTTCTATAGGCCGAAGTTCACGTACAGAAAGTTCTTGTGTTGTGTTTAGAATATTTCTGTAAGCCAAAGTTCACTTACGGGAGTGCTATTTTTGTAGGCCGAAGTTCACCTACAGAGAATAAGCCATATCTAGGACTAGTTCCTAGGTAATGTCAGGCTGTAGGGTGTAAACCGACACGTGAGCTCATGGCCTGCATAGGACTGACATGCATCATACTTGGTTATACATTTCCTCTGTTATGATTTTTGTATGAATGTATGCTTTCTTTGTTTGTATTCTATTTTCTGTGTTTGTGTTATTTTCTTGTATTCTTCTGTTTGTGTTCTGCTTTCTATTTTCTCTAATTATCTATTTTTTCTATTTACTGCTCCTCGGTATTTTGCTTTTCGTCTGCTGAACAACCCATAATTAATGAACTTAACTAATAACCCCGGTCCTACTAAGAACTCCCCAGTTCTTACCCCTTCTCTCTCCCTTCCCCTTCAGATGGAAGTAACAGTACCCTTCTGTAGTTCGTTGATGATCGTTCCGCAAAGAGGATTCCGCTCTAGGTAGTCTTTTGAGTCTAGAGTGAACTCTGTTATCTGTTTATATGTATATACTGTGAGACCAGCCAACGTCTGGACCCCGTTGTATGCAAACTTTAACTTCAATTCTGTGTATGAGACTCCGGTTATATGGCTACTTGATGAGGTACCAGAGAGACGTCATATGGCAATGACTGATCGTGCAGAGGAGTAGTAGATGATGTTCCACCTTTTGATGATGTTCCACTGACTTGAGTTTTGAAGACCTAGAACGTACTTTCCCTCGCTTTAGAAGTTTAGAGGGACTAGGTGAGTATAGAGTCTAGGCTAGCCTGGGTGTCATCTTAGGGACTTCTTGAATAGGTTAAGGCCTGAGATGTTGTATGTATATATATGTATATAGTTATTATCTAGTTATATCTAGGGGTGTTCTAACTAAAAGGCTATACTCTAATAAAGGCTGAATCACCGAATGTTGTCAACTGCTTGTGATGTATTTATGTGTTGTTGTTTATAACTATTTTATTTGTTATCATTTGTGAATTGATTATGAATGATTCTATTTATTAATCCAAACATTTTCAAAAAAAAAGTACCTCGCAAAATAACTACGCTTTTAACAACGAATCAGGCTCATATAATAAATAATAGATAATAATTAGGAAGACAAGTTGGTAGCATTCAGTTTCTAGTATGATCATGACGTACTAGAAATTGGGTCGTTACAATTTGGTATCAGAGCAGTTCATTCCCAGTAGAGCCTGGGGAGTGGACTAATTATGATTCGTTGCAAACTCTGCTTGTGTGTCTCATGCCGTTAGGGTATCTTTAAGATACATTTGGCATGAATGTCTATGAGTGCTCATTTTGGGAATGTTCATGCTTAACTTGAGATATTAATACTGATCACCTTAATGTTGATTGTTTGGTGTGGATAAGACCTCAATGACTGTGAATAGGCATGGTTTAATCAAGGTCCGAACGACGAATCGATGCGAGGCACAACTATCTTCATAGCTATTATGATCTCGATTGCTATGACCATGTGAGATTTGAATGCTATAAAGAACGGACCAATCTCTTCGTCAGGATGGCTTGAGGAAAATAGATCGCTTGAAGATGTATTCTGCACATGGATGAAATTTTGAGGGCAAAATTTTCTTTAAGGAGGGTAGAATGTAACAACCCCATTTTTTGAGTACGCGAGATCCTTTCTGAAGACACGAATTTCTTCGGAAGTTCAATAAAGGAAACACCTCTATTGTATCATCAAAAATCTTAATACTCATTGTCATTATGCCATCTTTAAGCTAGAACCTCTTTTGAGGCAAGCTCGATGACGCAGTCACGAAGAACCTAGTTTCTAAACCATATCGGTTAGGAGTTTTGATTCTGATTTTTGTAAATAGTCTCAGTTTGACGAACAGGAGTTGATTCTTGAGAAAAGAATGATAATAGTATAATATTATCATTATATTAGTATTAGAAGATTCTTGAATGATATTATAAGGTTACCTGGTCTGTTTTAGTTAAAAATAGGAAATCGGTTTAACCGGGTTCACAGTTTACTGGTGCAGCTTAGCAAGAACACTCTCTGATAACTTTAGCAATGCTAAGGCCTCATCATACATGTTCTATTCTCATATTAAATATGTTACTAGTTTCATTTATGCTAGTAGCTCAGAAAAGAATTTTTAGAGATGTTTTTACGAGTGTTCCGATACATCTAGTTTTAGTAGTTATACACCTAAGATATTTTAATATTATTTTAACCCACTGATAAACCCTAATTTTTTGGTTTATCTTGTACTTAATTTGGGGGATTTTATTACCTTTTCTCACATTTATTCAATAAAATAGCATGATTTTGCAATTCTCCCTAGATTTGTGCTTAAGTGTGAAAACATGCTTTTTAGGCCTTAAAATAGCTAAATTTAACTCACTTTAATTCCATTCGATGCCTTGATATGTTTGTTAAGTGATTTTAGGTTTAGAAGGCAAGTATTGGATGGAAGAAGTGAGGAGAAAAGTATGCAAAGTGGGAGAACTCATAAAGAAATGAAGGAACCGTAAAGCTGTCAAGCCTGACCTCTTTGCAATCAATCGACCATAACTTGAGCTACTTAGGTCCAAATGAGGCGGTTCTAGTTGCTTTGGAAAGCTAACATCCGGGAATTCAAAATGATATAAAATTTGCCATAGATGCTGCACGTATAGAGGTGCGCACGCGCACTGTACACGTGCGCGCCGATGCTGCATATGGCCCACTAAAGTGAAATCGATGCCAGCGAATTTACAGCTCATTTTGGGCCCAATCCAACTCATTTCTAATGCTATTTAATGCAGAATTCAAGCTTGGGCAAGGGGGAAGCAATTAGTTATAGGATTATCATCATGTAGGTTAGTTTCTAGAGAGAGAAGCTCCCTCTTCTCTCTAGAATTAGGTTAGGTTAGGTTAATCTCTTCTGGATCTAGGTTCAATCTTATGTTTTCATCTTGTTCCCTTATGAATTCTTGCTTCTACTCTTTGATTCTCATGGTTTATAGTGTTAATTTTCCTTTTATGCTCTCTTTTATGTTCATGGATACTCATGTTGGATTTGATTTACAATTAATGCAATTTAATGTTTGATGTTCTTTCAATTGTTGATTTGAGTTGTTGAATTTACTTTTCTTGCAATTGGTAGTTGTTAGATTTTATTATTCTTGAACTTTTAATATGCTTTCCATTTGTACCCACCAAGTGTTTGACAAAATGCTTGGTTGGGCTTTAGAGTAGATTTTGAGCATTCTTGGCTTGGAAAGAGTAATTGGGCAATCTTGAGTCATTAATACCCAATTTAGATTGGTGATCTAGAGTTGTTAGTTAATATTGTTTCCATTAACTCTAATCTCTTGCTAATTCACTTAGTGGGTTGATTAGGACCTTTGGATTGAGATTAGCTAGTCTTGTTAGACTTTCTTCGAGTGAGAAGATAATGTGATACCTTCTTCCATCTTCGAGGATGACGTAATGGGATAAATTTTTGTTATTATTGTGATATGATTGATTAGTCTTGTTTGACATCCTTCCTATGAGAAGACAACATGATACCTTCTTCCATATGTTAGAGTTGACTAAATAAGATGAATTAATCATTGTATGACTATGATAAAAAGCCTATACTCTCAACCATTGCCATGAATGTCTCTCTCTTTATTACTTGCTTGATTTAATTTTCTTGCCCCTTTAATTCCTTGCCCCTCATATAAATCAAAACCCCTTACATCTTCATAGCCAATAATTGACCACTTCATTGCAATTCCTCGTGAGACGACCCGAAGTCTAATACTTCAGTTAATTCTTATTTGGGGTTTGTTACTTGTGACAAAACCAAATTTAATTTGATTTGAGGATTGACTATTGGTTTAGACTATACTAACAACGGAAATATTTTGTAGAATTCCGAACCGGTACAAATCCTATCTATCAAATTAATGGCGCCATTGCCGGGGAGTTGCAATGGTGTTATATTATTGGCTATTGTATATATGTTAATAGGTTTTTTGTTAGTTTTGCTTGCATTAGGAGTTAGTTTTTTTTAGTTCTTATTAGTAGTTGTTTTTATTCTCTTTTGCTATTATGAATTCTCATCCTCACTTTGGCTATGAGTTTGGCTCAAATTATGTTGTAAGGAATGGGAACTATAATGACAATATGCATCAAGGATAGAACAATCAAAGGTGGGAGGAGCCTCAAGGGATTGATCAACCTTCTTGGTAACAACAACCTCCGGACTCTTATGGGTATAATTTCAATCCTAATGCATATCAATCTAGTGTGTGTGATGATCCTTATTGTAGTTGTCAATCACAATCACCACCACCCTATGCCTATGAACTACCTCCTCACATAATTTTGAACCACCTTACTCACAAGCCCTTACCACCAAACACCTCCATATGACCCTAATCCTTACCCACCATACCAACCACCTTGTGAACTATATGAACCATACGAAGAACCACCCCAATTCAACCCCCAATACCCTCAAGAACCACCACCTCCATACTTTTACCAAGATGAACCACCTCCAATGTATGAGAACTCCCAATCACAAGATGAATCACCTTCCACATTTGAAAAAATCATGGCTCAGTTTGCTAACATTACCACTATCTTGGAATCATTGGACTCATGCAACAAGCAAAGCATCTCCACGGATGAATGTGAGAAATCAACCAAAGAAAGGAGCATGAAGGAGATTTTAGAATCTCAACATGAGGACAAGGAGATGGGATATGTCTTGCAACAAGTAGAGAGTGAAGAGATTGTTAATGAAGAAGAAGTGGTTGAAGAGCTAGGCAAAGTTGAACAAGAGGTGGATTCCAAGTTTGAGAACACTCCCACACCAAGTGACATTGTTGATGATTTTGTGGAAGTTATTGAATCTTCTTCCATTGAGCTTGAAGGCGATGTTAAGGAGGGTGTGCAACCTCCTAAGCATATAATGAATGATGAAGAATTGGAAGAAGGTGGGCAAATAACAAATCTTCCTCTTGGAGATGAGCCCACACCAACACATGATCCTTTGGTATTTGAGGAACCTTCCCCTATTGATATTGAGGTAAACGTTGAGATAAGTTCCACATTACCTCCATGTTGTGACATGAAGAGTGGGGAAGAGCTAGAAGAAGTTGGTGAAGAAGTGGTTGAATGTGAAGAACTTTGTCAAGAGAAAGAGGTTGAAGTTGAAGAAGCTTGCCAAGAGGTGGAAGATGCAAAGGAAGAGCACAAGGGAATGGATCTCACATTGGCTAAGTGTGGGGAAGTCCCCCATCCTAAGTCACCAACACAACATTCAAGTAGGTAAAATTCTTATCTCTAATCTTTACTTTCCCACTTGAATATGGTTTGATTGAGAATGATGGGCAACTTAGAACTCTTTGTGAAGTTAAGAGTGGGAGAGAGTTGTGTAGTGGTTGGAAACACCATTCTAGGTTCACGATGGTTGCATGCTCACAGTTGAATAGCAATGGTTGGTGTAGAACTAAATTGCATGGGTCTAGGAGAATGTTTGGATGCTCAATTGAGAGTTCACAAGTTTTGTCACCCAAATTTAACTATGGTAGTCAACGAGAAGATGGGTGCAAGAACAAGGTTTGGGACCCCGGTATTCATTTCAACAATCAGAACTTTTGGGGCCTTGTCATCTACCTAAGCTTACTTGAAGGCCTTGTGCGCCTAATTTGGGATCCCGGTGGACATTGGAGATGCAAACAATGGTAGGGATTCAAGGATGAATTCAAGCATAAACCACCCTAGCAAGGACCCCACTAAATGTCCAACTTAAAGACTTAAACTAAAAGTGCTAGGTGGGAGACACCCCACCATGGTAAATTCTTTCCATTTTTTCTCCTTGTAAACATTGGTAATTTAGGTTTAATTTCTTGTTTTGTTTAGTGATGAGCGGATAATTTATACGCTTTTTGGCATTGTTTTTAGATAGTTTTTAATAAGTTCAAGCTACTTTTAGGGATGTTTTCTTTAGTTTTTATGTTAAATTCACATTTCTGGACTTTACTATGAGTTTGTGTGTTTTTCTGTGATTTCAGGTAAATTCTGGCTGAAATTGAGGGACTTGAGCAAAACTCTGAGAAAGGCTGACAAAAGGACTGCTGATGCTGTTGGAATCTGACCTCCCTGCACTCGAAATGGATTTTCTGGAGCTACAGAACTCCAATTGGCGCGCTCTCAACGGCGTTGGAAAGTAGACATCCAGAGCTTTCCAGCAATATATAATAGTCCATACTTTATTCGGAAATTGACGACGTAACTTGGCGTTGAACGCCAAGTACATGTTGCTGTCTAGAGTTAAACGCCAAAAAAACGTCATGATCCGGAGTTGAACGCCCAAAATACGTCATAACTTAGAGTTCAACTCCAAGAAAAGCCTCAGCTCGTGGATAGATCAAGCTCAGCCCAAGCACACACCAAGTGGGCCCCGGAAGTGGATTTATGCATCAATTACTTACTCATGTAAACCCTAGTAGCTAGTCTAGTATAAATAGGATAAGTTACTATTGTATTAGACATCTTTTGACAGTTTAATCTTTGACTGTTTAGCCTTTGATTATTCGGTCTCTTGATCACTCAAGGGGGCTGGCCATTCGGCCATGCCTGAACCTTTTACTTATGTATTTTCAACAGTGGAGTTTCTGCACACCATAGATTAAGGGTGTGGAGCTCTGCTGTACCTCAAGTTTCAATACAATCACTATTACTTTTTATTCAATTCTCTTTTATTCTTATTCCAAGATATACGTTGCACAACACTCTGATGAATGTGATGATCCGTGACACTCATCATCATTCTCACCTATGAACGCGCGTGATTGACAACCACTTCCGTTCTACCTTAGGCCGGGCGCATATCTCTTAGATTCCCCAACAGAATCTTCATGGTATAAGCTAGATAGATGGCGGCATTCATGAGGATCCGGAAAGTCTAACCTTGTCTGTGGTATTCCGAGTAGGATTCCGGTATTGAATGACTGTGACGAGCTTCAAACTCCTGAAGGCTGGGCGTTAGTGACAAACGCAAAAGAATCAATGGATTAGCCGTGCTGTGACAGAGCATAGGAACGTTTTCACTGAGAGGACGGGATGTAGCCATCAACCAAGGGTGATGCCTCCAGACGATTAGCCGTGCAGTGACAGCGCATAGGATCATTTTCCAGAGAGGATTGAAAGTAGCCACCGCTGATGGTGATGCCCTACATACAGCTTGCCATGGAAAGGAGTAAGAAGGATTGAAGGAAGAGTGAGTAGTGAAGTAGAGTTTCAAGAGGAGCACAACATCTCCATACACCTATCTGAAATTCTCACTATTGATTTACATAAGTATTTCTATCCTTTTTATTTTCCAATTATTATTAATTTTTGAAAACCTATAAACCAATTTAATCTGCCTAACTGAGATTTACAAGGTGACCATAGCTTGCTTCATACCAACAATCTCTGTGGGATCGACCCTTACTCGCGTAAGGTTTATTACTTGGACGACCCAGTACACTTGCTGGTTAGTTGAACGGAGTTGTGTCCACACATAAGTGCCATAATAATGATTCCATACAACAACAAAAAATACTACATTGATGTGATCACAATTTCGTCCACCAAGTTTTTGGCGCCGTTGCCGGGGATTGTTCGAGTATGGACAACTGACGGTTCATCTTGTTGCTCAGATTAGGTAATTTTCTTTTCAAAAAGTTTTCAAAAATTTTTCTTTAATTTTCGTTTTTTTTTCAAAGAATATTTTCGAAAAAATAAAATAAAAATACAAAAAATTAGAAAATCATAAAAATAAAAAATATTTTGTGTTTCTTGTTTGAATCTTGTGTTAATTTTTAAGTCTGGTGTCAATTGCATGCTTTTAAAATTTTTCTTGCATTTTTTCGAAAATCTCATGCATTCATAGTGTTCTTCATGATCTTCAAGTTGTTCTTGACAAGTCTTCTTGTTTGATCTTGATGATTTCTTGTTTTGTGTTGTTTGTTGTTTTTCATGTGCATCTTTGCATTCATATTTTCCATGCATTAAAGATTTCTAAGTTTGGTGTCTTGCATGTTTTCTTTGCATCAAAAATTTTTCAAAATTATGTTCTTGATGTTCATCATGATCTTCAAAGTGTTCTTGGTGTTCATCTTGACATTCATAGCATTCTTGCATGCATTCATTGTTTTGATCTAGAAATTTCATGCATTGAGTATTTTTGTTGTTTCTCTCTCTCATAATTAAAAATTCAAAAATCAAAAAATATCTTTTCCTTATTTTCCTCCAAATTTTCGAAATTTTGGGTTGACTTGGTCAAAAATTTTTAAAATTAGTTGTTTCTTACAAGTCAAGTCAAAATTTCAATTTTAAAAATCTTATCTTTTCAAAATCTTTTTCAAAAATTATATCTTTTCCATTTTTTTCTTATTTTCGAAATTTTTAAAAATTATTTTTTTCAAAAATCTTTTTCTTATCTTTTATATCTAATTTTCAAAAATTAGCTAACAATTAATGTGATTGGTTCAAAAATTTGAAGTTTGTTACTTTCTTGTTAAGAAAGGTTCAATCTTTAAGCTCTAGAATCTTATCTTGTAGTTTCTTGTTAGTTAAGTCATTTTAAAAATTAAATCTTTTTCAAATATATCTTTTTATCTTTTATCTTATCTTTTTCAAAAATTTTATCTTTTTTCAAAATTTGATTTCAAAATATCTTATCTAACTTCTTTTCTTCTTATCTTTTTTTAAAATTTGATTTCAAATCTTTTTCAATCAACTAACTAACTTTTTGTTTGTTTCTTATTTCTTCAAAACCACCTAACTACTTTTCCCTCTCTAATTTTCGAAATACCTCTCTCTTTTTCAAAAAATTCTTTTTAATTAACTAACTGTTTCAAGTTTTAATTTTAATTTTAATTCATCTTTAATTTTCGAAAATACTAACCCCTTTTTCAAAAATTATTTTCGAAATTCTCTCCCTCTCTTTTCTTATTCTATTTAATTAATTAATTACTAACACTTCTCTTCACCTCTCTTCATCTAAAAATCCGAACTTATTATATCTCTTGTGTTTGGATTCTTCTACCCCTTTCTTCTTCTACTAACATAAAGGAATCTCTATACTGTGACATAGAGGATTCCTCTTTCTTTTCTTGTTGTCTTCTCTTTCATATGAGCAGGAACAGGGAAAAAGGCACTCTTGTTGAAATTGATCCAGAACCTGAAAGGACTCTGAAGAGAAAATTAAGAGAAGCTAAAATACAACAATCCAGAAATAACCTTTCAGAAATTTTTGAACAAGAGAAGGAGATGGCAGCCGAAAACAATAATAATAATGCAAGGAGAATGCTTGGTGACTTCACAAAGCCAACGTCCAAGTTTGATGGAAGAAGCATCTCCATTCCTGCCATTGGAGCCAATAACTTTGAGCTTAAGCCTCAACTAGTTACTTTAATGCAACAAAACTGCAAGTTTTATGGACTTCCATCTGAAGATCCTTATCAGTTTTTAACTGAGTTCTTGCAGATCTGTGAGACTGTAAAGACGAATGGAGTTGATCCTGAAGTCTACAGACTCATGCTTTTCCCTTTTGCTGTAAGAGACAGAGTTAGAATATGGTTGGATTCACAACCTAAGGATAGCCTGGACTCCTGGGATAAACTGGTCACTGCCTTCTTAGATAAATTCTTTCCTCCTCAAAAGCTGAGCAAGCTAAGAGTGGATGTTCAATCCTTCAAACAAAAAGATGGTGAATCCCTCCATGAAGCTTGGGAAAGATACAAGCAGCTGACCAAAAGATGTCCATCTGACATGTTTTCAGAATGGACCCTACTAGATATATTCTATTATGGTCTCTCTGAATTTTCAAAAATGTCATTGGACCATTCTGCAGGTGGATCTATTCACCTGAAGAAAACGCCTGAAGAGGCTCAAGAACTCATTGACATGGTTGCAAACAACCAGTTCATGTATACCTCTGAGAGGAATTCCGTGAATAATGGGATACCTCAGAAGAAAGGAGTTCTTGAAATAGATGCTCTGAATGCCATATTGGCTCAGAACAAAGCGTTGACTCAACAGGTCAACATGATCTCTCAAAATCTGAATGGATGGCAACATGCATCCAACAGTACTAGAGAGGCAGCTTCTGAAGAAGCTTATGATCCTGAGAACCCTGCCATGGCAGAGGTTAATTACATGGGTGAACCATATGGAAACACCTATAACCCATCATGGAGAAATCATCCAAATTTCTCCTGGAAGGATCAACAAAAGCCTCAACAAGGCTTTAACAATGGTGGACGCAATAGGCTAAGCAATAGCAAGCCATATCCATCATCTTCTCAGTAACAGACAGAGAATTCTGAACAAAACACTTCTAATTTAGCCAATATAGTCTCTGATCTGTCAAAGGCCACTTTCAGTTTCATGAATGAAACAAGATCCTCCATCAGAAATCTGGAGGCACAAGTGGGCCAGCTGAGTAAGAAAGTTATTGAAACTCCTCCCAGTATTCTCCCAAGCAATACAGAAGAGAATCCAAAAGGAGAGTGCAAGGCCATTGATGTGATCAATGTGGCCGAATGCACAAGGGAGGAGGAGGACAAAAATCCTAGTGAGGAAGACCTCCTGGGACGTCCTTCAAATAAGAAGGAGTTTCCTATTAAGGATCCAAAGGAATCAGAGGCTCATATAGAGACCATAGAGATTCCATTAAATCTCCTTCTGTCATTCATGAGCTCTGAAGACTATTCTTCCTCTGAAGAGGATGAAGATGTAACTGGAGAGCAAGTTGCTCAATATTTAGGAGCTATCATGAAGCTGAATGCCAAGTTGTTTGGTAATGAGACTTGGGAAAGTGAACCTCCTTTGCTCATTAGTGAACTAGATACTTGGATTCAGAAAACTCTACCTCAAAAGAAACAAGATCCTGGCAGGTTCCTAATACCTTGTACCATAGGCACCATGAGCTTTGAAAAAGCGCTATGTGATCTGGGGTCAGGGATAAATCTTATGCCACTCTCTATAATGGAGAAGCTAGGGATCATTGAGGTACAACCTGCCTTGTTCTCATTACAATTGGCAGATAAGTCCTTGAGACAAGCTTATGGAATAGTAGAGGACGTGTTAGTAAAGGTTGAAGGCCTTTACATCCCTGCTGATTTCATAATCTTAGACACTAGGAAGGAAGAGGATGATTGCATCATCCTTGGAAGACCTTTTCTAGCCACAGCAGAAGCTGTGATAGATGTCAACAGAGGTGAATTAGTCCTTCAATTGAATTGGGACTACCTTGTGTTTAAGGCACATGGCCATCCCTCTGTGATAATAGAGAGTAAGCATGAAGAGCTTCTCTCAGTTCAAGGTCAAGAAGAGCCCACACAGTCAAACTCTAAGTTTGGTGTTAAGACCCCATATCCAAACTCTAAGTTTGGTGTTGGGACTACACTAACATTGACCTGATCACCTTGTGGCTCCATGAGAGCCACTGTCAAGCTATTGACATTAAAGAAGCGCTTGTTGGGAGGCAACCCAATTTTATTTATCTAATTTTTATTTTATTTTGTTTTATTGTTATTTTGTGTTTAATTAGGTACATGATCATGAGGAGTCACGAAAAAATAAAAAAAATTAAAAACAGAGTCAAAAACAGAAGAAAAAAATTTTTCACCCTGGAGGACGCACAGGCTGGCGTTCAACGCCAGTAAGATGCATCTGGCTGGCGTTCAACGCCAGAACAGAGCACCATTCTGGCGCTGAATGCCAGAAACAAGCAACATTCTGGCGCTGAACGCCAGGAATGTGCCCAGAGAAGAAAAGCTGGCGCTGAACGCCAGCAACAAACATGAAACTGGCGTTCAACGCCAGAAACATGCTTTACATGGGCGTTGAACGCCCAGAAGGTGTACCACACGGCGTTTAAACACCAGAATGGTGTGCAAAGGCAATTTACATGCCTATTTGGTGCAGGGATGGAATTCCTTGACACCTCAGGACCTGTGGACCCCACAGGATCACCTCAGGATCTGTGGACCCCACAGGATCCCCACCTAATATATTCCCACCTTACCTCCTAATCCTATTTTTGTGATTTGTATTCCCCATGTCACAATTCCCAACATTCTTCACCAATCACCTCAATTCCTCTTCCCAATTACCCCCTTCACCACTCACATCAACCCACTCTTCCCCATAAACCCCACCTACCTTCATAAAATTCAAAATCAATTTCCCACCCATTCCCACCCAAAATGGCCGAACATACACCCTCCCCTCTCCCTATAAATACCCTTCCATTCTCCTTCATTTTCACACAACACAAACCCCTCTTCTCCCCCTTAGCCGAACCTACCTCTCTCCCTCTCTACCATATTTCTTCTTCTTCTTCTTATCTTCTTTCTTCTCTTGCTCGAGGGCGAGCAATATTTTAAGTTTGGTGTGATAAAAGCATAAGCTTTTTGTTTTTCCATTACCATCAATGGCACCTAAGGCCGGAGTATCCTCTAGAAAAAGGAAAAGGGAAGACAAAAGCTTCCACCTCCGAGTCATGGGAGATGGAAAGATTCATCTCCAAGAGCCATCAAGACCACTTCTATGATGTTGTGGCAAGGAAGAAGGTGATCCCCGAGGTCCCTTTCAAGCTCAAAAAGAATGAGTATCCGGAAATCCGACATGAGATCCGAAGAAGAGGTTGGGAAGTCCTAACCAACCCCATGCAACAAGTCGGAATCCTAATGGTTTAAGAGTTCTATGCCAATGCATGGATCACTAGGAACCATGATCAAAGTATGAACCCGAATCCAAAGAACTATCTCACAATGGTTCGGGGGAAATACTTAGATTTTAGTCTGGAAAATGTGAGGTTGGCGTTTCACTTGCCTATGATGTAAGGAGATGAACGCCCCTACATTAGAAGGGTCAACTTTAATCAAAGGTTGGACCAAGTCCTTATGGACATATGTGTGGAAGGAGCTCAATGGAAGAGAGACTCCAAAGGCAAGCCAGTCCAACTAAGAAGACTGGACCTCAAGCCTGTAGCTAGAGGATGGTTGGAGTTCATTCAACGCTCCATCATTCCTACAAGCAACCGATCTGAAGTTACTGTGGATCGGGCCATCATGATTCATGGCATCATGATTAGAGAGGAAGTAGAAGTTCATGAGGTCATCTCCAATGAAATCTACAAAATAGCCGACAAGCCCTCACCCATGGCACGGCTAGGTTTCCCTCACCTTATTTGCCATCTATGTTACTCAGCTGGAGTTATCATAGAAGGAGACACCTCTATTGAAGAGGATAAGCCCATCACCAAGAAGAGGATGGAGCAAGTAAGAGAGATCCCTCACGGTTCTCAAGAGATGCATGAGGAAGCTCATCATCAAGAAATCCCTGAAATGCCTCAAGGGATATACTTTCCTCCCAACAACTATTAGGAGCAACTCAACACCTCCTTAGAAGATTTGAGCCACAATGTGGAACAATTAAGGGTGGAACATCATGAGCACTCCATCATTCTCCAAGAAATAAGAGAAGACCAAAGAGCAATGAGGGAGGAGCAACAAAGGCAAGGAAGGGACATAGAAGAGCTTAAGGACATTGTTGGTCCTTCAAGAAGAAGACGCCACTAAAGGTGGATTCATTCCTTGTTCTTTATTTCTTTCTGTTTTCGGTTTTTAATGTTGTTTATCTATGTTTTGTGTCTTTACTTCATGATCATTAGTATGTAACCATGCCTTAAAGCTATGAATAAATCCATTAGTCCTTCACCTCTCTTAAATGAAAATGTTTTAATTCAAAAGAACAAGAAGTACATCAATTTCAAATTTATCTTTGAATTTAATTTAATTATATTGATGTGGTGACAATACTTTTTGTTTTCTGAATGAATGATTGAACAGTGCATATGCCTTTTGATATTGCTGTTTATGAGTGTTAAAATTTTTGGCTCTTGAAAGAATGATAAACAAAGAGAAATGTTATTGATAATCTGAAAAATCATGAAATTGATTCTTGAAGCAAGAAAAAGCAGTGAAAAAGCAAAAGCTTGTGAAAAAAAAATAGAAATAAAAAGAAAAAGCAAGCAGAAAAAGCCAATAGCCCTTAAAACAAAAAGGCAAGGGTAAAAAAAAAAGGATCCAAGGCTTTGAGCATCAATGGATAGGAGGGCCCAAGGGAATTAAATCCAGGCCTAATGGTGCACGAAATTGCAATAACACTTTTGCAATCCCGCACAACTAACCAGCAAGTGCACTGGGTCGTCCAAGTAATACCTTGCGTGAGCAAGGGTCGATCCCACGGAGATTGTCGGCTTGAAGCAAGCTATGGTTATCTTGTAAATCTTAGTCAGGATATCAGAAATTATCAGGATTGATTGTAAAAAGTAAAAGAACATGAAATGGTTACTTGTTTTGCAGTAATGGAGAATGGGTTGAGGTTTGGAGATGCTCCATCTTCTGAATCTCTGCTTTCTTACTGTCTTCTTCATCAAACACGCAAGTTTCCTTCCATGGCAAGCTCGTATAGGGTCTCACTGTTGTCAGCAGCTACCTCCCATCCGCGCAGTGAAAGCTAATGCACGCACTCTGTCACAGTACTGCCAATCACCGGTTTGGTTCCCTCCCCTACCGGAATAGAATCACTCTTTTGCGTCTGTCACTAACGCCCAGTAGGTTACAGGTTTGAAGCACGTCACAGTCATTCAATCATTGAATCCTACTCAAAATACCACAGACAAGGTTTAGACCTTCCGGATTCTCTTGAATGCTGCCATCAGGTCCTGCCTATACCACGAAGATTCCGATTAAAGAACCCAAGAGATAACTACTCAATCTAAGATAGAACAGAGGTGGTTGTCCGGCACGTGTTCATAGTTGAGAATGATGATGATTGTCACGGATCATCACATTCATCCGGATTAAGAACAAGTGTTATCTTAGAATGGAAGCAAGCATGATTGAATAAGAAACAGTAGTAATTGCATTAATCCATCAAGACACAGCAGAGCTCCTCACCCCCAACCATGGGGTTTAGAGGCTCATACTGTGGAAAGAAACGTGTACAAAATGTTATGAGGTCATAAGGTACTGATTACAAAGTCAAAAGGTCCTATAAGTAGTAAACTAGTATCCTAAGGTTTACAGAAATGAGTAAATGACAGAAAAATCCACTTCCGGGCCCACTTGGTGTGTGCTTGGGCTGAGCATTGAAGCTTTTATGTGTAGAGACGTTTTCTGGAGTTAAACGCCAGTTCTCATGCCAGTTTGGGCGTTTAACTCCAAGTTTTATGCCAGTTCCGGCGTTTAACGCTGGAATTTCTGAGGCCGGTTTGCTACGCGGGTTTGGGCCATCAAATCTTGGGCAAAGTATGAACTATTATATATTTCTGGAAAGCCCTGGATGTCTACTTTCCAACGCCGTTGAAAGCGCGCCAATTGGGCTTCTGTAGCTCCAGAAAATCCGCTTCGAGTGCAGGGAGGTCAGAATCCAACAGCATCTGCAGTCCTTTTCAGTCTCTGTATCAGATTTTTGCTCAGAACGTTCAATTTCAGTCAGAAAATACCTGAAATCACAGAAAAACACACAAACTCATAGTAAAGTCCAGAAAAGTGAATTTTAATTAAAAACTAATAAAAAATATACTAAAAACTAACTAAAAGATACTAAAAACATACTAAAAACAATGCCAAAAAGTATACAAATTATCCGCTCATCACAACACCAAACTTAAATTGTTGCTTGTCCCCAAGCAACTGAAAATCAAAATAGGATAAAAAGAAGAGAATATACTATAGATTCCAAAATATCAAAGAAACATAGCTCCAATTAGATGAGCGGGACTAGTAGCTTTTTGCCTCCGAGCAGTTTTGGCATCTCACTCTATCCTTTGAAGTTCAGAATGATTAGCATCTATAAGAACTCAGAACTCAGATAGTGTTATTGATTCTCCTAGTTAAGTATATTGATTCTTGAACATAGCCTGTGTATGAGTCTTGGCTGTGGCCCAAAGCACTCTGTCTTCCAGTATTACCACCGGATACATACATGCCACAGACACATAATTGGGTGAACCTTCTTAGATTGTGACTCAGCTTTGCTAAAGTCCCCAATTAGAGGTGTCCAGGGTTCTTAAGCACACTCTTTTGCTTTGGATCACAACTTTATTCCTTTTCTTTTTCTTTTTCTTTCTCTTTTTTTTTTTTCGAAAATTTTTTTCTTCTTTTTTTTTTTTTTTTTTGCTTTTTCTTGCTTCAAGAATCAATTTGATGATTTTTCAAATCCTCAATAACAGTTCTCTTTTCTCCTCATTCTTTCAAGAGCCAACAAATTTAACATTCTTAAAAACAACAAATTCAAGAGACATATGCACTGTTCAAGCATTCATTTAGAAAACAAAAAGTATTGTCACCACATCAAACTAATTCAACTAGTTTCAGAGATAAATTTTGAAACCCTGTACTTCTTGTTCTTTTGTGATTAAAGCATTTTTTTCTTTTAAGAGAGGTGATGGATTCATAGGACATTCATAACTTTAAGGCATAACTTTAATTTTATTAACTATGAATTAAAAACAAGACTCAAAAATAGATATAGAATGAGACTAGAAAAACGAAAAATAAAAACAAAATAAAGGAAAATAAAAAAAACGAAAAACAGAGGCTCCTAATGATAGAGGTTTTCACAGAGTTAGGACTCAACAACCTTGATTTTGAGAAGTGGATGCTCCCTCAGCTTGAGAGGAGAGCTTTTGGCGTTTCAACTCTTGGAGTTCACGCCCCTGCTTCTCTTGTTCCTTCAGCAATTTGCAGAGCATGCAATTCTGATTCTGCTGTTCTTCCTTCAGTTGCTCCATAGTCTCATGCAGCTTGTTAATAGATGCTTCTAGGCTGGACCAGTAGTCAATTCTTGGGAATTCAGGGAGGAATTCCTGCGCCCTCCTCTTGATGGAGTTGTCTTGCACTTGTCCTTCCATTGACTTCTTGGTGATTGGGTGTTCAATGGGTATGAACTCATCTACTCCCATCTTCACCCCAGCCTCTTTACAGAGCAAGGAAATCAAGCTTGGGTAAGCCAGTTTGGCCTCAGTGGAATTCTTATTTGCAATGGTGTAGATCTCACAAGCAATCACATGATGAACCTCCACTTCTTTTCCAAGCATAATGCAGTGAATCATCACTGCTCTCTTGATGGTGACCTCAGAACGGTTGCTAGTGGGCAATATGGAACGCCCAATAAAGTCTAGCCAACCTCTTGCAATTGGCTTGAGGTCTCCCCTCTTGAGTTGGTTTGGGACACCCTTTGAATTGGTTATCCACTTAGTCCCAGGGAGGCAGATGTCCTCTAGAACTTGATCCAACCCTTTATCTACTCTCACCATCCTCCTATTGAAGGAATCAGGATCATCTTGTAGTTGAGGTAGTTTGAAGATTTCTCTTATTTTGTCCAGATGGAAGTACATAACTTTCCCTCTGACCATGGTTCTGTGGGTATGGTAAGCGGTTCCAGTCATTCTTTGCTTATCTGTTAGCCACAGATTTGAGTAGAATTCCTGAACCATGTTCCTTCCAACCTTTGTCTCAGGATTGGTCAGAACTTCCCAACCTCTGTTTCGAATTTGCTCTTGGATCTCCGGATATTCATCTTCTTTCAGATCAAATTTAACTTCCGGGATCACTAACCTCAGACCCATTATTTTGTGATAATGGTCTTCATGTTCTTTGGTTAAGAACTTCTCTTCATTCCAAAGATTCTTTGGATTAGTCTCTTTCTTTCCTCTTGAGTTGGTTTGTTTTCCCTTGGGAGCCATGATCTTGATAGATCTTAGCTTAGTGATCACGGAAAAGCACACCAAACTTAGAGGTTTTGCTTGTCCTCAAGCAAAAAGAAAAGAAAGAAGAGAAGAGAGAGAGAGAGGAAATTCGAATGGTGTGAGGAAGGAGGGGTGAGGAACGTTCATTTATAGAGTGGGGGGAGGAGAATTTCGAAAACAAAAGAGAGATTTGAAAGGAAATTTGAAAAGATTTTGAAAAAAATTTGAGAAAAGGGTGAGTTTTTGAAGAAGATTTGAGATTGATTTGAAATAAATTTGAAGAATGGTTTTGATTTGTGAAGATTTGAAAGTGATTGATGAAAGATTGAAGTGCATTTATGTAGAAGAGTATGGTTAAAAAGAGGAAAGTTTAAAAAAAATTGAGTTGAAAACAAAAATGTGGTCCCCCCACCTTTCTGGCGTTAAACGCCCAGAATGGCACCCATTCTGGCGTTTAACGCCCACTTGGCACCCTTTTTGGGCGTTTAACGCCCAGCCAGGTACCCTGGCTGGCGTTAAACGCCAGAAAACCTTCCTCACTGGGCGTTTTTCTGAACGCCCAGTGATGCTGCACACCTGGCGTTAAACGCCCAGAATGGTACCCATTCTGGCGTTTAACGCCCAAAATGATACCATTACTGGCGTTAAACGCCCAGAATGGTACCCATTCTGGCGTTTAACGCCCAAAATGCCCCTTACTGGCGTTTTTTCGCCAGTAAGCTCATTTTCTCTGTTTTTTGAGCTGAATCCTTCTGTAACTCTGTGAATTCCTTCATTTTTGATACTTGCCTCTGTAAGAACAATTCATACAACTTTCCTAATGACTGGGTTGCCTCTCAGCAAGCGCTTCTTTACTGCCTTTAGCTGGACTTTCACTGAGAATCACTCTAGTCTCAGTTTTGAGCACTCCTGCTCAAAGTTTCCTTCAAGATAATGTTTGATTCTCTGTCCATTAACAATGAACTTCTTATCAGAATCAATATCCTGAAGCTCAACATATCCATATGGTGACACTCCTGTAATCACATATGGACCCCCCCAACGGGATTTGAGTTTTCCTGGAAACAGTTTGAGCCTAGAGTTGAAGAGCAGAACTTTTTGTCCTGGCTCAAAGACTCTGGTTGACAATTTCCTGTCATGCCATTTCTTTGCCTTTTCCTTATAAATTTTTGCATTTTCAAAGGCATTGAGTCTGAACTCCTCTAGCTCATTTAGCTGGAGCAGTCTTTTCTCACCAGCTAACTGTGCATCCATGTTTAGGAATCTGGTTGTCCAGTAGGCTTTATGTTCCAGTTCCACAGGCAAATGGCAGGCCTTCCCATACACCAATTGGTATGGAGAGGTGCCTATAGGAGTCTTGAATGCTGTTCTGTATGCCCATAGAGCATCATCCAAGCTCTTTGCCCAATCCTTTCTTCGGGCCATTACAGTCCGTTCTAGGATTCTTTTTAGTTCTCTGTTAGAGACCTCTGCTTGCCCATTTGTCTGTGGATGATACGGAGTTGCCACTTTGTGGCTAATTCCATATCTGACCATAGCAGAGTATAGTTGTTTATTGCAGAAATGAGTGCCCCCATCACTGATTAGCACTCTGGGAACGCCAAATCTGCTGAAAATGTTCTTCTGGAGGAATTTCAGTACGGTCTTAGTATCATTAGTGGGTGTAGCAATTGCTTCTACCCACTTAGATACGTAGTCCACTGCCACCAGAATGTAAGTGTTTGAGTATGATGGTGGGAATGGCCCCATGAAGTCAATCCCCCATACATCAAACAGCTCTATCTCTAATATCCCTTGTTGAGGCATGGCATATCCATGAGGCAGGTTACCAGCTCTTTGGCAACTGTCACAGTTACGCACAAACTCTCGGGAATCTTTATAGAGAGTAGGCCAGTAGAAGCCACATTGGAGGACTTTAGTGGCTGTTCGCTCACTTCCAAAATGTCCTCCATACTGTGATCCATGGCAGTGCCATAGGATCCTCTGTGCTTCTTCTCTGGGTACACACCTGCGGATCACTCCGTCAGCACATCTCTTAATGAGATATGGTTCATCCCAAAGGTAGTACTTGGCATCTGAAATTAATTTCTTTCTCTGCATGTAACTGTACTCTTTGGGTATGAACCTCACAGCTTTATAGTTTGCAATGTCTGCAAACCATGGAGCTTCCTGAATGGCAAATAATTGCTCATCTGGGAAAGTCTCAGAAATCTCAGTAGAAGGGAGGGACGCCCCAACTACTGGCTCTATTCTGGACAGATGATCAGCTACCTGATTCTCTGTCCCTTTTCTGTCTCTTATTTCTATATCAAACTCTTGCAGAAGCAACACCCATCTAATAAGCCTGGGTTTTGAATCCTGCTTTGTGAGTAAGTATTTAAGAGCAGCATGGTCAGTGTACACAATCACTTTTGATCCCACTAAGTAGGATCTAAACTTGTCAATGGCATAGACCACTGCAAGTAATTCTTTTTCTGTGGTTGTGTAATTCTTCTGTGCATCATTTAGAACACGGCTAGCATAATAAATGACATGCAGAAGTTTGTTATGCCTCTGTCCCAACACTGCACCAATGGCATGATCACTGGCATCACACATTAATTCAAATGGTAATGCCCAATCTGGTGCAGAGATGACTGGTGCTGTGACCAGTTTAGCTTTCAGGGTCTCAAATGCCTGCAAACACTGTGTGTCAAACACAAATGGTGTGTCAGCAGCTAACAGGATACTCAGAGGTTTAGCAATTTTCGAAAAATCCTTGATAAACCTTCTGTAAAATCCTGCATGTCCCAGAAAGCTTCTAATTGCTTTAACATTGGCAGGTGGTGGTAATTTTTCAATTACCTCTACCTTTGCCTTATCCACCTCTATTCCCCTGCTTGAAATTTTGTGCCCAAGGACAATTCCTTCAGTCACCATAAAGTGACATTTCTCCCAATTTAAAACCAGGTTAGTCTCTTGGCATCTTTTCAGGACAAGTGATAGGTGGTTAAGACAGGAGCTAAATGAGTCTCCATATACTGAGAAGTCATCCATGAAGACTTCCAGAAATTTCTCTACCATATCTGAGAAGATAGAGAGCATGCACCTTTGGAAGGTTGCAGGTGCATTGCACAGACCAAAAGGCATTCTCCTATAGGCAAACACGCCTGAAGGGCAGGTGAATGCTGTTTTCTCTTGGTCCTGAGGGTCTACTGCAATTTGGTTGTAGCCTGAATAGCCATCCAAAAAGCAGTAATAATCATGGCCAGCTAGTCTTTCTAGCATTTGGTCTATGAATGGTAAAGGAAAATGATCCTTTCTGGTGGCTGTATTGAGCCTTCTGTAGTCAATACACATGCGCCACCCTGTGACTGTCCTTGTGGGAACCAGTTCATTTTTTCATTATGAACCACTGTCATGCCTCCCTTTTTGGGAACAACTTGGACAGGGCTCACCCAGGGGCTATCAGAAATAGGATAAATGATCCCAGCCTCTAGTAATTTAGTGACCTCTTTCTGCACCACCTCCTTCATGGCTGGATTTAGCCTCCTCTGTGGTTGAACCACTGGTTTGGCATTATCCTCCAACAGGATCTTGTGCATGCATCTAGCTGGGCTAATGCCCTTAAGATCACTTATGGACCACCCAAGAGCTGTCTTGTGTGTCCTTAGCACTTGAATCAGTGCTTCCTCTTCCTGTGAATTTAAAGTAGAGCTTATAATCACTGGAAAAGTGTTACCCTCTCCCAGAAATGCATATTTCAAGGATGATGGTAATGGTTTGAGTTCAGGCTTGGGAGGCTTATCCTCCTCCTGAGGAATTTTCGAAAATTCCTTTACTTCCTCTAGTTCTTCTTGATCAGGTTGAGCATCTTTGAATATGTCCTCAAGCTCTGATTCTAGGCTTTCAGCCATATTGATCTCTTCTACCAGAGAATCAATAATGTCAACGTCCATGCAGTCTTCTGGTGTGTCTGGATGCTGCATAGCTTTCACAGCATTCAACTTGAACTCATCCTCATTGACTCTCAGGGTTACTTCCCCTTTATGTACATCAATGAGAGTTCGTCCAGTTGCTAGGAAAGGTCTTCCTAGAATGAGAGTTGCACTTTTGTGCTCCTCCATTTCCAGCACCACAAAGTCAGTTGGAAAGGCAAATGGCCCAACCTTGACAATCATGTCCTCTATTATGCCTGATGGGTGTTTAATGGAACCATCAGCAAGTTGGAGGCATATCCTGGTTGGTTTGACTTCTCCAGTCAACCCAAGCTTTCTGATAGTGGATGCAGGTATTAGATTGATGCTTGCTCCAAGATCACATAGGGCTATCTTGGTGCAGGCGCCTTCTAATGTGCAGGGTATCATAAAGCTTCCAGGATCTTGAAGCTTTTTTGGTAAGCTTTTCAAGATGACTGCACTGCATTCTTCAGTGAGAAACACTTTTTCAGTTTCTCTCCAATTCTTCTTATGGCTTAAGATCTCTTTCATGAACTTAGCATAAGAGGGTATTTGCTCAAGTGCCTCTGCAAACGGAATCTTTATTTCAAGAGTCCTTAGATAGTCTGCAAAGCGGGCAAATTGCTTATCCTGTTCCGCTTTGCGGAGTTTCTGAGGATAAGGCATCTTGGCTTGATATTCTTCAACCTTAGATGCTGCAGGTTTATTCCTTACAGAAATGGTTGAAGAGGCCTTGTTAGGGGGGTAATCATCAGAACTCTCAGGTGCCTGATCCTCCTTGGGCGTTTGAACGCCAGGAGTGGATGAAGTTTGGGCGTTAAACGCCAACTTCTCCCCCTTTTCTGGCGTTTGAACGCCAGAACTGGGCAGGGAATGGGCGTTTAACGCCAGCTTTCCTCCCTGTTCTGGCGTTTGAACGCCAGTATTGGGTAAGGAATGGGCGTTTAACGCCAGCTTTCCTTCCCTTTCTGGCGTTTGAACGCCAATAATATTCCTCTCTGGGCTCTTACTGTCCTCAGAGGGATTTTGAACAGTGGCTTGGTCATCCTCTGTCAACTGTTCCTTAATTGACTTCTTGCTCTTTTGAGCAGTGGCATTCAGTGTTTTCCCACTCCTCAGTTGAACTGCTTGACATTCTTCTGTTATTTGTTTAGATATTTGCTGTTTTGCTTGATTCAACTGCAGTTCTATGCTCTTGTTAGCAACCTTAGTATCATGGAGCATTTCTTTAAATTCTGCTAACTGTTCTGTCATCAGGAGCAATTGTTGATTAAGCTCATTCATCTGTTCTTGAGGATCAGGATCATTGACTACTGCCATGACCTCTTCTTGTGGAACGAATTCCTTGCTAGAATATAAGTATTGGTTTCTAGCAACAATGTCTATAAGCTCTTGAGCTTCTTCAATTGTCTTTCTCATGTGTATAGATCCACCAGCTGAGTGGTCTAAAGACATCTGAGCTTTTTCTGTAAGCCCATAGTAGAAGATGTCTAACTGTACCCACTCTGAAAACATTTCAGAGGGGCATTTTCTGAGCATACCTCTATACCTCTCCCAGGCATCATAAAGGGATTCATTATCCTCTTGTTTAAAGCCTTGGATGTTCAGCCTTAGCTGTGTCATCCTTTTTGGAGGGTAAAAATGATTCAGGAATTTTTCTGATAACTGTTTCCATGTCTTTATGCTTGCTGTAGGTTGGTTATTCAACCACCTTTTTGCTTGATCTTTTACAGCAAATGGAAACAGTAACAGTCTGTAGACATCCTGATCTACCTCTTTATCATGTATTGTGTCAGCAATTTGTAAGAATTGTGCCAGAAACTCAGTAGGTTCTTCCTGTGGAAGACCGGAATACTGGCAATTTTGCTGCACTATGATAATGAGTTGAGGATTTAGCTCAAAGCTGCTTGCTTTGATGGGAGGTATACTGATGCTACTCCCATATGCAGCTGTAATGGGGTTAGCATAAGACCCCAGAGTCCTCTTGGACTGATTAATTCCACTTAAGTCCATAATGGACAAAAGGGAAATGAGAATAATTGCAAAGAGATAAATTTTGTTTATATTTTTTTTTGAAGTAACCGAAAAAAAAAGAAGTTTAAAATAAAATAAAATAAGATAAAAGAAAAATAAAATAGAATTCGAAAATTAAAAATAAAATAAGATCAAAACAAATTGAGAACTGAATCAATTAGTAAAGAAAAAGATTTTGAAAACAGCAATTAAGAAGATATGATTGAAAAAAAATTTTATGAGAGAGATTTGATTCTTAAAAAGAGGAAAGAGAAAAACACAAAGAGACACCAAACTTAAAATTTTAGAAAATCAGACACTAATTTTTTCGAAAATTTTAAAGGAAAAACACAAAGAGGACACCAAACTTAGGACTTTTATGAATCAAAAAGGGACTAAGAACAATAAAAAAAAATTCGAAAATTAAAAGAAGAAAAACAAAAAAAAAAAGCATGCAATTGACACCAAACTTAGAATATGAACTAGACTCAACTAAAAGACTCTAAACCAACAAAAAGAAAACAGTCCTAATCTAAGCAATAAAATAAACCGTTAGTTGTCCAAACTCGAACAATCCCCGGCAACGGCGCCAAAAACTTGGTGCACGAAATTGCAATAACACTTTTGCAATCCCGCACAACTAACCAGCAAGTGCACTGGGTCGTCCAAGTAATACCTTGCGTGAGCAAGGGTCGATCCCACGGAGATTGTCGGCTTGAAGCAAGCTATGGTTATCTTGTAAATCTTAGTCAGGATATCAGAAATTATCAGGATTGATTGTAAAAAGTAAAAGAACATGAAATGGTTACTTGTTTTGCAGTAATGGAGAATGGGTTGAGGTTTGGAGATGCTCCATCTTCTGAATCTCTGCTTTCTTACTGTCTTCTTCATCAAACACGCAAGTTTCCTTCCATGGCAAGCTCGTATAGGGTCTCACTGTTGTCAGCAGCTACCTCCCATCCGCGCAGTGAAAGCTAATGCACGCACTCTGTCACAGTACTGCCAATCACCGGTTTGGTTCCCTCCCCTACCGGAATAGAATCACTCTTTTGCGTCTGTCACTAACGCCCAGTAGGTTACAGGTTTGAAGCACGTCACAGTCATTCAATCATTGAATCCTACTCAGAATACCACAGACAAGGTTTAGACCTTCCGGATTCTCTTGAATGCTGCCATCAGGTCCTGCCTATACCACGAAGATTCCGATTAAAGAACCCAAGAGATAACTACTCAATCTAAGATAGAACAGAGGTGGTTGTCCGGCACGTGTTCATAGTTGAGAATGATGATGATTGTCACGGATCATCACATTCATCCGGATTAAGAACAAGTGTTATCTTAGAATGGAAGCAAGCATGATTGAATAAGAAACAGTAGTAATTGCATTAATCCATCAAGACACAGCAGAGCTCCTCACCCCCAACCATGGGGTTTAGAGGCTCATACTGTGGAAAGAAACGTGTACAAAATGTTATGAGGTCATAAGGTACTGATTACAAAGTCAAAAGGTCCTATAAGTAGTAAACTAGTATCCTAAGGTTTACAGAAATGAGTAAATGACAGAAAAATCCACTTCCGGGCCCACTTGGTGTGTGCTTGGGCTGAGCATTGAAGCTTTTATGTGTAGAGACGTTTTCTGGAGTTAAACGCCAGTTCTCATGCCAGTTTGGGCGTTTAACTCCAAGTTTTATGCCAGTTCCGGCGTTTAACGCTGGAATTTCTGAGGCCGGTTTGCTACGCGAATTGGGCCATCAAATCTTGGGCAAAGTATGGACTATTATATATTGCTGGAAAGCCTTGGATGTCTACTTTCCAACGCCGTTGAGAGCGCGCCAATTGGGCTTCTGTAGCTCCAGAAAATCCGCTTCGAGTGCAGGGAGGTCAGAATCCAACAGCATCTGCAGTCCTTTTCAGTCTCTGGATCAGATTTTTGCTCAGAACCTTCAATTTCAGTCAGAAAATACCTGAAATCACAGAAAAACACACAAACTCATAGTAAAGTCCAGAAAAGTGAATTTTAATTAAAAACTAATAAAAAATATACTAAAAACTAACTAAAAGATACTAAAAACATACTAAAAACAATGCCAAAAAGTATACAAATTATCCGCTCATCACCTAAGCGGCTAAATCAAGCTGTCCCTAACCATGTGCTTGTGTCATGAAGGTCCAAGTGAAAAGCTTGAGACTGAGTGGTTAAAGTCGTGATCCAAAGCAAAAAGAGTGTGCTTAAGAGCTCTGGACACCTCTAACTGGGGACTCTAGCAAAGCTGAGTCACAATCTGAAAAGGTTCACCCAGTTATGTGTCTGTGGCATTTGTGTATCCGGTGGTAATACTGGAAAACAAAATGCTTAGGGCCACGACCAAGACTCATAAGTAGCTGTGTTCAAGAATCAACAGGCTTAACTAGGAAAATCAATAACACTATCCCAAATTCTAAGTTCCTAAGAGACGCCAATCACTCTGAACTTCAAAGGAAAAAGTGAGATGCCAAAACTGTTCAGAAGCAAAAAGCTACAAGTCCCGCTCATCCAATTAGAATTAATATTCATTGATATTTTGAAATTTATAGTATATTCTCTTCTTTTTATCCTATTTGATTTTCAGTTGCTTGGGGACAAGCAACAGTTTAAGTTTGGTGTTGTGATGAGCGGATAATTTATACGCTTTTTGGCATTGTTTTTAGGTAGTTTTTAATAAGTTCAAGCTACTTTTAGGGATGTTTTCTTTAGTTTTTATGTTAAATTCACATTTCTGGACTTTACTATGAGTTTGTGTGTTTTTCTGTGATTTCAGGTAAATTCTGGCTGAAATTGAGGGACTTGAGCAAAACTCTGAGAAAGGCTGACAAAAGGACTGCTGATGCTGTTGGAATCTGACCTCCCTGCACTCGAAATGGATTTGCTGGAGCTACAGAACTCCAATTGGCGCGCTCTCAATGGCGTTGGAAAGTAGACATCCAGAGCTTTCCAGCAATATATAATAGTCCATACTTTATTCGGAAATTGACGACGTAACTTGGCGTTGAATGCCAAGTACATGCTGCTGTCTGGAGTTAAACGCCAGAAAAATGTCATGATCCGGAGTTAAACGCCCAAAACACGTCATAACTTAGAGTTCAACTCCAAGAAAAGCCTCAGCTCGTGGATAGATCAAGCTCAGCCCAAGCACACACCAAGTGGGCCCCGGAAGTAGATTTATGCATCAATTACTTACTCATGTAAACCCTAGTAGCTAGTCTAGTATAAATAGGATAAGTTACTATTGTATTAGACATCTTTTGACAGTTTAATCTTTGACTGTTTAGCCTTTGATTATTCGGTCTCTTGATCACTCAAGGGGGCTGGCCATTCGGCCATGCCTGAACCTTTTACTTATGTATTTTCAACAGTGGAGTTTCTACACACCATAGATTAAGGGTGTGGAGCTTTGCTGTACCTCAAGTTTCAATACAATCACTATTACTTTTTATTCAATTCTCTTTTATTCTTATTCCAAGATATACGTTGCACAACACTCTGATGAAGTTGATGATCCGTGACACTCATCATCATTCTCACCTATGAACGCGTGTGATTGACAACCACTTCCGTTCTACCTTAGGCCGGGCGCATATCTCTTAGATTCCCCAACAGAATCTTTGTGGTATAAGCTAGATAGATGGCGGCATTCATGAGGATCCGGAAAGTCTAACCTTGTCTGTGGTATTCCGAGTAGGATTCCGGTATTGAATGACTGTGACGAGCTTCAAACTCCTGAAGGCTGGGCATTAGTGACAAACGCAAAAGAATCAATGGATTAGCCGTGCTGTGACAGAGCATAGGAACGTTTTCACTGAGAGGACGGGATGTAGCCATCAACAAAGGGTGATGCCTCCAGACGATTAGCCGTGCAGTGATAACGCATAGGATCATTTTCCAGAGAGGATTGAAAGTAGCCACCGCTGATGGTGATGCCCTACATACAGCTTGCCATGGAAAGGAGTAAGAAGGATTGAAAGAAGAGTGAGTAGTGAAGTAGAGTTTCAAGAGGAGCACAGCATCTCCATACACCTATCTGAAATTCTCACTATTGATTTACATAAGTATTTCTATCCTTTTTATTTTCCAATTATTATTAATTTTCGAAAACCTATAAACCAATTTAATCTGCCTAACTGAGATTTACAAGGTGACCATAGCTTGCTTCATACCAACAATCTCTGTGGGATCGACCCTTACTCGCGTAAGGTTTATTACTTGGACGACCCAGTACACTTGCTGGTTAGTTGAACGGAGTTGTGTCCACACATAAGTGCCATAATAATGATTCCATACAACAACAAAAAATACTACATTGATGTGATCACAATTTCGTCCACCATTTAGTTAGTTGAGTTTATTTGGTAGCTGTTTGGAGGTTTGGAATGCTTGGTTTGGTGTAAGAACTTGGACAAATTAAAAAAAATAGAGCACCAACCCACGCGTACGCGTACCCCACGTGTACGCGTGCCCAAGCTTTTCGGCCAATCCACGCGCACGCGACATGCACGCGTACGCGTGGATGTGGAAATTTCATTTCCCCAGCCAAAAACTCAAGAGTTATGCCCAGTTTGTGCCTATTCTGTGCCTGTGACCCACGCGCCAGCGTGCATGACGCGTACGCGTCGGTTGCCATCTTCACATCCACGCGTAAGCGCGCATGGCGCGTATACGGCCTTCAGCCAAACTGCGCATCGGCGCGTAGACATGCATGACGCACCCGCGCCGGTAAAGAAAAAAGTTTTTTTTTCTCCTCTTCCGTTTTCTTTTGTTTATTGCATTCGTATACTTCTATTCTTTGCATTTCAATTTTGTTTTTATACAATGTTTTTACTTTCTTTTTTTTGAGCTTCTTATTTGAATAATGGTGTTGAATTTTCTTAGTCAATTGTTGAGAATTTCTTGGTTGATCTTGGTGCTTCCTGACTTGTTTGATATTGTCGGGTGATGAAACTTTTAAATCAATGCTTAATCTTGTATGACTCTTATATTTTTTGTGCATTGATATGAACTTACATGTCTTTCATAACCCACTCTTTCTTATTTGAACTTGATGCTCAACATGCTCTTCATGCTTTGACTTTACTCTTGCATCAAGTGTTAGTTAATATGCCTTAGCTTACATTGTTTTCTCACTCACATGTTGTAGCTACCATGTAGTGAAAACCATGCTCTTATTTGGCATTAGCCCCCGCCTATGTTCTTTTGCTTTAATGTCTTTGTTATAGGCTTAATTTTCTTTCTTTTTCTTTCCTTTGAGGTTGGCCACCAAAAGAGGAAAAGGAGAAGCTTCTAAATGGGGCAACAAACAAGTTCACCCGCACAACCTTTTGAAGAAACTCATCAATTGTAGCAACCCATCCACCTTGCTCTTCTTTTCATGCACCGAGGACGGTGCAAATTTCTAAGTGTGGGGAGGTCGTCCGACCGATTTCCATGGGTAACAACTTCCTTTTTCAACACCAATTCTTAATTTTTCTTTGTTAGTTAGTTGTTGCATTGCATGATAGGTTTCATGATAGTTAAAATTTGTACATATTTGACCACTTCTTTTTATGTTAGGACTACTTAGTTAGGGTGATGATTTCTTTTCCAAGAAAAATTGTTTTTAGGGCACCCTACCAATTTGAAAATTTTTGTGATAAACTTGCTTGAAGAATGTATTTTGGAACATGGTTTTTGAGCTAAGAACACAAGCATGTGAGTTTTGAGCCTAATTGTGTGGTTACATCTTATAACCACTTATTTTCATTCTTGTGTGTATTATTCTCTCTATGATTGTAATCTTTGATTTGCTTGATTCTTTATGTCCATTATTCCATGTATACATGCATTTATATGATTGAGACCATCATTTCATTTAGCTCACTTACCCAAATAGCCTACCTTTCATCAATCATTGTTAGCCAATTTTGAGCCTATTTAATCCCTTTTGTTCTTAATTTTAGCACATCACTACCCCTAAGTGAAAAACAATAAATGTCCTTAATTTGGATCTTTGATTGGCTTAGGCTAGTGAGGGTGTGTACCATTTGGGTATGGGAAACTTGGGACATTGGTTGAGGTAAAAGTGTAATTTCTATTTCTGTTAAAAATATTGGGAATTGGGTACATATTCATGCACTATATGTAAAACCATATGCATTGATACGTTTGTATATACTTTAGAAAAAATGATAAAGAAAGAAAAAGAAAAAGAAATAAAAAGGGGACAAAAATGCCCCAAAGTAAAGTTCAATAAAAATCAATGCATATGGAATGTGAATTAAAGAGAATGCATAAGTATGTGAAAAAGTGGGAATCATGGGTAGCTAGGTTGTGTATTAGAATTGTATAGGTTGTTATATGTGTTAGGTGAGAGCTTAGGCTAATCAAAGATGCAAATTTCAAGCTCACTTGACCATATGCATCCCTACCTTTACCCTAGCCCCATTACAACCTATGAATAAGTCCTCATGATGAATGTATGCATGCATTGAATAATTGTTGATTGTTAGATGAAAAAAAATCGTGGAAAGCATGATTAGAAGAGAATTGAGTGATCAACCCTATAGACTTGAGCGACTAGAGCGGATACACTTCCGGTGAGGGTTCGATACTCAATTCCTTTTTCCTGGCTTTCATAAGCTTTTCTTCTTGCAAGTCTATTTGTGCCTTATTTTGATATTCAAATTGGTAGGATTCATGAATCATCATATGAGCTTAGCCCAACTTGTTCATACATGCTCTTGGAGATTGATTTGCTTTTGACCAAGTAGGTAGAATCATTTTGCATTTAGTCGCATTCATATAGATAGGTGCATATAGTTTATTTGCATTGAATAAATGTTCATACCCTTTTTCTTGTCCTTCTTTATTCTTAGCATGAGGACATGCTTGGTTTAAGTGTGGGGAAATTTGATAAACCCCAATTTTGTGGTTTATTTTATGCTTACTTTGGGGGATTTTATCACCTTTTCTCACATTTATTCAATGAAATAGTATGGTTTTGCAAATTCTCCCTTGATTTGTGCTTAAGTGTGAAAACATGCTTTTTAGGCCTTAAAATAGCTAAATTTAACTCAGTTTGATTCCATTCGATACCTTGATATGTTTGTTAAGTGATTTTAGGTTTAGAAGGCAAGTATTAGATGGAAGAAGTGAGGAGAAAAGCATGCAAAGTAGGAGATCTCATGAAGAAATGAAGGAACCGTAAAGCTGTCAAGCCTGACCTCTTCGCACTCAATCGACCATAACTTGAGCTATAGAGATCCAAATGAGGCAGTTTCAGTTGCGTTGGAAAGATAACATCCGGGGCTTCAAAATGATATCAAATTTTCCATAGTTTCCACGCGTATAGAGGGGTGCATGCGCACTATATCGTGGCCAGTGAATTTGAAGCTCATTTTAGGCCCAATCCAACTCATTTCTAATGCTATTTCATGCAGAATTCAAGCTTGGGCAAGGGGGAGCAATTAGTTATAGGATTATCATCATGTAGGTTAGTTTCTAGAGAGAGAAGCTCCCTCCTTTCTCTAAAATTAGGTTAGGTTAGGTTAATCTCTTCTAGATCTAGGTTCAATCTCATGTTTTCATCTTGTTACCTTATGAATTCTTGCTTCTACTCTTTGATTCTCATGGTTTGTAGTGTTAATTTTCCTTTTATGATCTCTTTTATGTTCAAGGATACTCATGTTGGATTTGATTTACAATTAATACAATTTAATGTTTGATGTTCTTTCAATTGTTGATTTGAGTTGTTGAATTTACTTTTCTTGCAATTGGTAGTTATTAGATTTTATTATTCTTGAACTTTTACTATGCTTTCCATTTGTACCCACCAAGTGTTTGACAAAATGCTTGGTTGGGCTTTAGAGTAGATTTTGAGCATTCTTGGCTTGGGAAGAGTAATTGGGCAATCTTGAGTCATTAATACCCAATTTAGATTGGTGATCTAGAGTTGTTAGTTAATATTATTTCCATTAACTCTAATCTCTTGCTAATTCACTTAGTGGGTTGATTAGGACCTTTGGATTGAGATTAGCTAGTCTTGTTAGAATTTCTTCGAGTGAGAAGATAATGTGATACCTTCTTCCATCTTCGAGGATGACGTAATGGGATAAATTCTTGTTATTATTGTGATATGATTGATTAGTCTTGTTTGACATCCTCCCTATAAGAAGATAACATGATACCTTCTTCCATATATTGGAGTTGACTAAATAAGATGAATTAATCATTGTATGATTAGGATAGAAAGCCTATATTCTCAACCATTGCCATGAATGTATCTCTCTTTATTACTTACTTGATTTACTTTTCTTGCCCCTCATATAAATCAAAACCCCTTACATCTTCATAGCTAATAATTGACCACTTCATTGCAATTCCTCGTGAGACGACCCGGAGTCTAAATACTTCGGTTAATTCTTATTTGGGGTTTGTTACTTGTGACAAAACCAAATTTAATTTGATTTGAGGATTGACTATTGGTTTGGACTATACTAACAACGGAAATATTTTGTGGAATTCCGAACCGGTACAAATCCTATCTATCACCCACCTCCAAGCCAACCAATCACAACTCACCTTACGCCCCTGATACCTCCAAGGCTGCCTCATTTGCTCATTGTGGAAAAAGGAGAGAAAGTTCTTGGTTCATAAATCTTCAAAGCTTGATTTCTTCTGAACTAAAACTCAAATCAAAACTCCAATTACACCAAAATGATCCTCTCTTCTTCCTCTACATAACCATGTAACTTATCAAGGCTGGAAATAAGGTGAGATGGCTGTTCCTTTCCCCTTTGAATTCGGATTTCAAGGAAACATGCATGAACATGTGTTTTCTTGATGTTTTTTCTTAGATCTCTTGCTTAGCTTGACTTGTGAGCTAAGAATATTCAATTCCCAGCACGTCTAAGGTGAGGAATCCCTTCCTAACATGTTGATTAAGGTTTGGTCAGTTGAGGTTTTATGGATTCAAAGTTGTTCTTGATGTGTTTTAGGAGGAAAAAGTGCTTTAAGAACACTTCAAAGAGTAACCGGATTTGGAGCAGGAAATCGAGGTAGGGTTTGGTAATATTAATCTTGATTAATTGTGTTTGAGTTGTGTGATTATGACATGGTTTGGTTATGCTTAAAATTGATTGTTTATATGAGTGATTCTTGTTGAAATTTTGGTGAAAATTTGATGAAATTTGATGATATTCAACTTTGAATTTGTGTTCTTCATGGATGCTGGAAAAACGAAACCCTAACCATTAAATTGGGGTTTAATTTATGTTAAAATAAAGTAGAAAAGATGGAGCTTTGGTGGCTGCAATTTTATTTTGAATTATGGTAAAAATCGGTTGCTGAAAAGATTGAAAAACTGGTAAAAACAGAGAAAGAATCTGAAAAATTTATGAAGAACACGAAGAACACTTTGAGTGTGATGAATAACATTGAGGAACACCTTTTATATCTTAAAAAGGGCAAGGAAGTAATTATTTTGGTGTTTGGGGGGTTATTTTGTAATTTCTAAAAGTTAGGGTGGTTAAAGTAGAAATATTAAAAGTTACGGGTGGTAAAAAGTGAATGTTAAAGTTAAAAATAAAAGGTAAATTAATTTTCAAAAGTTTAATGATAAAATAATAAATAATAATAAAATATTAAATAATAATATTTAATTAAAAATAATATTTTAATAAAAATAATTAAATAATGTGGAAAAGGCAGTTTTTCGTAAAAGCTTTAGAGAAGCACATAATCTCATAGTTACCTTCATAAAACACTTAGGGAATGGTAATAACATATTAGTGAGGCAAAGATAAATGAAAGATAAAAGGTTAAAGACAAGATAAAAATTGAAGAAAAATTCTGTAAGATTTTAATGACAGAAACAAACAGAGATTAATGAACAAACTAGGAGTAACATAGTTAGTTCTTGAGTTGCGCCTAAGGTTAGGTATAATATGAAAAGTTAAACTGTTTCAGTATAGACTTAATGAACCTATACTTGGGACAGGCTAACTATTCATACCAAAATTTACATAAGCTTTAAATACATACGTTAAGCAGAAAATCAGAGCAGAGTAGAGAGACACAGAGAACAGAGTAATCAGAGTAGAATAAAGAGACAAAGAGAAAAGAGTAATATAACAAAGAGAATAGAGGGAAAGAGTATAAAAATAAAGAGTTAAGCCTTGTGGCATGATATTCTGTTGTATGTTCATCTGCTACTTTTTCGTTGGCCCTAGAGGTCCTATAGGCCTAAGTTCACCTACAGTAAGTTGTTATTCCTGTAGGCCAAAGTTCACCTACAGTGAATATCAATTGTGTAGCTCATGGTGTTGCTTTTGTTGGCCGAAGTTCACCTACAGAGAGTTGTGATTCCTGTAAGCCGAAGTTCACTTACAGGGGTGCTATTTCTGTAAGCCGAAGTTCACTTACAGGTGAGTCATTTCTGTAGGCCGAAGTTCACCCACAGAAAGTTGTTGTGTTGTGTTTAGAATATTCCTATAAGCCGAAGTTCACTTACGGGAGTGCTATTTCTGTAGGCCGAAGTTCACCTACAGAGAATAAGCCATATCTAGGACTAGTTCCTAGGTAATGTCAGGCTGCAGGGTGTAAACCGACACGTGAGCTCATGGCATGCATAGGACAGACATGCATCATACTTGGTTGTGCATTTCCTCTATTATGATTGTTGTATGAATGTATGCTTTCTTTGTTTGTATTTTGTTTTCTGTGTTTATGTTATTTTCTTGTATTCTTCTATTTGTGTTCTACTTTTTATTTTCTCTAATTATCTGTTTTTTCTATTTACTGCTCCTCGGTATTTTGCTTTTCGTCTGCTGAACAACATATAATTAATGAACTTAACTAATAACCCCGGCCTTACTAAGAACTCCCCAGTTCTTACCCCTTCTCTCTCCCTTCCCCTTCAGATGGAAGTTACAATGCCCTTCCGTAGTTCGTTGATGATTGTTCCGCAAAGAGGATTCTGCTCTAGGTAGTCCTTTGAGTCTAGAGTGAACTCCGTTATCTGTTTATATGTATATACTATGAGACCAGCCAACGTCTGCACCCTGTTGTATGTAAACTTTAACTTCAATCCTGTGTACGAGACTCCGGTTATATTGCTACTTGATGAGGTACCAGAGAGACGTCATATGGCAATGATTGATCGTGCAGAGGAGTAGTAGATGATGTTCCATCTTTTGATGACGTTCCACCTGACTTGAGTTTTGAAGACCTAGAACGTACTTTCCCTCGCTTTAGAAGTTTAGAGGGACTAGGTGAGTATAGAGTCTAGGCTAGCCTGGGTGCCAGCTTAGGGACTTCTTAAATAGGTTAGAGCCTGGGATGTTGTATGTATATATATATATAGTTATTATCTAGTTATATCTAGGGGTGTTCTAACTAAAAGGCTATACTCTAATAAAGGCTAAATCACTGAATGTTGTCAACTGCTTGTGATGTATTTATGTGTTGTTGTTTATAACTGTTTTATTTGTTATCATTTGTGAATTGATTATGGATGATTCTATTTATTAATCCAAACGTTTAAAAAAAATAAGTACCACGCAAAATAACTACGCTTTTAACAACGAATTAGGCTCATATAATAAATAATAGATAATAATTAGGAAGACAAGTTGGTAGCATTCAGTTTCTAGTATGATCATGACTTACCAGAATTTGGGTCGTTACAATGGTGAACAGAGCTGATTGTCACTGATCATCCTATTCACCATGTTGAAGAACGAGTATACATCTTAGAATTGAATCAAACACGGATCGAAGAGAAACAATAATACTTTTATTAATTCATAGGACTCAGCATGGCTCCTCCCCTCAACATAGGAGGTTTAAAAACTCATACGGAAAGGAAATACAATGGTAAACGAAATTATGGTGTAAAATCTAAGTCTGTTCAAATGATATATATCTAATCCCTTAAATACTAACCAAATGACTAGTAAGGGTAAAATAGTCTTTTTAATGTTAAGATTCACTTCCGGGACCTACTTGGGGAGTGTTTGGACTGAGCTTTGATGAGATCCACATGGTATGAGGCCTATGTTTTTGGTGTATAATTAAATACGACTATAACTTATATGTATATCTTTTATCTTATTTCAGGCAAGATTCTTTTGGGTACGTGATGACATGTGTGTCACACTTTGGTTCAGTTTGCCGATGCTATATGGCATATGCTGAAGGAAGGTTATACATCATACAACCTTTTTTCCCCTTTTATATCTAATATATTAATGTTGTTGTCTGTTATGTCTAATTTTTTACACTATGTGATACAAATACAAAAGTGGTATCCTCATTTTCTTTTTTTACTTTACTAATTTTTTAGATATCATAGAACTCTCCTATATTAATATTGTTCTCTTGTAGTAAGAGCATTACACTAAATCTATAACTATTAATAAAATAAAATAAAAATTATTTACACATTAAAATTAATTATTAAAATTAGTCACTATATTTATATAAATATATATAGTTTAATTTATTTTTAGTCTGTATTTTATATTTTAATATATATTTTATATTAATAATTAATTTTACACTGAGCATTGAAAGCTGGCTATGGGTTTCTCTTTGCGCGTTTGGATGCTGGTCTCTATTCCTTGGGCGCTGGACACCTGAAAGGGGGCAGAAGGATGGCTTTGGATGCTAGTTTTGGGCCTTCTAATCTGAAGCAAAGTATGAACTATTATACATTGCTGGAAAGGTCTAGAAGTCAGATTTCCATAGCCATTGAGAATGCTCCATTTGAACTTCTGTAGCTCCAGAAAAGCTCTTCCGAATGCAAAGAAGTCAGATCCGGATAGCATTTGCAGTGCTTTCTTTGTTCTGAATCAGACTTTTGTTCCAACTCCTCAATTTTAGCCAAAAATTACCTGAAATTGCACAAAAATACACAAACTCAAAGTAGAATCTAAAAATGTGAATTTAACACTAAAACCTATAAAAACATAATAAAAACTAAATAAAACATACTAAAAACTATATGAAAATGATGCCAAAAAGCATATAAAATATCCGCTCATTAGGGGTTGTATTAATTTTCATTAAAAGAATTTAGAAAAATTTGATAGAATGGCTTCAACCTTGTCAATCGAGGATGAAAAAATAAAATCTGGATAAATACCAATACATATTACGGGTATAAGGATAGAAATCGAAATAAATGATTCTCGCGGGCCAGAATAAAAAAATACGAGTTTGGTGTATTAAAAAGATTGTTTCCATAGAACATCTGCTGTAACATGGATAATGAATAAATAGGAGTTAATATAATTCCAATTGTGTTTAAAAAAATTATTAGTATTTTTGTCATTAAAAGATATTTTTGACTGGTTAGTATTCCAAAAAAATCATCAATGCTGCAACAAAATTGCTCATGCGTGGCAATGCAAGACAAATATTTAGAATAGGATAGGATAGGAAAAACTTAGGCGAAAATAAACCTTTACATTTCCACATCAAAATTACATATATTACTTCATTTTGTTTTCGATTTTATGCCTGTTGGTGTTCCAAAAGTTCCCTTTCGAAGTCCTGAAGAGGAAGATGCATCTTGGGTTGACATATAGTGCGACTTGTCAGATATATATGGGTTATATGGGATTTTCCCGTTTTCTCCACCAATTGACGTATCCTCTCTTTCACTCTGAAAAATATTTGATTGAATCGTCAAAAATCTGGAGCGTGAAGTGTAATGAAGTTCAATTAGATCGATCTTTTAGTTTTTTACGGGGTATGCAAATTAATATTCTCAATTTTGAATTATTTATGGTTGGCTTGACTGGACCAATAAATAAAATGAAGCATTCAGAACCCAATTGGGTAATATACCAAGGATTACTACTTCTAGCATGTTATATATGTGAAAAAAATTCAGTATTTCTTTTTTCTTGAATCAATATTCTCAGTTTTTATTGACTCGGTGCTCTTGATTTGTTTATTTTGGGAATATATATATCTATATATAGATTTAGTTAATGTTGATGCTTTATTACACTTCCCCTTTTTATGAGATAACCATAAGACCTTTACATATTCAAATTCTATATCATTGATATATATCTTTTTTCTTTCTTTCACCTTTCATTTTTATCTGTATATTCTTATTTCTTTACAATTTTTAATCAGATTCATTTTTTTATTTTTTTTATCCAATATCTCAGTTGTTATAATTCTACTACCAAAATTGTAACACCCTAACTATCAAAATGTCACGCTTCCGGCTACGCCACTCTGATAGATCGAGTATTACGACAACTCTTAAAATATTTAATACTAAAATATGAGCCTGTTTAAAACTTTAAACCGTATAACCGCTCCAAAATACTTTTTTTGTTAGGTACATACATCCATACATACAATACAACTTACAAAACTCACAAAGAATATATATATATATATATATATATATATATATTAATAATTTTACAAGCATTAACTAATACAATTCCTATCCCTCTTACATAATGTATAAAGATAAAGGCGAGAGAACAATAAATAATAACTAAAGCAATACAAAACATCACAACAACAACAACTAGGTAAACTTTTCGTGACTTCTGCGTCCATATCCTGAAAAGAGAAATTTGTAGCGGGGTGAGAACATCATTCTCGAAAGGGTTCTCAGTAGCGGGTTTTATGAGAATTACTATAATAGGATACGTGAAGGTAAAACTGTTACAGTGATTAATAACCGTCTTATGCAACTTTCCAAAACCAAAGGTTTAATATCAAAAATCCAAAATCCTCTCTGAAAGAGAAAATTGTTAATTCCTCAATAAAATAAACCAAAAGCCTTTTTGAAAGTTTTCCTTACACATTATGAATGACCAAGCTGTTCCATGCATAGGTTCATCAAGCCTATGCTGAACCAGTTTAGTTTTTCATACTTTTCTAAACCAAAAATATAAAACCAAACACAAACTTCGGCCCATCTCATAATCAACCCTGGCCCTAAGCCCAAACAATCCAAACAGCAGCCAATCCACCACAATACAACCAACTTTTCAGTCACAAACACAAGTAAAAGGATCAAGCACAATCAAGCAGTTACTTCAAGTAGAGCAGTTAGCAATTAAACACAATTAACCACATAGGCAAATCAAGTACAATATGCACACCCAAACAATGTCACATAGATGCATATAATGAATACCTGTCCTAGTGGCTGATGAGTCTCATCTGTCGGTTATAAAGACAACCCGACAAGTCTTGGTAGCTAACCATTGGACTGTCCCTCTGTCGTGCATTCCCAACTCGAGTTATTCACAATCATAATCATAATCACACAACACCCACACTAGTGTTTATCCACGTGGGCGAGCTCATCCGGAACTTTCACAATGTCCGGCCACACTTACGACATAGGGTCAGTAGAGTATCGAGTCTCAACCTGGAGCACGTGGTGGCTAGCCACTGCTTTTACCCAGGGAAACTCGTATCTCAGATAATTGGAAGTGAAACAATCACTTTATCAACTCAATAATCATCCATACTCATACTCAGCCATCCGACTCATAACATATTCCACAATCAGACATAATTCATTATCATATACAGCCATTCCGGCTCATAACATATTCCACAATCAGCCATAATTTATTATCATATACAGCCATTCTGGCTCATAACATAATAGCACTTCCACCATCCAAAATCGTAAAACTCATAAAATCATCATTCAAGTCATAAATCACTTTTTCTCAAACCACTTTTCTTTGAAATGAAAATCAATTCCTTCCAAGCTTAGCTTTAAACTCCCCATTTCTCAAATCATTACAGGCTCACAAGCCACTTTTTCTCAAACATAAATTTCTCTTTTTAAAATAAAGTCCCATTCCTCAACATCTTTCCATAACATTTCAAAAACCACACCAAATCAAAAGTCTTTTCTGAGAGACTCAAAATCATTCATCCTTAAATAGGATTTGGTGACAAAGGTTCCTCAGCAGAGTCTCAAGTCTTTAGCGGAGAATAACATAACTCATTTCCTCAAATTTGTTTAAAATCTTTAAAACCTTGGCTTCTGACGTAGTGGAAAATTGACGATTAAGAAATTTATATAAGAGTAGCGTTGCAAGTACAGTTCTTAACCGACGAAAATTCCACTTATCAATTTAGAAAAGAGTTGTCACAAATTTAAGAACAAAATACTGGGAGTAGAATTCCTAGGTCGTCTCCCAACGAGTTGACAAAAGAGTGCTATCTTATTAGTCAGGAATTTTCTGAGGATTTTTAAGAGTTGGAGAACAGAAAACTAAATGATTGTAAATTAAAGCAATAAAAAATCAGTGCGAGAATTTATATAATCAAAATAAAAGCCTTGACCGGGAGAAGATTAATTGGAAGTTCTATCCTTGTTGGATTTTCTCAAGTGTAATAGTAAGAGGTTGTTGTTTTTACTTAGTTAACCCTTACCGAATAAAGGAAAGTCAAGTAATTGAGCTAACTCTAATTCACAAGTCCTACCCCTCTCATGTGGAAGGATTAGTGTTAGTGAATAGAGAGCTAGCCAACAACTTCTAATTAAAATTGACACTTGAGTATTCCAACTCAAGGGTCTCCTTTTAATCAACTCCCAAGTCAAGTTAGGAGTCTACTCCATTGACATGAATGCCATTTTTATAAACCATAAAAGAGAATAAAAAGAAGACATGATAATTTAAATAAAATAATAACTGAAAATCAATTAAAGGTAAAAATAGTTCTTTGCATTAATAAATTCCAAAATCAAACATATTTATCTGAACAGGGTTAATGGAAGATAAAAGTAAGGGAATAAGGAAACAAACTAGAATAATGAAAACTTCAATGGAGGTAGTAACTCTTCTCAATATCCAAAGCAAAAGCATAAAACTCTAAAACTATGAATGTGAAGAACCCTAGAGGAAGTAGTGATTTTCTCTCTAAGATTCAAAACTAAAACTAAAATTATGCGTAATGTGAATGTGTCTTGAGTCTCTGCTTGTCTCCTGGCTCTAGTTTGTGTTTCTGGGCCAACAACTGGGTCCAAACTCAGCCCAAAATCACCCCCAGCGTCTTCTGCGTTTTCTGCACGTGGCGCACGCCACGCGTATGCATCAGTCACGCGTACGCATCGATGGTTTTCGTCGCGTGTCACGCGTACGCGTCAGGTAGGTGACACGAAAATTGTTGTCGGTCTAGAATTTCTCTTGTAGAAATTAGAACTTCGTTATAAGCATAGCTCCAAACCAACAAACAACTCTCACATCAAATTAAATTTTTGAGTTGTCACAAGTACAAACCCCAATAAGAATTAACCGGAGTATTTGGACTCCGGGTCGTCTCACGAGGAATTGTAATGAAGTGTATAATTATTGGCTATGAACGGGGACATGGGGTTTTGATTTGGTATTGGGGGCAAGAAATTAAATGGGCAAGCAAAGTAAATCAAGTAAGCAACTAAAGAAAGTAAGTAATAAAGAGAGACATTCATGGCAAGAGTTGGGATCATAGGTTTTCTATCCTAGTCATACAATGATTAATTCATCTTATCTAGTCAACTCCAACATTGGAAGATGGTGTAACTTATCTTCCATGAGAGAATGTCAGACAAGACTACTCAATCATATCACAATAATAACAAGAATTTATCTCATTACGTCATCCTCGAAGATGGAAGAAGGTATCATATTATCTTCACACTCGAAGAAAGTCTAACAAGACTAGCTAATCTCAATCCAAATGTCCCAATTAACTCACTAATTGAATTAGCAAAAGATTGGAGTCAATGGAAATAATATTAACTAACAATTCTAGATCATCAACATGAGTTGGGTTTTCATGACTCAAGATTGCCTAATTACTCTTTCCAAGCCAAGAATGCTCAAAGTCTACTCTAAAGCCTAACCAAGCATTTTGTCAAACACTTGGTGGGTACAAATGGAAAGCATGGTAAATGTGCAAGAATAGTAAAATCTACCAACTACAATTTGCAAGGAAACAAGATCAACTATTCAAATCAACAATAAAAGAACATCAAACATTAAATTGCATTAAGAGTAAATCAAATACAACAAGAGCATCCATGAACATAAGAGAGAAATTAACATGAAAACTAAGAGAATCAAGGAGTAGGAACAAGAAATCATAAAAGAAATAAGATGAAAACATGAAATTGGACCTAGATCTAAGATGGAAATATCCTAAGAACCTTAATTCTAGAGAGAAGAGGGAGCTTCTCTCTCTAGAAACTAACCTACATGATACTAATCCTACAAACAATTGCTCCCCCTTTGCTTGGGCTTCAATTCTGCATGAAATACACTCAGAAACAAGTTGGAATTGGGCCTGGTGAGCTCAGAAATTGCCCCCAGCATTTTGCCTTTAAGTGAGTCACGTGCGGGTATCGGCGCGTACGCACCATGTGCGCGTGTGCATCGATCGTCTAATTCCTTATCCGCTCGGACGCGTCATGTACGCGTGCGCGTGCTTATGCAAAATCACTTTTTGCGCGTGTGCGCCTTGTATGCGTGCGCGCCTTTCTATGCATTCCCAATCTTGGTTTTTTCATGCATTCTCTACTTTGTATGCTTTTCTTCCTCATTTCTTCCATCCAATACTTGCCTTATGAATCTAAAATCACTCAACAAACACATCAAGGCATCGAATGGAATTTAAGTGAATCAAAATCACCAATTTAAGGGCCTAAAAAGCATGTTTTTACACTTAAGCACAATTTAAGGGAGAATTACAAAACCATGCTATTTCATTGAATAAATGTGGGAAAAAGGTGGTAAAATCCCCTAAAATAGGCACAAGATAAATCACGAAATCGTGGTTTATCAAATCTCCCCACACTTAAACTAAGCATGTCCTCATGCTAAAATCAAGAAAGAAGCAAAGGGTATCAACATTTATTCAATGCAAGCTAACTAAATGAAACCTATCTATATGAAATCTATTTATATGAATGCAATGGCTTAGTCAAAATAAATCAATCTCCAAGAATATATATGCAAGCACAAGGGCTAAGACAATAGCAATCAAAGCAAACCCACAATTGAATTGAATCATTGAAAGAATTTATAGACTTGCAAGAAAAGACGAGCATGGGTTGAAACATGTAATTGAGCGATCGAACCCTCACCGGATGTGTATCCACTCTAGGCACTCAAGTGTATGTGGTTGATTCACTCAATTCTCCCCTAATTATGCTTTCCAAGATTTGCTTTTCATCTAACAATCAACAATTACTTTATGCATGCATACAAATATCATGAGGGCTTTCCCATAGGTTGTAATGGGGCTAGGGTCAAGGTAGGATGCATATGGTAAAGTGAACTAGAAATTTGAATATTTGATTAACTTAAACTTTCCACCTAACCTATGACAACCTAGACAATTCTAAGCTAACCTAACTACCCATTCTTCACTTCTCACACACTCATGCACTCTCTTTTTGATCACAACTCATATACATTGATTTTTTGAACCTTGAACTTTGGGGCATTTTTGTCCCCTTCTTATTGCTTTCCTTTCTTTCTTTTTTCTTTCTATATATTTTTTCTTTCTTTCTTTATATATATATATAAATTTTCCTTTGATTATTCTATATATATATATATTTTTTTTCAAACTAAAATATATACAAGAACATCAATGCATATGGTTTACACATGATTAATACATGAGTATGTACCCAATTTCCAAGATTCTCAACACAAATACAAAAACACACTTTTATCTTTACCCAATGTTCCCAACTCTCCCAAAATCAAATAATGAACACTCTCACTAGCCTAAGCTAATCAAAGATTCAAATTAAGGACATTTATTATTTTTCACTTAGGCTTGTAATGTGCTAGAATTAAGAACAAATGGGTTAAGCATAGGCTCAAAATTGGCTAACAATGGACGATAAAAGGGTAGGCTATATGGGTAAGTGAGCTATTTGAACAATGGCCTCAATCATATAAGTGCATGTATACACAAAATAATGGACATAAAGAATCAAAAAAATCAAAGATTACAATCATAGGAAGAGAATAATGCACACAAGAATGGAAATAAGTGGTTATGTATGATGTAACCACACAATTAGGCTCAAATCTCACATGCTTATGTTCTTAGCTCAAAAATCATGTTCCACAAAGTATATAATTCAAGCAAGTTCTAAAAAAAATTTCAATCAATTGGGGTGCCCTATAGATAAAATCCTTGGAAAATATCATGCTTTTGACTAAGCTTAATATATACATATGCAAAATAAGAAAATACAACTAAAAATCCTAAAATGAAAAGCAAAAGTGTTGGGATTAAAAACTTGTTACCCAAAAACGCCGAGTGGTCGGACGACCTCCCCACACTTAAAAGTTTGCACCGTCCTCGGTGCACCAAATGAGCAAGGGGGTATGGCGACTCTCTGAGTTGCCACCTTCAGCTGGTAGGTCAACCAGTTGCTGCGTGTTCTTCCTTCCGCTTCCACTTTTGCTTATGCTGCATCAATCATGAAAAACAAAATAAACACCGTAAGATGAAAAAATACAAAAGCAAGGAAGCATGAATTGTTGGAATGAGGTAAATCACTAGAATTGAGTGAGTGATTTGGTGTGACATAGATGAAAAATAGGTGTATGGGTTCTAAAATTGTGCGCGGTTGATGAGCGGATAATTTATACGCTTTTTGGCATTATTTTTAGGTAGTTTTTAGTAAGTTCAAGCTACTTTTAGGGATGTTTTCATTTGTTTTTATGTTAAATTCACATTTCTGGACTTTACTACGAGTTTGTGTGTTTTTCTGTGATTTCAGATAATTTCTGGATGAAATTGAGGGACTTGAGCAAAACTCTGAAAAAGGCTGACAAAAGGACTGCTGATGCTGTTGGAATCTGACCTCTCTGCACTCGAAATGGATTTTCTGGAACTACAGAACTCCAATTGGCGCACTCTCAACGGCGTTGGAAAGTAGACATTCAGAGCTTTCCAGCAATATATAATAGTCTATACTTTATTCGGAAATTGATGACGTAACTTGGCGTTGAACGCCAAGTACATGCTGCTGTCTGGAGTTAAACGCCAGAAACACGTCATGATCCGGAGTTGAATGCCCAAAACACGTTATAACTTGGAGTTCAACTCCAAGAGAAGCCTCAGCTCGTGGATAGATCAAGCTCAGCCCAAGCATACACCAAGTGGGCCCCGGAAGTGGATTTATGCATCAATTACTTACTCATGTAAACCCTAGTAGCTAGTCTAGTATAAATAGGATAATTTACTATTGTATTAGACATCTTTGGTCTCAGTTTTGTTTTATTCTTCATCTTAGGAGGCTATTGATCACGTTTTAGGGGGCTGGCCATTCGGCCATGCCTGAACCTTTCACTTATGTATTTTCAACAGTGGAGTTTCTATACACCATAGATTAAGGGTGTGGAGCTCTGCTGTAACTCAAGTTTCAATACAATCACTATTATTTTCTATTCAATTCTCTTTTATTCTTATTCCAAGATATACGTTGCACAACACTTTGATGAATGTGATGATCCGTGACACTCATCATCATTCTCACCTATGAATGTGCGTGACTGACAACCACTTCCGTTCTACTTTAGGCCGGGCGCATATCTCTTAGATTCTCCAACAGAATCTTCGTGGTATAAGCTAGATAGATGGCGGCATTCATGGGGATCCATAAAGTCTAACCTTGTCTGTGGTATTCCGAGTAGGATCCTGGGAATCCGAAAAGTCTAACCTTGTCCGTGGTATTCCGAGTAGGATTCTGGTATTGAATGACTGTGACGAGCTTCAAACTCCTGAAGGCTGGGCGTGATGACAAACGCAAAAGGATCAATGGATTCTACTCCAACCTGATTGAGAACCGACAGATGATTAGCCGTGTTGTGACAGAGCATTTGGACCATTTTCACTGAGAGGATGGGATGTAGCTATCAACAAGGGTGATGCCTCCAGACGATTAGCCGTGTAGTGACAGCGCATAGGACCATTTTTCCAAGAGGATTAAAAGTAGCCATTGATGATGGTGATGCCCTACATACAGCTTGCCATGGAAAGGAGTAAGAAGGATTGGATGAATGTAAGAAGAAAGTAGAGATCTGAGAGGAGCACAGCATCTCCATACGCCTATCTGAAATTCCCACTATTGATTTACATAAGTATTTCTATCCCTTTATTTTATTTATCTTTTAAATATCTAATCCAATTACATTTGACCCTATGAATCCACTTAACTGAGATTTACAAGGTGACCATAGCTTGCTTCATACCAATAATCTCTGTGGGATCGACCCTTACTCACGTAAGGTATTACTTGGATGACCCAGTACACTTGCTGGTTAAGTTGAACGGAGTTGTGAGCTTCTCTAACAGTGCCTAGAACTCTTGTATCACAATTTCATCCACCAAGTTTTTGGCGCCGTTGCCGGGGATTGTTCGAGTATGGACAACTGACGGTTCATCTTGTTGCTCAGATTAGGTAATTTTCTTTTCAAAAAACCTTTTCAAAATTTTTCTTTTCTTTTTTCGTTTTTCCAAAAATATTTTCGAAAAAAAATTAAAAATTAATAAAAATCCAAAAAATTAGAAAATCATAAAAATAAAAAATATTTTGTGTTTCTTGTTTGAGTCTAGTGTTAATTTTTAAGTTTGGTGTCAATTGCATGCTTTAAATTTTTTTTTTGCATTTTTCGAAAACTCCATGCATTCATAGTGTTCTTCATGATCTTCAAGTTGTTCTTGACAAGTCTTCTTGTTGGATCTTGATGATTTCTTGTTTTGTGTTGTTTGTTGTTTTTCATATGCATTTTTCGTTTGTTAGAGTCCATGCATTAAAGATTTCTAAGTTTGGTGTCTTGCATGTCTTCTTTGCATCAAAATTTTTCAAAAATATGTTCTTGATGTTCATCATGATCTTCAAAGTGTTCTTGGTGTTCATCTTGACATTCATAGTGTTCTTGCATGCATCTGGTGTTTTGATCCAAAATTTTCATGTTTTGGGTCATTTTTGTGTTTTTCTCTCTCATAATTAAAAATTCAAAAATCAAAAAATATCTTTTCCTTATTTCTCTCCTAATTTTCGAAAAATTTGAGTTGACTTAGTCAAAAATTTTCAAAATTAGTTGTTTCTTACAAGTCAAGTCAAATTTTCAATTTTAAAAATTTTATCTTTTCAAAATCTTTTTCAAAAATTATATCTTTTTCATTTTTTTTCTATTTTTCGAAAATCTCAAAAATCTTTTTCAAAATATTTTCAAAATCTTTTTATTATATTTATATCAAATTTTCGAAAATATGCTAACAATTAATGTGATTGGTTCAAAAATTTGAAGTTTGTTACTTTCTTGTTAAGAAAGGTTCAATCTTTAAGTTCTAGAATCTTATCTTGTAGTTTCTTGTTAGTGAAGTAAGTAATTTTAAAATTTTTGAATCTTTTTATCTTTTATCTTATCTTTTTTTCAAAAATTTTATCTTTTTCAAAAATTTGATTTCAAAATATCTCATCTAACTTCCTATCTTCTAATCTTTTCAAATTTGATTTTAATATCTTTTTCAACTAACTTTTTGACTTTGTGTTTGTTTCTTATCTTTTTCAAAACCACCTAACTACTTTTCCCTCTCTAATTTTCGAAAATATCTCATCTTTTTTTCAAAAATTCTTTTTTATTTTAAATTTAATTTTAATCTTCTCTTATCTATAATTTTCGAAAATTACTAACACTTTTTTTAAATTATTTTCGAAATTCTCTATCTCTTTTCTTATTCTATTTAATTATTTATTTACTAACACTTCTCTTCACCTCTCTTCATCTAAAAATCCGAACCCAATATATCCCTTGTGTTTGGATTCTTCACTTTTCTTTCTTCTATCCCCTTCTTTTTCTACTAACATAAAGGAATCTCTATACTGTGACATAGAGGATTCCTCTTTCTTTTCTTGTTTTCTTCTCTTTCATATGAGCAGGAACAAGGAAAAAGGCACTCTTGTTGAAATTGATCGAGAACCTGAAAGGACTCTGAAGAGAAAATTAAGAGAAGCTAAGTTACAACAATCTAAAGGTAACCTTTCAGAAACATTAGAACAAGAGAAGGAGATGGCAGCCGAAAATAATAATAATGCAAGGAGAATGCTTGGTGACTTCACAAAGCCAACATCCAAATTTGATGGAAGAATCATCTCCATTCCTGCCATTGGAGCCAACAACTTTGAGCTGAAACCTCAGCTAGTTGCCTTAATGTAACAAAACTGCAAGTTTTATGGACTTCCATCTGAAGATCCTTACCAGTTTTTAACTGAGTTCTTCCAAATTTGTGAGACTGTAAAGACGAATGCAGTTGATCCTGAAGTCTACAGACTCATGTTTTTCCCTTTTGCTGTAAGAGACAGAGCTAGAATATGGTTGGATTCACAACCCAAGGATAGCCTGGACTCCTGGGATAAGCTGGTCACTGCCTTTTTGGATAAATTCTTTCCTCCTCAAAAGCTGAGCAAGCTGAGAGTGGATGTTCAAACCTTCAAACAAAAAGATGGTGAATCCCTCTATGAAGCTTGGGAAAGATACAAGCAGCTGACCAAAAGGTGTCCATCTGACATGTTTTCAGAATATTAGATGTATTCTATTATAGTCTATCTGAATTTTCGAAAATGTCATTGGACCATTCTGCAGGTGGATCTATTCACCTAAAGAAAACGCCTGAAGAGGCTCAAGAACTCATTGACATGGTTACAAACAACCAATTCATGTACACTTTTGAGAGGAATTCCGTGAATAATGGGATACCTCAAAAGAAAGGAGTTCTTGAAATTGATGCTCTGAATGCCATATTGGCTCAGAACAAAGTATTGACTCAATAGGTCAACATGATCTCTCAAAGTCTGAATGGATGGCAACATGCATCCAACAGTACTAAAGAGGCAGCTTCTAAAGAAGCTTATGATCCTGAGAATCCTGCAATGGCAGAGGTTAATTACATGGGTGAACCTTATGGAAACACCTATAACTCATCATGGAGAAATCATCCAAATTTCTCATGGAAGGATCAACAAAAGCCTCAACAAGGCTTTAACAATGGTGGACACAATAGGCTGAGCAATAGCAAGCCTTATCCATCATCTTCTCAGCAACAGACAGAGAATTCTGAACAAAACACTTCTAATTTAGCCAATCTAGTCTCTGATCTGTCAAAGGTCACTTTCAGTTTCATAAGTGAAACAAGATCCTCCATCAGAAATCTGGAGGCACAAGTGGGCCATTGATGTGATCAATGTGGCCGAATGCACAAGGGAGGAGGAGGACGAAAATCCTAGTGAGGAAGACCTCCTGGGACGTCTCTCAAGCAAGAAGGAGTTTCCTATTAAGGATCCAAAGGAATCTGAGGCTCATACAGAGACCATAGAGATTCCATTAAATCTCCTTCTGCCATTCATGAGCTCTGAAGACTATTCTTTCTCTGAAGAGGATGAAGATGTGACTGGAGAGCAAGTTGCTCAATATTTAGGAGCTATCATGAAGCTGAATGCCAAGTTTTTTGGTAATGAGACTTGGGAAAGTGAACCTCCCTTGCTCATTAGTGAACTAGATACCTGGATTCAGAAAATTTTACCTCAAAAGAGATAGGATCCTGGCAAGTTCTTAATACCTTGTACCATAGGCACCATGACCTTTGAAAAAGCTCTATGTGATCTGGGGTCAGGGATAAATCTTATGCCACTCTCTGTAATGGAGAAGCTGGGGATCATTGAGGTACAACCTGCCTTGTTCTCATTACAATTGGCAGACAAGTCATTGAGACAAGCTTATGGAATAGTAGAGGACGTGTTAGTAAAGGTTGAAGGCCTTTACATCCCTGCTGATTTCATAATCTTAGACACTAGGAAGGAAGAGGATGAATGCATAATCCTTGGAAGACCTTTCCTAGCCATAGCAGGAGTTGTGATAGATGTCAACAGAGGTGAACTAGTCCTTCAATTGAATGGGGACTACCTTGTGTTTAAGGCACATGGCCATCCCTCTGTGACAAAAGAGAGTAAGCATGAAGAGCTTCTCTCAATTCAGAGTCAAGAAGAGCCCCCACAGTCAAACTCTAAGTTTGGTGTTGGGAGGCCACAACCAAACTCTAAGTTTGGAGTTAAGACCCCATATCCCAACTCTAAGTTTGGTGTTGGGACTATACAACATTGACCTGATCACCTTTGTGGCCCCATGAGAGCCACTGTCAAGCTATTGACATTAAAGAAGCGCTTGTTGAGAGGCAACCCAATTTTATTTATCTAATTTTTATTTTATTGTTATTTTGTGTTTTATTAGGTACATGATCATGAGGAGTCACGAAAAAAATATAAAAATTAAAAACAGGATCAAAAACAGCAGAAGAAAAAAATCACACCCTGGAGGAAGCACAGACTGGCGTTCAACGCCAGTAAGGAGCATCTGGCTGGCGTTCAACGCCAGAACAGAGCATGAAACTGGCGCTGAACACCAGAAACAAGCAACATTCTGGCGCTGAATGCCAGGAATGTGCCTAGAGGAAAAGCTGGCGCTGAACGCCAGTAACAAGCATGAAACTGGCGTTCAACACCAGAAACATGTTACATGTGGGCGTTGAACGCCCAGAATGTGCACCACTCGGCGTTTAAACGCCAGAATGGTGTGCAAAGGCATTTTACATGCCTATTTGGTGCATGGATGGAATTCCTTGACACCTCAGGATCTGTGGACCCCACAGGATCACCTCAGGATCTGTGGACCCCACAGGATCCCCACCTACTATATTTCCACCTTACCTCCTAATCCTATTTTACTCTTCCCCATGTCACACTTCCCAAAAACCCTTCACCAATCACCTCAATCTCTCTTCCCAATCACCTATTCACCACTCACATCCACACACTCTTCCCCATAAACCCCACCTACCTTCAAAAATTCAAAAATATTTTCCCACCCAATCCCACCCTAAATGGCCGAACCTACCCTCTACCCTCTCCCTATATATACCCTTCCATTCTACTTCATTTTCACACAACACTACCCCCTCTACTATACCTTGGCCGAATCCATCTCCCCTCACTCTCCTCCAATTTCTTCTTCTTCTTCTCTTCTTTCTTCTTTTGCTTGAGGGCGAGCAATAGTTTAAGTTTGGTGTGGTAAAAGCATAAGCTTTTTTGTTTTTCCATTACCATCAATGGCACCTAAGACCGGAGAATCCTCTAGAAAAGGGAAAGGGAAGATAAAAGCTTCCACCTCCGAGTCATGGGAGATGGAAAGATTCATCTCCAAGAGCCATCAAGACCACTTCTATGATGTTGTGGCAAAGAAGAAGGTGATCCCTGAGGTCCCTTTCAAGCTCAAGAAAAATGAGTACCCGGAGATCCGACATGAAATCCGAGGAAGAGATTGGGAAGTCCTAACCAACCCCATACAACAAGTCGGAATCTTAATGGTTCAAGAGTTCTATGCCAATGCATGGATCACAAGGAACCATGATCAAAGTATGAACCCGAGTCCAAAGAATTATCTCACAATGTTTCGGGGGAAATACTTTGATTTTAGTCCGAAAAATGTGAGGTTGGAATTCTACTTGCCCATGATGCAAGAAGATGAACGCCCCTACACTAGAAGGGTCAACTTTAATCAAAGGTTGGACCAAGTCCTTACGGACATATGTGTGGAAGGATCTCAATGGAAGAGAGACTCCAAAGGCAAGCCAGTTCAACTAAGAAGACTGGACCTCAAGCCTGTGGCTAGAGGATGGTTGGAGTTCATTCAACGCTCCATCATTCCTACTAGCAACCGATCTGAAGTTACTGTGGATCGGGCCATCATGATTCATAGCATCCTGATTGGAGAGGAAGTAGAAGTTCATGATGTCATCTCCAATAAAATCTACAAAATAGCTGACAAGCCCTCCACCATGGCAAGGCTAGCTTTTCCTCACCTTATTTGCCATCTATGTTACTCAGCTGGAGTTATCATAGAAGGAGACATCCCCATTGAAGAGGATAAGCCCATCACCAAGAAGAGGATGGAGCAAGCAAGAGAGACCCTTCATGGTTCTCAAGAGATGCATGAGGAAGCTCATCATCAAGAAATCCCTGAGATGCCTCAAGGGATGCACTTTTCTCCCAACAACTATTGGGAACAACTCAACACTTCCTTAGAAGATTTGAGCTACAATGTGGAACAACTAAGGGTGGAACAACATGAACGCTCCATCATTCTCCATGAAATAAGAGAAGATCAAAGGGCAATGAGGGAGGAGCAACAAAGGCAAGGAAGGGACATAGAAGAGCTTAAGGACATTGTTGGTCCTTCAAGAAGAAGACGCCACTAAGGTGGATTCATTTCTTGTTCTTATTTCTTTCTGCTTTTCGGTTTTAATGTTGTGTTTATCTATGTTTTGTGTCTCTACTTCATGATCATTAGTAGTTAGTAACTATGTCTTAAGGCTATGAATGAATTCCATTAATCCTTCACCTCTCTTAAATGAAAAATGTTTTAATTCAAAAGAACAAGAAGTACATAAATTTTGAATTTATCCTTGAATTTAATTTAATTATATTGATGTGGTGACAATACTTTTTGTTTTCTGAATGAATGATTGAACAGTGCATATGTCTTTTGATATTGTTGTTTATGAATGTTAAAACTGTTGGCTCTTGAAAGAATGATGAACAAAGATAAATGTTATTGATGATCTGAAAAATCATGAAATTGATTTTTGAAGCAAGAAAAAGCAGTGAAAAGTAAAAAGCTTGCGAAAAAAAAAATGGCAAAAAATAGAAAGAAAAAGAAAAAGCAAGCAGAAAAAGCCAATAGCCCTTAAAACTAAAAGGCAAGGGTAAAAAGGATCCAAGGCTTTGAGCATCAATGGATAGGAGGGCCCAAGGAAATAAAATCCAGGCCTAAGCGGCTAAATCAAGCTGTCCCTAACCATGTGCTTGTGTCATGCAGGTCCAAGTGAAAAGCTTGAGACTGAGTGGTTAAAGTCGTGATCCAAAGCAAAAAGAGTGTGATTAAGAGCTCTGGACACCTCTAACTGGGGACTCTAGCAAAGCTGAGTCACAATCTGAAAAGGTTCACCCAGTCATGTGTCTATGGCATTTATGTATCCGGTGGTAATATTGGAAAACAAAATGCTTAGGGCCACGACCAAGACTCATAAGTAGCTATGTTCAAGAATCAACATACTTAACTAGGAAAGTCAATAACACTATCCGAAATTCTAAGTTCCTAGAGAAGCTAATCATTCTAAACTTCAAAGGAAAAAGTGAGATGCCAAAACTGTTCAGAAGCAAAAAGCTACAAGTCCCGCTCATCTAATTAGAATTAATATTCATTGATATTTTGAAATTTATAGTATATTCTTTTCTTTTTATCCTAATTTATTTTCAGTTGCTTGGGGACAAGCAACAATTTAAGTTTGGTGTTGTGATGAGCGGATAATTTATACGCTTTTTGGCATTGTTTTTAGGTAGTTTTTAGTAAGTTCAAGCTACTTTTAGGGATGTTTTCATTAGTTTTTATGTTAAATTCATATTTCTGGACTTTACTATGAGTTTATGTGTTTTTCTGTGATTTCAGATAATTTCTGGCTGAAATTGAGGGACTTGAGCAAAACTCTGAAAAAGGCTGACAAAAGGACTGCTGATGCTGTTGGAATCTGACCTCCCTGCACTCGAAATGGATTTTCTGGAGTTAAAGAACTCCAATTGGTGCGCTCTCAACAGCGTTGAAAAGTAGACATCCAGAGCTTTCCAGCAATATATAATAGTCCATACTTTATTCGGAAATTGACGACGTAACTTGGCGTTGAACGCCAAGTACATGCTGCTGTCTGGAGTTAAACGCCAGAAACACGTCATGATCCGGAGTTGAACACCCAAAACACGTTATAACTTGGAGTTCAACTCCAAGAGAAGCCTCAGCTCATGGATAGATCAAGCTCAACCCAAGTATACACCAAGTGGGCCCCGGAATTGGATTTATGCATCAATTACTTACTCATGTAAACCCTAGTAGCTAGTCTAGTATAAATAGGATAATTTACTATTGTATTAGACATCTTTGGTCTCAGTTTTGTTTTATTCTTCATCTTAGGAGGCTATTGATCACGTTTTAGGGGGCTGGCCATTCGGCCATGCCTGAACCTTTCACTTATGTATTTTCAACAGTGGAGTTTCTACACACCATAGATTAAGGGTGTGGAGCTCTGCTGTAACTCAAGTTTCAATACAATCACTATTATTTTCTATTCAATTCTCTTTTATTCTTATTCCAAGATATACGTTGCATAACACTTTGATGAATGTGATGATCCGTGACACTCATCATCATTCTCACCTATGAACGTGCGTGACTGACAACCACTTCCGTTCTACTTTAGGCCGGGCGCATATCTCTTAGATTCCCCAACAGAATCTTCGTGGTATAAGCTAGATAGATGGCGGCATTCATGGGGATCCAGAAAGTCTAACCTTGTCTGTGGTATTCCGAGTAGGATCCCGGGAATCCGGAAAGTCTAACCTTGTCCGTGGTATTCCGAGTAGGATTCCGGTATTGAATGACTGTGACGAGCTTCAAACTCCTGAAGGCTAGGCATGATGACAAACGCAAAAGGATCAATGGATTCTACTCCAACCTGATTGAGAACCAACAGATGATTAGCCGTGCTGTGACAGAGCATTTGGACCATTTTCACTGAGAGGATGGGATGTAGCTATCAACAAGGGTGAAGCCTCCAGACGATTAGCCGTGCAGTGACAGCACATAGGAACATTTTCCCGAGAGGATTAAAAGTAGCCATTGATGATGGTGATGCCCTACATACAGCTTGCCATGGAAAGGAGTAAGAAGGATTGGATGAATGTAAGAAGAAAGTAGAGATCCGAGAGGAGCACAGCATCTCCATACGCCTATCTGAAATTCCTGCTATTGATTTACATAAGTATTTCTATCCCTTTATTTTATTTATCTTTTAAATATCTAATCCAATTACATTTGACCCTAAGAATCCACTTAAATGAGATTTACAAGGTGACCATAGCTTGCTTCATACCAACAATCTCTGTGGGATCGACCCTTACTCACTTAAGGTATTACTTGGATGACCCAGTACACTTGCTGGTTAAGTTGAACGGAGTTGTGAGCTTCTCTAACAGTGCCTAGAACTCTTGTATCACAATTTCGTCCACCAGCGGTTTAGAACAAACACACACTAGTATAAAAAGTTGTGTCACAATTGCACAAAAGAAAACATGCACTTCACTCATTCTAGTGTGCTTAAGATACTTTAAAAGACTTGTAGGTTAAGGCAACCAAACAAGTAATGGAAAAGCATAAAAGCATTCAAGCAAAAATCAAGCAATTGTGAAATTGGATAATGAATGGACATTGATTGATGTGTGAGTAGACTTAGTGAACAAAATGGTATATGAAACTCACACAACAATCAATGACACACATTGAAGTTGTTGCAACACCTAAGTGACATAGAGGTGGAATACATTAGTGCTATGGAACTTAGGAAAAAAGGATATAGAAGTCAAAAATCAATCACATAGCAAGCATGGTCCACAAAGCTTGAAAAGCTCAAAAATACATCACTAGGTAAGCTTTCGATCCAATTCCACAATTCCAAAATCTTAATGCATGAAATAGGTGATATGAATAAAGGGTCAATCATGAACAAGCAACACCTAAAAAAAATGCATTGGCAATGTACAATTGCCTAACAATAGATGATGAATGCATGGTGGCTAAAACATGCAATTCAAAGAGTTAAGATGCATGAAGGCAATGTAACATGTACTTGGTATTCAAAAACATTAAGCATGAAAGGTTCCAAACCAAGTAACCAAATATAACTTCAACAAAGAAATCCAACAATGACAATTAACAAAAATGATGTTAAACTAACATCCTATTAGTAATAACTAGCAGTAAACAGTAAACAAGATTAGCAATCCACACTTATAATGGAAAACAAAAATTAAACAAAAATTAAACTTAACTAACTAACTAAAAGGAAAATGGTGTTATATGATGTTTGGTAGTGCTGGATGATGTTTGAAGGGTGGAAAGAAAAGAAGAGAAGAGAGAAGAAGGAAAGAAGTGGAAAGAAGAGAAGAAAAGAAGATGAGTGAAACAGGGCAATCCACGCGTGCGCATCAGTGACGCGTGCGCGTGGAACAGTGAAATGGAAGCGACGCATACCCGTGAGGTGCGCGTACGCGTGCATAGCAAAGCAGAGAGTCGATGCATCCGCACAAGGTACACGTGTGCATGCCTTGGGCACAAAGTTGGCACCCTTCAGGCACAACTCTCGGGAAAATGGCTGGGAAGTGAAGAAATTCAATCCACGCGTACGCGTGCATTACGCGTGCGTGTGGATGGCTGAAAATACTTGGGTCACGCGTATGCGTGGAGTGCGCATGCGCGTTGATGGGTTGAAAACGAATTCCAACACCTAAAACTCACCGGCAAGTGGACCGAGTTGCATCAAGTAATAATAACTCACATGAGTGAGGTCGATCCCACAGGGATTGAAGGATTGAGCAATTTTAGTTTAGTGGTTGATTTAGTCAAGCAAATCAAGTATTGGTTGAGTGTTTGTGATTAACAGAAGCTAAATTGCATGAAATGTAAAGGGGAAAGGGAGAATTGCAGTAAACTAAAGAGCAGGAAAGTAAAAGTGCCGAATCTTAAAGAACAAGTAATTAAAGTGCAGAAACTTAGATTGCAAGAAATATAAATGGCTGAAGCTTAAAGTGCAAGAAATGTAAATTGCTTGAATTGTAAAAGGGATTGGGAATTGGGATTGCAGAAATGAAACAAGCACAAGTAATTGCATTAAACATAAAAGGAAAAATTGAGGTGTAGTGAAGTAGATCTTAAACAGAAAAAGTAAAATACCTTGAAGAATTTAAAAACAGGAAAGCAGTGCTTAATTTGCAGCAATTTAAAAGTGGTTCAAGATCTCAAGAGTGGAAGAGACTAGATAACAAGTCTAGATCTCAAATCCTTCTTTGATCTAACAAGAACAATTGCAAAAGAAGTAAAGAAAAGTAAATTGCAGAAACAAGAGTAGATGAAGCAGTAAAACAGAAATTTAAATTCAATTGTGCAGAAAAATTAAACAAGAGATCTCAAGGTGAGATTGAAACAGAAGTTCTTCAATTCTTCACCCAAGATCCAAATCAAGAAAAGTAAAGAGTGCTCAAGCAAGAACAAGGAAGAAGAGAGATCAAATTCTCCTTCCCAATTCTCTAAGGAATTCAAAAGTTCAAAATTTAAAATGCAAGTAAAAAGGAAAATTCAAAATGAAGTCTAGAGGTCCCAATTACATCAAACTAACTCCTATTTATACACTTTCTATTCTTGGATATTGGAATTTGGATGGGCTGTTAATTTGGTGAAGATTTGAATTAAATTGGATTTTTGGTTGATTTTTCAGCCCATGAGTGATTTGCTTCCAGGGGGATGCTCAGCTCACAAAGTGAGCTGAGCTTGGAGACTTAGTGTGGGGAGGCCTTGCATAGCGTGCTGTTGCTTGGGATGCATCAGGGGAGAGCTCAGCTCACAAAGTGAGCTGAGCATTGGTGCCTTGGTGCCAATTGTTGTGCGCTGCCCTTGGACCGTGTCATGTGCGCTGTGTGCCACTCCTGGCCGTGTCAATTTTGTTGCGCGCTCCACTCCTGGCCGTGTCAAGATGTGCCCCATGCATCAAGAAGTAGTGCTCAGCTCTCCAAGTGAGCTGAGCCTTGGGACATCCAAGGTAAGGTCCTTGGTTCGAAACCCATGGGAAGCATGCGCTGCCCCTTTTCTTTGGTTGCCTTTCTTCCTTACTTCTTCAAGGTGTGGGGTTCGAACCTTGGGGAATACATTTGGCCATTTTGGCTTATTTTTCCTTGTGAGTAGCGCCTCCCCCATCCCCCTTGGTCATGAGTTCAAGCCTTGGAGCATACACTTGCAAATTATTTTCTTTGAATTATTTCTTTGGTGCTCTCGATAATGCTCACTTTGTGAGCTGAGCTTGGTTCTCCTTTCCTTGTTTCTTGGCCTCATGTTGTGCTCAGCTCACAAAGTGAGCTGAGCTTTGTGCCTTGGTCCCCTGGGAGTAAGTGTAGCGCTCACTTAGTGAGCTTGGTGCTCTTGGAGTGAGCTTCATGGTTTGTTGCGCCACACTTCCTCCTTTCTTGGCCACACTTTTTCTTCCTTGAGCCACACTTCTTAGGCCACGCTTTCTTCTTTTTTTCTTTTCTTCACCTACAATTAATCAAAACAACCAATCAAAGTATCACCCAATTCACAAGGTTTATAAATCATTAAAAACCAATTAAATTTAGCCTAAACCTCATAATTTAGCATCAATTATATGGTGGTTGTTTGATTCAAAGAAGTCATGCATTTCCATTCCAAATTACTTACTTAGAATGCAAGAAAGTGCATAAAACCAAATAAAAACAAAGAAAAAGGCTAGTAAAACTAGGCTATGATGACTTGTCATCACGCGTGGATGGTGCTCTATTTTTTAAAATTTTTTTCTATGTTTTTGCACCAATCCAGGCATTCCAAACCTCCTAACAGCTACCAAAATATCATAAAACCTTATTTAACCTACTAAACTCCCAATTAGACTCAACTAATCAAACAAAACATGAAATTAAACTTAAATTACCAATATTTACACAGGGGAAAAGGGAAAGATGTTACCATGGTGGGGTGTCTCCCACCTAACACTTTTGTTTATTGTCCTTAAGTTGGACTTATGGGGAACTCCTCATCAAGGTGGCTTGTGCTTGAATCCATCCTTGAACATCCACCAATGCTTGGACTTCCATTGTGCTTCATCATTCAAAGTTAATAACTCCAAGCTTTGATGGAGTTCTTCACAAACCAGGGGCTTCCAAAGTTGATCTTCCTTGTGCGATCCAGGATCCCACACTTTATTTTCACACCCGTCCTCGAGTTGATCATGGTGATTTCCTCCAGGTGGCAAGAGAGATGAATTCTCATGAAGGCACCAAGCTATCCTCCTAGACCCATTCAATTGAGCACGACACCAATCCATGCTTCTCAATTCTAAGCTTCCAACCATAATGAGCCTAGATTTACAACGCCAACCACTAAACATCCTCCTCTTTCGCTTAATTCCACAAAGCGCCCTAAGTTGGCCATCCGTCTCAAGCAAACCATATTCAAGTGGGATAATGAAACTAAGAGTTAGAAGTTTTACCCACTCAAATGAGGGATTGGATGACAACCTAGGTGGAGGAGTTCCCAATGATCTTGACAAAGCATGCTCCACTCCCGTCCATCATCTTCTAGAGGTTTCCACCACTTGGCAAGGTTCTTCAAGCTCTACCTCTTGCCAAGTTTCCTCAAGTTCACACTCTTCTTCACCAAATTCTTCTATCTCTTCCCCATCACTCTCATCATAGATAGGAGGTTTAGTGAAGTCTACCTCATCATCAATTCCAAGCATATTGGGGAAGGACTTATCAAGCTCAAAAGGATCACATGTTGATTCGGAATCATCATAAATAGGAGGGCTTGTTGCATGGAACACTTCTTCCAATTCTCCAATCACATTGTGCCTTGGAGGTTGTGCACTCTCCTCCTCAACATCAACTTTAAACTCCATGGAAGATGGCTCTTCAATTTGTGCTTCCTCTATGTACTCAACATACCCTAAGGCTCCAACCACTACTTTCCTTGGTTCAATCATGTCTACCTTCTCCTCTTGTTACACTTCTTGCTTTAACTCCCCTTCTTCACCTTGGAGCTTCAAGTCCATTCCCTCACTAAGCTCCTTGGGTGCTTCTCCACATTCAACAATGGGAGTGCCTTGATCGCATAGGCTTAGGCGGGATGAGACTATGTTGCCAATGGCTTCTACCAAGATAGCCATTTTTGCTCTTAACTCCACAAACTTCTTTTCATCCTCCTCTTGTCGCCTTAAGATATGAGAATTAAGTTCTCTTAATTTCATCATGGAGGCTTCATTGGGAGGTGATGGTGGAAGAGAGGGTTCATTGTTTGAGGGAAGGTTGTTGTAATAGAAGGTGGTTTATATCGGTGAAATTCTTGAGGTGGTGTATGTGGCCTTTGTGGCTATTGGGAGTGTTGGTGTTGGAATGGTGGTAGTTCTAGATATGGTTAATATGGTGGTTGGTATGGTGGGTATGGGTTAGGGTCATATGGCGGTAAATGGTGGTAGAAGGCTTGTGAGTGTGGTTGAAGGTTATGTTGAGGGAAGGGGTCATAGGTATGTGGTGGTTGTGGTTGATAATCACAATAAGGGTCACCACACATATTAGATTCGTATGCATTAGGATTAGGAGTATACCCATAAGAGTTTGGAGGAGGTTGTTGCCAAGAAGGTTGCCCATAAGCTTGGGGTTCCTCCCATCTATGACTTCTAAATCCTTGATGCACATCCTCATTGAAGCTTCCATTTCCTATAACATAGTTTGAACTACACTCATAGCCAAAGGGGTGAGAATTCATGGTGACAAGAGAAAATAAAAACCAAAGCTAACAAGAAACAAAGAAAACAAAGTCCTACAACTAGCAAAAATCAACAAACAAACCAAAAATCAAGCTATTCACAATATATACAATAGCCAATAACATAGCACCATTGCAACTCCCCGACAACGGCGCCATTAATTTGACACGAAAATTGTTGTTGGTCTAGAATTTCTCTTGTAGAAATTAGAACTTCGTTGTAAGCATAGCTCCAAACCAACAAACAACTCTCACATCAAATTAAATTTTTTGAGTTGTCACAAGTACAAACCCCAATAAGAATTAACCGGAGTATTTGGACTCCGGGTCGTCTCACGAGGAATTGCAATGAAGTGTATGGTTATTGGCTATGAAGGGGGATAGGGGGTTTTGATTTGATATTGGGGGCAAGAAATTAAATGGGCAAGAAAAGTAAATCAAGTAAGCAATTAAAGAAAGCAAGTAATAAAGAGAGACAATCATGGCAAGGGTTGAGATCATAGGTTTTCTATCCTAGTCATACAATGATAATTCATCTTATCTAGTCAACTCCAACGTTGGAAGAAGGTGTAAGTTATCTTCCATGAGAGAATGTCAGACAAGACTACTCAATCATATCACAATAATAACAAGAATTTATCTCATTACGTCATCCTCGAAGATGGAAGAAGGTATCATATTATCTTCACACTCGAAGAAAGTCTAACAAGACTAGCTAATCTCAATCCAAATGTCCCAATCAACTCACTAATTGAATTAGCAAAAGATTAGAGTCAATGAAAATAATATTAACTAACAACTCTAGATCACCAACATGAGTTGGGTTTTCATGACTCATGATTGCCTAATTACTCTTTCCAAGCCAAGAATGCTTAAAGTCTACTCTAAAGCCCAACCAAGCAATTTGTCAAACACTTGGTGGGTACAAATGGAAAGCATGGTAAATGTGCAAGAATAGTAAAGTCTACCAACTACAATTTGCAAGGAAACAAGATCAACTACTCAAATCAACAATAAAAGAACATCAAACATTAAATTGCATTAAGAGTAAATCAAATCCAACAAGAGCATCCATGAACATAAGAGAGAAATTAACATGAAAACTAAGAGAATCAAGTAGTAGGAACAAGAAATCATAAAAGAAATAAGATGAAAACATGAAATTAGACCTAGATCTAAGATGGAAATATCCTAAGAACCCTAATTCTAGAGAGAAGAGGGAGCTTGTCTCTCTAGAAACTAACCTACATGATGCTAATCCTACAAACAATTGCTCCCCCATTGCTTGGGCTTCAATTCTGCATGAAATACACTCAGAAACAAGTTGGAATTCGGCCTGGTGAGCTCAGAAATCGCCCCCAGCGTTTTGCCTTTAAGTGTGTCACGTGCGGGTATCGGCACGTACGCGCCATGTGCGCGTGTGCGTCAATCGTCTAATTCCTTATCTGCGGGGATGCGTCATGTACGCGTGCACGTGCTTATGTGAAATCACTTTTTGCGCCTGCGCGCCTTGTAAGCGTGCGCGCCTTTCTATGCATTCCCAATCTTGGTTTCTTCATGCATTCTCCCCTTTGTATGCTTTTCTTCGTCATTTCTTCCATACAATACTTGCCTTATGAACCTGAAATCACTCAACAAATGCATCAAGGCATCAAATGGAATTTAAGTGAATCAAAATCACTAATTTAAGGGCTAAAAAGCATGTTTTTACACTTAAGCACAATTCCAGAGAGAATTACTAAACCATGCTATTTCATTGAATAAATGTGGGAAAAGGTGGTAAAATCCCATAAAATAGACATAAGATAAATCACGAAATTAGGGTTTATCAGTAGGCGCATGCGTCGCTGTGCAAATCTCCAAATTACGCGCACGCGTCAGAACGCGTCACTCCTCGCTGGTTATCTCCTTTAATTCTTGTGCTCCTTCCCTTTATGCAAGCTTCCTCTCCGTCCTCTAAGCCATTCCTGCCCTATATAGCCTGAAAACACTTAACACACAAATCACAACATCGAATGGTATAAAGGAGAATTAAAAATACACAATTTAAAGGCTTAGGAAGCAAGTTTTTAACCATAGAACCAAATTGGGAAGGAATTGTAAAATCATGCAAATTGTATGAATAAGTGTGCAAAGACTTGATAAAACCACTCAATTAAGCACAAGATAAACAATAAAATAGTTGTTTATCAATCTCTCCACACTTAAACATTAGCATGTCCTCATGCTAAGCTCAAGGAGATAGAAAGAATGAATGAGGGAAAGTAAGACTCATGCAATGCAATGCAACCTATGAATGCAACTATATGCTAAGATGTTTCTACCTACTTGGTTAAAAGTAAACAAGTTCTCCAAGAAAAATATAAATCAATTTCCACCAATTCAAATCATACAATAAAAGATAAATAAACTTGCAAAAAGATAGCTCATGAAAGCAGGGAACACATAATCAAGCATTGAACCCTCACTAGTAGTGTATATGCACTCTAATCGCTCAAGTGTCTAGGGTTAATCCACTCTACTCTTCTCTTGTCATGCTTTCTAAAACTTTGTTCTTCATCTAACCAGTCAACAAATATTTAGTGTAGAAATGCAAACATCATGAGGTCTTTTCAAGGTTGTAATGGGGCTAAGGTAAGGGTGAGGATATATGTAAGTCCAAGTGAGCTAAAATATGAATCTTTGACTAACCTAAGCTATCACCTAACATACACATATTCTACAAAGTTCTGAAATCTTGCTTAGTTACCCTTAATCTCACTTTTGTGTTTTTCACATACTCATGTATCAAATTTTCTTTAGTTTCACCACACATGCATTGATCTTTTATTAAACTTAACATTGGGGTAATTTTGTCCCTTATTTATTTATATTGTAATGAAGACTAGAAATTTTTTTTTATTTGAAAGCAAACATAACCCGTCAATGCATATGGTTTTTCTGGTTTCACATGAGTATGCACCCAAATTCCCAATATTTTTGTTAATAAAACATAACACTCTTTAGTATGTCCCCACACTTAGTTGGTACACCATCTCTATCTTAAGCTGACCAAAGATTTAAATAAGGTAATTAATTATTTTTCCGCTTAAGACTAGTGATGTGGTAAAATATAGAACAAATGGGGATTAAAAGCTCAAAGTGGTAAACAAGGGTAATTGAAATGGTAGGCTTATTTAGGATAAGTGAGCTAATAACAATTAGTGGCCTCAATCACATGTATGCATGAATATACACTAAACAATGGACATATAGAATGGAACAAAGCTACCATATAAATAAGCTCAAAATCTCACAGGTTGTGTGTTCTTAGCTATGAACCATGTTCCAAATTATAATCCTCAAACAAGTTTAACACAAATTTTCAATTTAAATTAGTGAAATCCTATAATATGGGGTCTTGAAAGAGAAACTCATCACTTCAACCAAGCAAGACATACATGCACGCGGTTATTATCATGCAAGCTATCCTATTTACAAAAGAAAAACTAAAATGTTGGTGTTAAGAGAGAGAAATTACCTCCGGAAGTCAGGTACTACCTCCCCATACTTAAGGCTTGGCACGGTCCTCCGTGCCATCAGTAAAGAGCAAGGCGGGGCTGGTAGTGTCACCTCTACTGTCGGGCTTGTCATGGCTCCCAGTGCTGGTAGGTGAAGTGGAGTCCGGGGTATCCTTCTCTTCTGGAGGTGGGTGAGCACTAGCAATGAGCTCCTTCATATAGGTGTATCGGCGCTTGTTACGGCGCTCCATTCACTCCATTTTCCGGTCTAACCTCTGGAGGATCTAAAGGAACAGCTGAGTAGTGGATGGTGTAGGAGGTGTGGGTGATGGCGGGGTGGATGTGGAAGGAGTATCTGAAGATGGGCTGGGATGTCGGCTGGAAGAGGTTCTGGGGGTCTGATGTACTTCCGTTCGCAACATACTGATCAGCTCTTGGGCTCATTTCCTTGGTATCCCCAGTGTTATAAGAGACTCCTGCTATAGAGACAAGATCCGACACTAAGGCTGGGAAGGGTAGGTTACCCACAATCTGTACGTGTCCCATGGCCTGCCGGATGTGTCTGGGTAAGTTGAGGGGCTGCTCTATAAGGATGCACCAGGTGAGGATAGCCATGTCTGCAGTGAAGGTGGACTCGTGAGTGCTCGGAAAAACATAGTGGGACATAATCTGTGCCCACACGCGAGCCTCTAAGGTGAGTGCAGGAGTTGAGATGCTCTTAGGTCGAGTCCTATGCTGTCCGTAGATCCACTTACTGCCAGGTTATGCTATGACGCCCAGGACGCAATTCCAGGTAAACTGGTATGTCTGGCGCTTGAAAGAGGCCTCTTGATAGGCGTCCCATCCCTCTGGGCTCGGTGGAAGATCCAACACTCACTGAATGGCTTCTTTGGAGACAGGTACTTGCCTCTGACGAACATAAACAGACTGCAGGGTAGGCGAGTGGAAGTTGGAGTAGAATTTGACTACCCATGATAAATTGGCCTCCCATAGCTGTCTTCTCAAGAATCCCCACTGTCTCTTCTAAATGTGGAGATCCACAAACTCAACAAAGTGGGTTGGAATAATGAGTACGTGCTCATTGTTGTAGTTTCGCTCAGCCAGGATGGGGAACATCTGCTCACAGTAACGGTTAGTGAACTGCGTAGAATCCCTACCAGGGAACGCCTTTTCCGCCTCATCAACTTTGATTATCCGCTTCACCCGCTTCGTGGGTGGCTTAACGCTAGTAGTGGGTTGTGCCTTAGCCACAGCTCTTTTAGTGCCTTTTCTTGTCGGTGTCTTGTCAATAGCCTTCTTTTTTCCTTTCTTGGTAACCATCCTAAGGAAGAAAGAAAGAGGAAAATGGTGAAATATAGATAGCGAAAACCGGAAGGAAGGAATTTCAAGTGATAATAAATGCCAAAGAAAAGAGAATAACTTAAGTACATGGTAGCTACAACATGTAGGTAAGACAACAATTAGAATCATAAAGGCAATTCATAACAAATAGATGCAAGAGGGTTTATGGCATGCAAGTAAGAGGCATGAAAAGCATAACTCAAGCATCAAATTGAACAAGAAGTATCACATGGAAGAAAAGGGTGAACATTTGTATGATGACAATTGTGAATGATAATCTCAAATACATGTGGATTACAAGTGTTGTGAAAAAGAGGCATTAAAGTATAAGAGTAAAATAAAATAGGATTCAAAATGCCATAAGAGCTTTTCACAAACACTTGGTGTGCAATGTGAAAATAGGAATGAAAATAATAAATCCAAATGTATATGAGAGCCAAAATTAAATGTCAATTGTCAAATCACTCCTTATAATATCCACAAGCTCAAGTATAATAAGGTACTACCCAAATAAAACTCCAATGCCAACATAAAAATGCATGGAAAAAGAGACCATAAATAACTAAGTATAAATTAAAATGTAGAAGAAAGAAAGAATAAATAAATGCAATAATTGAAAGAAGAATGAAAAAGTAGAGGAGAGGGGAGAAAGAAACCTGATGAAGAAGATGGAAAGAGGAGAAGAAGGAAGTATGAAGTAAGAGGTGAGAAGAGGAAAGGAAGAAAGAAGAAAGAAGAAGAAAGAATGAAGAAAATTAGAATTTGGGAGGGAGAAAACGGAAATTGGGTGGCGAATAGGTTTAAATGAGGCGGCGCAATTGACGCGCACGCGTACTCGATGCGTACACGTGGGTCGCGAGAAAAGGAAGAGGACGCGTAGGCGTCCGGCACGTGAACGCGTTCTCATGGTTTGTGCTAATCGCGCGAAGGCCACCGCGTGTATGCACAACTCTCTGTTTGCATAGCCTAGGAACTGGGATTCGCATATGACTCGCGCGCATCAAGCATGCACACGCGTGGATGGCGATGAGGCAAAGGTGATGCGCACACGTCAGAGATGCGTATCCGTGATGCAGTTTGTGCTTCTAGCACAATTCCAGCCCCAAACTATCACAAGTTTCTGTTCGAGAGCGTATTGACGCCGATTTCCTGATGCACGCGTGCGCGTCATGGACACGTACGTGTGGTTGGCCAAGATTGCAGGTGACGCGCACGCATGAGGTACGCGTGTGCGTGGGTTTGATTGTGCCCAAAGCACACTTCCAGCGCCACTCTTGCCCAACTCTCTGTTTACTTCCTTGGTGCTGCGAATTCTCGCATGACGTGTACGCGTCAGCAATGCTTTTGCGCGTCGAACACCCCCTTTTTTTTAATGCAGAATGTAGATAATTATGCAGAAATTAAGAATGAACACTAGAAAAAATAAAATAAAATAAAATTGGGAATGAAGAGGAACGATCATATCATGGTGGGTTGTCTCCCACCTAGCACTTTGCTTTTACGTCCTTAAGTTGGACGGTCCACAAGCTCAAGTCTGCTTCTGTCGGTGGATCCTCCAAGAGGAAGACCTCTAGCTCTTTATTGTCCTTCATTTTCTCACCATGATATAGCTTCAAGCGATGTCCATTGACCTTGATGAATTTGGAGCTTGAAGGATAACTCAGGTGGAAGACTCCGTATGGCTCTGCCTTCTCTACTCTATATGGGCCTTCCCATCTTGATCTCAACTTGCCTGGCATGAGCCTCAGCATTGAGTTGTAAAGGAGAACTAGCTCCCCAAGTCTAAATTCTCTCCTCTTGATGTGCTTGTCATGCACAGCCTTCATCTTCTCTTTGTATAGCCTGGAGTTATCATATGCTTCTAGGCGAAGGTTCTCTAATTCTTATAGTTGCAGCTTCCTTTCAGCTCCGGCCTTCTCAAATCCCATGTTGATTTCTCTTACCACCCAGAAAGCCTTGTGCTCTACCTCTACTGGGAGGTGATAGGCCTTTCCATAAACTAGGCGAAAGGGGCTCATCCCGATTGGTGTCTTGTACGCTGTCCGATATGCCGAAAGCGCATCTTGTAGCCTGGTGCTCCAGTCTTTTCTATGAGGCTTGACGATCTTCTCCAGGATACGCTTTATTTCTCTGTTAGACTCCTCGGCTTGTCCATTAGTCTGGGGGTGGTAAGCAGTCGCCACCTTGTGAACAAAGCCGTGTTTCTTTAGTAGACCTGCTAATCTCCTGTTACAAAAGTGAGTGCCTTGAACACTCACGATTGCTCGTGCTGATCCAAAGCGGCAGATAATATAATTTCTAACAAAAGAGACAATAGTGTTAGCATCATCAGATAGGGTAGGAATTGCTTCCACCCATTTGGAAACGTAATCAACAGCTAACAATACATATAAGAAACCATTAGAGTTTGGAAATGGACCCATGAAGTCAATGCCCCAAACATAAAACATTTCACAGAATAGCATAAGCTGTTGGGGCATCTCATCCCTCTTGGATATATTTCCAAACCTTTGGCATGGGGAACAAGATTTACAGAAGGTAGTAGCATCTTTAAAAAGAGTGGGTCACCAGAATCCACAGTCTAAAATTTTTCTAGCTGTTCTTTGAGGGCCAAAATGTCCACCACTCTCAGAAGAGTGGCAGGCCTCTAAAATTGACTTTCTGATTGAGGCACACACCTTCTAATTATCTGGTTAGCACCATACCTCCATAAATATAGGTCATCCCATATATAATATTTGGACTCGCTTTTCAGCTTGTCCCTTTGATGCTTGGTAAAATTAGGAGGGAAGGTATGACTGATGATGAGCGGATAATTTATACGCTTTTTGGCATTGTTTTTAGGTAGTTTTTAGTATGATCTAGTTACTTTTAGGGATGTTTTCATTAATTTTTATGTTAAATTCACATTTCTAGACTTTACTATGAGTTTGTGTGTTTTTCTGTAATTTCAGATATTTTTTGGTTGAAATAGAGGGACCTGAGCAAAACTCTGATAGGAGGCTGACAAAGGACTGCTGATGCTGTTGGAATCTGACCTCCCTGCACTCGAAATGGATTTTCTGGAGCTACAGAACTCCGAATGGCGCGCTCTCAACAGCGTTGGAAAGTAGACATCCAGAGCTTTCCAGCAATATATAATAATCCATACTTTATTCGGGAATTGATGACGTAAACTGGCGCTCAACGCCAGTTCCATGTTGTTGTCTGGAGTCAAACGCCAGAAACACGTCACGACCCGGAGTTGAACGCCCAAAACACGTTACAACTTGGCGTTCGACTCCAAGAGAAGCCTCAGCTCGTGGATAGATCAAGCTCAGCCCAAACATACACCAAGTGGGCCCCGGAAGTGGATTTATGCATCAATTACTTACTCCTGTAAACCCTAGTAGCTAGTCTAGTATAAATAGGACAATTTACTATTGTATTAGACATCTTTGGTCTCAGTTTTGTTTTATTCTTCATCTTAGGAGGCTATTGATCACGTTTTGGGGGGGGCTGGCCATTCGGCCATGCCTGAACCTTTCACTTATGTGTTTTCAACAGTGGAGTTTCTACACACCATAGATTAAGGGTGTGGAGCTCTGCTGTACCTCAAGTTTCAATACAATTACTACTATTTTCTATTCAATTCTCTTTATTCTTATTCTAAGATATTCGTTGCACCTCAACTTGATGAATGTGATGATCCATGACACTCATCATCATTCTCACCTATGAACGCGCGTGACTGACAACCACTTCCGTTCTACCTTAGACCGGGCGCATATCTCTTGGATTCCTTAATCAGAATCTTCGTGGTATAAGATAGAATTGATGGCGGCATTCATGGGAATCTGGAAGGTCTAACCTTGTCTGTGGTATTCCGAGTAGGATTCCGGGATTGAATGATTGTGACGAGCTTCAAACTCCTGAAGGCTGGGCGTTAGTGACAGACGCAAAAGAATCAAGGGATTCTGTTCCAACCTGATTGAGAACCGACAGATGATTAGCCGTGCTGTGACAGAGCATTTGGACCTTTTTCACTGAGAGGATGGGATGTAGCCATTGACAACGGTGATGCCCTACATACAGCTTGCCATGGAAAGGAGTAAGAAGGATTGGATGAAGCAGTAGAAAAGCAGTGATTCAGAAGGAGCACATCATCTTCATACGCCTATCTGAAATTCCCACCATGGAAATACATGAGTAACTTTATCTTTATTTTACGTTTATTATTTATTATTTATTTAAGAAAATTCATAATCAATTGATTAAATCTGCCTGATTGAGATTTACAAGATGACCATAGCTTGCTTCATACCAACAATCTCTGTGGGATCGACCCTTACTCACGTAAGGTTTATTACTTGGACGACCCAGTACACTTGCTGGTTAGTTGAACGGAGTTGTGACTACACATAGTAAAGAGCTATTATCTCGAATTAAATTTCATACAGGTATAAAGAGTACGAATCACAAATTCGTCCACCAAGTTTTTGGCGCCGTTGCCCGGGATTGTTGAGTTTGAACAACTGACAGTTCATCTTGTTGCTCAGATTAGGTAATTTTCTTTTCAAAATTTTTCAAAAATCTTTTTCAAAATTTTCTTTTCTTTTTCGTTTTTCCAAAAATATTTTCGAAAAAAAATTAATAAAAATCCAAAAAAAATTCATAAAATCATAAAAACCAAAAATATTTTGTGTTTCTTGTTTGAGTCTTGAGTCAATTTATAAGTTTGGTGTCAATTGCATGCCTTAAAAAAATTTTTTTCTTGCATATTTTCGAAAATTCCATGCATTCATGGTGTTCTTCATGATCTTCTAGTTGTTCTTGACAAGTCTTCTTGTTTGATCTTGATGTTTTCTTGCTTTGTGTTGTTTGTTGTTTTTCATATGCATTTTTCGTTTGTTAGAGTCCATGCATTAAAGATTTCTAAGTTTGGTGTCTTGCATGTTTTCTTTGCATTAAAAATTTTTCAAAAATATGTTCTTGATGTTCATCATGATCTTCAAAGTGTTCTTGGTGTTCATCTTGACATTCATAGTGTTCTTGCATGCATCATGTGTTTTGATCCAAAATTTTCATGTTTTGGGTCATTTTTATGTTTTTCTCCCTCATCATTAAAAATTCAAAAAAATTCAAAAAATATCTTTTCCTTAATTTTCTCCAAATTTTCGAAATTTTGGGTTGACTTGGTCAAAAAATTTTAAAAATTAGTTGTTTCTTACAAGTCAAGTCAAATTTTCAATTTTAAAAATCTTATCTTTTCAAAATCTTTTTCAAAAATCATATCTTTTTCATTTTTTTTCTATTTTTCGAAAATTTTGAAAATTATTTTTCAAAATCTCCTTTTCTTAACTTTATTTCATAATTTTCGAAAATCCACTAACAATTAATGTGATTGATTCAAAAATTTGAAGTTTGTTACTTTCTTGTTAAGAAAGGTTCAATCTTTAAATTCTAGAATCTTATCTTTTAGTTTCTTGTTAGTCAAGTAATTAATTTTAATTTTAAAATCAAATCCTTTTCAAAATATCTTTTTTATCTTTTTAATCTTATCTTTTTATCATATCTTTTTCAAAATTTTATCTTTTTCAAAAATTTGATTTCAAAATATCTTATCTAAACTTCTTATCTTCTTATCTTTTCAAATTTGATTTTAATATCTTTTTCAACCAACTAATTAACTTTTTGTTTGTTTCTTATCTTTTTCAAAACCACCTAACAACTTTTCCCTCTCTAATTTTCGAAAATATCTCATCCCTTTTTCAAAAAATTCTTTTTAATTAATTAATTATTTTAAATTTTAATTTTAATTATATCTTATCTTTAATTTTCGAAAATCACTAACTACTTTTTCAAAATTATTTTCGAAATCCTCTATCTCTCCTCTTCTTCTATTTAATTATTTATTTACTAATACTTCTCTTCACATCTCTTCATCTCCAATCACTGCCTCTATCCTCACCATTGTGATTGGATTCTCCACTTTTATTCCTTTCTTCTTCTACTAACAATAAGGAACCTCTTTACTGTGACATAGAGGATTCCTTTTTCTCTTCTTGTTCTCTTCTTCCCTATATGAGCAGGAACAAGGAAAAAGACATTCTTGTTGAAGCTGATCCTGAACCTGAAAGGACTCTGAAGAGAAAACTAAGAGAAGACAAAAGCTTCCACCTCTGAGTCATGGGAGATGGAGAGATTCATCTCAAGGGTCCATAGCTCAGTAAAAGAGCATTTGACTGCACATCAAGAGAGCATGAGAAATTCCCTCTTCAAGAAATCTCTGAGATACCTCAGGGGATACATGTTCCTCCACATAATTATTGAAAGCAACTAGGGATAGGAACACCAAAATCACTAGGGATCATGCAACAGAAGCAAGGAAGAGACATAAAGGAGCTCAAAAAGCACCATTGGACCTTCAAGAAGGCGCCACCCTCACTCAGGTGGACTCATTCCTTGTTCTTATTTTCTCTGCTTTTTCGGCTTTTATGCTTCATGTCTATCTATGTTTTGTGTCTCTACTTCATGATCATTAGTATGTAGTAACTATGTCTTAAGGCTATAGATAAATTCCATAAATCCTTCACCTCTCTTAAATGAAAAATGTTTTTAATTCAAAAGAACAAGAAGTACATGAGTTTCGAATTTATCCTTGAATTTAATTTAATTATATTGATGTGGTGACAATACTTTTTGTTCTCTGAATGAATGCTTGAACAGTGCATATTTTTTAGCTTGTTGTTTATGAATGTTAAAATTGTTGGCTCTTGAAAGAATGATGAATAAGAGAAATGTTATTGGTGATCTGAAAAATCATAAAATTGATTATTGAAGCAAGAAAAAGCAGTGAAAAAGCAAAAGCTTGTGCGGAAAAAAAAGGTGGCGAAAAAAATAGAAAGAAAAAGAAAAAAAAGCAAGCAGAAAAAGCCAATAGCCCTTAAAACCAAAAGGCAAGGGTAAAAAGGATCCAAGGCTTTGAGCATAAATGGATAGGAGGGCCCAAGAAAATAAAATCCAGGCCTAAGCGGCTAAATCAAGCTGTCCTAACCATGTGCTTGTGTCATGAAGGTCCAAGTGAAAAGCTTGAGACTGAGTGGTTAAAGTCGTGATCCAAAGCAAAAAGAGTGTGCTTAAGAGCTCTGGACACCTCTAACTGGGGACTCTAGCAAAGCTGAGTCACAATCTGAAAAGGTTCACCCAGTCATGTGTCTGTGGCATTTATGTATCCGGTGGTAATACTGGAAAACAAAGTGCTTAGGGCCACGGCCAAGACTCATAAGTAGCTGTGTTCAAGAATCAATATACTTAACTAGGAAAGTCAATAACACTATCCAAAATTCTAAGTTCCTAGAGAAGCCAATCATTCTAAACTTCAAAGGAAAAAGTGAGATGCCAAAACTGTTCAGAAGCAAAAAGCTACATGTCCCGCTCATCTAACAAGAATTAATATTCATTGATATTTTGGAATTTATAGTATATTCTCTTCTTTTTATCCTAATTGATTTTCAGTTGCTTGGGGACAAGCAACAATTTAAGTTTGGTGTTGTGATGAGCGGATAATTTATACGCTTTTTGGCATTGTTTTTAGGTAGTTTTTAGTATGATCTAGTTACTTTTAGGGATGTTTTCATTAGTTTTTATGTTAAATTCACATTTCTAGACTTTATGATGAGTTTGTGTGTTTTTCTGTAATTTCAAGTATTTTCTGGCTGAAATTGAGGGACCTGAGCAAAACTCTGATAAGAGGCTGACAAAGGACTCCTGATGCTGTTGGAATCTGACCTCCCTGCACTCGAAATAGATTTTCTGGAGCTACAGAACTCCGAATGGCACGCCTTTAATGGCGTTGGAAAGTAGACATCCAGAGCATTCCAGAAATATATAATAGTCCATATTTTATTCGGGAAATAACGACGTAAACGGGCACTCAACGCCAGTTCCATGTTGCTGTCTGGAGTCAAACGCCAGAAACACGTCACGACCCGGAAATGAACGCCCAAAACACGTTACAACTTGGCGTTCGACTCCAAGAGAAGCCTCAACTCGTGGATAGATCAAGCTCAGCCCAAACATACACCAAGTGGGCCCCGGAAGTGGATTTATGCATCAATTACTTACTCCTGTAAACCCTAGTAGCTAGTCTAGTATAAATAGGACAATTTACTATTGTATTAGACATCTTTGGTCTCAGTTTTGTTTTATTCTTCATCTTAGGAGGCTATTGATCACGTTTTGGGGGGGGGGGGGCTGGCCATTCGGCCATGCCTGAACCTTTCACTTATGTATTTTTAACGGTGGAGTTTCTACACACCATAGATTAAGGGTGTGGAGCTCTGCTGTACCTCAAGTTTCAATACAATTACTACTATTTTCTATTCAATTCTCTTTATTCCTATTCTAAGATATTCGTTGCACTTCAACTTGATGAATGTGATGATCCGTGACACTCATCATCATTCTCACCTATGAACGCGCGTGACTGACAGCCACTTCCGTTCTACCTTAGACCGGGCGCATATCTCTTGGATTCCATAATCAGAATCTTCGTGGTATAAGCTAGAATTGATGGCGGCATTCATGGGAATCCGGAAGGTCTAACCTTGTCTGTGGTATTTCGAGTAGGATTCCGGGATTGAATGACTGTGACGAGCTTCAAACTCCTGAAGGCTGGGCGTTAGTGACAGACGCAAAAGAATCAAGGGATTCTATTCCAACCTGATTGAGAACCGACAGATAATTAGCCGTGCTGTGACAGAGCATTTGGACCTTTTTCACTGAGAGGATGTGATGTAGCCATTGACAACGGTGATGCCCTATATACAGCTTGTCATGGAAAGGAGTAAGAAGGATTGGATGAAGCAGTAGGAAAGCAGAGATTCAGGAGGAGCACAGCATCTCCATACGCCTATCTGAAATTCCCACCATGGAAATACATGAGTAACTTTATCTTTATTTTACGTTTATTATTTATTATTTATTTAAGAAAATCCATAATCAATTGATTAAATCTGCCTGACTGAGATTTACAAGATGACCATAGCTTGCTTCATACCAACAATCTCTGTGGGATCGACCCTTACTCATGTAAGGTTTATTACTTGGACGACCCAGTACACTTGCTGGTTAGTTGAACAGAGTTGTGACCACACATAGTAAAGAGCTATTATCTCGAATTAAATTTCATAGAAGTACAAAGAGTACGAATCACAATTTCGTCCACCAACTGACTAGATAATTAGCTTTAGGTGCATACCAAGGAACTACTTCAGATATTGCGTGCAAGCTATCAAAAGGAAAAGCATCATTGATAGGAGTAGAGTCATTCTTAATGTGCTCAAGGTGACTCAAGTGGTCTGCCACTAAATTCTGGAAACCACTCCTATCCTTAATTTCTAAATCAAATTTTTGCAGCAACAATATCCAACGTATTAGCCTTGTTTTGGACTCTTTTTTAGCTAATAAATATTTTAGAGCTGCATGGTCTGAGTACACTACCACCTTAGTACCAAGTAAGTAGGCTCGGAATTTATCCAGAGCAAAAACAATAGCCAGAAGCTCTTTTTCAGTGGTAGTATAATTAGACTGAGCAGCGTCTAAGGTCTTAGAAGCATGATGATTAAGATTTTTGATGGTATAGAATTTGACAAATGAATTCTCGTTGCAAGTATAGTTTCTAAACCAACACTAATCCTTTCATACAAAAATTTGTTTGTCACAAGTACAAACCCCTAAAATCTATAAACCGAAGTATTGAACCTCGGGTCGTTCTCCCTAGGAATTGCAATAAAGTGTCCTTGTTATTGGTTATGGACTATGTTTGGGGTTTTTGAGATTTTAGACAAGAAATATAAATGGCAAAGAAAATAAACTAACAACTAGCAAAGCTCTTGGCAAGGAATGAGAATTAGAAGTTCTATCCTAGTTATCCTCCTTAATTGTGACCACAAATTGTTCATTGCTACCACTTAGTTAACCTCTAACCATGGAGAAAAGTCAAGTGGATGAATCAACTTGATTCCACAAGTCCTAGCCAACTCCCAAGGGAAAGACTAGCTTTAGTGGTATCCAAATCAATTAGCAACTTCTAATTATCAAGCAACAAAGGAATTAGATAACTGAAACGTCACTAATTACTCAACCAAAGCCAAGAGGAACAAAATCTAACTCATAACTAAAAGAGGCATTTCATCAAACACATAAAAAGCAATAAAGGTAAACAACATGATTTGCAAGAATTAGAGAGAGATCTAACTACAAAAGCAAGAGATTAACAATAGAAAGGCAAAACAATTATGAAACAATAAAGAACTCACTAATTGCATTGAAGAAGAAATGTAGATCTACAAAAGAGAGTTCATAAACTACAACTAACAATACAAAGAAATTACAAGGGAAGTAGAATGCTACAACTATAAGAGAACAATTAGGGATGAAAGAGGAAAATTAAGAGAGAAGAAGAAAAAGTAGATCTAGATCTAAGCCTAATCCTAATTCTAGAGAGAAGTGAGAGCTTCTCTCTCTAGAAACTAACTCTAACTATTTCTAAAACTAAACTATGACTAAAAGTTAAAAGTATTGAAAAGTATTTTGATTCCCCTTCAATTCTTGGCTTAAATAGCATCAGAAATGAGTTGGATTGGGCCCACAAGGCATTAGAATTCGCTGGCCACGAGTTGTATTAAGTGAATCATGTGCCACCATCAGTGCGTACGCGTATAGTGCGCGTGCGCACCCCTAGCCGTGATGCAACTATGACAAATTTTATATCATTTCAAAGTCCCAGATGTTAGATTTCCGACGCAACTAGAACCCAGTCATTTGGACCTCTGTAGCTCAAGTTATGATCGATTAAGTGTGAAGAGGTCGGCTTGACAGCTTTTGCGATTCCTTCATTTCTTCATGAATTCTCCATTTTTACATGCTTTTTCTTCATTCTCTCAATCCAATCTTTGCCTCCTAAACCTGAAATCACTTAGCAAACACATCAAGGCATCTAATGGAATCAAGGTGAAGTTAATTTAGCTATTTTAAGTCCCAAAAAGCATGTTCTCACTCTTAAGCACAATTAAAGGAGAATTTACAAAACCATGCTATTTCATTGAATAAATGTGGGTAAAAGGTGATAAAATCCCCTAAAATCAATACAAGATAAACCCTACAAATGGGGTTTATCAACCTCTCCACACTTAAACCAAGCATGTCCCCATGCTTAAACCAAGAGAGAACAAAGGGTATCAACATTTATTCAATGTAAATAAACTATATGCAACCTAAACTATATAAATGCAACTAAATGCAAAATGATTCTACCTACTTGGTTAAAAATAAATCAATCCTCCAAGAGCATGTATAAACGGGTAGGGCTAAGGTCATATGACGATTCATGAATCCTACCAATTTAAATATCAAAATAAAGTTCCAGTAGACTTGCAAGAAGAATGCTCATGAAAGCCGGGAATCAAGGAGTTGAGCATCGAAGCCTCACCGGAAGTGTTTGCACTCTAGTCGCTCAAGTGTATAGGGTCGATTCTCTCAATTCTCTCCTAATCATTGCTTTCCAAGATTTGTTTTTTATCTAACAATCAACATTTATTTCATGCAAGCTACATACTTGGTTAATAAACACTCTCACTAGCCTAAGCTAATCAAAGATCCAAACAAGGGACTTTTATTGTTTTTCGCTTTAGGCTTGTAATGTGCTAAAATAAAGAACAATTGGGTTAAGCGTAGGCTCAAAATTGGTTAACAATGGAGAGTAAAAGGTAGGCTATTTGGATAAGTGAGCTAATGAATTAATGGCCTCAATCATATAAGTGCATGAATACACAAAATAATGGACATAAAGAATCAAACAAATCGAAGATCACAATCATAGAAAGAGAATAATGCACACAAGAAGGGAAAATAAGTGGTTATAAGATGTAACCACACAATTAGGCTCAAATCTCACAAGCTTGTGTTCTTAGCTCAAAACACCATGTTCCAAAATGTATTCTTTGAAGCAAGTTCAACAAAAAGTTTTCAAATTGGTAGGTGATGAGCGGATAATTTATACCCTTTTTTGCATTGTTTTTAGTAGGATCTAGTTACTTTTAGGGACGTTTTTATTAGTTTTTATGCTAAATTCACATTTCTGGACTTTACTATGAGTTTGTATGTTTTTCTGTGATTTCAGGTAAATTCTGGCTGAAATTGAGGGACCTGAGCAAAACTCTGAAAAAAGGCTGACAAAGGACTGCTGATGCTGTTGGATTCCGACCTCGCTGCACTTGGAATAGATTTTCTGGAGCTACAGAACTCCAAATGGTACGCTCTCAATGGCGTTGGAAAGTAGACATTCAGGGCTTTCTAGCAATATATAATAGTCTATACTTTGTTCGAGGTTAGACGACGCAAACTGGCGCTCAATGCTAGTTCTACGCTGCATTCTGGAGTCAAACGCCAGAAACACGTCACGAACCAGAGTTGAACGCCAAAAACACGTTAAAAATTGGCGTTCAACTCTAAAAGAAGCCTCTGCACGTGGAAAGCTAAAGCTCAGCCCAAGCACACACCAAAGTGGGCCCCGGAAGTGGATTTCTGCATTTAAACCTACTTCTGTAAACCCTAGTAGCTAGTCTAGTATAAATAGAACATTTTACTATTGTATTTTCATCCTGGATTGTATTTTTGATCTTGTGATCACGTTTAAGGGGGCTGGCCTCTCAGCCATGCCTGAACCTTGTTCTTATGTATTTTCAACGGTAGAGTTTCTACACTCCATAGATTAAGGTGTGGAGCTCTGCTGTACCTCGAGTTTCAATGCAATTACTACTACTTTCTATTCAATTCAACTTATTCTTATTCTAAGATATTCGTTGCACTTCAACATGATGAATGTGATGATCCGTGACACTCATTATCATTCTCATATATGAACGTTTGCCTGACAACCACCTCCGATCTACATTAGACCGGGCGCATATCTCTTGGATTCTTGACCCACGACGCATGGTTGCCTCGCCTGAAAACCGAGCCTCTCATTCTGTGGAATCAAAGTCTTCGTGGTATAAGCTAGAATTGATGGCAGCATTCATGAGAATCCGGAAAGTCTAAACCTTTTCTGTGGTATTCCGAGTAGGATTCAAGGATCGAATGACTGTGACGAGTTTCAAACTCGCGATTACTGGGCGTAGTGACAGACGCAAAAGGATAGAAGATCCTATTCTGGTATGATCGAGAACCGACAGATGATTAGCCGTGCTGTGACAGAGCATTTTGAACCATTTTCACTGAGAGGACGGGATGTAGCCATTGACAACGGTGATGCCCAACATACAGCTTGCCATGGAAAGGAGTAAGAAGGATTGAAGGAAAGCATTAGGAAAGCAGAGATCCAACAGGGACAAAGCATCTCCATACACTTATCTAAAATTCTCACCAATGATTTACATAAGTATCTTTATCTTTATTTTCTGTTTATTTATTATTATTATTCGAAAACTCCATAACCATTTATCATCCGCCTAACTGAGATTTACAAGATGACCATAGCTTGCTTCATACCAACAATCTCCATGGGATCGACCCTTACTCAAGTAAGGTATTACTTGGACGACCCAGTGCACTTGCTGGTCAATTACACGGAGTTGTGACAAATTATGAATTAAGATTAGAGCACCAAGTTTTTGGAGCCATTACCAGATATCACAATTTTGCGTACCAAGTTTCTAGTGCCGTTGCCGGGGATTGTTCGAGTGTGGACAACTGACGGTTCATCTTGTTGCTCAGATTAGGTAATTTACTCTTTGTTTTATTTTCAAAAAAATTTTCAAAAATCCTTCAAAATTTTTCTCATCTATTTTCCAAAATTATTCTAAATTTTTAAGAATGAATTTTAGTGTTTCATGAAAAATGTTGAAGCCTGGCTGGTTGTAAAGCCATGTCTAAATTCTTTTGGACTGAGGCTTCCAAACCAATATCACAAGAGCAAGCTAGCTGTTCCTAATCCACCTGCTGTTGTATGACTGATTTGTATTCTAAAGCTTGGCTGGCCATTGGCCATGTCTAGTGATTTGGACCGGACCTTTCACAAAAGCTTGGCTGGCTAGTAAGCCATGTCTAATTCCTGGACTGAAGCTTTAGACTAACATTGCATGATTCCTGAAATTCATATTAAAAATTTTGAATTTCTTATTTTCTTTTTCTTATATGTTTTTCGAAAAAATAAAATAAAATACAAAAAATTTAGAAAATCATAAAAATCAAAAATATTTTATGTTGTTTGTTTGAGTCTTGAGTAAATTTTTAAGTTTGGTGTCAATTGCATATTTTTTATTTTTCTAAAAAATTTTCGAAAAGTCATGCATTCATAGTGTTCTTCATGATCTTCAAGTTGTTCTTGGTAAGTCTTCTTATTTGATCTTGATGTTTTCTTGTTTTGTGTCTTTTGTTGTTTTTCATGTGCATTTTTGCATTCATAGTGTCTAAGTATTAAAATTTTCTAAGTTTGGTGTCTTGTATGTTTTCTTTGTATCAAAAATTTTTCAAAAATATGTTCTTGATGTTCATCATGATCTTCAAAGTGTTCTTGATGTTCATCTTGACATTCATAGTGTTCTTGCATGCATCATTGGTTTTGATCCAAAATTTTCATGTTTTGGGTCATTTTTATGTTTTTCTCTCTCATCATTAAAAATTCAAAAATCAAAAAAATATCTTTTCCTTTTTTCTCTCATAATTTTTGAAATTTTGGGTTGACTAAGTCAAAAAATTTTTAATTTTAGTTATTTCTTGTTAGTCAAGTCAAAATTTCAATTTTAAAAATCTTATCTTTTCAAAACTTTTTCAAAAATCAATTCTTTTTCATTTTTTTACTATTTTTCGAAAATTTAAAAATATTTTTCAAAATCTTTTTCCTATTTTTACATCATATTTTCGAAAATTACATCAACAATTAATGTTTTGATTCAAAAATTCCAAGTTTGTTACTTTCTTGTTAATAAAGATTCAAACTTTAAATTCTAGAATCATATCTTGTGGTTTCTTGTGAGTCAAGTCATTAATTGTGATTCTAAAAATCAAATCTTTTTCAAAACTAATTTTAATCATATCTTTTTAAAACCATATCTTTTCAAAATCATATCTTTTCAATCATATATTTTTATATATATCTTTTTCAAATAATATCTTTTTAATCATATCTTTTTTTTATCATATCTTTTTAAAACCATATCTTTTCAAAATCATATCTTTTTAATCTTATCTTTTCAAACATATCCTTTTTCTAACTTCTTATCTTTTCAAAATTAAATTAAAAAACTTTTTCAAAATCATCTAACTATTTTTTTTAATTTTTATTTTCAAAAATTTACTAACCAATTTTTCAAATAAATAAATAAATAAATAAATAATTTTCAAAATTCTCTCCCTCTCATCTCTATTTCTAATTATTTTATTTATCTACTAACAATTTTCTATTAAAAAAAAAATTTCGAACCCTCTCCCTCTTTTTATGTTCGAATTTTTGTCTTCTACTCTTCTTCCCTTCCATTCACATAAAGGAACCTCTATACTGTGGTAAAGAGGTTCCCTATTATTATTTTTTGTTCCCTTCTTTTTCATATGAGCAGGAGCAAGGACAAGAACATTCTTGTTGAAGCAAGATCCTGAACCTGAAAGGACTCTGAAGAAGAAACTGAGAGAAGCTAAAATACAACAATCCAGAGAAAACCTTACAGAAATTTTTGAAAAAGAAGAGGAGATGGCAGACAAGTCAAGGAAAGAAGTTTATGGATTGGTAGAGGACATGTTAGTGAAGGTTAAAGGCCTTCACATCCCTGCTGATTTCATAATCCTAGACACTGGGAAGGATGAGGATGATGGCATCATCCTTGGAAGACCCTTCCTAGCCACAGCAAGAGCTGTGATTGATGTTGACAGAGGAGAGCTAGTCCTTCAATTGAATGGGGACCACCTTGTGTTTAAAGCACAAAGATCTTCCTCTGTAACCATGGAGAGGAAGCATGAAAAGCTTCTCTCAATACAGAGCCAAACAAAGCCCCCACAATCAAATTCTAAGTTTGGTGTTGGGAGGCCACAACCAAACTCTAAGTTTGGTGTTGAGAAGCCCCCACATTCAAACTCTAAGTTTGGTGTTGGGAGGCCCTCATCATGCTATGAACATCTGTGAAGCTCCGTAAGAGCCCACTGTCAAGCTATTGACATTAAAGAAGCGTTTGTTGGGAGGCAACCCAATTTTTATTTATCTAATTTTATTTTTATTTTATTGTTCTTTTATGTTTTATTAGGTTCATGATCATGTGGAGTCACATAATAAATACAATAATTAAAAACAGAATCAAAAACAACAAAAGAAAAATCACACCCTGGAGGAAGGACTTACTGGTGTTTAAATGCCAGTAAGGAGCATCTAGCTAGCGTTCAACGCCAGAACAGAGCATGGATCTGGCGTTGAACGCCAGAAACAAGCATGGAACTGGCGTTCAACGCCAGAAACATGCTGTAATTGGGCATTGAACGCCCAAAACAAGCATCAATCTGGCGTTTAAACGATAGAATTGCATGCAAATATGTTTTACACACCTAATTGGTGCAGGGATGTAAATCCTTGACACCTTAGGATCTGTGGATCCCACAGGATCCCCACCTACCTCAATTCACCTTCTCTCTTCTTCACCACTCACATCCATCCGTCTCTCCTCCATATCTTCTTCTCCTTCTTCTATTCTTTCTTCTTTTGCTCGAGGGCGAGCAACATTCTAAGTTTGGTGTGGTAAAAGCATAGCTTTTTTGCTTTTCCATAACCATTGATGGCACCTAAGGCCAAAGAAACCTCAAAAAAAAAGAAGAGAAAAGAAAAGACAATTGCTTCCACCTCCGAGTCATAGGAGATGGAGAGATTCATCTCAAGGATCCATAGCTCAGTAGTAGAGCATTTGACTGCAAATCAAGAGATCCCTGAGACACATCAGGGGATACATTTTTCTCCACAATTATTGGGAGCAACTAAGGATAGGAATACCAAAATCACTAGAGATCAAGCAACAAAGGCAAGGAAGAGACATAGAGAAGCTCAAAAAGCACCATTAGTCCTTCAAGAAGGTGCCACCCTCACTAAGGTGGACTCATTTCTTAACTTCCTTGTTCTTAATTCTCTTTTTTTCAATTTTATGCTATATGTTTATTTATGTTTTGTGTCTCTATTTCATGATCATTAGTATTTAGTAGCTATGTCTTAAGGCTATGAATAATTCCATAAATCCTTCACCTCTCTTAAATGAAAAATGTTTTTAATTCAAAAGAACAAGAAGTACATGAGTTTCAAAATTATCCTTGAAATTAGTATAAATTATATTGATGTGGTGACAATACTTTCTGTTTTCTGAATGAATGCTTGAACAGTGCATATTTTTTATCTTGTTGTTTATGAATGTTAAAATTGTTGGCTCTTGAAAGAATGATGAACAAGGAGAAATGTTATTGACAATCTGAAAAATCAAAAAAATTGATTCTTGAAGCAAGAAAAAGCAGTGAAAAAAAAAGAGAAAAAAAAGATTAAAAAATGGCAAAAAAAATAGAAAGAAAAAGAAAAAGCAAGTAGAAAAAGCCAATAGCCCTTAAAACCAAAAGGCAAGGGTAATAAGAAGGATCCAAGGCTTTGAGCATCAGTGGATAGGAGGGCCTAAAGGAATAAAATCCTGGCCTAAGCGGCTAAACCAAGCTGTCCCTAACCATGTGCTTGTAGCGTGAAGGTGTCAAGTAAAAAGCTTAAGACTGAGCGGTTAAAGTCATGATCCAAAGCAAAAAGAGTGTGCTTAAGAACCCTGGACACCTCTAATTGGGGACCCTAGCAAAGCTGAGTCACAATCTGAAAAGGTTCACCCAGTTATGTGTCTGTGGCATGTATGTATCTGGTGGTAATACTGGAAAACAGAGTGCTTTGGGCCACGGCCAAGACTCAAAAGTAACTGTGTTCAAGAATCAACATACTTAACTAAGAGAGTCAATAACACTATCTGAAATTCTAAGTTCCTATAGATGTCAATCATTCTAAACTTCAAAGGATAAAGTGAGATGCCAAAACTGTTCAGAAAAAAAAGCTACAAGTCCCGCTCATCTAACTAGAATTAATATTCATTGATATTCTTGAATTTATAGTATATTCTCTTCTTTTTATCCTATTTGATTTTCAGTCGCTTGGGGACAAGCAACAATTTAAGTTTGGTGTTGTGATGAGGGGATAATTTATACCCTTTTTTGCATTATTTTTAGTATGTTTTTAGTAGGATCTAGTTACTTTTAGGGATGTTTTTATTATTTTTTATGCTAAATTCACATTTCTGGACTTTACTATGAGTTTTTATATTTTTCTGTGATTTCAGGTAAATTCTGGCTGAAATTGAGGGACCTGAGCAAAACAATGAAAAAAGGCTGACAAAGGACTACTGATGTTGTTGGATTCTGACCTCTCTGCACTCGGAATGGATTTTCTGGAGCTACAGAACTCCAAATGGCACGCTCTCAACGGCGTTGGAAATTAAACATCCAGGGCTTTTCAGCAATATATAATAGTCCATACTTTTTTCGAGGTTAGACGATGCAAACTGGCGCTCAACGCTAGTTCTATGCTGCATTCAGGAGTCAAACGCCAGAAACACGTCACAAACCAGAGTTGAACGCCAAAAACACGTTACAACTTGGCGTTCAACTCCAAAAGGAGCCTCTACACGTGGAAAGCTAAAGCTCAGCCCAAGCACACACCAAAGTGGGCCCCGAAAGTGGATTTCTTCATTTAAACCTACTTCTGTAAACCCTAGTAGCTAGTCTAGTATAAATAGAACATTTTACTATTGTATTTTCATCCTGGATTGTATTTTTAATCCTGTGATCACGTTTAAGGGGCTGGTCTCTCGGCCATGCCTAAACCTTGTTCTTATGTATTTGGTCGGCCGAAATTGTGAACTATACTTTTTCACAACTCTCATAATCCCTGGTAATGGCTCCAAAAACTTGGTGCGCTCAATACCATGGCATTACACAACTTCGCACAACTAACCAGCAAGTGCACTGGGTCGTCCAAGTAATAAACCTTACGTGAGTAAGGGTCGATCCCACGGAGATTGTTAGTATTGAAGCAAGCTATGGTCATCTTGTAAATCTTAGTCAGGCAAACTCAGATATATATGGTGATGAACGAAAATAACATAAAAGATAAAGATAGTGATACTTATGTAATTCATTGGTAGGAGCTTCAGATAAGCGCATGAAGATGCCTTCCCTTCCGTCTCTCTGCTTTCCTACTGTCTTCATCCAACCCTTCTTACTCCTTTCCATGGCAAGCTCGTATAGGGTCTCACTGTTGTCAGCAGCTACCTCCCATCCTCGCAGTGAAAGCTAATGCTCAATACTCTGTCACAGTACGGCCAATCACCGGTTCGGTTCCCTCCCCTACCGGAATAGAATAACTCTTTTGCGTCTGTCACTAACGCCCAGTAGGTTACAGGTTTGAAGCACATCACAGTCATTCAATCATTGAATCCTACTCAGAATACCACAGACAAGGTTAGACCTTCCGGATTCTCTTGAATGCTGCCATCAGTTCTTGCCTATACCACGAAGACTCTGATCTCACGGAATGGCTGGCTCGTTTGTCAGGCGAGCACTCGGTTGTCAGGCGATCAACCATGCATCGTGCAATCAGGAATCCAAGAGATATTCACTAAGCCTCAGATGCTTGTAGAACAAGAATGGTTGTCAGTCACCTTGTTCATGGGTGAGAATGGTGATGGGCGTCAATCATCACCTTCATCATGTTGAAGAACAAGTGATATCTTGGATAAAGAACAAGCAGAATTTGAATGGAAGAACAATAGTAATTGCATTAATACTCGAGGTACAGCAGAGCTCCACACCTTAATCTATGGTGTGTAGAAACTCCACCGTTGAAAATACATAAGCATAAGGTCTAGGCATGGCCGAATGGCCAGCCTCCCAATGATCTAAGAACTAAAATGTCCAAAGATGATCTAGAGATCTAAAAGTGATCAAAAGATTTCTATACAATAGTAAAAGGTCCTACTTATAGAAAACTAGTAGCCTAAGGTGTACAGAAATGAGTAAATGACATAAAAATCCACTTCCGGGCCCACTTGGTGTGTGCTTGGGCTGAGCAATGAAGGAATTTCGTGTAGAGACCTTTTCTGGAGTTAAACGCCAGCTCTCATGCCAGTTTGGGCGTTTAACTCCAAATTTTATGCCAGTTCCGGCGTTTAACGCTGGAATTTCTGTAGGTGACTTTGAGCGCCGGTTTGGGCCATCAAATCTTGGGCAAAGTATGGACTATTATATATTGCTGGAAAGCCCAGGATGTCTAATTTCCAACGCCGTTGAGAGCGCGCCAATTGGGCTTCTGTAGCTCCAGAAAATCCACTTCGAGTGCAGGGAGGTCAGAATCCAACAGCATCTGTAGTCCTTTTTAGTCTCTGAATCAGATTTTTGCTCAGGTCCCTCAATTTCAGCCAGAAAATACCTGAAATCACAGAAAAACACACAAACTCATAGTAAAGTCCAGAAAAGTGAATTTTAATTAAAAACTAATAAAAATATACTAAAAACTAACTATATCATATCAAAAACATACTAAAAACAATGCCAAAAAGTATACAAATTATCCGCTCATCACAACACCAAACTTAAATTGTTGCTTGTCCTCAAGCAACTGAAAATCAAATAAGATAAAAAGAAGAGAATATGCAATGAATTCCAAAAACATCTGTGAAGATCAGTATTAATCAGATGAGCGGGGCTTTTAACTTTTTGCCTCCGAACAGTTTTGGCATCTCACTCTATCCTTTGAAATCCAGAATAGTTGGCTTCTTTAGGAACTTAGAATCCAGATAGTGTTAATGATTCTCTTAGTAAAGTATGATGATTCTTGAACATAGCTATTTATTGAGTCTTGGCTGTGGCCCAAAGCACTCTGTCTTCCAGTATTACCACCGGATACATACATGCCACAGACACATAATTGGGTGAACCTTTTCAGATTGTGACTCAGCTTTGCTAAAGTCCCCAATTAGAGGTGTCCAGGGTTCTTAAGCACACTCTTGTTGCCTTGGATCACAACTCTTATTCCTTTCTCTTTTTCTTTTCTTTTTTCGAAATTTTTTTTTTTCGTTTTTTTTTTTTGAAATGCTTTTTCTTGCTTCAAGAATCATTTTATTGATTTTTCAGATCCTCAGTAACATGTCTCCTTTTTCATCATTCTTTCAAGAGCCAACATTCATGAACCACAAATTCAAAAGACATATGCACTGTTTAAGCATACATTCAGAGAACAAAAATATTGCCACCACATCAAAATAATTAAACTCTTATAAAATTCAAAATTCATGCAATTCTTTCTTTTATCAATTAGGCACGTTTTTATTGAAGAAAGGTGATGGATTCATAGGACATTCATAACTTTAAGGCATAGACACTAAGACACTAATGATCACAAGACACACACATGGATAAACATAAGCATTAAAATTCGAAAAACAGAAGAACAATAACAAGGAAATCAAAGAACGGGTCCACCTTAGTGATGGCGGCTCTTTCTTGCTCTTGAAGATCCTATGGAGTGCTTGAGCTCCTCAATGTCTCTTCCTTGTCTTTGTTGCTCCTCCCTCATGATTCTTTGATCTTCTCTAATTTCATGAAGGATGATGGAGTGTTCTTGATGCTCCACCCTCAGTTGTCCCATGTTGGAACTTAGTTCTCCTAGGGAGGTGTTTAGTTGCTCCCAATAGTTTTGTGGAGGAAAATTCATCCCTTGAGGAATCTCAGGGATCTCATGATGAGTGGGATCTCTTGTGTACTCCATCCTTTTCTTGGTGATGGGCTTGTCCTCATCAATGGGAATGTCTCCCTCTATGTCAACTCCAACTGAATAACAGAGGTGACAAATGAGATGAGGAAAGGCTAACCTTGCCAAGGTGGAGGTCTTGTCCGCCACCTTATAGAGTTCTTGGGCTATAACCTCATGGACCTCTATTTCTTCTCCAATCATGATACTATGGATCATGATGGCCCGGTCTATGGTAACTTCGGACCGGTTGCTAGTGGGGATGATTGAGCGTTGTATGAACTCTAACCATCCTCTAGCCACGGGCTTGAGGTCATGCCTTCTCAATTGGACCGGCTTTCCTCTTGAATCTTGCTTCCATTGTGCGCCCTCTTCACATATGACTGTGAGGACTTGGTCCAACCTTTGATCAAAGTTGACCCTTCTAGTGTAAGGATGCTCATCTCCTTGCATCATAGGCAAGTTGAACGCCACCCTCACACTCTCCGGACTAAAATCCAAGTATTTCCCCCGAACCATAGTGAGATAATTCTTTGGATTCGGGTTCACACTTTGGTCATGGTTCTTTGTGATCCATGCATTGGCATAGAACTCTTGAACCATCAAGATTCCGACTTGTTGAATGGGGTTGGTAAGTACTTCCCAACCTCTTCTTCGGATCTCATGGCGGATCTCCGGATATTCACCCTTTTTGAGTGAAAAGGGGACCTCGGAGATCACCTTCTTCAAGGCCACAACTTCATAGAAGTGGTCTTGATGCACCTTTGAGAGGAATCTATCCATCTCCCATGACTCGGAGGTGGAAGCCTTTGCCTTCCCTTTCCTCTTTCTAGAGGTTTCTCCGGCCTTTGGTGCCATAATGGTTATGAAAAAGCAACGCTTTTACCACACCAAACTTAAAATGGTTGCTCGTCCTCGAGCAAAAGAAGAAAGAAGAGAGTGGAAGAAGAAGAAATGAAGAAGAGGGAGATGGAAGTGTGTTCGGCCATGAGGGGTGGGTTTTGGGAGGAAAAGTGGTTTGAATTTGAAGGGTGAGGTTGGTGGGGATTTATGAAGGATGGATGTGAGTGGTGAAGAGAAAGATGGGATTTGATAGGTGAGGGGTTTTTGGGGAAGAGGTGTTGAGGTGATTGGTGAATGGGGGAAGAAGAGAGAGAGTGATGGTAGGGTCCTGTGGGGTCCACAGATCCTGTAGTGTCAAGGAAAAGTCATCCTTGCACCAAATGTTGCTCAAAATCACGTTTTGAGCCATTTCTGGCGTTAAACGCCGGGCTGGTGCCCATTCCTGGCGTTTAACGCCAGGTTGTTGCCCTTTTCTGGCGTTTAACGCCAGTCTGGTGCCCCTTTCTGGCGTTAAACGCCCAGAATGGTGCCAGACTGGGCGTTAAACGCCCAACTGCTAGGCTTACTGGCGTTTAAACGCCAGCAGCTTCTTCCTCCAGGGTGTGCTATTTTTCTTCCTGTTTTTCATTCTGTTTTTGCTTTTTTTCATTGTTTTTGTGACTTTTTATGATCATCAACCTACAAAAAAGATAAAATAACAAAAGAAAATAATTAATTATAAAACATTGGGTTGCCTCCCAACAAGCGCTTCTTTAATGTCATTAGCTTGACAGAGGGCTCTCATGGAGCCTCAGAAATGCTCAGAACCGTGTTGGAACCTCCCAACACCAAACTTAGAGTTTGAATGTGGGGGTTCAACACCAAACTTAGAGTTTGGTTGTAGCCTCCCAACACCAAACTTAGAGTTTGACTGTGGGGGCTCTGTTTGGCTCTGTTTTGAGAGGAGCTCTTCATGCTTCCTCTCCATGATGACAGAGGGATATCCTTGGGCCTTAAATACCAAGGATTTTTCATTCACTTGAATGATTAGCTCTCCTCTGTCAACATCAATTACAGCCTTTGCTGTGGCTAGGAAGGGTCTGCCAAGGATGATGGATTCATCCATGCACTTCCCAGTCTCTAGGACTATGAAATCAGTAGGAATGTACTGGTCTTCAACTTTAACCAGAACATCCTCTACAAGTCCATGGGCTTGTTTTCTTGAGTTGTCTGCCATCTCTAATGAGATTCTTGCAGCTTGCACCTCCAAGATCCCTAATTTCTCCATTACAGAGAGGGGCATGAGGTTCACACTTGACCCTAAGTCACACAAGGCCTTCTTGAAGGTCATGGTGCCTATGGTACAAGGTATAGAAAACTTCCCAGGATCCTGCCTCTTTTGAGGCAGTTTCTGCCTAGACAAGTCATCCAGTTCTTTGGTGAGCAAGGGTGGTTCATCCTCCCAAGTCTCATTTCCAAATAACTTGTCATTCAGTTTCATGATTGCTCCAAGGTATTTAGCAACTTGCTCTTCAGTGACATACTCATCCTCTTCAGAGGAAGAATATTAATCAGAGCTCATGAATGGCAGAAGTAGGTCCAATGGGATCTCTATGGTCTCAATTTGAGCCTCAGATTCCCATTGTTCCTCATTGGGGAACTCATTGGAGGTTAGTGCACGCCCACTGAGGTCTTCCTCAGTGGCGTCCTCCTCCTCTCTTTCCTCCCAGAATTCGGCCATGTTAATGGCTTTGCACTCTCCTTTTGGATTTTCTTCTGTATTACTTGGGAGAGTACTAGGAGGGAGTTCAGTAACTTTCTTGCTCAGCTGACCCACTTGTCCTTCCAAATTTCTGATGGAGGACCTTGTTTCATTCATGAAACTTTGAGTGGTCTTTATTAGATCAGAGACCATTGTTGCTAAGTCAGAAGTATTCTGCTTAGAACTCTCTATCTGTTGCTGAGAAGATGATGGAAAAGGCTTGTTATTGCTAAACCTGTTTCTTCCACCATTATTGTTATTGAAACCTTGTTGAGGTCTCTCTTGATTCTTCCATGAGAGATTTGGGTGATTTCTCCATGAAGAATTGTAGGTATTTCCATAGGGTTCTCCTAGGTAATTCACCTCTTCCATGGAAGGGTTCTCAGGATCATAAGCTTCTTCCTCAGATGAAGCATCCTTAGTACTGTTTGGTGCATTTTGCATTCCAGACAGACTTTGAGAAATTAAATTGACTTGTTGAGTCAATATCTTGTTCTGAGCCAATATGGCATTCAGAGTGTCAATCTCAAGAACTCCTTTCTTCTGACTAGTCCCATTGTTCACAGGATTCCTTTCAGAAGTGTACATGAATTGGTTATTTGCAACCATTTCAATTAATTCTTGAGCTTCTGCAGGCGTCTTCTTCAGATGAAGAGATCCTCCAGCAGAGCTATCCAAGGACATCTTGGATAGTTCAGAGAGACCATCATAGAAAATACCTATGATGCTCCATTCAGAAAGCATGTCCGAGGGACATCTCTGATTAATTGTTTGTATCTTTCCCAAGCTTCATAGAGGGATTCTCCATCCTTCTGTCTGAAGGTTTGGACTTCCACTCTAAGCTTACTCCATCTTTGTGGTGGAAAGAACTTTGCCAAGAAGGCATTGACTAGCTTTTCCCAAGAGTCCAGGCTTTCTTTAGGTTGAGAATCCAACCATATTCTAGCTCTGTCTCTTACAGCAAAAGGGAATAGCATCAGTCTATAGACCTCAGGGTTAACCCCATTAGTCTTGACTGTGTCACAGATTTGCAAGAATTCAGCTAAAAACTGATGAGGATCTTCCATTGGAAGTCCATGGAACTTGCAATTCTGTTGCATTAGAGAAACTAATTGAGGCTTAAGCTCAAAGTTGTTTGCTCCAATGGCAGGGATAGAGATGCTTCTCCCATAGAAGTCGGGAGTAGGTGCAGTAAAGTCACCCAGCACCTTCCTTGCATTGTTGGCATTGTTGTTGTTTTCGGCTGCCATGGGTTCTTCTTCCTTGAAGAATTCGGTCAGGTCCTCTAAAGAGAGTTGTGCTTTGGCTTCTCTTAGCTTTCTCTTCAAGGTCCTTTCGGGTTCAGGATCAGCTTTAACAAGAATGCCTTTATCTCTGCTCCTGCTCATATGAAAGAGAAGAGAAAAAGAAAATGTGGAATCCTCTATGTCACAGTATAGAGATTCCTTGAAATGTCAGAGGAAAAGAGAATTAGTAAGAAGAAGGAGAAGGAAAATTCGAACTTCAATTGGATAATGTTCGAATTGTGCATTTAGAAGGAGTAGTACTCCATAAATAGAAGGATGTGAGAAGGAGGGAAGAGGATTTTCGAAAATTCAATTAAAAGATTTTGAAAACATTTTGAAAATTTGATTGATAATTTTCGAAAATTGAAAGTGAAAAAGAAATCAGGTGATTTTTAAAAAAGATTTTGAAATTAGAAATTAAAAAGATTTGATTGAAAACTATTTTGAAAAAAGATGAGGTTAAAAAGATTTAATTGAAAAGTTATGGTTTTAAAAAGATGTGATTGAGAAGATATGATTTGAAAACAATTTTAAAGGATATGATTTGAAAACAATTTGAAAAGATATGATTTTAAAAATTAGTGACTTGCCTAACAAGAAAAGATATGATTCAAACATAAAACCTTCCTTAATAGAAAAGGCAAAAAAATGTTCAATCAAATCATTAATTGTTAGTAAGTATCTTTGAAAAAGGAAAGAAATTGACTTTGAAAACATTTGATTGAGAAGATATGATTTGAAAAAGATTTGGTTTTGAAAAACTTTGAAAACTTGAAAAAAAAATTGATTTGAAAACAAAATTCTCCCCCTAGCACCATCCTGGCGTTAAACGCCCAGAATGGTATACATTCTGGCGTTTAACGCCCAAAATGCTACCTCTTTGGGCGTTAAACGCCCAACCAGGTGCCCTGGCTGGCGTTTAAACGCCAGTCTGCCTTCTTCACTGGGCATTTTTGAATGCTCAGCTTTTTCTGTATAATTCCTCTGCAGTGTGTTCTGAATCTTCAATCCCTTGTATCATTGACTTGAAAAGACACAAATTAAAAATATTTTTGGATTTTTAATAATTAAAATGCAACAAGAATCAAATAACAATGCATGCAAGACACCAAACTTAGCAGTTTGTATACTACTGACACTAATGAGACACATGAACACTCAAGTCAATAGAAATTAAAGATTAAAACAAGAAATATATGCATGGATTCGAAAAATGTAACAAAAACATGCATTTGACACCAAACTTAAGATGAGACTCTAGACTCAAACAAGAAATATTTTTGGATTTTTATGGTTTTGTAATTTTTTTTTTGTGTTTTTCGAAAATTAAGTGGAAAAAGGTATCAAAATTCTTTAGTGAGAATTCCAGGAATCAGTGCAATGCTAGTCTAAGACTCCGGTCCAGGAATTAGACATGGCTTCTCAGCCAGCCAAGCTTCCAAAGAAAGCTTCGGTCCAAAACACTAGACATGACCAAAGGTCAGCCAAGCCTTAGCAAATCACTGCTCCAAAAGCAAGATTGATACGAAATCAACAAGCTCTTGTGGTGATAAGTTGAAACCTCGGTCCAATCAGATTAGACATGGCTTCTCAGCCAGCCAGATTTCAACAAATCATCATGAAACTCTAGAATTCATCTTCAAGAATTTCGAAAAAAAAATACATAATCTAAGCAACAAGATGAACCGTCAGTTGTCCAGCCTGAACAATCCCGGGCAATAACACCAAAAAATTGATGTTGTTGCCGGATCTTGGCACTGATGTTACCAAAGGCTTGCTCAAAACTAGAACAATCCCCGGCAACGGCGCCAAAAACTTGGTCGGGCGAAATTGTGAACTATACTTTTTCACAACTCTCATAATCCCTGGTAATGGCTCCAAAAACTTGGTGCGCTCAATACCATGGCATTACACAACTTCGCACAACTAACCAGCAAGTGCACTGGGTCGTCCAAGTAATAAACCTTACGTGTAAGGGTCGATCCCACGGAGATTGTTAGTATTGAAGCAAGCTATGGTCATCTTGTAAATCTTAGTCAGGCAAACTCAGATATATATGGTGATGAACGAAAATAACATAAAAGATAAAGATAGTGATACTTATGTAATTCATTGGTAGGAGCTTCAGATAAGCGCATGAAGATGCCTTCCCTTCCGTCTCTCTGCTTTCCTACTGTCTTCATCCAACCCTTCTTACTCCTTTCCATGGCAAGCTCGTATAGGGTCTCACTGTTGTCAGCAGCTACCTCCCATCCTCGCAGTGAAAGCTAATGCTCAATACTCTGTCACAGTACGGCCAATCACCGGTTTGGTTCCCTCCCCTACCAGAATAGAATAACTCTTTTGCGTCTGTCACTAACGCCCAGTAGGTTACAGGTTTGAAGCACGTCACAGTCATTCAATCATTGAATCCTACTCAGAATACCACAGACAAGGTTAGACCTTCCGGATTCTCTTGAATGCTGCCATCAGTTCTTGCCTATACCACGAAGACTCTGATCTCACGGAATGGCTGGCTCGTTTGTCAGGCGAGCACTCGGTTGTCAGGCGATCAACCATGCATCGTGCAATCAGGAATCCAAGAGATATTCACTAAGCCTCAGATGCTTGTAGAACAAGAATGGTTGTCAGTCACCTTGTTCATGGGTGAGAATGGTGATGGGCGTCAATCATCACCTTCATCATGTTGAAGAACAAGTGATATCTTGGATAAAGAACAAGCAGAATTTGAATGGAAGAACAATAGTAATTGCATTAATACTCGAGGTACAGCAGAGCTCCACACCTTAATCTATGGTGTGTAGAAACTCCACCGTTGAAAATACATAAGCATAAGGTCTAGGCATGGCCGAATGGCCAGCCTCCCAATGATCTAAGAACTAAAATGTCCAAAGATGATCTAGAGATCTAAAAGTGATCAAAAGATTTCTATACAATAGTAAAAGGTCCTACTTATAGAAAACTAGTAGCCTAAGGTGTACAGAAATGAGTAAATGACATAAAAATCCACTTCCGGGCCCACTTGGTGTGTGCTTGGGCTGAGCAATGAAGGAATTTCGTGTAGAGACCTTTTCTGGAGTTAAACGCCAGCTCTCATGCCAGTTTGGGCGTTTAACTCCAAATTTTATGCCAGTTCCGGCGTTTAACGCTGGAATTTCTGTAGGTGACTTTGAGCGCCGGTTTGGGCCATCAAATCTTGGGCAAAGTATGGACTATTATATATTGCTGGAAAGCCCAGGATGTCTACTTTCCAACGCCGTTGAGAGCGCGCCAATTGGGCTTCTGTAGCTCCAGAAAATCCACTTCGAGTGCAGGGAGGTCAGAATCCAACAGCATCTGTAGTCCTTTTTAGTCTCTGAATCAGATTTTTGCTCAGGTCCCTCAATTTCAGCCAGAAAATACCTGAAATCACAGAAAAACACACAAACTCATAGTAAAGTCCAGAAAAGTAAATTTTAATTAAAAACTAATAAAATATACTAAAAACTAACTATATCATATCAAAAACATACTAAAAACAATGCCAAAAAGTATACAAATTATCCGCTCATCACAACACCAAACTTAAATTGTTGCTTGTCCTCAAGCAACTGAAAATCAAATAAGATAAAAAGAAGAGAATATGCAATGAATTCCAAAAACATCTGTGAAGATCAGTATTAATCAGATGAGCGGGGCTTTTAACTTTTTGCCTCGAACAGTTTTGGCATCTCACTCTATCCTTTGAAATCCAGAATAGTTGGCTTCTTTAGGAACTTAGAATCCAGATAGTGTTAATGATTCTCTTAGTAAAGTATGATGATTCTTGAACATAGCTATTTATTGAGTCTTGGCTGTGGCCCAAAGCACTCTGTCTTCCAGTATTACCACCGGATACATACATGCCACAGACACATAATTGGGTGAACCTTTTCAGATTGTGACTCAGCTTTGCTAAAGTCCCCAATTAGAGGTGTCCAGGGTTCTTAAGCACACTCTTGTTGCCTTGGATCACAACTCTTATTCCTTTCTCTTTTCTTTTCTTTTTTCGAAATTTTTTTTTTCGTTTTTTTTTTTTGAAATGCTTTTTCTTGCTTCAAGAATCATTTTATTGATTTTTCAGATCCTCAGTAACATGTCTCCTTTTTCATCATTCTTTCAAGAGCCAACATTCATGAACCACAAATTCAAAAGACATATGCACTGTTTAAGCATACATTCAGAGAACAAAATATTGCCACCACATCAAAATAATTAAACTCTTATAAAATTCAAAATTCATGCAATTCTTTCTTTTATCAATTAGGCACGTTTTTATTGAAGAAAGGTGATGGATTCATAGGACATTCATAACTTTAAGGCATAGACACTAAGACACTAATGATCACAAGACACACATGGATAAACATAAGCATTAAAATTCGAAAAACAGAAGAACAATAACAAGGAAATCAAAGAACGGGTCCACCTTAGTGATGGCGGCTCTTTCTTGCTCTTGAAGATCCTATGGAGTGCTTGAGCTCCTCAATGTCTCTTCCTTGTCTTTGTTGCTCCTCCCTCATGATTCTTTGATCTTCTCTAATTTCATGAAGGATGATGGAGTGTTCTTGATGCTCCACCCTCAGTTGTCCCATGTTGGAACTTAGTTCTCCTAGGGAGGTGTTTAGTTGCTCCCAATAGTTTTGTGGAGGAAAATTCATCCCTTGAGGAATCTCAGGGATCTCATGATGAGTGGGATCTCTTGTGTACTCCATCCTTTTCTTGGTGATGGGCTTGTCCTCATCAATGGGAATGTCTCCCTCTATGTCAACTCCAACTGAATAACAAAGGTGACAAATGAGATGAGGAAAGGCTAACCTTGCCAAGGTGGAGGTCTTGTCCGCCACCTTATAGAGTTCTTGGGCTATAACCTCATGAACCTCTATTCTTCTCCAATCATGATACTATGGATCATGATGGCCCGGTCTATGGTAACTTCGGACCGGTTGCTAGTGGGGATGATTGAGCGTTGTATGAACTCTAACCATCCTCTAGCCACGGGCTTGAGGTCATGCCTTCTCAATTGGACCGGCTTTCCTCTTGAATCTTGCTTCCATTGTGCGCCCTCTTCACATATGACTGTGAGGACTTGGTCCAACCTTTGATCAAAGTTGACCCTTCTAGTGTAAGGATGCTCATCTCCTTGCATCATAGGCAAGTTGAACGCCACCCTCACACTCTCCGGACTAAAATCCAAGTATTTCCCCGAACCATAGTGAGATAATTCTTTGGATTCGGGTTCACACTTTGGTCATGGTTCTTTGTGATCCATGCATTGGCATAGAACTCTTGAACCATCAAGATTCCGACTTGTTGAATGGGGTTGGTAAGTACTTCCCAACCTCTTCTTCGGATCTCATGGCGGATCTCCGGATATTCACCCTTTTTGAGTGAAAAGGGGACCTCGGAGATCACCTTCTTCAAGGCCACAACTTCATAGAAGTGGTCTTGATGCACCTTTGAGAGGAATCTATCCATCTCCCATGACTCGGAGGTGGAAGCCTTTGCCTTCCCTTTCCTCTTTCTAGAGGTTTCTCCGGCCTTTGGTGCCATAATGGTTATGAAAAAGCAACGCTTTTACCACACCAAACTTAAAATGGTTGCTCGTCCTCGAGCAAAAGAAGAAAGGAGAGAGTGGAAGAAGAAGAAATGAGGAAGAGGGAGATGGAAGTGTGTTCGGCCATGAGGGGTGGGTTTTGGGAGGAAAAGTGGTTTGAATTTGAAGGGTGAGGTTGGTGGGGATTTATGAAGGATGGATGTGAGTGGTGAAGAGAAAGATGGGATTTGATAGGTGAGGGGTTTTTGGGGAAGAGGTGTTGAGGTGATTGGTGAATGGGGGAAGAAGAGAGAGAGTGATGGTAGGGTCCTGTGGGGTCCACAGATCCTGTAGTGTCAAGGAAAAGTCATCCCTTCACCAAATGTTGCTCAAAATCACGTTTTGAGCCATTTCTGGCGTTAAACGCCGGGCTGGTGCCCATTCCTGGCGTTTAACGCCAGGTTGTTGCCCTTTTCTGGCGTTTAACGCCAGTCTGGTGCCCCTTTCTGGCGTTAAACGCCCAGAATGGTGCCAGACTGGGCGTTAAACGCCCAACTGCTAGGCTTACTGGCGTTTAAATGCCAGCAGCTTCTTCCTCCAGGGTGTGCTATTTTTCTTCCTGTTTTTCATTCTGTTTTTGCTTTTTTTCATTGTTTTTGTGACTTCTTATGATCATCAACCTACAAAAAAGATAAAATAACAAAAGAAAATAATTAATTATAAAACATTGGGTTGCCTCCCAACAAGCGCTTCTTTAATGTCATTAGCTTGACAGAGGGCTCTCATGGAGCCTCAGAAATGCTCAGAACCGTGTTGGAACCTCCCAACACCAAACTTAGAGTTTGAATGTGGGGGTTCAACACCAAACTTAGAGTTTGGTTGTAGCCTCCCAACACCAAACTTAGAGTTTGACTGTGGGGGCTCTGTTTGGCTCTGTTTTGAGAGGAGCTCTTCATGCTTCCTCTCCATGATGACAGAGGGATATCCTTGGGCCTTAAACACCAAGGATTTTTCATTCACTTGAATGATTAGCTCTCCTCTGTCAACATCAATTACAGCCTTTGCTGTGGCTAGGAAGGGTCTGCCAAGGATGATGGATTCATCCATGCACTTCCCAGTCTCTAGGACTATGAAATCAGTAGGAATGTACTGGTCTTCAACTTTAACCAGAACATCCTCTACAAGTCCATGGGCTTGTTTTTGAGTTGTCTGCCATCTCTAATGAGATTCTTGCAGCTTGCACCTCTAAGATCCCTAATTTCTCCATTACAGAGAGGGGCATGAGGTTCACACTTGACCCTAAGTCACACAAGGCCTTCTTGAAGGTCATGGTGCCTATGGTACAAGGTATAGAAAACTTCCCAGGATCCTGCCTCTTTTGAGGCAGTTTCTGCCTAGACAAGTCATCCAGTTCTTTGGTGAGCAAGGGTGGTTCATCCTCCCAAGTCTCATTTCCAAATAACTTGTCATTCAGTTTCATGATTGCTCCAAGGTATTTAGCAACTTGCTCTTCAGTGACATACTCATCCTCTTCAGAGGAAGAATATTCATCAGAGCTCATGAATGGCAGAAGTAGGTCCAATGGGATCTCTATGGTCTCAATTTGAGCCTCAGATTCCCATTGTTCCTCATTGGGGAACTCATTGGAGGTTAGTGCACGCCCACTGAGGTCTTCCTCAGTGGCGTCTTCCTCCTCTCTTTCCTCCCAGAATTCGGCCATGTTAATGGCTTTGCACTCTCCTTTTGGATTTTCTTCTGTATTACTTGGGAGAGTACTAGGAGGGAGTTCAGTAACTTTCTTGCTCAGCTGACCCACTTGTCCTTCCAAATTTCTGATGGAGGACCTTGTTTCATTCATGAAACTTTGAGTGGTCTTTATTAGATCAGAGACCATTGTTGCTAAGTCAGAAGTATTCTGCTTAGAACTCTCTATCTGTTGCTGAGAAGATGATGGAAAAGGCTTGTTATTGCTAAACCTGTTTCTTCCACCATTATTGTTATTGAAACCTTGTTGAGGTCTCTCTTGATTCTTCCATGAGAGATTTGGGTGATTTCTCCATGAAGAATTGTAGGTATTTCCATAGGGTTCTCCTAGGTAATTCACCTCTTCCATGGAAGGGTTCTCAGGATCATAAGCTTCTTCCTCAGATGAAGCATCCTTAGTACTGTTTGGTGCATTTTGCATTCCAGACAGACTTTGAGAAATCAAATTGACTTGTTGAGTCAATATCTTGTTCTGAGCCAATATGGCATTCAGAGTGTCAATCTCAAGAACTCCTTTCTTCTGACTAGTCCCATTGTTCACAGGATTCCTTTCAGAAGTGTACATGAATTGGTTATTTGCAACCATTTCAATTAATTCTTGAGCTTCTGCAGGCGTCTTCTTCAGATGAAGAGATCCTCCAGCAGAGCTATCCAAGGACATCTTGGATAGTTCAGAGAGACCATCATAGAAAATACCTATGATGCTCCATTCAGAAAGCATGTCCGAGGGGCATCTTCTGATTAATTGTTTGTATCTTTCCCAAGCTTCATAGAGGGATTCTCCATCCTTCTGTCTGAAGGTTTGGACTTCCACTCTAAGCTTACTCCATCTTTGTGGTGGAAAGAACTTTGCCAAGAAGGCATTGACTAGCTTTTCCCAAGAGTCCAGGCTTTCTTTAGGTTGAGAATCCAACCATATTCTAGCTCTGTCTCTTACAGCAAAAGGGAATAGCATCAGTCTATAGACCTCAGGGTTAACCCCATTAGTCTTGACTGTGTCACAGATTTGCAAGAATTCAGCTAAAAACTGATGAGGATCTTCCATTGGAAGTCCATGGAACTTGCAATTCTGTTGCATTAGAGAAACTAATTGAGGCTTAAGCTCAAAGTTGTTTGCTCCAATGGCAGGGATAGAGATGCTTCTCCCATAGAAGTCGGGAGTAGGTGCAGTAAAGTCACCCAGCACCTTCCTTGCATTGTTGGCATTGTTGTTGTTTTCGGCTGCCATGGGTTCTTCTTCCTTGAAGAATTCGGTCAGGTCCTCTAAAGAGAGTTGTGCTTTGGCTTCTCTTAGCTTTCTCTTCAAGGTCCTTTCGGGTTCAGGATCAGCTTTAACAAGAATGCCTTTATCTCTGCTCCTGCTCATATGAAAGAGAAGAGAAAAAGAAAATGTGGAATCCTCTATGTCACAGTATAGAGATTCCTTGAAATGTCAGAGGAAAAGAGAATTAGTAAGAAGAAGGAGAAGGAAAATTCAAACTTCAATTGGATAATGTTCGAATTGTGCATTTAGAAGGAGTAGTACTCCATAAATAGAAGGATGTGAGAAGGAGGGAAGAGGATTTTCGAAAATTCAATTAAAAGATTTTGAAAACATTTTGAAAATTTGATTGATAATTTTCGAAAATTGAAAGTGAAAAAGAAATCAGGTGATTTTTAAAAAAGATTTTGAAATTAGAAATTAAAAAGATTTGATTGAAAACTATTTTGAAAAAAGATGAGGTTAAAAAGATTTAATTGAAAAGTTATGGTTTTAAAAAGATGTGATTGAGAAGATATGATTTGAAAACAATTTTAAAGGATATGATTTGAAAACAATTTGAAAAGATATGATTTTAAAAATTAGTGACTTGCCTAACAAGAAAAGATATGATTCAAACATAAAACCTTCCTTAATAGAAAAGGCAAAAAAATGTTCAATCAAATCATTAATTGTTAGTAAGTATCTTTGAAAAAGGAAAGAAATTGACTTTGAAAACATTTGATTGAGAAGATATGATTTGAAAAAGATTTGGTTTTGAAAAACTTTGAAAACTTGAAAAAAAAATTGATTTGAAAACAAAATTCTCCCCCTAGCACCATCCTGGCGTTAAACGCCCAGAATGGTATACATTCTGGCGTTTAACGCCCAAAATGCTACCTCTTTGGGCGTTAAACGCCCAACCAGGTGCCCTGGCTGGCGTTTAAACGCCAGTCTGCCTTCTTCACTGGGCATTTTTGAATGCTCAGCTTTTTCTGTATAATTCCTCTGCAGTGTGTTCTGAATCTTCAATCCCTTGTATCATTGACTTGAAAAGACACAAATTAAAAATATTTTTGGATTTTTAATAATTAAAATGCAACAAGAATCAAATAACAATGCATGCAAGACACCAAACTTAGCAGTTTGTATACTACTGACACTAATGAGACACATGAACACTCAAGTCAATAGAAATTAAAGATTAAAACAAGAAATATATGCATGGATTCGAAAAATGTAACAAAAACATGCATTTGACACCAAACTTAAGATGAGACTCTAGACTCAAACAAGAAATATTTTTGGATTTTTATGGTTTTGTAATTTTTTTTGTGTTTTTCGAAAATTAAGTGGAAAAAGGTATCAAAATTCTTTAGTGAGAATTCCAGGAATCAGTGCAATGCTAGTCTAAGACTCCGGTCCAGGAATTAGACATGGCTTCTCAGCCAGCCAAGCTTCCAAAGAAAGCTTCGGTCCAAAACACTAGACATGACCAAAGGTCAGCCAAGCCTTAGCAAATCACTGCTCCAAAAGCAAGATTGATACGAAATCAACAAGCTCTTGTGGTGATAAGTTGAAACCTCGGTCCAATCAGATTAGACATGGCTTCTCAGCCAGCCAGATTTCAACAAATCATCATGAAACTCTAGAATTCATCTTCAAGAATTTCGAAAAAAAATACCTAATCTAAGCAACAAGATGAACCGTCAGTTGTCCAGCCTGAACAATCCCGGGCAATAACACCAAAAAATTGATGTTGTTGCCGGATCTTGGCACTGATGTTACCAAAGGCTTGCTCAAAACTAGAACAATCCCCAGCAACGGCGCCAAAAACTTGGTCGGGCGAAATTGTGAACTATACTTTTTCACAACTCTCATAATCCCTGGTAATGGCTCCAAAAACTTGGTGCGCTCAATACCATGGCATTACACAACTTCGCACAACTAACCAGCAAGTGCACTGGGTCGTCCAAGTAATAAACCTTACGTGAGTAAGGGTCGATCCCACGGAGATTGTTAGTATTGAAGCAAGCTATGGTCATCTTGTAAATCTTAGTCAGGCAAACTCAGATATATATGGTGATGAACGAAAATAACATAAAAGATAAAGATAGTGATACTTATGTAATTCATTGGTAGGAGCTTCAGATAAGCGCATGAAGATGCCTTCCCTTCCGTCTCTCTGCTTTCCTACTGTCTTCATCCAACCCTTCTTACTCCTTTCCATGGCAAGCTCGTATAGGGTCTCACTGTTGTCAGCAGCTACCTCCCATCCTCGCAGTGAAAGCTAATGCTCAATACTCTGTCACAGTACGGCCAATCACCGGTTCGGTTCCCTCCCCTACCGGAATAGAATAACTCTTTTGCGTCTGTCACTAACGCTCAGTAGGTTACAGGTTTGAAGCACGTCACAGTCATTCAATCATTGAATCCTACTCAGAATACCACAGACAAGGTTAGACCTTCCGGATTCTCTTGAATGCTGCCATCAGTTCTTGCCTATACCACGAAGACTCTGATCTCACGGAATGGTTGGCTCGTTTGTCAGGCGAGCACTCGGTTGTCAGGCGATCAACCATGCATCGTGCAATCAGGAATCCAAGAGATATTCACTAAGCCTCAGATGCTTGTAGAACAAGAATGGTTGTCAGTCACCTTGTTCATGGGTGAGAATGGTGATGGGCGTCAATCATCACCTTCATCATGTTGAAGAACAAGTGATATCTTGGATAAAGAACAAGCGGAATTTGAATGGAAGAACAATAGTAATTGCATTAATACTCGGGGTACAGCAGAGCTCCACACCTTAATCTATGGTGTGTAGAAACTCCACCGTTGAAAATACATAAGCATAAGGTCTAGGCATGGCCGAATGGCCAGACTCCCAATGATCTAAGAACTAAAATGTCCAAAGATGATCTAGAGATCTAAAAGTGATCAAAAGATTTCTATACAATAGTAAAAGGTCCTACTTATAGAAAACTAGTAGCCTAAGGTGTACAGAAATGAGTAAATGACATAAAAATCCACTTCCGGGCCCACTTGGTGTGTGCTTGGGCTGAGCAATGAAGGAATTTCGTGTAGAGACCTTTTCTGGAGTTAAACGCCAGCTCTCATGCCAGTTTGGGCGTTTAACTCCAAATTTTATGCCAGTTCCGGCGTTTAACGCTGGAATTTCTGTAGGTGACTTTGAGCGCCGGTTTGGGCCATCAAATCTTGGGCAAAGTATGGACTATTATATATTGCTGGAAAGCCCAGGATGTCTACTTTCCAACGCCGTTGAGAGCGCGCCAATTGGGCTTCTGTAGCTCCAGAAAATCCACTTCGAGTGCAGGGAGGTCAGAATCCAACAGCATCTGTAGTCCTTTTTAGTCTCTGAATCAGATTTTTGCTCAGGTCCCTCAATTTCAGCCAGAAAATACCTGAAATCACAGAAAAACACACAAACTCATAGTAAAGTCCAGAAAAGTGAATTTTAATTAAAAACTAATAAAAATATACTAAAAACTAACTATATCATATCAAAAACATACTAAAAACAATGCCAAAAAGTATACAAATTATCCGCTCATCAGTATTTTCAATGGTAGAGTTTCTACACTCCATAGATTAAGGTGTGGAGCTCTACTGTACCTCGAGTTTCAATGCAATTACTACTACTTTCTATTCAATTCAACTTATTCTTATTCTAAGATATTCATTGCGCTTCAACATGATGAATGTGATGATCCGTGACACTCATTATCATTCTCACCTATGAACGCGTGCCTGACAACCACCTCTGTTCTACATTAGACCGGGCGCATATCTCTTGGATTCTTGACCCAAGACGCATGGTTGCCTCACCTGACAACCGAGCCTCTCATTCCGTGGAATCAAAGTCTTCGTGGTATAAGGTAGAATTGATGGCGGCATTCATGAGAATCCGGAAAGTCTAAACCTTTTCTGTGGTATTCCGAGTAGGATTCAAGGATCGAATGACTGTGACGAGTTTCAAACTCGTGATTACTGGGCGTAGTGACAGACGCAAAAGGATAGAAGATCATATTCCGGTATGATCGAGAACCGACAGATGATTAGCCGTGCTGTGACAGAGCATTTTGGACCATTTTCACTGAGAGGACAGGATGTAGCCATTAACAACGGTGATGCCCAACATACAGCTTGCCATGGAAAAGAGTAAGAAGGATTGAAGGAAAGCAGTAGGAAAGCAGAGATCCAACAGGGACAAAGCATCTCCATACACTTATCTGAAATTCTCACCAATGATTTACATAAGTATCTTTATCTTTATTTTCTGTTTATTTATTATTATTATTTGAAACTCCATAACCATTTATCATCCGCCTAACTGAGATTTACAAGATGACCATAGCTTGCTTCATACCAACAATCTCCATGGGATCGACCCTTACTTACGTAAGGTATTACTTGGACGACCCAGTGCACTTGCTGGTCAGTTACACGGAGTTGACAAATTATGAATTAAGATTAGAGCACCAAGTTTTTGGAGTCATTACCAGAGATCACAATTTCGCATACCAGTAGGGTGCCCTAAAAACAGTTTCTTGAAAAAGAAATCATCACCCCAACCAAGTAGTCCTAATAAGAAAGAAGTGTTAAAGATATGTACAAATTCTAACTACCATGCAACCTATCATGCAATGCAACAACTAATCTAACAAAGAAAACTAAGAATTGGTGTTGAACAAGAAAATTGTTACCCACGGAGACCGGTCGGACGACCTCTCCACACTTGAAGATTGCACTGTCCTCGGTGCATGCAAGGTGGACGGGTTGCTAGAACTGATGAGCTCTTTTAAAAGATTGTGTGGATGACTTGTATATTGCCCCATTTAAACGCTTTTCCTTTTCCTCCTTTCTTGGTGGCCAACCTAAAAGGAAAGAAAAAGAAAGAGAATTAAGCCTACAACAAAGATAGCAAAGCAAAGAGAACATAGGCGGGGGCTAATGCCAAATAAGAGTAAAGTTCTCACTACATGGTAGCTACGACATGTAGATGAGAAAGCAATGTATGCTAAGGCATATCATTTGATACTTGATGCAAGAGTGAAGTCAAAGCATGAAGAGCATATTGAGCATCAAGAGCAAACAAGAAAGAATGGGTCATGAAAAACAATATTAGGTCATATCTATGCACAAAGACACAAGAGTCATACAAGATGAAGCATTGATTTAAAAGTTTCATCACCCATCAATATCAAACAAGTCAAGAGGCACCAAAATAATGCAAGAGAGTCTCAACAATTGAGTAAGAGAATTCAACACCATTATGAAAAAAAGAAACTCAAAAAAATGAAGTAAAAACAAGCTATAAAAACAAAAATGAAAAAGCAAAGAACAAAAGTATGCGAATGCAATAGATAAAAGAAAATAGAAGAGGAGAGAAAAAACTCTTTTTTTTTTTACCGACGCGGACGCGTCATGCACACCTACGCACCGATGTGCAGTTTGGCCGAAGGGCGCGTACGCGCCAAGTGCGCGCACGCGTGGAAGTAGTATGAAGTAAGTGGGCGCGCACGCGCCAGGTACACTAGCACGCCAGTGGGGTTGTGCCCCCAGCATGATGTAGGCTCAGTGTAGGCACAACTCTTTGGAAAATGTACCAAGGTTGCAGGCAGGGCGATTGGCGCGGACGCGGTAGGTGCGCTCGCACGCCGATTCGCGAAAAAGCAAATGGGCGCGTACGCGCCAAGTGCGCGCACGCGCGAATGTGGTGGTGCTGGGGGCACAATGCTGGCCCAATGCACGCTTAACTCTCTGGATTTTGTACCAGAGGCTGCATCCGTGTAAGGAAGCGCACGCGTACAGTGTGCGCGCACGTCCCTACTCATTTTTCCCCTCAAAAACAGCTCAGAATCCTCCTAACACTACCTACAACTCAGTACTAATCAAAAGTACAAA